>NC_092742.1:113962323-114566924 GCF_047496795.1 Chiloscyllium punctatum
TTGTCTAGCCTGGGACGCCTTCATCCTGTGACTGAATTAAGAGAAAACCGTCAATTCCTGCTGTCTATACCTGACATATGCTTCCCGGTTATTTGTGACCAGAGCCTCAATTTCTGCAATGCTCCAGTATTCCTTAAACGCACCAGCGTTACCCTTTGTCCTAATAGTGCCATAATGTCTCTGTATTTCTGACATCTCATTTCTGAAGCCTTCCCCCTTCCCAAATGACCCCCTTTTCTGAGAATATCTGTCCCAATCGAATTTGGAAAATTATTGGTTAAATCATCAAATTTGGTTTTCAACAATTTGGAACTTTAAGTTTTAGACATGGTTCATCCTTTTCCATCTCTATTTTAAAACTAATAGAATTATGATGACTTGCCATAAAGTTCTACTCAACCACCCCCTCCCCACTGCCTTATGTCCCAAGGGTGAGGTGACGTTTAGCCCCTTCTCTGTGATGGAGAGCATTGGTCAAGCTGCTGCAGCTTTTTAACTGGGATTGGGGTCAGCAGAGTCTTCGACTCATTGGGTTGATTCAAATAATAATTTGTCTCAGTGACATTTTCATTGAGTGTGACAGAGGGATGTTCTGCACGAGGCTGAGCTACTTTTCTGGTGCTATCTTATCGAACTCAACTAATTACATACCCACCTCACCCCATGGCATCCTTCTCCTTCAATGCCAGCCCGATTCTCCCACCTATCATGGCTGTAGGTACTCAGCATCGCCCGTATATCCCTGGATATTCTGTGATCCCTGGCACTGGTGCCATTTTTAAAAGGCAAACGGGCACACGATTGAGCATCCTCTGTTTGGAGCTGCCCTGCACAGGTTACCTCGAGCATGGTAGATAAGTGGCAATTACACCACGGTTTGTCGACAGGGGCACAGAGGTGGATGGACTAGTGCGGACAAGGACCATTCTCTTCTCAAAGGGGGCCACACCACCAGACCCACTGAGCATGGTCTGAGCTCAGTGCAGTATCTGTGGTCTGAAGGAAGGTCCAGTAATACAGCACACGCATCAATAACGTTCTTCTCTCTTCAGGATAAAGCTCACCTTATACTGCCTACTCCCTCATACTCATTGTATATCTGCTATAGCACTAAAACCCCGATCAAGGCTTATGCTCCACACTCTCACTGCTGCATGTAGCACCATCCCTCTCTCTTTCCCCTCTACTATATCTCCCTCACTAATAGCACTGCAGGCATACAACACTGTTGACTGACTCCCGCTGGACTCACCACCATCTCCCACCTGCACACCTCACCCCCACCCCCCCCCACCTACTCAGCTCTTTTAGCACGGTCACCCAAACGCACCCTCAATCCATCCTTCCCCATCTCCTATTCCAGGAGAAACAGCTTGGAATAGGACAGAAAGGGCCAAGCTGTGTGGTGGAGTGTCCGATTTCCATATACACCCCCCCCCCAACACTCCGTACCTGTGCGCCTGTATTTCCCTCTGTGAGTATCTATACGTGGGTGCAGGTCTGACAGTCTCTGTGGTGTTTAAAAGGACACAATCTCTCCTTCAGCTGGCCTCCCCAATCTACTGCAGTGACAATGACAGAGGGTGATAACCTTTGAGTATTCAATCTGGGAGAGAGAGAGGGCAGCAGCTCACAGCACCATGCAAACTTACAGCACCATCAACACACACACACACACACACACAATGGTGGTAGGTGGAGGATTGTAAATATACTTCGGCTTTTCAGAATGAAAATGCTCACCTCTGAGTGAACCATTTTATCAGGAGATTAGATGAATTTATTTCTCGTTCTGTGACTTGCAATGCTTAAAATTTACGTGAGAAAGTATTGAAAAGTCCTGAAAAAGGTCCAGTAGTGGTGGTAATGACACAGGAACAACATCACTTAGTATCAGACAAAATTGCTCTGTGTTTCCAAAGATGTTATTTGAAAAAATCAAACGGTCATGCAATTTGACAGATTCACAACAAAGCATTTATTATCTTCTCAGAGTTAAAAACTGTGCCACCGATGCAGTGGTGTGGGTAGTCCAGCAGAGGGAGGTATTGTATGAGTCTAATCACAAAACTCTGAGGCGAGCACTGCTGCATCACCGCACCAGGCACCTGGGCTCGTGTCCACCCTCAGGCGACTGTCTGTGTGGAGTTTCACATTCTCACCGTGTCTGCGTGGGTTTCCACCGGATTCTTCTGCTTCCACCCACAGTCCAACCTTGTGGATGTTAGGTGAATTAGACATGCTAAATTGTCCATAGTGCCGAGGGATGTGTCGGTTAGGGGCAGTAGTCATGGGTAACTGTAGGATAGCATTTGAACGGGTCTCGGTGGGTTACTCTTCAAAGGGTCAGTGTGGGCCTGTTGGGTAGAAGGGCCTGGTTCCACACTATAGCGATTCTATGAACTCCATGAACAACAGGGACAGACAGTGAGAGAGGAGGAGGAGGAAGATTTTGATTCCAAGTTCAATATACTTATTTCAAAAACAACTTTGCACAGAGATGCAGGCAGAGGTGCACACATAATGAGATACTGACACTAACACACATAACACATGCCCACAGAGATACGCACGTAGATATGGACATTTCCTCACAAACATAACCCCATATACAGGAACACACGATCTTTAATACGGAGACATATACATTTTTTATTGAATAAGCTATCATTGGTTAGTCGGAGAAGGCAGGAGAGTGGGGTTCAGAAATATTTTAGCCATGGTCAAATATCATGGCAGAAAGGATGGGCTGAATGGCCTTATTCTGTTCCAGTGTTCATTGCTTACATGATCTTTCCTGGAATTGTCTTTCCACAAGGTCAGTGGAAACTGGATTTGATAAGTATTAGGTTTAGGAGAGTTAATGGGAATGTGGACAGGTTTGAGGGACTGAGTGGTCGATATCTGTTTCTAATTGTCAACTTCTTAAACATCAAAAGAATGGTGACTGGTTTGAGAGCAACAAATTTTGGGAATAAGGACCTTTCCCTTTCAGACACAGATAGGGATGCTCCCTTCTCTTTAGGGTTGTGTAATCTGTGGTGTTCTCATCCCTAGGGAGCAGTGAAGACTGGATTACAGAAAACAATCAATGTGGAGTTCCATAGAAATTTGATGAACTGGAGACTCCATGTGTATTGGGAACCGACATGAAAATGATATTTAGCTACAATCACATCGACAATACACATTCCGAATGGTACAGCAGGCTCAAGGGGCTGAATGGCCAGCTGCTGCTCCTAACCCATGTGTTATTCTTTCAAGCACTCTGTAATGTTACAGAAGTAAAGAATGATCCCATTCAGCCTGTCAGCATCGTTATAATGAGACAGGAGGAGACCATTCTGCCCTCGAAGGATTTACTAATGAATAGGTTGAAGTCATTCAGCCCACTAAGTACACTACACAGTGTAGGATGAGGCCATACAACCTTTTTAGCTTGCTACCCAACAACAGGGAAAACCCAGTTAACTATCAGCGAATAAACATTCAGGATGTTCAGGTTGTAAAGTTGTAACTGTGTGGAGTTCCTCGGGTATCAGTGTGAGATTATCAACTATTTATAATCTATGCCAATGACTTGGATGAGAGGACTGATTGGCTTGGAGCTCAGTTAGCTCATTCACCAAGATAGTCATTTAACTGGACATGGAGACTCTGCAATGGGATACAGACGGGGAGGTTAGTGAGCAAAACCTTGGCAAAAAATAGTATAATGTGGTTGAAGGAGAAGCCAGTGTTATGTTGAACAGAGAAAATAACAGTAACCTACTTAAATAGAGAGAAAATCACACAACTCATTGGTACAGAAGGAGTAGTGCATTCCGGTACATGAGCCACATAAACCTAGTCAGCAGATTCAGCCAATAATTAGAAAAGGGTATCGAATCTTACTGTTTTATGTAAAGTCTATTGGGTATACTCATTAGAATGTATTACTACATTTGTACATGATAATACTGAGACTACATCTGATGCATTGTGTCTCGTAATGAACCCCTAAACTGAAAGAAAAACATGCAATTGTTTTAGAAGCTATTCACTGATATTTCACTTTATGCTTTGCTAGAACGAAGGCCTGATACAGTGTCATACATCACGGAAACAGACCCTTCAGTCCAGATTATCTGCACCGACTAGATATTCCAATCTGATGTAGTAATCTTTGCCAGCATTAGACCCATAATCCTCTAAATGGTTCTTATTCACATGCCCATCCATTGCCTCTTCAATGTTGTAATTATACCAGCCTCCATCACTTTCGCTGCCAGCTCATTCCGTACACACACTACCCTCTGTGTACAAAAGTTACCCCTTCAGTATCTTTGTAATCTTTCCCCCCTCACCTTAAATCTATGACCGCTGGTTTGGACTCCTCCGCCCTTGGAAAATAACCACATTCATGCCCCTCATGGCCTTTACATGGTCAGGACACTTCAGGCCTGAGAATACGAGATGTTCACATTGAACCATAAAGGGCCGTGAGGAGAGTGTACTGGGCGTAGCTGAGGAATGAGAGAATAAAACTATGGATTTAATTTAATGAAACAATATATTCATTTAACACAGTACTTTGAAGACATGAATTCATTGTACAATAATTATGAAGCCACATATAAAAATATTTTCAAATGACAAATTACAATTCACTTCTAAATGGAGCAAGTAACAGGGATGGAGTTTGCAATCAGGGGAATGTTTAACCAGATATTACATGGTTCACGTTGGTGTTCAGTTAACATTATTATATGTTTCAGCTCAGAGCGGAAGACAATGTAACTTGTCTGAGAAGACACAGCCATTGATCCATCACTTTACTTTTTCATTTCGACAATAACATATAGAACATAGAACATGGAACAATGCAGCGCCTAACAGGCCCTTCGGCCCTCAATGTTGTTCCGACCTGTGAACTATTCTCAGCTCGTCCCCCTACCCTAAACCAAAATCATCCATGTGCTTATCTAAGGATTGTTTAAAACTCCCTAATGTGGCTGAGTTGACTACATTAGCAGGTAGGGCATTCCACGCCCTTAGCACTCACTGCGTAAACAACCTGCCTCTGACATCTGTCTTAAATCTATCACTCCTAAATTTGTAATTATGCCCCCTCGTACAAGCTGACATCATCATCCTAGGAAAAATACTTTCCCTGTCTACACTATCTAATCCTCTGATCATATTGTATGTCTCTATCAAACCCCCTCTCAGCCTTTCCACAGAAGACCTTCCCTCCAGACCAGGCAACATCCTGATAAATCTCCTCCGCACCTTTTCCAATGATTCCACATCCTTCCTGTAATATAGGGACCAGAATTGTATACAGTATTCCAAGTGTGGTTGCACCAGCGTTTTATATAGTTGCAACATGACATTGCGGCTCCGGAACTCAATCGCTCGACAAATGCAACCTAACACACCGTATGTCTTTTTAACAGAGAGCAGAAAATCTAATAGGCATCTTTCCCACTCATGGAGGGTTCCTTTTGAGGATTCATTGGTATCTCCCCACTGCCAGCAGAGATGGGAATTCAGCCAAGTCCAAGTATTCCAGGAAGAAACCCTATTGCCATCAGCATCTGTGAGGCAGAATAACAATTAAGAACACCTCAATTTTCCTTTTGGCATGAAACTATCTATTATCTGGACAAAAGTCTTCCAAACTAATATTCTATAGAGTTTGTGTTTTGTTTATGTTTACTTTCTGACGTAAGTGTGTGTGTCTCAGATTTATAGGAAAATTAAGAATGATACACATATCGTCAATGTCCAAACTATATGTCATTTATCTTTTCATCATTTTTTTAGTAACTTTGCTTTTGTTTTAGATTAATTATTTTGACAAATTTAAGAAACATGCCTGACATGTTCCTAACACTGTACTTGACCCAGTCTGAGACTGATATCATTTGCCATATCACACACTTAGTTACACTGATAATTTGTCGTGACCTATGGAGGAGTGGGACTAGAAAAAGATACAATGAATCTCCAACCTCGGTAAGAACAGGGATAAAGAGAAATTATCTAAGGACCGTTTGAGTTGGAATTCTCTTCCCCACTGCTCTGTGGTACCTGTGTGTTTGCATTTATTCAAAATTGTGTTAGATGGGGAATTTAGCATGGTCAATCCACTGAAAGTCTTTAGACTGTGGGAGGAATCTGGCGCACCTGGAGGAAACACTTGCAGACAGGGGGAGAATGTGAAAACTCAATACAAATAGTCTTGAGTGTGGAAGCAAACCAGGCCCATGGTACTGTGAGACAGTCGTGCTAATCACTGACACACCATGTCCCTCTCCCCATCCCTCCCAAGCCGGGTCCTTGGTACTGTGAGACAGTCGTGCTAACCACTGACACACCATGCCACTCCCACCCGCTCCCCCCAATGAATCATTGTGCGAGGGAATACTGGGGATAATGAAAATTTGTAATATAAACAGAAAACAGTGGCAAAACACTGCCGATGAGCCAGTATCTGAAGAGGGAAACAGAGTTAGAATATTAAGCTTGATATTACCCTACTGGAAAAAACTCATTCGACTCAATAAGTTTAATCTGTTTCTCTCTGCTCAGAACCTGTTAAGGTTTGACAACACTTTCAACTTACTTAGTCTTTTGGACTGTGGATATTCATCTGATCTGAAAGGGAACAGTGAAGCTGCCATTTCTATTGGCTCTCAAATATTTGATTATGGTTTCTGAATGAAAAACTTTAAAATATGAGAATGACTACCATTACACACAATGAAAATGCTGAACTCCGTGGCACTGACATCACACAATCAATCATCTGTAAGTAACTAACTGAATTAACGATTCCAAGTGTTATCAATGTCTTGTCATGCTCCTGATGTCACTGGCATCATACTCATCCAGCAAGGTCATACCTTTCCGAAACCTCAGATAAGAGTGTGCAAACATAAAATATCCTGTTTTGTTTTCTTGAACAGGACATATTCTTCCAGGGTTTTGGAAGGCACTAGCAAGGGCAGAGTTTATTTGTCGTCACCAGTAGATCTGGAAAAGTCGCCAGAGAGCTGCCTCCTTGAATCTCTTCAATACAAGTAATGCAAATCCACACAGAGCTGTTGTAGGGACATTCCAAGATTTTTAACAAATACTTGTGAAGGAAGAGCAAATTAATTCCTCGTCAATATAACATGCAACTTGTAAGATACCTTGCAGAGATCGCTTTTTCCATTGTTCCCATTTCCATTGCAGAATTTTCTCTAATTACCATTAACTACAGTTTTGCTCAGGGTCGTTGATTCCACCCTCAGTCAAGTCCCGCTTCAATTGAAAGGGAAGACACTCTGATCTCAGCTTAAATTACATGGGAAGATCAGTAGAAAGAATAAAGACCAACAGACAGGAACGCTGTTTGTTAGAACAATGTCCTCGCAATATTCAAAAGAAAATTGATACATGGTCTTACTATTCTGTCAGAAGTTGTTTGTCCTGTTGGTGATGAGGCTGTTTGGTTAAACATTGTGTCAGACGGACAGGAAGAAGCTCCAGTCTGTACCAATAGTGAACAAAACTATCCTGTTCACTGTGCATCAGACAGTGGTAAACATCCTATTGTCTGTTACTTTTGGACATTGATCATTCCAAACCCACCATTCATTGATGACCAGTAGAAGGACATAAATCAGCAGATTCCAGCATCTAGTGTGAGAGCAAAAAGGGAAAGGGAGGGTCAGGGGACGTGGTGTCACATACAGAGCGAGAAGTGTAAAGGGAGATGATCAGTGGAAGGGTATGTAGCATCAGAATGGGCAATGCAAGGGAAGTAGGAGGGTAAGGAATGAGTAGGAAGAGAGGATGAGGTGTGCCGAAGGCGCATCAGTGGCAGGAAAAGCATATAGTTGGAAAAGTGAGATTGATGGACAATCAAACATCACTGTTCAGGAAAATTGGGATCTGGCTTCCTTTGAAAATTAGGAAAAGATTTCACATACTTTTTTATTAACACTTAATTCTTATTCACATTGTACATTCACTCTGCATTTCTGTATCTCCATCAAATGCAGACAGCATTTTCTTTTTCCCCAATGCATTATTGCAACATGATGTCACTTTTTAAAACAATATTCAGAACGATGGGTCCTTGTTCTTTTCATTTGCTTCCAATCCAACGTAGAAATGAGAATGCAAATTGATCTTCTATACTGTGTTTATAATGTAAAAATTAATTTAATATTTATCCTCATCCCTCCAGCTCTTTGAAACAAACTTAATGAATGAGCCTGTGTCCATCCTGCACATGAAAAGAAACATCTACAGCTCTAACTATTGCAGCGAATTTCTTACAGAATAAGCTGCAGGCCCACATCGAATTGAACTGTTGCAGTGCACAGTGCCAAAACCTATTCCAAAATTAATGATATACAAGTCTTACGAATAATCCATGCAGAGGGGTGGAGTGTAAAAGCAGAATTCAGTTGCATGTCCAAAATATTATTTCTGGCTTCCTCATAAAAGACCTCAACTGCATCACGCTGTAAATTCACCAATATATGAAAAACAAGAGACTGGAATTCCCAATTCTTCCTCTGCAACAGATCTGTAGAACAGGTAGAAAATCAAGGTTTGTACCTGATATTCATAAATAAAACATAGAACAAAACATTACAGCGCAGTACAGGCCCTTTGGTCCTCAGTTTTGCACCACCCTGTCATACTAATCTGAAGCCCATCCCACCTACACTATTCCATGCCTGCCCAGTGACAGCTTAAGTGCACTTAAATTGGCGAATCTACCACGGTTGCAGGCAAAGCATTCCATACCCTTACTACTCTCTGAATAAAGAAACTACCTCTTATACCAAACTCCCATAACTTTAAAGTTGCATCCCCTCTTGTTTCCCGTCCCCATACTTGGAAAAAGGCTCTCCCTGTCCACCCTATCTAACTCTCTGATTATCTTGCATGTCTCTATTAAGTCACCTCTCAACCTTCTTCTCTCTCATGAGAACAGCCTCAAGGTACTCAGCCTTTCCGCATAAGACATTCCTTCCACACCAGGCAACATCCTAGTAAATCTCCTGTGCACCCTTTCCAAAGCTTCCACATCCTTCCTATAATGTAGTGACTAGAACTGTACACAATACTCCACGTGTGGCCGTACCAGAGCTTTGTACGCTGCAGCATAACCTCCCGGTTCTGGAAATCAAGCCCTCTATTAGTAATGGCCAAAATACTGTCTGCCTTCTTAACAACCCTGTCAATCTGGGTGGCAATTTTCAGGGATCTGTGTGCATGGACATCGTGATCTCCATGCTCATCTGCACTCCCAAGAATGCTACCATTACCCCAGTACTTTGCATTCTGATCACTCCGTCCAAAGTGTATCACCTCACACTTGTCCACATTAAACTCCATTTGCCACCTCTTAGCCCAACTCTGCATCCTATCTCTCTGTAACCTACTACATCCTTCGTCACTATCCACAAATTAATTGACCTTAGTGTTGTCCACAAATATATTAACCCACCTTCTAAGCCCTCATCCAGGTCATTTATAAAAATGATGAACAGCAGTGGACCGAACACCGACCGTTGCAGTACACCGTTAGTAACTGGACACCAAGATGAACATATTCCATCAATGACAACCCTCTGTTTTCTTTCAGCAAGCCAATTAGTGATCCAAAATGACATGTCTCCCATAATTTCATTCCTCTGCATTTTGTAAAATGGCCTACTGTGGGATCCTTATCGAACGCCTTGCTGAAATTCATTTCCGCCACATCAACCAGTTTACTCTCATCTACCTGTTTGGTCGCTTTGTCAAAAAACTTAATAAGATTCGTTAGCCACGACCTACCCTTCACAAAACCGTGCTAATTGTCCCTGATCAGATTATTCTTTTCTAGATGGTTATAAATCCTATCTCATATAACTTTTTCCAACACTTTACCAACAACTGGAGTGAGACTTACTGGTCTGTAATTACCAGGCTTGTCTCAAATACCCTTTTTGAACAAGGCAACTGCATTTGCTATCCTCAAGTCCTCAGGCACTATTCCGGTAGACAATGATGCTTTGAAGATCAATGCCAAAGCTGGCAATCTGTTCCCCTGCTGCCCAGAGGATCCTAGGATGGATCCCATCCGGCCCAGGGGACTTGTCTATTTTCACACTCTTCAGTATTTCTAATACGTCTTCCTTGTGATCCTCAATCTCTTCTCGTCTAGATGCAAATATTTCTGTATCTTCCTCGCCAACATTTTCATTTTCTATAAGTGAACACTGTCAAAATATATTCATTTAGTGCTTCCCCTATCTCCTCTGACTCCACACACAACTTCCCAAAATTATCCTTGATTGGTCCAAATTTAACTCTCGTCATTCTTTTATTCTTGACGTACCTATGGAAAACTTTAGGATTAACCCTGATCCTATCCACCAACAACTTCTCATGTCTCTTCCTGGTTCTTCTGAGGTCTCTTTTTAGGTCTTTCCTGATTTCCTTGTGACCCTCGAGCGCCCTGAGTTTTCACATTTTGGCCCAACATAAGCCTTCTTCTTCATCTTGACCAAGGATTCCACTTCCTTCGTAAACCACGGCTCACGCATTCTATATCTTCGTCCCTGCCTCACAGGTACATACTTATCGAGGACACACAGGAACTTTTCCTTGTATATTCCACATTTTTAATGTGCTCATCCTTCCCCATTCTATGCTTCCTAAATCTTTCCTAATTGCATCGTATATTCCCTATGCCCAGCTGTAACACTTGCTCGGTGGAATACACCAATCCCTTTCTATCACTAAAGTAAACCTGACAGAATTGTGATCGCTGACTCCAAAGTGCTCACCTGCTTCCAAATCTAACACCTGGCCAGGCTCGTTGCCCAGGACTAAATCTAAAATGGCTTTGTCCCGTGTAGGACTGTCTAGAAACTGTGTCAGAAAGCCCTCCTGCACACACTGGACAAAAACAGACCCATCTACAGTACTCATAGAGTCGTGATCCCAGTCAATATTTGGATAATTGAAGTCCCACATGACAGCTACCCTGCCTCTCTCACTCCTATCGAGAATCATCATTGCGATCCTTTCCTCTACATCTCTGAGACTATATGGAGGCCTATAGAAAGCTCCCAGCATGGTGACTTCTCCTTTCCTGTTTATAACCTCAGCCCATACTACCTCAGTTAACGAGTCCCCAAATATCCTTTCTACAACTGTAATATTGTCCCTGATCAACAATGCCATACCTCCCGCTTCTTTTCCCATCTTGTCTGTTCATACAGAAACATCTGAATCCCGGAACCTGCAAAAGCCATTCCTGTCCCTGCTCTATCCATGTCTCCTTAATGGCCACAAAATCAAAGTCCCAGATATCAACCTACGCAGCCAGTTCACTCACTTTATTTCGGATGATCCTCGCGTTGAAGTACACACACTTCAAACCAGGTTCTCGCTTGCCAGTGTCAGATACTTGATTTTGGAACTCCCTACTGTCATCCTCTTCTGTACCTGTCCTACAATTTTGGTTCCCATCCCCCTGCTGTATTAGTTTAAATCCACCTTAATAACTTTCGTGAATTTCCCATCCAGGATATTGGTACCCCTCTGGTTTAGATGAAGACCACCCTGCTTTTAGAGGTCCCACCTAACCCCAGAAAGAACTCCAATTATCTAAAAACCTGAAACTCTCCCTCCTGCACCATCCCTGTAGCCATGTGTTCCAACTCTTTTCTTTCCCTATTCCTCACCTCACTAGCACGTGGCACAGCCAGCAAACCAGAGAAAACAACTCTGTTTGTCCTAGCTCGAAACGTCCATCCTTGCTCCCCGAATTTCTGCCTCAAGTTCCCATCTCTCTTTTGACCTATGTCGTTGGTGACAATGTGGACCACGATTTGGGGCTGCAGTCCCTCCCCCCGGAGGATCCCAAAAACATGATCAGAGACATCACTGACCCAGGCACCCGGGAGGCAACATACCAACCATGAGTCTCTCTCGCCCCACAGAACCTCCTATCTGTCCCCCTAACTATTGAGTCCCCACTGACTACTGCTCTTCTCCTCTTCCCCCTTCCCTTCTGAGCAGCAGGTGCCCCAATGCTTTTACCTGGATAGTCATCCCCCCAACACTATCCAAAATGGTATACTTACTGTTGAGGGGAATGGCCACAGCGGATCCCTGCACCACCTGCCGGTTCCCTTTCTGTCCCCTAACTGTCAGCCATCTGTTTTTTTCTTTTTATCTTGGGAGTGACTACCTCTCTGTAAGTCCTGCCAATAACCCCCTCTGCCTCCCGAATGATCTGAGGTTCATCCAACACCAGCTCCAGTTCCCCAACGCGGTTTTCGACCGGCTGATGTTGGATGCGCTTCCCACAGATGTAATCAGCAGGGACACTAGTGGTGACCCTTACTTCCCACATTCTGCAAGAGGAAGATTCCACTGCCCTAAACTCCATTCCCACTATTCTAACTCCCGAAGTGACTACTAATAAAACAGATTAGGAAATAAACTAGTTAACGAGTAGCGTCTCTGGTAATGCAACCACGCAAATATAAACTGTTCTACTTACCCTTCCCAGAAGTCCTTTGCTCTCTTCTCCCTCGCTGGCCTGAAGGTAACAAGTTGAAATATACTTACTGGCATTCCCGACAATCACCTTACACCAACGTCACCTCCTGCCGGCTCCCCCTCTTGCTGCTCCGAAATGGTGACGATATTAATGGGGGTGGTAGGTGGAGAATGATAAACAATGTTGTGGATGACACAACGATAGGCCGAATGGGACATGGTGAGGAGGTATGTGTTGGTTACAGGAGGGTACACATTGATCTGGCCATCTGAACAATCAATGACCGATAAAACTTAGCACGGAAAGATGTGAGATGCTGCACTTTGGAAGAAGTAACAAGACAAGAGAGAACTCAAACCATGAAGATAGGCTAGTCTTGCTTTTGGAGCAGAGAAGGGTGAGGGGTGAACCTGACCAAGGTGTATAAGAGCATGAGAGGTATGGGCAGAGTGAAGAGACAGCAGCTGTTCCCCTTAGTCAAAGGGTCTAAAACAAGGGACACATGGTTGAAGCGAAAGAGAAGATATTGAGAGAGGATTTGGGGAATCCGTTTTGAACCCAGAGAATGGTTTGTGTCTAGCATGCATTGCCTGGGAGGGTGGTTCAGTAAGGTAACCTCACAAACTTTATAAAACACTAGCATCAGCACTGGACGGTGCAGACTCGATTGGCCGTGTCTTTATACATGATTCCATGTGGTGGCAGCCATGACAGCTCTGATACATTCTGAAGAACCAACCAACGGTACTTGTTGGTTTGTTCTGGCGAACTGTGCTCAGTAAGTGGCGAGATAAAAAATCAACATCATCCCATGGAGTATCAGCACTTACTCAACCTAGGACAGCCCAGCCAATCTGTTAAAATATCCAGGATAAATCACATGCTCAAGCATCGTCCCTCCAAAGCAATAACATAATTCCAACTGTTTGACACCATTATTTTAAGGACACCAATAACATAGATACAGACTTCCCTTCATTACTATATAGACTTGTATCTGTAAAGTTGTTATTTCTCAGAAAAATAATAAACTCCATCCTATATTTTGCTTTGACAATGAGTCCGTTTTCCTGTTTTCCTGTGAGCTGTTCATTACAGCATGACGGCTTGTGTAACACTCCATCCACCACCAGTAATATTTACTCCCAGCTAACCCAGCACATGAGATGCACTGCTGGTACTCCAACCGACCAGCCACTTGGACAGACCAACATCAACTGGACTGGAACGACTCAAGGGTAATTAATGCTGGTCTAGTTCCATTAAAATTCCAAATGAATTGAAACGACAATCGGATTTTCTGTAATTATTGAAAAATGCAGAGTCTGTTTTTATTGATCTGATGAGTTTGCCACTGTCTTTATCGTTGTGTTATCTATGTCCATGAAACCATTTTGTGCATAAAAGAACAAAAACGCTCAGGTCACAGATAGACTCACAGAGTCATAGAGATGTACAGCATAGAAACAGACCCTTCGGTCCAACCCGTCCATGCCGACCAGATATCCCAACCCAATCTAATCCCACATGCCAGCACCCGGCCCATATCCCTCCAATCCCTTCCTATTCATATACACATACAAATGCTTCTGAAATGTTGCGAATGTACCAGCCTCCACCACATCCTTTGGCAGCTCATTCCATACACGTACCACCCTCTGCGTGAAAACGTTGCCCCTGATGTCTCTTTTATATCGTTCCCCTCTCACCCTAAATGTATGCCCTCTAGTTCTGGACTCCCCGACCCCAGGGGAAAAGACTTTGTCTATTTATCCTATCCATGACCCTCATAATTTTATAAACCTCTATAAGGTCACCCTCCACCTCCGACGCTCCAGGGAAAACAGCCCCAGCCTGTTGAGCCTTTCCCTGTTGCTCAGATCCTCCAACCGTGGCAACATCCTTTTAAATCTTTTCTGAACCCTTTCAAGTTTCACAACATCTTTCCAATAGGAAGGAGACCAGAATTGCACGCAATATTCCAACAGTGGCCTATCCAATGTTCTGTACAGCCGCAACATGATCTCCCAACTCCTGTACTTAATACTCTGACCAATAAAGGAAAGCATACCAAACGCCTTCTTCACTATCCTATCTACCTGCGACTCCACTTTCAAGGAGCTATGAACCTGCACTCCAAGATATCTTAGTTCAGCAACACTCCCTAGGACCTTACCATTAAGTGTATAAAAAGACGATGCAGCATTTAAGCAAAAACGGCCAGGGTATAGTAGGCTATAAGTCTTCAGGTAACTGGGAAAATGTACATTGGTGTTTTCTGGCTGGCGTAGATGTATTGGGCTGAAGGGCCTGTTTATATGCTGTATGACTATCACTTTAATTGTTGAAAACAAAGAATGTAGTCTCACTATTTCCATAGCTTGTGAGCATCAAGTGCTGAGGAATGCAATCTCCAAGGTCACACAGCACACCGACCTGAAGCTATATCATTCTGCCTTCTCTATCAAATGGATCAGAACCCCATTTCTCTCTTTGTAACGTACCTGTTAGTGTTCCTGCACCACAAGAATCCCTGGGATTTATCACCATATTCTGAATAGAAATTACACATAGGCAACAGAATGCTGGCCTCGCTAATGAAACTCGCCTCACAACAAGAACTGAAAGGAATGAGCAGAATTCAAGTTATCCATTCGACCCAATCTGATTTCTAAAGCAGTTTCAAGGCAGGCTTTCACTTTGCCCGATGCTCCTGATCTTTCTCCAATACCATGAAACTTCCCTGAGTGCTTTTGAGTGCTGTTTAAAAGTCACATATGGAAACTTCTGCCCAATAATCAGACAGGAAATGTCTCCATGTTCATGAGAATCATCTCATATTTTTTTCAGTATCTAAAGTCAACAGAAATGCTGAAAATAGCATCAGGGATAAGTCACCAATACAGCTCAGTCATGTGATACGATCGTGGATGATCTGATTGTGGCCTCAATCACACATTCCTCCTTTTCCCTTACAATGTCAGTGCATCATTGTTAGTCAAGAATCTGCCTGCTTCTGCCTTAGGAATATTCAATGTTTTATCCTCCATTGCCACCTGGGAAGAGAGTTCACAAATACACGACAGTTTGAGAGGATTAAAATATCCAACATCTTCTTAACTGAGATAACCTTCAGTTTCATAGTCCATCCCTTCCTGGTAATCTCTCACACAAGCTAAGATATGGTTTCAGAATTCAACATGAAAAGACTACTTAGAATATCCTGAGGTCACCAAGATCACATGTTGTTCGCCTAAACTCCAGCAGATCCACAGTCAGTCAGTTCAAGATTTCCACAATGGAGGCAGTTGAGTGAATCTTCTCTGGACTGATATGTATGTCAGTATGCCCATTGTTTTCTCGATGTGGTCTCGCCACTACTCTGCAAAACTGAATACATTTTTCCCTAATGTTGAATGTATTCTGTTTCCGAAAATGTCTACATTTATTTTACCACCCTCAAAACTTGATGCACACATAACGTTTTTATTTTGTAATCCAGGTGCCCGGTTCTTCTGCACTTCAAGCCAATCTCTCCATTGAAATAATACACTGCCTTTCAATTCAACCCGCCAACATCTTTGAGCGCACAGACAATACATCCTACGATGCTCCATACAACAATATTTTTCTGTTCACTTGACCCATCTTAATATCTTTATTAGACTCAAGTCCTCTTCATATGATGTTTTTCTAACAGTTTCAAAAGTCTGCATTCTTCCAAAGCACACACAGAACATTTGGCCAAAGAAATAGATTGTGGCCACATTCCAATGGAATTGGCAATGTAATATTTTTAAATTATGTCTAAACTATGAACTTGTGACAATGCTAAAGTGTTTTGCAGTCCCATCACTCAGTTCCCAAAACTCAAAGTAGGGACAGATGATGTAGAATATGTGTGGTTAGAATTGAGGAACGGCAGAAGTGAAAAACCAAGCTGGAGTCCACAAACTTTAGTTCGGAGCAGGGGCGGATGTCACATCAGGAGGTAGAAAAGATGTGTAGGAAAGGCAAAGTTACAGTGATTGGGGGGAATTCAATATGCAGGTGTACTGGGAAAATCAGGTTGGCAGTGGTTTGCAAGGAAATGAATTTGTGGAATGTCGACGAGATGGCTTTTTGGAGCACTTGTGGTGCAGGCAACGAGGGAACGGGCATTACCGGATTTAGAATTGTGCAATGAGGCAGACTTGAGAAGGGAGCTTAAGGTAAAGAAACCTTTATGAGGCAGTAATCATAATATCATTGAAACTACTCTTCAATTTGAGAGGGTGAAGGTAGAATCAGAGTTAACAATATTGCCACTGAATAAAAGCACCTACAAAGGCATGAGGGAGGAACTGGGTTGAATTGACTGGGAGAGTAGGTTAGCAGGAAAGACAGTGCGACAGTAATGGCGAGTAATTCAGAAGACACAGCAGAAATTTATCCCAAGCTAAAAGAATCATGGCATAGGGAGGATGAGGCAACAACGGCTGACAGGGAATATCAGGGATAGTATAAAAGTTTAAGGGAAATCAGATAACATGGCAAATGGCAGTGGGAAACCAAAGGATTTGGAAGCTTACAAATACCAATAGACGGCAACAAAATAAGAAATAGGTGGAAGAAGATTAAATATAAGGGTAAGCTAGTCAGTAATATAAAAGACTGTAAGAGATTCTTTAGATATTTAAAGGGCAAAAGAGATGCGGAAATGCTCATTGGTCGCAGAATACAAGGCTGTAGATATAGTAATGGGGAACAAATAATGGCTGAGAAACTGAACAATTATTTCACGTCACATTTCACAGTGAAAGACTCGAATAGTATCTCAAAAATTCAAGATAGCGAGGGGACAGAGCTTATTAGGAGAAGTTGCTCGAAAAACGAAATGGGTAAATAAACTGGACCAAGTGGACAACATCCCAGAGTTCCAAGGGAGTTAGCTGAAGAAATAATGGAGACATTTGTGGTGATCTTTCATGAATTTCTAGAATCAGGGAGAGGCTCAAAAGACTAGAAAGTTGCAAACGTGACAGCCTCTCTAAAATGGGAATAAGGCAAAAAGCAGAAAGTTACAGACCAACTAACCTAACCTCAGTCATGTGTAAGACCCTAGAAACCATTGTGAATGATGAGATTCTGAATACTTGCAAGTGAAATGTAAAATTGGTCAAAGTCAGTATGGGGTCATCAAGGGGACGTCATGCCTCATAAATCTGTAAATGTTATTTGAGGATGTAACAAGCAAGTGAGACAAAGGAAAACCAGTGGATGTTATCCACCTGAAATTCAAGAAGGACTTTGGCAAGGTGCCGCACAGGAGGCTGCTAAGTAAAATAAGGCCCCATTTTGTTCGAGATAAGTTACTAGTGTGTGCAGAAGCTTGGCTGTCTGGCAGCAAGTAGAGAGTGGGGTTAAATAGGTCCTTCTAGGAATTGCAGCTGATGACAACTGGTGTTCCACATGGCTCAGTATTGGGACCACAACCTTTTACTTTGTGCATTAACGATCTACATTAAGGAACTGAGGGTATTCTGGAAAGGTTTTTAGATGATACAAAGGTAGGTAGAGAGACAGGCAGCATTGAGGAGGCATGGAGGCTGCAGAAGGATTTAGACAGGGTAGGAGACTGGGCAAAGAAGTGGCAGATGGAGTATATCTTGGGAAATCCTGAAGTGATGCACTTTGTGAGGAGGGAGAGAGGCAAGGACTGTTTTATAAATGGAGAGAAAATTCAGAAGTCTGAAGAGCAAAGAGAGTTGTGAGTTCTAGTACAGGATTGTCTGAAGGTAAACTTGCAGGTTGAGTCAATAGTTAGGAAGGTGTTGCATCTGCCACACAATTTGCTGAAATTCTTCCATTCAGCAAAGGAACTGAGTCAACTCTAACAAACAACAATATTTGTTTTTTGAGCACACTCAATGTTAGTACAATAAAGTTTACTATAAAGTAATGAAAAATACTGCAAACTGTCTTACGTTTTAACTTAACTTTGGCTGATTG
The DNA here is from genome assembly GCF_047496795.1 of Chiloscyllium punctatum. Classification (NCBI taxonomy): domain Eukaryota; kingdom Metazoa; phylum Chordata; class Chondrichthyes; order Orectolobiformes; family Hemiscylliidae; genus Chiloscyllium; species Chiloscyllium punctatum. Next base: position 113,980,868 of record NC_092742.1, read on the forward strand.
TGTACCACCACACTCGAACTTGACCGGGCTCCACGTGGTGATGCCTTCTTACTCTTCTGATGGTCTTGGAGTTGTTTTCTTTTTCAGTGGTTATTCTCCAGTTGCCGCACTCTGTGGGGTTTTGAGGTGATTCTTATCCTTCTAAGTCTTCAAGCCCTTTGGAGGGTATGGAAGATCGTCCAATGGAATGATCAAGCTCATTTACCCAGATCAATCAGACTCAACTAGGGGTTGGCATATTGATAGCCCAAGGGCTACATTCCATTGTATCATTCAAGTCCAATTTCAGGTGGGTATTGCAGGGTCTGTAGCTGTCAGGTTTTCTTTACAAACAGTCTGTGGGGAGCTGCAGCCTGTCTGGATTCTACAGCATATGGATAAGCAGAGAGTTAACACAAGGCTGGAATCCATTTCCCACCATGCTTTAATCATTGTTCATTTGTAGTTTATTAATGTCCATTGTTCCTGCTGGCCTATCTGGTCAGAAAGACAAATACAACGATGGTAATTATATTGAGAGGACTTGAATATTAAAGCAGGGAAGGATTTATGAGGTTTTACAAGACTCTGATCAGACCATATTTGGAGTATTTTTCAATACCATCATTTAAGATATATCTAGATTGATACATGCATGGGCAGGTAGCAAAGGGATACAGACCCTCAGAAAATATGCGACAGATTTAGACAGAGGATCTGGATCGGTGCAGGCTTGAAGTGCAAAAGGGCTTGCTCCTGTGCTGGAATTTTCTTTGTTCTTCGTTCTTTCTTTTTCATTCTAAAAATTGCAAGTATTCAACTTATTGTTTGTTACAATTTAATAACATAAACCATTTATGTATTTTACAGTGCATGTTAAATTATTGTCATTTCTAAATTAGAGTCAGAGAGTCATAGAGAAGTACAGCATGAAAACAGACCTTTTGGTCCAACTCGGCCATGCCGACCAGATATCCCAACCCAATCTAGTCTCATCTGCCAGCACTGTGGCCATATCCCTCCAACCCCTTCCTATTTATATACCCATCCAGATGCCTTTTAAAGGTTGCAATTGGACCAGCCTCCACCATTTGCTCTGGCAGCTCATTCCATACACGCACCACCCTCTGCGTGAAAACGTGGCCCCTTTAATCTCTTTTATCATTCCCCTTTCACCCTAAAACTCTGCCCTCTACTTCTGGATCCCCACCCCAGGGAGAACACCTTGTCTATTTACCCTACCCATGCCTCTCATGATTTTATAAACCACAATAAGGTCACCCCTCAGCCTCCGACACTCCAGGGAAAATTGCCCCAGCCTATTCAGGCTCTCCCTACAGAACATTCCAATCTAATGTTCTCAGATTCTGATCCATTGTTGGAATATTCCAGTCTAATATTCTCAGATTCTGATCCATTGTTAGAACATTCCAGTCGAATGTTCTCAGATTGTGATCCATTGTTGGAACATTCTAATGTTCTCAGATTCTGATCCTTTGTTGGAACATTCTATTGTTCTCAGATTCTGATCTCTCTCTCTTTCTCTGCAGCTGCTGATCCCAATCTTGTTGAGGTTGATTCTGCCCCGAATACTATGGCATAACAAGGTGAAGTAAGTCCCTCATTATGGAACGAGGGAAATCCTCGAGTGACCCAGTTAGGTCCAGGAAGACTGATATTAATCACAGTCACTGAGCAAATAGTTCCAGTTAACCCATTTCACGGCAACTCTGATGTATCACAATAATACTTGGTGTGGATGGGATTTAGATATCGCTGATTATTTGGCTCATGGCACATCTCCAGTTGTAAAAGTAGAGGTGATGGAGAGAGACAATTATTTCTCTTCACAAGCTCGATAATTCTGCTGTGTTTTGGTAGTATTGGAATTGCTGGGCTCCTGAGGCCGTCTGTGTCTGATCACCAGGCCTGCTTCATCTTTTCGTTTTATTTATTTATGTTTAACTTTGACTTTTGTCTGTCCAGCACTTAACGGCTTAGGTGGGTTGAGGCATTTTTGAGAGACACCTACAGAGCCATAGACGATGTAGATACAGCCCATTCCTTGTGTTCTTGCAGCCGCGGCTTGGTCCTGTGAAGTGATAGAACCAGGATTCTTAATTTTACCTTTTGCCAGTTATTGCTAGGGTCTCAGCAGGGATGGAAGGCAGGATCTTTCCCGGGTGCTACACATTGACTCTGTGATTTCTTTTGGAACTGTCTTTTGGTGTTCTTTCCTCCTGGGTTGGAGAACTGCATGTCAGTTTCCGGCATTTGTTTTTTGACATTTGAGTGCTTAATGGATGATACCTTATTGGAGCAGTTACTGTATAGTAGTTAACTAAACTATTATTCTGCTAAGTTTTCCAACAGAATGATGTCATTGCAATTCCTCTTCCTTTTGTTGTTGTCTTTTATCAACAGTTTTCGAATAAATTGTGTTTTGCTTAATGTCGAATATTTTGACCAAGTAAATTCTATCTCAAACACAGCACCTCATATATACCAGGGGAATGGGCCGAGCTGGAGGAGTGATAATCATGTCAGGAATTGTATCAGATGCTCAATCCATCTCTCAGATCCAGTCCGGACATGTATAAGCCCAGATGAAGCTCAGCAAGAAGCACTGCGTAGACCAGGCTAGTGCACTGCTCAGCAATCCGTCGAGGATCGAACACTATTTAGAGCTCACCAGTTCACGGCTTATCTGTCCAACAGTGCACTGATCTATAAACTTGTACTAGATGATCTGTTCAGCACAGGGTGCTGTGCAGAACATACAAAGGCATTGTTCTATACACGGACTGGTTATCTGTGCAATATGGGGAGCTGTGCAGTGACTGGCAGTGAATTTATTAATCTGGAGCAGTTACCTTCCCAGCATACACAGCTGAGTACACCAATCACTGCATTACTGAAGAACACTGTGTTAGATCACTGCCCAGCGAGGGGAAACTTGCAGCTCATGCTGGAAGTGACAGGATGTGCAGCTCCCTCCATTTCCAGCTCCATACCTCCATTGTGGCATGACACAGGAGTGCTGTGGGTGTGAAATTCACTGCCAGAGAGAGATGGCGGGGGAATCAGTTTAAGTACCAACAAATGGGAGGAGCTTGGTTAAAAGAGAGTGGGAGATTGAGAAAGAATTTCAGAGAAGGATCTGGTGGTAGGTTTAAAAATTGTGAAAGGAAAACATTTCGATAGCAGCTTGCAATTTAGGCCACTGTTAAAGGAATGGTGGGTGAGCAGGATACTGGTGTAAGTTAAGATGATGGAGAGTTTTGGATAAGCATTTGTCCTGCAGCTTTTTAATTGGGAGTAGGGTCAGAAAAGTCTTTGACTCATTAGGCTGAATCTGACAATAATTTGTCTTAGTGACATTTTCATTGAGTGTGACAGAAGGAATGTCCGCACGAGGCAGAGCTCGTTTCCTGGTGTTATCTTATCGAACTCACCTCATTAACTATCCACCTCACTCCATGGTGTCCCTCTCATTCAATGCCAGCCCGATTCTCCCAGCCATCATGGCTGGAGGTACACACCATGTCCCAAATGTCCCTGGATCTTCAGTGATCCCTGGTACTGCTGCCATCATTAAAACGCCAATGACCACACGGTGAGCTTTCTCAGTTTGGAGCTGTCCTGCAGAGTTTACCCCGAGCATGGAAGATTAGGAAAATTACGCCACAGCTTGTCGACAGGGGCACAGAAGTCCTGGTGAATGGTCTAGTACAGAGGGGGACAATTCTCCTAACAGAGGGAGCCACACCATCAGACTCACCGAGCATAGTCTGAGCACACCACCCAGCTCAGTGCAGCATCTACGGTCTGAAGAAAAGTCCAACAATACCGGAAAAGCACCTTCCCCGCTCTGTCAGGATAAGGGTCACCGTATTCTCTCTACTCTCTCATACTCACTGTATATCTGTTCGAACCTTCCCCAGAATAAGGCTCCATGACTCTCACCACTGCAATACAGCACCTTCTCTCTCTCTCTCTCTCTCTCTCTCTCTCTCTCTCTCTCTCTCTCTCTCTCTCTCTTTCTCTCACCTACGCAATACCTCCACATTGTTATAAAATGTTGTTATGAGTACAGTTTCTAGAATTCTCTGGATGATATCGTTTGTACAATGTTCCAGAGAATCTTAAAAATAATTCAACTTGAGAAAAATATTCATCCCCCAGTATGAAACGCATCAGAGGAAGGAGCAGAGTTTTACTTTTTTTTTTAAAGTCACTCAGGATGAAAGTGCATCATGAGTCCATTAAGCCTCTCAAATATGCTCCACTATTGAGGCAAAGGGAGCACTTAAACACTTGAAGACGCACTCTTTTTTTGAAGACAGGCGCCACTTTGGATTTTTGCCAGTTTCAGTGCAACACTCCTGTAATCCTGAGAGTTATGGAATATTTCACACAGTGCTACCAGTCACTCTGTAACCACTTTTATAAAAACAAGCTATGAATTACTGATGAGCTGTTTACCGTTGGTCTTTTCTGTTTGAGAAAAGCCTTGTTCGTTTTGTTAGAGACAGTGCAAAACTTTCATCTGACTACAATTTTGTTTATAATATTGAAACACTTTGTACCTTCCCCTGTGAGGAACGATGTAAAATACTGTTTTAAATTCTCTGCCTGTTCCCTGAAACCAGTTCCCCAGTCACATCCTCCAGGTGTCCCACATATTCTTTCCTGCCTTTCTTCCAAGGGTCACATGCAAATCATGAACGTTTTTTATTCGATATGGGAAAACTCTTGTGGTTAGTTTTTTTTTCATATTTCTTACCAGTTTTGGAATATTTTTCTTTGTATTTTGTGTTGTACAATCTGCTTCTGGTTCCAAAAGCAAACTTCCCAAATGTGGCCAACGCTAGAACTCACCAATTTGAATTCTTTAGTTTGTGATTGATTAGTATCCTTCACAGTCTTTGTGTATCATGGTTGGTTCATCTTCACATCTTCATATCATCTTCTTTTTGTCCAGAGTCAATAATAGCTGAGCGTTAATAAGCAATACCTGCTAAAATGTTCCCCCACCCCCCACACATCTGCTGACCTTCACCTGTGTCTATTTCCACACTCCGTATTTGACCAGATATATTACATCAATCTGCATTTGAAATGCCTGGCTCTTTTCAGTCATTCAGGGGGAACCTACATGTGTGGCTGAACACATGGAGAGTGACTCCATTCTGTCAGTTTTTCTGGCTCTGTAATTTCTGTTCAATGATGTCACATTCCAGTGGGAAGCTTCCTACATGACATCCTTTCCTCTGAAACTAGAAATGCCCTCACTCTGATGGACTGAGCCTTCAGCTGTGACTGTCCCGTCTCCCTCGCTTCTGCCCTCACTCCATCCCCTCCTTCCCAGAACAATGATAGATCTCCCCATGCCCTCACTTTCTACTGCACTCGAAGCTGCATTCACAGAATCATCCTCCCCCACTTCCACTACCTCCAGCAGGACAGCACTATCAAACATATTTTCCACTCCCATCCACTTTCAATATTTCACAGAGAGTATTCCTTCTGTGGCACGCTCCATCACCCCGAACATTTCCTCACAACCCCATGGCACATTCCCATGTAAATTCAGAAGCTGCAACATTTGCCCATTCACCTCTTCCCTCCTCACTGTCCAAGACCCTAAACACACCTTTAAGGTGAATTAGCATTTCAGTTGTACTCTTTCAATCCAGTCTCCTGTCATTGCTGCTCACAGTGCAGTCTCCTTTACATTAGTGAGCCAAACAGAAACTGCTTCGAGGAACATCTCCACGTTGTCTGTAGGAATGACCATTTCCTTCTGATTGCTCCCCATTTCAATAACCTACATTTCTGTCAGGATAATGAGAATTCTTTGAGGAGGTAACGACGTGTTGAACCAGAGAAAGTTACCTATCTGAACTTCCAGAAGGCCTCTGATATGGTAACTCACAGGAGGCTGCAGAGTAAGATAAGGACCCATGGTGTCAGAGGCCAGGTACTAGCATGGATAAAAGGTTGGCTGTCTGGCAGGAGGCATAGAGAGGATAAAACTGTCCCTGTCAGGATAGAAGCCAGTGACTACCAGTGTTCCACAAGAGCCAATGTTGGGACCACAACATTTCACCTTATCGGTTAATGATCAGAGTGGTGGGACAGAAGGCATTCTGACTGCGTTTGCAAATGATGCAAAGATAGGTGGACGGGCATACAGTATTGAGGAGGCAGGGAGCCTGCAGAAAGAATTGACCAGTTTAAGAGAGTGGGAAAAGGAGTAGCAGATGGAATACAATGTGGGGCAGTGTGAGGTCATGCACTTTGGTATGAAGAATACAGGCATGGTCTATTTACTAAATGGGAAAAAATTCAGAAATCTGAGTAACAAAGTGACTTGGGATTCTAAGCGCAGGATTCCCCTTAGATAAACTTGCAGGTTGATTCAGTAGTTAGGAAGACAGATACAATGTTGTCATTCATCTCGAGAGGAGTAGGATATAATGGTGGGGATTCTGAAGCTTTCTAAGCCTCTGGGCAGACCACATTTCCAGTATTTTGTGCCTCATACCTCAGGAAGGATGGATTAGCCTTGGTGTGTGTCAAGAGAAGGTTCACCAGAAATGAAAAACTGAACACGAGGAACGTTGGAGGACTCTGGGTTTATACTCGATGGAGATTAGAAGGATGAGGGGGGATCCAAATTGAATCTTACAGAATACTGGATTACCTGGATACAGACAGAATTGTGAGGACGTTTGCACAGGAGGACACAGGCTTAGAGCAAAGGGAAAACCAATCAAAACGGAGATAAGATGAAACGTCTTTAGCCAGACACTGGTGACATTGTGGAATTCCTTACCACAGAAGGCTGTGGAAACCAGATCATTTGGCACCAACGATATAGTCAGGAAAGGGACTGAGGGTCTGAAAAGTGACTACAGAGAGTGAGTTTGGAAGCTGAAGAGTAGGACGAGTAGAGTAGTGATCTCTGGTTTGCTACCAGTGCCAGAGCTCGTGAGATGATTACCGCTCAGCGAATGCCGATTTACACGTGGCTGCGAGGCTGGTGCAGGAGGGAGGGCTACAGATACCTAGACCATCACGATACCTTCTGGGTAAGGTGGGAAATGTACATGAAGGACGGGTTGCACCTGAACTGGAGGGGCACAAATGGCCTGTTTGGGATGTTTGCTTGTGTGATTCTGGCGGGTTTAAACTGGTTTGGCAGGGGGGTAGGAATCAGACCACATGTCTGAGAGGGGGTTAGTTGCAGACGGGACAGTGACAGGGTATATTGAACCTATCAGGAAGATTTCTCACGCGATGAAACAAAGGGATCAGTTAAAGTGCGTCTGCTTTAATGCAAGGAATGTCTGAAATAAGAGTGACAAACTTAGAGCATGGATCAGTACTTGGGGCGACAATGTCATGGCCATAACCGAGACGTAGATTTCACGGGGGCAGGGATGGTTGCTTGATGTTCCAGGGTTTAGAATGTTTAAAAATCTTTAGGGGTGGCGTGGTGGTGCAGTGGTTGACACTGCTGCCTCACAGCACCAGAAAACTGGGTCCTATTCAATTGGAGGACAGTGTTGAGAGGGATCCCACAGGGCTATGTCCTTGGACCTCTGCTCTTTGTAGTTTTTATAAATGACTTAGATGAGGAGGTTATGGTGTGGGTTCGTCAATTTGCTGATGACACAAAGGTTAGAGGTGTCGTCGATAGTATTGAGGGCTTGTGTAGGCTGCAGCGCGACATAGACAGGATGCAGAGCTGGGCTGAGAAATGGCAGATGGAGTTCAACCTGGGTAAATGCGAAGCGATGCATTTTGGAAGCTCAAATTCGAATCCTGAATATAGCATTACATACGGGATTCTTGGCAGTGTGGAGGAACAGTGGGATCGAGGTGTGCAAGTGCATAGATCCCTCAAAGTTGCCACCCAAGTGGATAGAGTGTCAAGAAAGTACATGGTGTTTTGGCTTTGATTAACAGGGGGATAGAGTTTAAGAGCAGTGAGGTTTTGCTGCAGCTCTACAAGTCCCTGGTGAGACCACACTTGGAATATTATGTCCACTTGTGGACCCCATACTATAGGAAAGATACAGAGGCTTTGGAGAGGGTGCAAAGAAAGTTTACCAGGATGCTGCCTGGATTGGAGGGATGCTTTATGAAGAAAGGTTGAGCAAGCTCTGTTGGTGGAAGCAGAGTCATTGGGAACATTTATGCGACTGCTGGACATGCACGTGAATAGCAGTGAGTTGAGGGGTGCGTAGGTTAAATTACTACATTTTACATTAGGATTAAATCTCGGGACAACATCGTGGCCCAAGGGGCCTGTTCTGTGCTGTACTGTTCTATGTTCTATGTTCTATTTAGTATATTTAAAACAGACTCAGATAAGTTCTTGATTGACAAGGGGATCAAAGGTTACTGAGAGGAAACGCAACCCAAGCTCGAGTAACACCTCACTTTACACATTGGTACGTTACAGTCCGTAGGAGTTAATATTGAATTCCATAAATTCACAGCCGGAACCCACTATGGCTGTTCTCCATTTTCTGTACACTCTCCCTCCTGGGCTCCCTAAGTTAGTGTCTTGTTTATGTTCCATTCAAGTTCTAATATTTACACATTAATTTACACCCATTATATATCTGTGTCTCTTTCACCACAATTTCAAGCCCATTTGTCTTTCACACTGCTCCTCCAAACACTCTTTCCCACCTCTGCCAAGATACTAAAACGCTCACTTTCCAATCCTTTACACGTCTAAAGAAGATTTGCACTGGACTTGAAACATTAACATTGTTTCTCTGTCTTTGCAGATGTTGCCAGACCCACGGAGTTCCTTCAAAAATGAAAAGTTACAGAATACATTTTCAATATAGCTTACTGGGTGCTTTGAGGAACAGTCACAGAACTCGAAAGATTAAGTCTGCTTTCACTCCACAGATGCTGTCAGACTTGGCAGTGTCTTCAGCAATTTCTGTTTTTGAGTAAGTTTCAAACATGTGTGTCAAAGCTGCCCATACGCCCTGACCAACATGGAGCGCCATACACCGGGAAGTGAATGATAATGCAGGTATACAAATTCATTTGATCTGAAACTACATAAGGTTGTCATTACCGACACGACAGAGCTCTTAACCATGGTCATGGAGAGAAACAGAGGGAAACACATTCGCTTTAAACAGAAGATGGCATTACTGGAGGAGAAAATATTCAGGTGAAAACGTTAAATGCATTTGAGGAATGCGACAAATTGGAGGCATGGCATCATGAAGATACCCAAACAGGATGAGAACCTAATAATTATGGATGCATTCCCACATCAAAAACTGGGATAGGGCACTGTGGACAGGGGAGAAGGGTGATTGCGAATTGAGGACAGGCAGCAGAATTGTATTGCAGATATTGCAGCTCAAACTGGGCATTCATGTGATACTGCAAATCATAGCAGCTGTAGTAACAGCAACAGTAGTAGAATTATATTCAACCACAATATAATCTCTCAGTCTACTATTACTATAAAGCCGATCTCCGCCTCAGTGATGAGTGTGGGTGAACATGCCACTGTCAGAACAGTGTGTACCTAAACCTGAAGACAATCCATTCAAGCTACCACAATTACGGCTTACATTAACAAACAGCAGGACTAACATTTTGTAGAGAGGGTGCCATGACCCCAAGACTGTGACCGCTTCTTTTAAAACCAGCTGTGAATTACTGCTGGCCTGTCTACTCTTACTCTTACCTGTTAGAAAAATCCTTGTTCCTTTTGTTAGAGACGGTTCAGGAACTTCCCTCCTATTACCATTTGGTTTACATCATTGAGACACTTACTGTACCTTCCCCTGTGAGGAAAGATGTAAAACATGGGTGTAAATTATCTGTCTGCTCTCTGTAGCCAATTATTCAGTCATACCCTCCAATTATGCACAATATACTTTCCTGCTTTAATTTCTACCTAAGGTCACACACTCATCTTGAACTTTTTTTATATGCTCGGAAAAGCTCATGCTACCTGTTTTTGTACTTCATGCCAATTGACTACATCATGTCTTTTCTCCCCTTTCCCTCGCTTTCTAGATTGATACAGTCATATCGCACACAAACAGACCCTTTGGTCCAACTTGTTCATGCTGACCAGGTTTTCCAAACTAAACTGGTCCCATATGATTGCATTTTGTCATTATGCCTGTAAACTTTTCCCATTCGTATGTTTGTCCTATTGAGTTTTAAATGTTGTAGCTGTACTTACACCTTCCACTCTTCCTCAGACAGCTCATTCCATATACATACATCACCCTCTGTGTGAAAACATTGACCCCTCGTCCATTTCAAATCTTCCCTCTTTCACCTTTAACGTATGCCTTCTATGGTTGAACTCCCCCATCCCGTGGAAAAAAAAACCTTGGCTGGTCACTCTATTCATACCTCTCATGATTTTATAAACTTCTACAATGTCATCCCTCAACCACCGACATGCTATCTGACACTAACTTCACGAACAAGCATTTAAAGATAAGCACTGCAAATTTGAAACAGTATTCAAATGACAGGTAAATAACACTCAGCCCAAGCTTCATACAGCGATTTGTTTTTCTCCATGTTACATTAACTAAGGCAGCATGAAACTCTTACGAGTACCAATAAGAGGTTAAACACGTGAATTGCTTTGTTCAAATCGTGTGATGATCTCTACAGTGAAAGCGCATCTCTGGCCTGAACCATATAAGAAGGGGAATTCTTGTACCACATGGTCAGCGTCGACCTTTAGCAGAGTGAGATGAAGGCTGAGTATACTTTTTGAAATTTGGATCACAGTGTGAATTCAGGGAAGTGAACAATAGCCCAGCACATACACACATCCCTGTCCAATGGTCACCACATGGGACACACCGGGAAATGAACAATAGCCCAGCACACACACAACACTGTCCAATGGTCACCACATGGAGCACACCAGTAAGTGAACAATAGCCCAGCACACACACACCTCCCGGTCCATGGATCACCACAAGGGGCACACCGGTAAGTGAACAATAGCCCAGCACACACCTCACTGTCCTTGGATCACCACATGGGGCACATCAGGAAGTGTGCTATAGCTCAGCACACACCCCTGTTCATGGACCACCACATGGAGCACACCGGGAAGTGAACAGCAGCCCAGCACACACACACCTCCCTGTCCATGGATCACCACATGGGGCACACCATGCCGTGAACAACAGCCCAGCACACACCTCCCTGTCTATGGAGTATGACATGTGACACACCCGGAAGTGTGCAACAGTCAAACACACACCCCTGTCCATGGAGTACCACATGAGACACCCCACGAAGTGAACAACAGCCCAGCACACACACCCCTGTCTATGGAGCACCACATGGAACACATTGTGTAGTGAACAACAGCCCAGCACACACACCCCTGTTTATGGACTACCACATGGAACACACCTGGAAGTGAACAACAGCCCAGCACATACACCCCTGTCCATGGAGCACCAAATGGAACACACTGGGAAGTGAACAGCAGTCTGACACATACCATTTCATTGTTTCTGAGCTTCGCAATGCCAGCTTTCGATACACTAGGGATCCAAATGTGACCCACAGCCGGAACGTACAGGAGACCACGAGCCATGCGTTTTGAACATTGTTTCTGAGCTTCATAATGATTTCCCCGGTGTTCCAGGTATATGAGCACCAACGGCCAGGTTAAGGTACAGAAGGACGGATATTGATGTGATAATTCGATGATTACTTGATCGACAAGTTCAGTAAACGTGGCTCTTCTCAGACAAATGGGATTAACTGGATGAGTAGTACTTTCTCAGGTCCAATAAGAAAAATAAGAATATAAGGTAAATGTGGTGACAAATCAGCTGAAATCCACGTCACAGAATCAGACACCATAATCCAGATGATATATCTGTGCAGCATGTAGCAGTGTTCAGACCAGGCTAGTGTACTGCTCAATACAACCCAGCAATCTGTGCAGACCACACCAGTCCATGAACTGCCTCTCCAGCACTGGGAGCTATGCAGTGAACAGCAGTGAATTATTATGTAAACCAGGAGCATTTACCCTCCCAGCATGTAGAGCAGTGTACGCCACCCCAGGGCATGGATCTGTAAACCAAGAGGAGTTGCCCTACCAGCATGTAGAGCTGTGTACACCATCCCAGTGCATTGTTCAGTAACACTGTGTTAGATCACTGCCCAGGGTGGGGAAACCTGCAGCCCATGCTGGAAGTGACAGGATGTGCAGCTCCAATCCTTTTGCAGCTCCATATCTCCATTGTATCAATGGATGTAGAATATCTCAAGAGGAAGGAGGAAAATGACTTAGGGTTAAGTAGGCAAAGATCAGACAAGGCTCTAGAGGGTTACAAGGTAGTCAGGAAGGAAGTGAAGAATAATCTCAGGAGAGCGAGAAGCGGGCATGGAAAATACTTGGTGAGTAGGATTAAAGTAAAACTTAAGATGTTCTATACTTTTGTGAGGAACAAGATGATGCCTTTAGTGAGGGTAGGGCTATTCAGGATAGTGGAGGGAACTTGTGCCAGGAGTCGGAGGAGATAGGGGAACATAAAACATAGAACACTACAGCGCAGTACAGGCCCTTCGGCCCTCGATGTTGTGCCAACCTGTCATACCAATCTGAAGCCTATGTAACTTACACTATTCCAAGTACGTCCATATGCTTGTCCAATGACGACTTAAATGTGCTTAAAGTTGGTGAACCTACTACTGTTGCAGGCAAAGCATTCCAAAGCTCTCTCTTTTCGTCTTTCCTGGCGACCTAGTAACCCTCAAGTGCCCTAACTGAGCCTTCACATCCCATCCTAACATAAGTTGCCGTCTTCCTCTGGACCAGAGATTCCACTTCATTTGTAAACCACTGCTCCCGCACTCTACAGCTTCCTCCCTGCGTGACAGATGCATACATATCAAGGACACACAGTAGCTTTTCCTTGAATAACCTCCACAATTCTAATGTGCCCATCCCCAACAGTTTCCTTCCCCATCATATGCTTCCTAAATCTTGCCTAATGGCATCGTAATTGCCTTTCCTACAGCTGTAACTCTTACCCAGTGGTATACACCTATCCCGTTCTATCACTAAAGTAAACGTAACAGAATTGTGATTGCTATCACCAAAGTGCTCACCTACTTCCAAGTCTAACACCTGACCAGGCTCATTACCAAGTAGTAAAACTAATTTGGCTTCGTCCCGTGTTGCCCTGTCGATATACTGTGTCAGGAAGCTCTCCTGCACACACTGGACAAAATCTGACCACTCTATAGTACTCGTACTATAGTGTTCCCGTTCAATATTTCAAAAATTGAAGTTCCCCATTACATCTACCCTTTCTCTGTCACTCCTATCGAGAATCATCTTTGCTATCCTTTCCTCTACATCTCTGGAACTATTCAGAGGCCGATAGAAAACTCCCAACGGGGTGACCTCTCCTTTCCTGTTTCTAACTTCAGTCCATACCACCTCAGTTGACGAGTCCTCAAACATCCTTTCTGCAACTGCAATACTGTCCTTGACCAACAATGTAACACCTCCCCCTCTTTTACCATCTTCTCTGTTCTTACTGAACCATCTAAATCCTGGAACCTGCAACAACTATTCCTGTCACTGCTCTAGCCATGTCTCCAATATGTCCACAACATTGAAGTCCCAGGTACCAACCCATGCTGCACGTTCACCCACCTTATTCCGGATGCTCCTGGCGTTGATGTAGACACACTTCAAACCAACTTCTTGCTTGCCGGTGCCATCTTGCGTCCCTGAAACTTGATTTTAGACCTCCCTAAACTCAACCCTTTCTATACTCGAACGACAATTTTGTTTCCCATCCCCCTGCTAGATTATTTTAAACCCACCCCAATAGCCTTAGCGAATTCCACCCCCCCCCCACGAGGAGATTGGTACCCCTCTAGTTCAGATGAAGCCCATCCTGCTCGTAGAGGTCCCACCTACCCCAGAAAGAGTCCCAATTATCCAAGAATCCAAAACCCTCCCTCCTGCACCATCCCTACAGCCACGTGTTCACCTTCTCTCTCTCCCTATTCCTTGCCTCACTAGCACGTGGCACAGGCAAGAAACCAGAGCCAACAACTCTGTTCGTCCTAGCTCTAAGCTTCCATTCTAGCTCCATGAATTTCTGCCTTTAATCCCCATCTCTCTTCCTACCTATGTTGTTGGTGCCTATGTGGAACATGACTTGGGGCTGCTCCCCCTCCCCCTTATGGATCCCAAAAACACGATCAGTGACATCACGAACTCTGGCACCTGGGAGGCAACACACCAACCGTGAGTCTCTCTCGTCCTCACAGAACCTCATATCTGTCCCCCTAACTATGGAGTCCCCAATGACTACTGCTCTGCTCCTCTTCCACTTTCCCTTCTGAGCATCAGGGACAGACGCTTTGCCAGATCCCTCTACCCCACTGCTTTCCCGTGGTAAGTCCCCTCCATAGTATATAAAACGGTATATTTATTATTGAGGTGAATGGCCACAGGGGATTCCTGCACTGCCTGCCGGTTCCCTTTCTGTCCCCTGACTGTTACCCATTTGCCTTTTTCTTGTACCTTAGGAGTGACTACCTGCCTGTAACTCCTCTCAATAACCCCCTCTGCCACCCGAATGATCTGAAGTTCATCCAGCTCCAGCTCCAGTTCCCTAACGCGGTTTTCAAGGTGCTGCAGTCAGACGCACTTCCAGCAGATGTAGTCAGCAGGGACACTGGTGACTCCCACATTCTGCAGGTGGAACATTCAACTGTCCTCACCTCCATTCCCACTAGTCTAAATTCCCAAAGAGACTGTTGAAAAAAAAAATACTATTTAACTTTCCAAGCTATGGCACAGAAACTTTGTTTTTGGTTAGAGGAGGAGGATGCGTGCTTTAACAGATTATCAGGCAAGGTGAGCTCTTCTGGGTGTTTGGTTTAATTCACAAACGGGTTCGTTGCTGTGTCGTAACAGCACACTTAGAACATTGTGTTCAGTTCTGGTCGCCTTGTTATAGGAAAGATAGAGAAGTTATAGTGAGTATGCAGAGGAATCCCAAGGGATCAACAGAAATTTTGGCACACACCACACGATCGAGTGAAATATTGAGGAAGTTACCACGCGAAAAATAAATACTGGCAGATTCTGCATGTCTGGATAAACGTCAATGTGTCAGTGTTTGTGGTGTGACTGTACTGATATCTGTATATCTGCATGTGCACGTGCATTAGTGTATTGGCATTTCTCTCTGTGTGCTTTAATATTTGTGTGACTGCACCAATCTCTATGTGTGCCTGTGTAACTATATGCATATCTTTGTGTATCTGCGTGTCTCTGTGCGTATCCATGTGCACAGCGGATCTGCCAGCCTCTGAGGTGTTTAAAGTTATGCAATGTCCGCTTCTGCTGGCCTTCACACATTGATGGCAGTGGAGGGAGAAAACCATAAGGGATTCAGTCTAGGAAGTGGGGAGAGGGAGGTAGATCATAGAACCATCCAAACTGACAGCACCATCTGCACATGCACTACAACACACACAGTTGGGTATAGGGAGGATCATAATTGTACTGAGGATACTCAGAGTGGCGAATGCTCCTGACTAACATCTGTTCTCTCTCTGCAATGTGAAAGTGATTTTTCTTTGAAGATTAGTCGTTACACAGAGTGTACACCTTAAAGAATATTTCCACTGCAACTGCATCCAAGCAACTCTGACCAAGTCATCTGTAAGGTGATGCGATGAATTTATTACATGTTCTTTAAATTGAGATATTTTATAATTCACCCCTACAAGGTGTAAGTGAGAAATGCTTGAAAAGTCCTGAAACTGACCCAGTGGTGATGGTAATACATCTAGGTATCAGACAAAACTGTTCTGTGCATCCAAAGATATTTGCAAAACCAAACACCGTGCAATGTGAGAGATTCACAGTATTTGATGTCCTCTGACAGAGAGAAACAAACTGACACTTGTGCAGTGGCATGGGGAGACCAGCAGAGGGTGGCATTGTATGACTGTAAACTTAACAGGGACAGACGTATCGGTGGAAGAGGGGAGTAAGGGTTTATCTCAATTTCAATGGATTTACCCCCAAAATCACAGAGCCATCATTTCACAGAGATGCACACAAATATACATGGACACATTAAACACACAACACACATGCATACCGATATGGGCACTTACACACAAACACATGCACATGCCCACACACAGACACGGTGTTTTATTTAAGATAGAGATAAGTATGTTTTTCATGAATAAGGGAATGAATGGTCAGTTGGTGAAGGCAGGAGAATGTGACTGAGAAACATTTTAACTGTGATCAAATGGCACAGCAGATCCAAGGGGCTAAATGGCCTAATTCTGTCCCAATATCCGATTTTGTGAAGGGATTCATTTTGGAAGTCGAATTTGAATGCAGATTACTGGGTCAAATGTAGTATTCATAGCAGTGTGGAGGAACAAATGGATCTTGGGGTCCATGTCTGCAGGTGTCTCAGTTGCCACCTAAGTTGATAGGGTTGTTCAGAAGGCAGATGGTGTGTTGGTTTTCATTAGCAGGTGGACTGACTTGAAGAGCCACAAGATTATGTTGCAGTTCTATAAAGCTCTGGTGAGACCACATTTGAAATGTTCTGGTCGCCTCAGTAAAGAAAGGATATGGAAGCTTTAGAGCGGGTGCAGAGGAGATTTACCAGAATGCTGCCTGTACTAGAGGGCTTGTCTTATGAAGAAAGGTTGAGGGAGCTATGGCTTTTCTCATTGGAGTAAAGAAGGATGAGATGTAACTTGGGAGAGCTGAACAAGATAGTGAGAGTTACAGACAGAGTAAATAGCCAGAGACTTCCTTCCAAGAATGATTGTCACGAGGTGAGCATAATTTTAAGGTGTTTGGAGAAAGGTTTTGGAAGATGTCAAAGGCAGTGAGACGCCAGCCCCCCTCCCTCTCCCCACAAACTGGGTCCCAGGTACAGTGAGAAAGCAGTGCGAACCACTGATATATCATGTCCCTCTCCCTCTCCCCTACCCCCCAAACTGGGTCCCAGGTACAGTGAGACAGCAGTGCTTACCACTGAAATATCATGTCACTCTCCCCTCCCCCCCAAACAGGGTCCCTGGTACTGTGAGACAGCAGTGCTAACCACTTAGACACCATGTCCTCCTCCCCCTACCCCAAAACCAGGTCCCTGGTACTATGAGATAGCCGTGCTAACCACTGAGACATCATATCCCTCTCCCCCTCCCACAAACCGGGTCCCTGGTACTGTGAGACAGCTGTGCTCACCACTGAGACACCATGCCCCCCACCCCTCCACTCAAACCGGGTTCCTGCTACTGTGAGACAGCTGTGCTCACCACTGAGACACCATGCCCTCCTCCCCTCCACTCAAACCGGGTTCCTGCTACTGTGAGACAGCCGTGCTCACCACTGAGACACCATGCCCACTCACTCCCCTCAAACCGATTCCCTGGCACTTTGAGACAGCTGTGTTAACCACTGCGAGACAATGTCCCCTCCCCATTCCCCCCCCAAACCAGGTCCCTGGTACTGTGAGACAGCAGTGCTCACCACTGAGACACCATGCCCTCCTCCACTCCACTCAAACCGGGTTCCTGCTACTGTGAGACAGCTGTGCTCACCACTGAGACACCATGCCCTCCTCCCCTCCACTCAAACCGGGTTCCTGCTACTGTGAGACAGCTGTGCTCACCACTGAGAAACCATGCCCTCCTCCCCTCCACTCAAACCGGGTTCCTGCTACTGTGAGACAGCTGTGCTCACCACTGAGACAACATGCCCCCCTCCCCTCCCCCCAAACCGATTCCCTGGTACTTTGAGACAGCTGTGTTAACCACTGCGAGACAATGTCCCCTCCCCATTCCCCCCCAAACCAGGTCCCTGGTACTGTGAGACAGCAGTGCTAACCACTGAGACACAATACCCCATCCCCGGCACCTCCCCCAAAACGGATTCACTGTGCTCAGTAATACTGGGGAAATGTACATAAAAGTGATGAGCTTAGAGCTATGATGTTGTGGCCATAACAGAGTCATGGATTTCTCAGGGGCAGGAATGGTTGTTGGATGTTCCAGGGTTTAGAACATTTAAAAAGAATAGCGAGGAGGTAAAAAGAGTAAGGGGTGTAGGAATGCTAATCAGAGAGGGTATCACAGCTGCAGAAGTTACCATTATCGAGGAAGGTCTGCCTACTGAGTCAGTATGGGTGGAAATTAGGAACAGTAAGGCAGCAATCACCTCATTAGGAATTAAATACAGGCCCCCCAATAGAAGCAGGGAGATTGAAGAAATCAAAGGTCGGCAGATTTTGGAAAAGTGTGAATGGAATAGGGTAGTTGTAATGGGTGACTAAATTTCCCAATATTGACTGGAACCTCCTTCCAGCAGATGATTTGGAAGGAGCTGTTTTTGTAAGGTGTGTTCAAGAGGGTTTCCTAACTCAGTACGTTGACAGGCCGACGAGAGGAGAGACCATTTTGGATTTGGTGCTCGGCAATGAGCTGGGGTAGGTGTCAGATCTTGCGGTGGGAGAGCATTTTGGTGATAGTGACCACAGCTGGCTCATCTTCTACATAGCCATGGAGAAGGAGATAAGCAGGCACAATGGAAGGAAATTTAGTTGGGGAAAAGGAAGCTATGACACTATCAGACTGCGTTGCGAAGCATGGACTGGGAGCAATTGTTCCATGGAAAGGCCACTATAGACATGTGGAGACTGTTTAAGGAACAGTTGTTGCGAGTGATGCATAGATGTGTTCCTTTGAGTCAGGCAAGAAAGGGTAAGATAAAGGAACCTTGGATGACGAGAGCGGAGGAGCTTTTCGTCAAAATAAAGAAGGCAACTTACGTAAGGTGGAGGAAGCAAGGGTCTTGCTTAGCTCTAGAGGATTACAGGCAGGCGAGGAAGGAGCTCAAAAATGGTCTGAGGAGAGCCAGGAGGGAGGAGAAAAAAGGCTTGGCAGGAATGATTAGGGAGAATCTAAAGGCATTTGAACATATGTGAGGAATAAGAGAATGATCAAAGAAAGCATATGGCCGATCAGGGATAGCTTAGTGAACTTGTGGATCGAGTCTGAGGAGGTAGGGGAAGCCCGAAATGAGATTTTTGCTTCTGTCTTTACGATAGAAAATGACTTTGTTGTGAATGAAATCATTGAGGAGCAGGTAATCCTGCTGCAAAAATAGATTGAGGAAGCTGATGTCTTGACATTTTTGACAAACATTAATATTAACAAGTCGCCAGAGCCAGACCAGATTTGGCCTCGGCTGCTATGGAAGCGAGAAATGTGATTGCTTCGGCGCTTGCTAAGATCTTTGCATCCTCGCTCTCCACCGGATTCGTACCTGAGGACTGGAGGGAGGTAAATGTAATTCCTCTCTTCAAGAAAGGAAATAGGGAAATCCCCGGAAATTACAAACAGTCAGTCTCACGTCTGTCATCTGCAAGGTGTTAGAAAGGATTCTGCGGGATAGGATTTATGACCATCTGGAAGAGCATGGCTTGATTAAATGCAGTCAGCACGGCTTTGTGAGGGGCAGGTCATGCCTCACGAATCTTATTCAGTTCTTTGAGGATGTTACTAGAAACGTTGATGAGGGTCGAGCAGTGGATGTTGTGTATCTGGACTTCAGCAAGGCATTTGATAAGATTCCCCATGGTCGGCTTGTTCAGAATGTCAGGAAGAATGGGATACAGGGAAATTTAGCTGTCTGGATATAGAATTGGCTGGTCGACAGAAGACAGCGAGTGGTTGTGGAAGGAAAATATTCTGCCTGGAAGTCAGTGGTGAATGGTGTTCCTCGGGCTCTGTTCTTGGGCCTCTACTCTTTGTAATTTTTATAAATGACTTGGATGAGGAGATTGAAGGATGGGTTAGCAAGTTTGCAAAAGACACAACGGTTGGAGGTATCATTGACAGTATACAGGACTGTTGCAGGCTGCAGCACGACATTGCCAGGATGCAGAGATGGGCTGAGAAGTTGGAGATGGAATTCAAACTGGATAAATGCGAGGTGATGCATTTTGGAAGATCGAACTTGAAAGTTGAGTACAGAACGAAAGGCAGCATTCTTGGTCATGTGGAGGAACAGCGGGATCTTGTTGTGCAGGTGCATAGATCCCTTAAAACTACCACCCAGGTGGACAGGGTTGTTATGAAAGCATATGGTGTTTTTGGCTTTCATTAACAGGGGGATTGAGTTTAAGAGCCGTGAGATCTTGTTGCAGTGACATTTACTCATACCCCTATACTTATTCTCCCATTTCCTCATACTCCGACACTGAATTCTCCTGGTTTTGCAGATAACGATACTAACTCTGCCATTTCCTCATATCCCAGTATGATTCTCTCATTTTCTGATGCCCGAGTTCAAATCTCGCATTTAGGAGTGCCTTACTCGAATTCTACATTTTAATGTTGACTTGCACCAAATATCTAATTGAGGTCCACTCCGCACCACTTCTTCCATTAACTATGTAGCTGCAATGATTCTCCCATGTCGTGATCCACTGATGTAATTCTCCAATTTTGGCGTTTACTGCATCAAATTCTCAAATTGCCAATTCTGCACTAATCCACCCTTTCGTCATGAACTGAAGAAACTCTCCCACTGATTATTGCCTTGCCTCAACTCTCCTGTTTTGCTGTTTCCTGACAAACATCTTCCACATAATGGTGCACTGCTCAAAGTTTTTTTCATTATTGGCGCCCTGCATCGAATGGCCACTTTCCTGCACTTTACAACATTTCTCCAACTTACTGATTCCTGCCCGTGTTCTCCCATTTAACTATGCTCTGTTCCAACTCTGCATGCTTTAAGCACCCCACACCAATTCTCGAATTCAATATTGCCCTGAAACAAGTCTCATGTTCATTGATATCCAAACCAACTTCTCCCAGTGTGGGGAACGCCACTCTGACTCTCTGAGATAGTGATGCCATACCTCCAATTCGCTGTTAAAGTTCCAGGGTGCAATTTTTCCATTTTGTGGTTCGTGCAACAATTGTCCCAAATACAGCTTTCCTTCCGTGCACCATTCTCCCATTTTCGAATCCTGCACGAATCTTCTTTTCATCAGCAGCTTCACCTCCACCACATTTAATATTATTCAGCACCAGTTCTCCTACGTCTTCCACCAATTCTCTACTTTCGTGACATTGGCACCAACTCTCCCATTATTGATGCCGTGCGTCAATTGTCCCATTGCGTTGTTTCCTGATACACTTCCTCCACGTATTGGCTTCCCTGCTCCAAAGTTTTTTTTTCATTCCTTGGTGGGCGGACTCGAATCTCGACTTTACTGCTGCTTGCAAAATTGTTCCTTCTCAATGATTCCCTGCCCCTATTCTTTCATTTAGAGGTGTTCTGCTCAAATTCTTTAATGAATAGACAATTTGTACTAATTTTACAATATAATGGCACTGTGCAACAATTCTCCAATTTACTGATACCCAACAATTCTCCCACTGCCTGACACCCTGACACCTGTCTTGGAAATTTAATCGTTTCGAATCAACTGCTAGCAAGAGCAAAGGAAAGGCTTTATATTTCAACCTGTGCATGCAGAGCGGCCAATATACTTGGCAAAAGTGCGTTATGTAAGGGCTGTGAACAAAATTCACGTCTTCGTATTCTACTATTCTTATCACATGCTCAAGGACAAGTGTTGGGAAACATTCGAGCTCATATTTTCTCATTCCCATGCCTTGGACATAATTGTCTTTCTGTTTCCGAAGCTTTTTTCTGAACTCGGCTGCTCGCAAGGCCAGGTGAAATGTTTGCAACGTTCCACAAAGACAAGCTGACTCCTCGACGCAGAATTCAGCAAAGTGTTTGCATATTTCAGCGAAGTATTAAATTTTGCAAAACATTCTCTGACATATTTCACAGTAAATGATAATTTTGTTAATTTTCCATTGCATTTTTCAAATTTCTGTCATTTTACAACAAGGGCAACAACCAAATAAAAAACCAGGTTGCTATATATCAAAAGTAATTTATAAACACCAGGCATTTCCTCAGACACCACCTAACTCTAACAAAGCTTTTTGGTGGTTTTTCCATTTCCCTGGTTTGCCCAATACACAGCCCATCTTCACACATCACATTCGTCAACCTCGCTGTCGGGTGTGGACAAGCAATCGGATCTTCCTTCTTTGGGGCCACTGATAGTTTAACATTTCGTAGCCTACTGCATTCATAAGCAAGTGGTGTAGGCAGGTACACAACTAGGGTCTTATTCAAAGCAATATGAGTAAGCCCAGTCCTACAACTAGTAGAACGATAAGGGTCCATTACCCCCATCCTCCATAAGGGACGTGAGCCATCGGGAGGAGGAGTCATCTGCTCGTGGAGGAGGTCATTTAGCTGCCTTCATACCATTTATTAAACCAGTAATATTTTGGGACTCATCAGGAACATTAATACAGCACGAGGTACCTAACGTTTTGCAGACACCCCCTCTCTCGGCCGTCAGGATGTCTAGTACCAATCGATTTTGTGCCACTGCTTCCTAACCGCCATTAATCCCAGTGTTAATGAGTGTTAGGCCTTCCTCCGTCTCATTTGCGAATACACCATATGCGAGGATGTTCTGCGAGTGTGTACCCATTCCAATGTAGAGGGATGCCCCTTCGAGTTCGGCAATTTCTGCCTTTTAGGGCGAACACTGTTGTGTTGGTGGACTGTATCGCGGTGTAGCAGCATCCCATTCTCCCCGGGGGAGTGGTGGTACCCTTTCTCGCCACCTGCCCATATTATACCTGCCATCCTGATTAGATTAGATTACTTACAGTGTGGAAACAGGCTTTTCCGCCCAACAAGTCCACACACACCAGCCGAAGCGCAACCCATCCATACATTTACCTA
This sequence comes from Chiloscyllium punctatum, assembly GCF_047496795.1. Classification (NCBI taxonomy): domain Eukaryota; kingdom Metazoa; phylum Chordata; class Chondrichthyes; order Orectolobiformes; family Hemiscylliidae; genus Chiloscyllium; species Chiloscyllium punctatum. The sequence goes on from NC_092742.1 coordinate 114,003,765, forward strand.
AAACCTAACACTACGGGCAATTCAGCATGGCCCATTCACCCTACCTGCACATCTGGTGACTGTGGGAGGAAATACACGCAGACTCAAGAAGAATGTGGAAACTGCACACTGTCAGTCGCCTGAGGCAGGAATTAAACCAGGGTCTCTGGTACTGTGAGGCAGCAATGCGAACCACTGTGCCACCATGCCGCTCATGGTCTGAACATTGATAAAGGAACAAACAATGTTTATGGTCGTATCATTTGTGTATGTTGCTGTACAAGAGTCATTGTTCAATTACAGCATCAATGTACACTGGGAGACACCCAAAAGGAGTCTCCCCCGATTGGTGCAAATACACGTTTCTCCCCTGCAATCCACTATCTGGAATGCTGTGGACGGTAGCGTGTCAGTCTTGGGGCTGTAGTTAGCCTGGAGTTCGCGTGGTGACACAAGATTTGCCCAAATTGTCCCCCCCCCCACTATCATGGTCAGGCTAGTCGCCTCCCGTGGAAGCAGACAGCTGGCATTTCTCGCCAGACTCTCAGTAATTTGCTGGGCAGTCTACCTTTGGGCTGTGTGCAAACATATCCAACAAGTGTAGCCAACGTCTAATCTCTCGTTTTGTCTTATGACCAAAGCACATGCTCTGTTCCCTTCACATCTAGCAATGGCCCTTCGCAGCTCCTAACCTACTGGCGTCGCATTTACCCCATTTATATCCAGCAGGCAAATTCCTCTCCTGCTTTAAATTCGCTTTCTCGCCACGGCCGTCTCCCTTCGGGTTCAGGTCTGTCATTAATGACCTTTACCCGGCTTGGGGTGAGTTCCATGATCTGGTTTGATTGGTTGCCATGCCCCACTGCTCCTATCGTCTGTAGTACATTCTGCACTGCATCTCGGAGGGTGGGGGTGGGGCAATTGCACCACTATGTTCACCTGTCTACAGATGTCAGAGAAGGATCTATCTATTCCACACCACGAGACTCCCTCATTGCTCTTCTGAGTCTTACTTTGACCCTAGAATATCTATTTCCCATGTCAGGTGCCCCTTTTGCCGTGGTGCCTACTACTAAATGCCAGTCACCAGCGCGCAATGGATCCATGCATAAATCTTAATTATCCAATTTATAGTCGTCCTTGTTACTGAACGGCTATGGGTTGCTTGTAAAGATCCACTTCGTCCTATCAGTTAAGATTACCGTCAGCTGCTGCATCCGAGACGCCCCTGCCTTTATGAATAGTCCTACCAGGGCGCTTGCCAACAGTGTGAACTGGGGCAGCGCCACATTTGCTTAAGTCTTCTAATAAATACTTGCTCTAAATTGGTTTTGGCGTTGTGCGATGTCTCTTCAGTCCCAGCTGCAAGTTTGTAATGGCGGGCGTGTATCCACGTGGCTGTTCCGGCGACCTTAACAGCTATCTGTGCTGTAAGGCGTACTTGAAACGGTCCCAGCCACCTCTTCGCCTTCCTGTTTTCCCTCCTGAAGTCTTTCACCACCATTCAGGCTCCAGGTTATAGATCGTACATCTTCCCTTCTGCTGATTGGGGTAGTGCTGTCTTCAGTTGATCCTGTATTTGGGACAGAAGTGTAGAAAGTTTCATGCAGTAACACAACATCTCATCCTCACAGTGGCCTGTTATCTTGCTCCCCTTACGTCTCGGGATAATTCCTGTGTTTGGCCGCCTACCAAACAAAATTTCAAACGGACTAAGGTTAGCTCTCCCTCTCCTCCTAGATCTCATACACATGAGCACAATTGGAAGTGCCTTTGTCCATGTCATCCCTAGATCCTCGCAGCATTTTCTCAATATATTTTTAAGGTAGAATTTTATCTTTCCGCTGCCCTACCGCGCGTTTGGTGGTAGGCACAGTGTTATCCCATGTTTATTCCCAAAAATTTACTAATCTGCTGTAGGGCATTATGGACAAATGGTGTCCCACTGTCACTACTAAGCCTAGAGTGTAGGTTTGCTCGCTGAGCTGTAGGTTTGATATCTAGACGTTTCATTACCTGGCATATGGAGGTTAGTGGGCTAGTGTAGTTTAAGTGGGCTTGGATCGGCGCAACATCGAGGGCCAAAGGGCCTGTACTGCGCTGTATTTTTCTATTCTCTATGTTGTAGGTCACATCATCAGTGACGAACGCCAAGTGAAGAGAAGCTGTTGTCTCCTGCTTTCTAGATATATGTTTGTCCAGGATGGGGTTGCTGGGGCTTGTGGTGATGCCATTTCCTGTTCGTTTTCTGAGGGGTTGATAGATGCTGTCTAGATATATGCCTTTTTTTATGGCGTTGTGGTTAGAGTGCTAGGCCTCAAGGAATTCTCTGGCATGTCTTTGCTTAGCCTGTCCCAGGATAGATGTGTTGTCCCAGTCGAAATGGTGTTTAAATTTCATCCATGTGAAGGGCTATGAGGGAGAGAGGGTCGTGCCTTTTTGTGGCTAGCTGGTGTTCTGTATCCTGGTGGCTAACTTTCTTCCTGTTTGTCCTACGTATTGGTTGTGGCAGTCCTTGCATGGAATTTTGTATATAACGTTGGTTTTGTCCATGAGTTGTACTGGGTCTTTTAAATTTGTTAGTTTTGTTTGAGACTGTTGGTGGGATTCCGAGGGGTCTTAATTGTCTGGCTGCCACTTCTGAGGCTTCATTGATGTATGAAAAGGTCGATAGGGTTTCTGGCTGTGTTAGGTCTACTTGTGGTTTGTTCCTGAGGAATCTGTGGACTGTATTTTTTAAGTATCCATTCTTCTTGAATACGTTTTCTAGGTGGGTCTCCTCTGTTTTCCGAAGTTCGTCTGTGCTGAAATGTGTGGTGGTTCGTTGGAATAGTGTTCTGATACAGCTTCCTTATTGCGTGTTGGGATGGTTGCTGGTGTAGTTAAGTATTTGTTCAGTGTTTGTCGGTTTGCTGTATATGCAGACACACCAGAGAATTCCGAGAGGCCTCGCACTCCAATCACAACGCCATAAACAAACACATAGATCGATTTACCATCTGGCAACCCCTCAGAAAACGAATAGGAAATGATATCACCACAAACCCCAGGAACCCCATCCATAACAAAGATATAAATAGAAAGCAGGAGACAACATTTTCACTTCACTTCACTTGGAGATCGCCACTGATGATGTTACCTAGCCAGGTAATGAAACGTCTGGATATCAAACCTACAGCTCAGCGAGCAAACCTACACCCTAAACCTCAACCGGAGCTATAAACCTTCACAAACCTTGGGACTACTAAGCCTCTCAGGGATGCTCCATCTCGGAATTATTTCAGTTAGGAAAGCTTTGGTTATGGCACTGGCATTTTCTTTGGCCATGGGGAACGCTTGCACCCATTTGGAAAACCTATCACCTATTACCAGACAATACCTTTTTCCTTCGCAGGGTGTTAGTTCGGTAAAATCCAGTTGTAAATGTTCAAATTGTTTTTGGGGTTTCGGAAGTGCTACATGACTTATCTGTATTCCCCTCCCCACATTATTGTTGCAGATAACACATCTTTCACAATATTTCTGGAAGTAATGAGTAAATCCCTCAGTGTACCACTGTGCTGAAATGCTGTCATATCTCCCCTCTTTTGACACATGTTCCTTACTTTGTGTCAGTTCGGCATAGAATGGAAACAATGATCGTGGTAGAACAGGTTTAACATTGGGGCCACACCATACCCCTTACCTCAAACTGCACTCTGCTTTTTCCCGCTCAAACGTGTCTTCAAGCCTGGACTTTGACTGTGACTCCCCTACGTCTGCTGTTGGGGTAAGCATTTCTGTCATTCCCATGTCAAACTGATCATTTACCGGCTGCTGGGCTGATGTCCTTGCCGCTGAGTCTGCCCTTACATTTCCTTGAGAAACGGAATCGTTATTTTTCGTGTGGGCATCATATTTACACACAGCGATTGATTTAGGCAATAGGACCGCTTCCAAGAGGTCAGAAATCTGATCACGGTGTGTGATGGGCTTTCCGATGAAGGTCAAGAAGTGCCTGTATTTCCACATGGTTCCAACGTCATGTGCAACTCCGAATGCGTATCTGCTATCGGTTAAATATTCGCAGTCTTTCCCTTAGCCAATTTACATGACTCAGTCAATGCAACCAGCTCCGCTGTTGCGCTGACAGATGAGAAGGGAGTGATCCCGCTTTGAATACCTCATGGGTAGTTGCTACAGCATCCCCAATACAATTCTGGCCTATCTCCTTGCTCCTGAATGCTTACTCATTCACAAACAAAACGCAATATTTCGATTCTGAAGTGGTGAATTCTGCAAGTCTTGTCGAGGCAGCACATTTCATTAATTACAGCGATACAATCATGTGGGTCTCCGTCTCCTTCTCTAGTGAGAGGACTAGCAGCATTCAGGACGTTACATCGTTTTATTACAATGTTAGGCTTCTCCAAGAACACAGTATTGTATCTGAATGTATACGTGCTGCCGACGTATGGGCTGTCTTTTGCTCGGAAAGCAGTCAGGATGCTGCATGTGCGATCAGTTTGGTTAAGTCGCCATAGCCAATTATATAACAGGCATTTACGCAATCCTGCCGCTACGAGGTCAAGCTTAGCCGAAAAATAAGTTGCCATGCTGAATTCTCCCCCATGATCCTGCAACAACACAGATGTCATGCAGCCATGTTTTTCATCTACCATTTGACTGAAGGCTTGTTTGGATTCGGAATCCCCAGTGTAGGTGTACTTTGAAACGTCTTTTTCAATTCAACTCGGCCGCTGGGATCCATTGCAACGGACCTTGGTTCTGCTACCCTTTTCCATGGGCCATGTCACTTCAGGGCGCCTCAAGATTTGTGTAATGTGGGATAAACGTTCTTCAGTAGGAGCGTATGCCCAAAAAGGATAGCAATTGTTTCCTCATGTTATGCCTTGGAATTTGCTGAATTACTTGCACTCTGTCCTGACCAATGGTCTTCCGTTGTTCAGATATTAAGAGATTGAAGAACTTCACCTGTTGTTGCATAAATTGGAGCTTTGCGAGACTGGTTTTGTGCCCTTCCCTCGTGCAACGCAAGGGAATCCTTCTCAAATTGTTCCTCTGTTGGTGCTACTATTAAGCAATCGTCTACAGATTGTAGAAGTGCAGACCCAGGGGTTAAAACAAAAGTCTCCAGATTCCTGCATAGAGCCTCATTATATGTGGTGGGTGACTCACAGTAACATTGACAAAGTCGTGTGAACTCATAAGATTTCCCTTTGAATGAAAAAGTGAACCAGAATTGACTATCTGGATGCACCATTCCACGAAAGAATGTATTTGCTAGATCCACAGCAGGGAACCATTTACTGTCTGGTGGAAATTGAAATAATACAGTATAGGGTTTGGGAACATTTGATGCACGCGGGACAATGATGTTATTAACTGCCTGCAGGTCTTGAACAAACCTGCATTCCTCTGGTTCAATTGGAATTTTTGCCTTTTTGATCAGAAAAATGGGAGTTCTCACCGGTGATTTTAGACAGGGGATTATCTCTCTAGCCTTTGGGAAGGACTGAAAGACTGGAGTAACTACGTTAATGGCCTCGGGTTTTAACGGGTATTGTGCTGTGCAAGGACGATACTCCGGCTTCATGGTTACTCGTATTGGTTCACAACCTCGTATATGCCCCACATTATGTATGCCTTTTACCCATAATTCAGTAGAGACCGTTATTAATCTTGGGTCTGAGAAGTTTATCTTAGGGAAACGCCAGGCCAGCCTTCTAGGCTGTTCAGGGCTAGAGGGGGTTACCTCGACTGTTCTATTGCCTGAGTTAGACAAATTAATTTCTTCCTATATGTCCGCACATCTGCATTGAACCACATACCCACATCGTCCCAGAAAACCCAAAATTTCGTTCTTTATGCCTTTAGTCCCCATGGCCCCAAGTCCTGCCACCAGTCACTGGACACCTTCGCCAGTGACACGCGAGGAGCATAGCATTCCACATCAAAAGTATACAGTTTACTTGCCGTCGCAGGCACTTTACTTAAGTTCACACTGACTGCACATCTGCCATCCCGTCAATAAAATTCGCACAATAACAACTGACCTGGTTTAACCAATCTCCTGAACCAATACTTCTCTTATGGTTCCTCAGGGCTATCGTGGTGTATGTGTGCTGTGCAGTGCAGCATATTCCCGCAAAACAAATCGGTGTTAATAGGATTAATATGGTTACCTGCTTCCAGGGCGAGTGAATTGCTCACTGAACTCATTGCTGTCTGGCTTAATAGCCACTCATAAACATACACCAGGGGTGGTGGGTTGTATTTTACAGTTTACACTTGTGAATCTTCACTTTCAATTACCTGCAAGCCCGTCGGAGTACTGAGCAAATGCAACCCCAGTCTCACTATGAGATCCTAAGCCATCAAATGTAAAGGACAGAATTCTGCTAACAAAATTGAGAATCAGAATGGATACACATTACTGATTTCACACAATATGGGTGAGGTAAAACTCTCTCATATCACGATGCCTGATACCTCCATTTAGTTCAGGAACATTCCACTCATCTTTATTGGCGTCAATTCTTTAATGACGAGAACGAGGGTAGGTCCGATCAAGGACAGTGGTGGGAGACTGTGTATTGAGTCGGAAGAGATAGGAGAGGTCTTGAACAAGTACTTCTCTTCAGTATTTACGAACGAGAGGGACCGTATTGTTGAAGAGGAGAGTGTGAAATGGACTGATAAGCTCGAAGAGATACCTGTTAGGAAGGAAGATGTGTTGGACATTTTGAACAACTTGAGGATAGACAAGTCCCCCGGGCCTGACGGGATATATCCTAGGATTATGTGGGAAGCAAGAGAGGAAATTGCAGTACCGTTGGCAATGATCTTCTCGTCTTCACTGGCAACTGGGGTGGTACCAGGGGACTGGAGAGTAGCGAATGTTGTGCCCCTGTTCAAAAAAGGGAATAGGGATAACCCCGGGAATTACAGGCCAGTTAGTCTTACTTCTGTGGTAGGCAAAGTAATGGAAAGGGTACTGAGGGATAGGATTTACGAGTATCTGGAAAGACACTGCTTGATTAGGGACAGCCAGCACGGATTTGTGAAGGGTAGGTCTTGCCTTACAAGTCTTATTGAATTCTTCGAGGAGGTGACCAAGCATGTGGATGAGGGTAGAGCAGTGGATGTAGTGTACATGGATTTTAGTAAGGCATTTGATAAGGTTCCCCATGGTAGGCTTATGCGGAAAGTCAGGAGGCATGGGATAGAGGGAAATTTGGCCAATTGGATAGAAAACTGGCTAACCGGTCGAAGTCAGAGAGTGGTGGTAGGTGGTAAATATTCAGCATGGAGTCCAGTTACAAGTGGAGTTCCGCAGGGATCAGTTCTGGGTCCTCTGCTGTTTGTAATTTTTATTAATGACTTAGAGGAGGGAGTCGAAGGGTGGGTCAGTAAATTTGCTGATGATACAAAGATAGGTGGAGTTGTGGACAGTGAGGAGGGCTGTTGTCGGCTGCAGAGGGACTTAGATATGATGCAGAGCTGGGCTGCGGAGTGGCAGATGGAGTTCAACCCTGCCAAGTGTGAGGTTGTCCATTTTGGAAGAACAAATAAGAATGCGGAATACAGGGTTAATGGTAGGGTTCTTGGTCAGGTGGAGGAACAGAGGGATCTTGGGGTCTATGTACATAGATCTTTGAAGGTTGCCACTCAGGTGGACAGAGTTTGTAAGAAGGCCTATGGAGTATTATCGTTCATTAGCAGAGGGATTGAATTCAAGAGTCGTGAGGTGATGTTGCAGCTGTACAGGACTTTGGTTAGGCCACATTTGGAGTACTGTGTGCAGTTCTGGTCGCCACACTTTAGGAAAGATGTGGAAGCTTTGGAGAGGGTGCAGAGAAGATTTACCAGGATGTTGCCTGGAATGGAGAGTAGGTCGTACGAGGATAGGTTGAGAGTTCTCGGCCTTTTCTCGTTGGAACGGCGAAGGATGAGGGGTGACTTGATAGAGGTTTATAAGATGATCAGAGGAATAGATAGAGTAGACAGTCAGAAACTTTTTCCCCGGGTACAACAGAGTGTTACAAGGGGACATAAATTTAAGGTGAAGGGTGGAAGGTATAGAGGAGATGTCAGGGGTGGGTTCTTTACCCAGAGAGTGGTGGGGGCATGGAATGCGCTGCCCGTGGGAGTGGTAGAGTCAGATTCATTGGCGATCTTTAAGCGGCATTTGGATAGGTACATGGATGGGTGCTTAATCTAGGATAGAAGTTCGGCACAACATCGTGGGCCGAAGGGCCTGTTCTGTGCTGTATTGTTCTATGTTCTATGTTCTATGTTCTAACTGTCTTGATTTGAGGAGTGATTATGCTGGCAATGTATCTACCAGAAAGGTAACTGGTGTACCTTCCACATATAACATAGAGGTAGGCATGGACATATACGCATCATTGTTATATTGAACATCTTGTTCACACTTCGCAATCTCAATGTTCAATATAGAGTTGGGATACATCTCAGTGTCCGTTATGTTAGTAGAAGTGATTAGCATTAGGGATTCTTCGTTGACAAGTATAAAGGAAAGAGGTTAACCTGTACCTTGTGGCCTGCCCACCTCAACCTCAGTCGTCTCCTGTCAGTCACCATGCTGTCCAGCCTCCAGGACCGATTGAGGCTGTCTGTGTGGGCACTGACGTGACCAGTGGTCCATTGCTCCGCAAACAAAGCACCAGCCAGATCTATCTCTGCAAGCGCACTTCCATGATCCCTTCCTCTTTTGCGAACTCCACCTGTGCCTCTCTCTTTTCCTGCAGGTCGTCCTTCCAATGGCTGAACGACCATTTGCATCATAATAAGCTGAGGTTCATGTGATTGCTGTTCCATCTTTAATTTCCGGTTATGGTTCTTTTGAGCCAGTAGTTTTTCAGCATGTATCACGTATTGTTCTATCTAATTCAAATTTCCCGTGTCCCAGATAATACACGTATATTATTACCTATTTTGTTGTTCCGTACTTCATGCCATTGATGAAGCTGCTCCTCAGGTGTGCCTCATACGATGTGATCTCTGCCGTCGTTATGTCCTTGGATGGTATCAGTCCACAATAGACGTGATCGACTTTCGTGAGGTGCTTAAGGTACTGGGACATTGTCTCGTCTTCTTTAGGGATTCTTGCTTCAATTGATTGTGGGTACGATATGCTATTGGTAATTCAGCAGACCCTGAGGCGGCGACCGTTGACTTGGAATCTTCGTGAAGTGGATCTCGTAGGGGGGCTGTAGCGCTTCGAGGGCACCCATTAAGGTCAGGATCTGATCCAGTCTTAAGACACTGTCCAGCTTCATTCGGTTGTTTTCCGTGTGTGTGTGCATGTGCGCTGGTGTTTGTATGTGTACTTGATCTATCTTTATTTCGAGATTTTCTTTCCCTGAAATCAGGCTCAGCCTTCAACATGTGATAAGCACTCCAATTCACAGCTTCTATTTTACCCTTCCGTTTCTCCTTCTCTCTCCTCCAACGGTGACCTCAGCATTTGCAACTGAATATTACTAAAACTTCCTTCCTCCACAAAAACACATTCCTTGATTTAAATTTTTAACTGCTTTACAGAAACTGGGCCATAATTATTTAGCATATATTGTAGTTTTTCTTGACCATTCCGAGTTGTCTGTCGACCCTCTTTTTGTTCGCTCTTGCTGGAGCCGATTATCATGGATATTGGAAAAGTGTTCATCGGTCTCTGTCTGTCTATCTGTCTATCTCTCTCTCTCACGATACCATAATCTTCTCTTTGTCACTATAACTTGCTTTTACCTCCGGAGGTCCCCTCTCATTGGGTGCAACCGCCTCATTGCCTTGGTTTTCACAAACCAAGAACCCACGTAACCTGTACAGCTTTGGCAACTCCAACGCTGCCCATGGTGGCTCCAAGTCTCAAACCACCCTTAATCTTGCTGTCTCTTAAACTCTCTAGAGACAGCAATCCTTTCCCTTGAGTTTTACTCGAATACCGCGTGAGAGTTCACTGTTCCTTCTTCCTGGTTCGTCTATTCTCTTCGAACAAGTCTCTATGTCGGATTACTTTAGCCACAACTCTTACCCTGACCCTATTCGATTCGGAACGCGACTCTGGGGCGATCCACTTATCCCCAGGTCCTCTCACTCAAAGGGGCCAATTCAGCGCTCGAGATGAAGTGAAAGACCTTCAAGCCAGTGGCGCGTACACCTTCTGGGAATCTTCAATATCTTACCCAGTTGCAGGGTCCCTGACGAGCCCCCGGGTTTACTGCGTTGAATTTCAATCGACTCGACGCAAATGCTACCTAGAGCAAAGAAAAAGTTTATTTTTGAAATTTCCAGAATGGACCGGACACATTTGCAAGACGCCTCATAAAATGGATGCCTGACGTTTTTCACATATTCCCTTTATACTATATATCGCCTTGCCTTATCACACCTCAAGCCAGGGACCTGGATCAATCGAGTTCCTTTCCACACATGGAGTTGTTTTTTCTAATTCATTGACTGCTGATATAATAGATTATTTGCCTTGAGAGTCAGCTGTAAATTAGGTTGAACTTTACATTTTTTTCTGTCTTTTTGCAAAGTTAGGTCCATACTTCTTTATTTCAACCTTGCCTTCACAGATTTCACAAAAAAATGATAATTTTCCATTACAGGGAATCAGGCTGACAGTGACTCAATAAGCGTGATGGAGTGAAGATGATAGTGACACAATGAGGGTGAGGTGTCAGCGTGGTAGTGCCGCAGACTGTGTGAGTGGATCAGGCTGATAGTTACGCAGTGAGGGGGGTCAGAGTGATAGTGATGCAGTAAGTCTGAGGGATCAGACCAATAGTGAAGCACTTCGTGTGAGGGGTCAGTGTGACAGTGACGCAGTAAGAGTGAGTGGTCAGGCTGATAGTGACGCAGTAATTGGAAGGAGATCAGGCTGCTAGTGATGCAGTAAGTGTTACTGTGTCAGGCTGATCCTGACGCATAAAGTGGGAGGGGACAGGGTGATAGTGACGTAGTAAGTGTGATGGGGTCAAGCAGAGACTGACGCAGTGAGTGTGAGACAGTCAGGGTGATAGTGAGAGAGTAAGTGTGTGCGTTCAGGCTGGTAGTGACACAGTAAGTTGAGAGCGTCAGGCTGATAGTGGCCAATAAAAGTGAGGTGTTAGGGGAATAGTGACGCAGTAAGTGTGAGGTGTCAGGCTGTTAGTGATGCGGTAAGTGTGAGGGGTCACTGTGATATTGAAGCAGTAAGTGTGGTGGGGTCAGGCTGATAGTGTCACAGTATGTGTGAGGGATCAGGCTGATAGTGATGCAGTAAGTGTCAGTGAGTCAGAGTGATCCTAATGCAGGAAGTGAGAGGGGACAGGGTGATAGTGACGCAGTGAGTGTGAGGGGGTCAGCGTGATGGTGACAGAGTAAGTGTGAGAGTTCAGGCTGATATTGATGCAGTATGTTGAGGGCGTCAGGCTAATACTGGCCAGTAAGTGTTAAGTGACAAGGTGACAGTGATGTAGGAAATGTGAGAAGTCAGACTGATAGACACGGTGAAATTGTGAGGTGTCAGGCTGATAGTGATGTGGGAAGTGTGCGAGTGTCAGGCTGATAGTGAAACAGTATGTGTGTTGGGAGCAGAGTGATAGGAATGCAATAAGTGTGAGCAGCTCTGGATGATAGTGACAGGTCAGTATGAGGGGGAGGATGGTAGTGATCCAGTGAGTGTGAGTTGTCAGGATGACAGTGAAACAGACTGTGTGAATGTGTCATTGTGATGGTGACATGGCAAGTGTGATGGGGTCAGGTTGACAGTGATGCAGATGCTTTCAGGGGGTCAGGTTGGAGTGATGCAGTAATTGTGAGGGGTCAGGGTGATAGTGACGCAGTGAGTGTGAGATGTCAGTGTGCTAGTGACGCAGAACATTTGAGGGGCCAGGCTTTTAGTGACGCACTATGGGCAAGGGGTCAGGGTGACAGTGATGTAGATGCACTCACAGGGCCAGGTTGTAGTAAAGCTGTAAGTGTGAGTGTCTCAGGCTGATAGTGATGAAGTAAATGCGAGGGGGTAAGGCGGTTAGGGATGTAGTAAGTGTGCAGGGGTAGTGCTAGATGTGACGCCGTAAATGTGAGTGTTGAAGCTGATAGTGACACATTAAGTTTGAGGGGATCAGGCTGATCTTGACGCAGTAAGTGTGACATTGTCAGGATGATAGTTACGCTGTAAGTGTATGGGGGCACAATGCTCTTGACGCAGTAAGAGTGGGGAGTCATGGTGATAGTGACGCAGTAAGCATGAGTGGGTAAGCCTGATAGTGACACAGCGTATGTGAGGGAGTCAGCCTGGTATTGGCGCAGTATGTGTGAAATGGTCAGGCTGATATTGATGCAATTAGTGTGTTGGAGTCAAAGTGATAGTGACGCAATAAGTGTAAGCGGCTCAGGATGATAGTGACACAGTGGGTGTGAGATACCAGTGTGATAGTGACGCAGTAAGTGTAAGGGGTCAGGATGACAGTGATACTAAGTGTACGGCCCTCAGTGTGATAGTGGCACAGCAAGTGTGGGGTGTCAGGGTGTAAACGACGTCGTAAGTGAGAGAGGGGCATTGCGATAGTGAAGCAGTAAGTGTGAGGGCGTCAGGCTGATAGTGACACAGTCAATGTGACAGGGCAGTGTTTTAGTGACAAGATAAGTGTGAGGCGTCAGTCTGATACTGACACAATAAATGTGATGGAGTCAGGCTGATAGTGACACAGTAAGAGTGAGGGCTCAGCCTGATAATGACACAATAAGTGTAAGGATTCAGGGTGATAGTAACATGGGAAGTGTGAGGGCATGACTGAAAGTGACGCAATAAGTGTGTGGCGGTGAGGCTGATGGGGACACAATAAAAATAAGGCCGGCAAGGTGAAAATGGCAAAGACTGTGTGAGTGGGTCAGGGTGATAGTGACACAGTAAATGTGAGGATGTCAGGGTGAGAGTGACACAGTAAATGAGAGAGGATCAGAGTGAGAGTGACGCAGAAAGTCAGAAGGGTCAGACTGATATTGACACAGTAAGTATGAAGGGGTCAGGCTGAGAGTGACACAGTCAGTGTGAGGGGGAGAGTTTTAGTTACATAGTAAGTGCGAGGCGTCAGACTGAAACTGATACAAAAAGTGTGAGTGGGTCAGGATGATATTGACACAGTACGTCTGAGGGGTCAGGCTGATAGTGACGCAATCAGTGTGATGGGGTAGAGTTTTAGTAACATGGTAAGCGTGAGGCGTCAGTCTCATACTGACACAAAAAGTGTGATGGAGTCAGGCTGATAGTGACGCAGTAGTTTTTAGGAGTGAGGGTGATATTTACTTAGGAAGTGCGAGGACGTCACTGATAGTGACACAATATGTGTGTGGCTGTCAGGCTGATAGTGACGCAGTAAAATTGAGGATGTCAAGGTGAAAATGGTGCAGTAAGTGTGAGGATGGCAGATGGACAGTGATGCAGTGAGTGTGAGGGGTTCACGCTGATATTGAGGCATGCAAGTGTGAGGGGCCAGGTTGACAGTGACGCTGTGTGCTGACGGGTCCGGATGATAACGACGCAGAAAATGTGAGTGTCTCAGTGTGACAGTGACGCATTACGTGTGAGAGGGTCAGGGTGATAATGACAGAGAAAGTGTGAGGGGATCAGGTTGATAGTGATGCTGTAATTGTGAGCTTGATCAGCGTGATAGTGAGGGGCTCAGGCTAATAGCGACCCAGCAATTCTGAGGGGGTCAGGGTAGTAGTGACGCAAAACTTGTGAGCGGGTCAGGTTAATAGTGATGCTGTATGTGCGAGGTCAGGCCGATAGTGATGCAGTAAAGGTGAGAGTGTTGGTGTGCTAGTGATGCAGTAAGTGTGAGCCGCTCAGGATGATAGTGACACAGTAAGTGTAAGGAGTCAGGATAATAGTAACATAGGAAGTGTAAGGACGCGACTGATAGTGACAAAGTAAGTGTTTGGCAGTCAGGCTGATAGTAACGCAGTCAAAATGAGGGTCTCGAACTGAAAGTGGCGCAGTAAATGTGAGGGCGCCAGATGGATAGTGATGCAATAAGTTTGAGGGGTTCACGCTGAAATTAAGGCGGTAAGTGTGAGGGGTCAGGTCTATAGTGATGCAGTAAGTGTCGGCGGGTCAGGCTGATAGTGATGCATTCAAAGACCAAATATCCAAGGCTCACTGTAGTGCTGCATAGCGAGACTTCTCAAGGCTAAGACAAAAATCAATAGTTCTCATCCTGGTCATAAATCACAATGCTTCATTTTAAAATTGTCCTCTCCTGCTTCTAGATTCACCGATGAGGGAACAAAATTTAATTGCACCACCCTGTTTATCTCTTCGAATATTTTGCAACTCTCAATGAGATTACCTCTCTTGTGTTGAGACTGTTCAAAAAAAGACTGGATTTGCCCAATTTCAATTCACAGGACTAACGTTCATCCATGACATCAAGACTAATCACCATTCGTGGTATTCCTCATGTGGCATTAGTATCTTTCCTAAATTGAGGATTATAATTCCTCATACCGTAGTCCAAGTGCGGTCGAACTGAGCCACAATACATTGGAAATAATTCTTCATTCTCGTGCCCTGAAATCCTTCTGGAGCTTTCACAACAGACTTCTACAACTGCTACTAGAATTCAATGACTTATTAAAAACTTCTCCAAGATGCAATTCCTAAAATCTGTACATCAGACTTTCTTCTTCAAATCTTCGAAAAATAATCTCCACACATTTCCCTCCTGACAAGTATGATAAAGTCAAATCGTTGCTATTTATCAAATCATGACGGACATGGATAGGTTGACTCGTCAAGGTGTTTTTCTGCTGGTGAGGAAGTCAAAACTTAGAAAACATCGGTTTAAAATTAGTGGGTAAGGATTTAAAAGGGACGTCAGGGGCAACTTTTTCAGTCGTGTCCAGAATGAGCAGCCAGAGAAATTGTTGGAGACTAGTACAACTGTAACATTTAATGGCATCTGGATGGACATGTGAGTAACAAGGTTCAGAGGGATGTGGGCCAAAAGTTGGCAAATGGGACCTACTAATTTAGGATAACTGTCCTCAATAGTCAAGTTGGAAAGAAGGGCCACTTTCCGTGTTGTATTGTTCAAGGACTTGATGACTCAAGAACAACCGCAAAAATTTTGCAAATAATTCCGTCAAGACGATTTCAAGTTCCAAATCTTCGGTCAATCTTCCTCTCTTGTGGTCACAAGTTCATGACCTGATGTCAGAACTTACGGATTAGTTGCTGGATCCATTCCTGTAAATTGGTTGTGCATTCTTTCTAATTCCGATTTTATTTTTACGAATGTAGCTAGTGTTTGTGGACTTAGCATCAATATTTCTAATACCATATTTCGATGAATATTAAAACACAACTTTGGCACCAGATGATGAGCAATTGAGTCAAAATCGATCGGACATCGTGAGACAATGATCCTCTCTTCGTGTGGTGTACATCCGTGACTGTATAATTCGATGAAGAATCATTCCCGCAACTTCAGCTGTGTCAGGATCTAGTTTGCGTTGAAAGCCTGTCAATCTGCTAAGGTAACGTTCGTCTGAGTCTCTGCAAAGGATTTGGCGAAATCTTTGGGTCTTGACAAATTTTTTCTTCAAACAAAGAACATATTTCATGAATTAAGTTCTTTTACTATGAAAATTGGCCACTTTCTTGCAGCTGTGATGGCCGAGAGGTTAAGGCGTTGGATTTGAAATTCATTGGGGTCTCCCTGCGCAGGTTCGAATCCTGTTCACAGCGCTGCATCCTATGAAAGTCGTTAATATCTTAGCAGCATTTGGATTTCGTGGAGCTTGAGCTTTGCATTCAATCGAAAGTAAATTTTCAACTGTGAAGAATCCGAAGTAATTTCAAGACGCCGAATTAAACAAATTATATGTCGAGACACAAAAAGCCACCAACTTCCAACACGAATCAGGTTCAAAACATTTGTCGAACTATCGTGAAATTTGGATGTTCGGGGAGGGTGGAATTAAGCAAAACAAGAAGCAATGCAATACATTTACCTGCAGGTGATGAGTTTTTTTTAGGATCAGTTGAAAGTCAAGCTGAGAAAGTTCACCCTAATTTACAACTGACTCTCAAGGCCAATAATCTATTATATCAGCAGTCAATGAATTAGAAAAAGCAACTCCATGTGTGGAAAGGAACTCGACTGATCCAGGTTCCTGGCTTGAGGTGTGATAAGGCAAGGCGATATCAGCGGAGTAGAATTTTCTGGAAATATTAGAAATGGAATGCTAACGGTCTTCTGCTGTCCACATTCATAAGAAACTGTGCATTAAGAACTGAATTTGAAAATTAACGATGAAAATCAGACTTAGCCCTCTGCTTGTGGTGTAGCATTGTTCAGAACAATAAGTTGTTGTTGAGGCTAAAATTGACCAAAATAATCGATGGGGATCTTATCCACGGCCTTCCTTGGAGCAGTTGGTGTGGAGAGCTCAGCATGAAGAACCAAATGCCAATTATTCATCTTGGCTATCTGAATTGCTTAGTTAAACATACTCCCAGTTTAATGTAAAAACCTTTGGTCTCAGAGCTAGATGTTTTCATTTCAGCATGTTCCGATCTGAGAAGACACTCCATGGAGTAGATGTGACTTAAATTTTGACTCTAACGTTTCTAACGTTCACATTTCTGCCCCAAAACAGCACTTCCATTGGTATCAAATCAAACTGAACAAAGGACTAGTCACCTTAGACATTTCCTTTCTGCAGACTCTGCCAATGGACCGTTCAGGCCCGATGTAGGAATAGGGCGTGGTGACATCTGTTCGCAAGTGGATAACTTCATTCTTGCTCACGATCCATAAACCGTAATTCATTTTGAACTTCTTAGCCATCAGCATGATAAGTGGTACGTAATGCACAGGTTTGCTTCTCGAAAGAAAGAGCGAAATCTTATTCAATGCAGACGCAAATTCAAGTTGTCCCTGGTCGACCAGAAGACAGATATCACGAAACAAAGTGAATACAGAAAACAATCAATGTTTTCTGGGAGTCAAAAAGATGTACTGGAAGAACAGAAACATATTTTTGGAACTAAAGTCACATACCACTTCCAGACTAAATGTTCTTGAACCGTTATCTTAATTTGACCTTCATTGCTGCAAAAATTATCTTAACAACTCAGTACTTTGTGTTCTTTGAAATTGTTTCCTTCATGTTTCTCTTGATTTTGAAACTAAAACCGAGCAATAGCAATGCACCCTATTTCACTTGCAAAGATCAGAAGAAGATCAATTTATAAGAGAACAGAAATAAAGCTACGTCTGTCTTCCGAGAGAAAACACAGTTACCATTTCGACTCCAAAAAGTCTTCTTCAGAAGTCTGCGCAATGAACTCGAAATAGTAGACCGAAAACGAAAAGAAAAGCCATAATGCCGCGAATACACCACCCGCAAGCACATCAAGTCCTACTCGAATATGTTGTATTACTCCTCTCAACATCAGTGGAGAACGGAACAAAGCTCATTCTGCAGGTGTCAACCTGTTATGACGTGGCTTGTAAAGTCAGAAATGTGATTAGGTAAAAACCGGGATGAATGCGGAATATCAGAAGTCTGAAAAAATCAAGTGCGTGCTTTGCTTTGAAGAAGGTTGACAGTGATGAAAATGCAAATTAACTACAGTGAGGGGGGCTTAATTAATACTCAGAATTGTTGCAACACACAGGGACGCAATTCTTTTTGCTGGGTTTCTGTTCTGCCATATTATAATCACGACTGCTGTCAGAATTGGTTTCCATTCCAGGTTTAGGTGACTGCCTGATGGAAGTTTGCACATTCGCCCAATTTCTGTGTGGTAGCTCTGGTTTGCTGCCACATTCTAAACATTTGCAGGTTATTTGAATTCGCCATTGAACGCACACGGTTACAGAGACAGTGATGTAGAGAGTGTCTGGATGGGATGTACTTCAGAGGATTTTTGTGAACTTAAATAGACAGAGTGGGGTTAGTCTGCTGTTTCCTGGGTGAGATACATGGACAGAGAGGGGTCAGGGTATTCTTCCCTGAGGGAGAGACATTGACAGAGTTGGATTAGTTGCTCTTACCTGTGTCAGTCACGCAGATACAGTCGGGTCAGTCTGCCCTTCCCTGGGCGAATTTCTTTCACAGTGGTGACAGTCTGCTCTTCCCTGCCTGAGCGAAACAGAAAGAGCGGGGTCAGTATTCTCTTCACTCGATAATTTATGTTGACAGTCTGGCTTCCGTCGGCTCTTCTCTGGTGAGATACATTGGTAGAGTGGGGTTAGTGTTATTCATTGGGTGAGTGCCATAGGCAGAATGGGATCAGTCTGCTCTTCCCTGAGTGAATTACATTTATAGAGTGGGGTCAGACTGCTCTTCAGTGAATGACTTATATTGACCGTGTGGGATCAGTCTGTTGAGTTACACTGAGAGTGTGTGGTCAGTCTGCCCTTCCCTCGGTGAGTAACACTGACTGAGTGGCGTCAGTTTGCTCTTCCCTCAGTGAGTTACATTGACAGAGTGGTGTCAGACTGCTTTTCACGGAGTGAGTTATTTGGACAGTGTGGGATCAGTCTGCTCTTCCCTGGGTGAGTTGCATTCACAGAGTGGCGTCAGTCTGCAATTTCCTCGTTATGTTAAAGTGATCGCGTGAGGTCAGAGTGCTCTTCCCTGGTTGAGTCACATTGACAGATTGGGCTTCATCTGTTCTTCCCTGGGAGAGTCATATTAACAGAATGGGGTCAGTCCGCTCCTTTCTGAGTGAGTAATACCACAGAGTGCAGTCTGTCTGTTCTTCCCTGGGTTAGCTACGTTAAGAGAGTGGTGTCAGTCTGCTCCTCCACGGGCGTGTTACTTTCTCAGAATCGTGACAGTCTGCTCTTCTCTGTCTGAGTTTAACAGCAAGTATGGTTTCATTACTGTCTTCGCTGGATGATTCACATAGACAGAATGGAATAAGTCTTCTCTTCTCTGAGTGAGTTACTTTGACAGATTGGGGTCAGACTCGTCTCCCTGCGTGTGTTTCATTGACAGAATCAGATCAGCCTGCTCTTTCCTGGATGAGTGACAGAGACAGAATGGGTACAGCCTGCTCTTCTCTGAGTGAGTTACGTTGACAGACTGGCATCAGACTGCTCTTTCTTGGGAAATGTTATTGACTGAGTGGTGTCAGTCTTCCATTTGCCGGGTGAGTTCCATATGAAGGGTTGGTTAATTCTGTTCTTCCCTGGATGACTAACATTGACAGAGTGGCGTCAGTCTACTCTTCCCTGGGTGAGTTACATTAACAGAGTGCTGTCAGGCCATAATTTCCTCGTTGAGTTACATTGATCATGTGACGTCAGACTTCTGTCCCCTGGTGCAGTTACATTGACAGAGTGGGATCCATCTGCTCTTCCCTGGGTGAGTTACGTTAGCAGTTTGGGGTCGGTCTGCTTTCCGCAATCCAGGAACTCCATCTCTAGCGGTTTCTTGTCTGTACCTTCATATTAAGGATTTGAGGAGTTAACAAAAGTAACTTGTCCCCTACATCTTTCGGATAATTAGGAATGGGCAGTGAATCATATCTCATTGAAAGACAACTGTGTCCCAGAAATGCATGTTGTAATTCGACACTGCAAGAGGTTGGGAATAACTTGAGGAGAGGTGCAGGGTAGAATAATTAAAGTCAAATGCACTGATGCCTAGGAGACATTACACAAGATGTGACTGTGGAGCTGATGGTGCAAGGCTCAGTGTCAGTGCTATTGGTTCAGCATTTATTGCTTTTGTTCGCAATGACTCACACACCACTGCTGTCAATTCACAACAATGAGCCTGTTCATCTTGGTATGAAAATCCCTGCGTTTGTATTAAGGTGGTTAATGGGACTCGAGAGGAGATGAGCACATCCTCTTTATTCTGTCAATTTAAACAGACGAAAATATCTGTTGGATGCCAATGTAAGCGGATACTGTCTTTTTCTGTGCCTTTTTAGTGGGGCATGCTCAGCATTGAAACGTCTGTTTTTTGCAAAAGCAGAGTTTGATTGCCATTCATACTGAGCAACATTAAGACAGAAAATGCGTTTTCGAATTCCTGTGATCCAGTGGTTCAGGCATTGCACATATGGACGAGAAATCTGGCTTTTAACGTGGCGCCATGGCTTAACTGGTGAAAACAGCTCCCATCACACTGGTGCCTGCTCATTGTATTGAAAGCTCGTTATTTCTCTCAAGTATTGTGTTGCTGATCGAGAAACTTAGTGTCCTGTTTGAATTGCTGTGCATTCTGATTTTGCGTTATAGATTCATTGTCCTGGTTTAAATCCAGTCGTGTAGGTTGCTCTTTTTAACTACTATTTTAACGTGGTGATTCTTCCCGCAGTTCCACAGGCACTTCTGCTTCTCATCCTCTTATTCTCATTCCTTCATTCCCAGTTTTGTGGAAATTAAGTGGTGAGGCAGGAGACACTGCAGCATTCCCGGGGAATGTTGTGGTAATGGCACTGACAACACGACATGATCACCCTCATTCTCTGCTGTCACCATTCATTCATTGTACACCAACAGTAAATGCATCGTTGTTCTTCTTCAGCTATCATGTAATTACTTTCTTTTACTGATGGATAAGGAAATCAACTTTAACTTCGAAAGGGTCTTTAGATTTTGAGGAAGAAATGTCTCCTTGCCTCAGGTCGAAGTGACAGACGCATTATCCAGAGAATGTGACACTACTACTCCAGCCAGGCGTCAGAAAGGCTCTCAGCAGTTCGAATCTCAAGCTGCCTCTGAATGTCAGGCTTTTCAAGAGCAGAAATAAGAAATGAGGGATATGGACAGCCAGAGAGTCGGAGAATGTGAAAAGGCCCAGGCGGATACAGAGACAAATATTGAAAAAACAAAGACACATATTGAGGCAGACTCTGAAAGAAACAATTCTCCATTCGGCGTGACTGCTAAATAACGGAAACTAAAAGGAAATGTAGCCATTAAAACATAGCCTTCCACCAGCTCACGAAAATGAAAGCAGCATGGTAGCTGATTAAGTTCTTTTAAGATTGTAAATTCGATGTTTGCAAGCTCAAGAGTGATTTTGATAAATATCCTGATTCGACAGGTAAGATTATCATTTTCCCAACAGTATAATCTATAAATCTATAACTAACCTGTTTCCTGTCCATCTTAAGAAACAAAGCCTGTTTCTCTCCACAGATGTTGCCAGGTGTAGCGGGTTTCTCTATCAATTCTCGTTTTTAGTTCATATATCCAAAACCTGCATCTTTTTGATTTTTGATAACCTGGCACAAAACCAAGCATTGCCAGGTTCGGACCAGTGGTAAGAAATACTGGTACCACGATACATTTGCACAATAAAACATACATTCCCTGTCCGAGAATAGAACCAACACTATTGCGGTTAGAGTTCCAAATACTAATTACGAGATTACACGGAATGACGACAGACGCTCTTGCACTTATTCTCAATGAAATGGATTTTCCATTTCATTTCTGATCAGTTCCACTGCAGATTGGTTTCTACTCGTCTTCAAGTTTTGCAGAATCGAAAATTCAATTTGGCCCATGGTGCAGTCTGGTTTAAAGACATTCATCTATTCTATTCCCAGTTTCCAGCTTTGGTCCATAACCTTATGTGTTCTGATGTTTCCAGTGCAAATGGCAGTGAGGTTCTTGCTTTGATCTTAGATGACACAACAATGAGATTGAAGTTTGACATAGTCATACTGTGTTATTACCCACGTCGTGTCTATCACAGAAAGAGACACACAGATACATTCCCCGAGAATCGCAATAACGTCATATTCCCAGGCACCAACCTAAGCCCTAAGTTCATCTGTCGATACTCCATGCATTAAAGTAGATGCATTTCAGGCCACCAGTTCTTTGGCATTCATATGCTCTCTGCCTACTCTTCCCATTTTTAATGCTATCTTCCAGATTCTGAGCGTTTCCAGTTTCCAACTCACTGCCGACTTGTTTAATCTTGTGGTTCCCAGCCCCCTGCCACATTAGCATGAAACCAACCCAACAGCAGTCGCAAAAACTCCCGAAAGGACATCCGTTCCCGTCTAGTTCAGATGTAGATGTCAATTTTCTTATAGTTCCACATTCCCCAGAACTTGTCTCAAAATCCAACAAATCTGAAACCCGCCCTGCAGCACCATTCCTCAACTCACGTGTTCACCGTGCCGTTTTTTTTATTCATTTCTACGCTGGCAGTCACATGGCACCGGCAGTAATTCCGAGATTACTACCTTTGAGGTCCTCCTCTTTAATTTCTCTCCTAGCTCCCTGAATTCTCCCTGCAGGTCCTCATCTCGTTTTCTTTTCATTGGTGCCTGTATGCACCAAGACAACTGGCTGTTCACGATCCCCTTTTCGAATGCTCTTCAGCCGATGGGCGACATCCCTGGCCTGAGCACCTGGGAGGCAACTTAACTCTCCAGAATTGCTGACACTCCACAGTGAGTCCACCCGCAGCTCCAGAGTGGCCACGAGTTCAAACAAGTGCTGCAGCTGGACACACTTCTTGTAAGTGTAAGTTTAGAAAACCTTTACGAGGATTTGCAAGGTTTGCACTGCTTGGACATGAGAACGAAACTGAATAGGCTTCGTCAGATTCCCAGGAGCTTCAGGGCTGAGATATGGCCTCACAGAAGCGTATAAAATCATGAGGAAGACAGACAGAGTAAATAGTCAGGGAGCACTTCTTCACAAGGCACACGAGTTCAAATCTACATAGCAAACGTTTAATGTGAGAGAGGAAAAAATTAAAGGGGATGTGAGGGACACATGTTTTTCACACAGAACTTTTGTGTGTGTGGAATGAATTGCCACATTTAGTGGCAGAGTCTGGTGCACTCACAGCATTTCAAAGGCATCTGAATGGGTGTATAGACAGGAAGACCTCGGAGAGATAAGGCACAAATATTGGCAGAAATGTATGGATTAATTTCGGTTATCTGTTCAGCAAGGGCAAGTTGGATCGCGGGATTTGTTTCCATGCTCGACAAGTCTGAGATGCTCCAACCACCGGCAACAGTTTGAATACACCATTTGCAAAAAAAACGCATGATGTTTGTTTCTCTGTCAGCAAGTTTGGCTATTTTGTTTGGAGCGTGGATGAGCCCAACCGATCCAGAGATGAATGTTTTCTGGATATTTGCTGCCAATGACCAGTCTTCTTGACACTTTCCCAAGTTCGCCATCAAAGATTTTGGCTGAAGAAAAATACCTCACATATCGCTTTACGCACTTTGCTCTCCAGCGAATCCAAAAACTGAAAGCTCTTAACGTGGAACAGAATCAAAACTGAAAAGGCAGTTCCATGATCAGACACACCGAAGCTTAAGCGCTGTCTGTGGGGCACTGTGAGTCGTCTCTGAAATTAACTGCTCGCACAAATAACAGCGAGGCAATTTCAAACCTACTGGAGACTTAGTATATTGCCAAGTCCCAGAAAGTGCTCAAGTATCATAAAACAAAACACAACAACGAACCATTAAAAGTGAACATTTCCAATTATATCCGTAATTAAATTAGGCCATCAATGCGCCGGTGCCCCCATCTGAGCGAGAGAGCCAATCACCTTTCTTCCTCACGAGGACAGTAATGAAGGAAATGAAAGTATAGCAACGTTTCACATCGCGATTGCCCACCTTTTCGCCACAGCATCAAAGAACGGAGAACAGATTCAATGCAGGATCTTCTTTCGAAATAACGGTGAAATAACTATGTCTATTCACTTTCGGTGTAAACGGGGAACAGCGCAAGTTGTCTGGAATATGAATAACCAACATAAACTACTTTGGTCCCAGATTCTACTGATGCACAGACTTTCATATGAAAAGGTACCTTGGGTGATTGCCCTACACCCAGAATTCTTCTGGCAGCCTTCTGTTTGCCCTATCACATTAAACTTGTGCTGCTCTAATCGAATTTGTAGTTCTTGCCATTTGTCCGTATTGCTACTAGGGACAGCTGGTCGTGGCAACTCGTGACTGCCACTCAAATTCTTTGCCAAAATTGGATAGTCCCGCAACATAATTCACAGTGCACGAACTTTGCAATGAGGATATGCCACGCGGCAAGTTAAAAAGCACGCTTCCATTTATTAAAGTAAGTTTCTGGGAAATGACAGCCAGCTTCCTCCTTACACTCGGAATTATGACAACACATAAACCAACAGCCTCTCTCAGAGACAAGTGACCAACGCCCATCTTGTGCCTGACAAACATAGTTGACAAGATTGCACGCAGGGACTGCACAGAAAACTATAGAGGAGAAGCAGAGAGACGACCATCGAGCTGCATTCATGTAGTTCAGTTACCCTGTAAACCCCATGCACAGCTGTTCCTTGTAGGTACACACAGTAGACTGAGTGTCTCTGACTCCGGGACTTGGAGCTCGGATTATATGACCGTCTGCAGCACTGGTTACTTCCTTGTGTGAGGGAACTCCCGATGGAACATATGTAAAACACGATAGCTCATTGAGAAATACGTCCAAAATAGTACCCAAGAGACGTGGTTCTGGTCCTGTTCCTGACATGACATCCAGCATTGTACTTATTGTGTGCTTCCTGACGGTTCGGTGCATGCTTCCGTGATCGCATTGTGTGCAGTAACCTGCGTTTTAGCTTCAATTACGTGTGTTTGAAACCCAGGACCACCGGCCTCTATTATATTTTCCTCTTCTCGTGCGCAATTGCAACACAGTAAACGATCAATTAATATTGGAAATGACATACACAGGCGTGTGAAAAGCCCAGTTTCCGTGGCAATTATGCAATGGTTAGAGATTAATTTGATTCAGGAGATAAGGATGGAAAGTGTGTTTGGGTAGAGATGAGGAACATTGAGGAAAGAGGAAACCAGCCGGTGTAGCTTACAAGAACACTAACAGTAACCACAGTGCATTAAAAAAACGTACAGGAAAAAATACCGCCTGTGAATGATAAAAGAAGGCAAGAATTATGGGAGACATTCATTTTCCTTCTTCCTCTCCTGTTTGAATTGTAAGAAACTTTGAAGAAAAACAATCGAAAAGTCATATATGCCCCATCGAACAACGTGCGCTGTACCTTGGTCATTGATTACTGTAGATTAGAATACTTACAATGTGCAAACAGGCCCTTCGGCCCAGCAACTCCACACTGACCCGCCCGAGCCCAAATGCATTCCTCTCCTTTAACCCCGTCAATTTAGCACGGCCATTTCAACTAACCGGTACATTTTTGGACTGTGGGAGAAAACCCGAGCAAGCGCACGCAGCCACGGGGAGAATGTGCAAACTGAACACATTCAGTTGCTTGAGGCGGGAATTGACCCTGACTCTGTGGCATTGTGAAACAGCAGCGCTCACGATGGTGTCAGCGTGAGATGGGACTTATTTGGAATCTTTAATTGGGAAAAATCTCTGTCGTTGTGAGCATCTGGAAAGACCAGTTCCTTCGCGAGAAAAAGAAATGAATATGTCATTAACCTTTGTTTGTTTCATGTTCAAGAATGCTCAGATCAATAGCTCCCTTGATTACCTCTGCTAGTCATGTTCACAAAGAGATCACAAGGAAGAGATATGAGAAATACCGCAGAGTGTGAAAATAGATAAGTCAGCTTGGCCGGATGGGATCTATCTGATGTTGTTTAGCAAATGCAATGCAGGAAGGTACAAATTAAGCTGATGCTAACAACGGCTCGTTTTGATCCGCTAATTTGCAGTGAAGTGGCGGCGCAAATAAAAGGTGTCACGCAGCTCGTCTAATTCCACATCCTGAGCTCGAAATGACCGGATGTCTCTCGCTGAGTTTCGGCAGGGTCTTGCTTGGACGACACCATGACACGTTTTCACTGGAGTGGATCATGAAATCGCGTCTGGACTGTGAATAAAACGATGGACACTTCCAGCAGAGAAGGAGGCGACCCTGAAGCAGGCAGCTGAGGACAAATGTTTCTCCTTTGCCAGTGAAAGGCATTGCTTCACAAATTGGAAACTTCGAAGTGAAGCAGTGTTGGTGATTATCTTCGCTGCTTGTTCACCTTTTTAATTCTGATTCCGTGAAAGTCCATGGCATTACATATCGACATTCTGCCAGTGGTGAGCGTGTCTCTTGGGCCAGTGGCGTAATGGATAACGCGTCTGAGTTCAGACGAGAAGATTGTATGTTTGAGTCCTACCGGGCTCAAGGGGAATGTCTCAATTTAACCGTACGCCACGTTGACGCTCCCCTGTGATGTCCTGCCGGGACATTGCTTCTGTGCTTCTGCATTTAAAAGTTGCATTTGTCCTGATATCCATTTCAAATTCCAGCTCACCACAATGGAGACATCTGTCGGTTTGGGGGTATGTTTCTGTGTGTCTCCCTTTGTCGGTGAAAATGCGCATGAGCTCCTCAAAAGAGTTACAAGTCGTTGTGGAGTTGTAAAACATCTGCCCCATTATTGTGCCATTTAAGAACACAGGATAAAGTCATTGGCATTTGCCCTGGGTTCATTGGAACACACGAGACTTTGGGCCAAAGTTGGAAACTGCGACCAGAATAGATGGCCCTCTGATTAGCCGCAATGCACACAGGCGGAATGGCCTTTTCCCACTTTGTAAATCTACGAAGACAAGTTGAAAATAATCTGCAACGAAAATGTTCGTAAAGGGTGTTTCATTTACACTAAATACGATAGTATCTATCGCCTTGTCTTGTTATTTACTTGTGAGGATTCGGTACTCTCAGCACCGTGGCCCGGATCGTATTCCCGCCCATGGAATGCTGGTATTGTTCAGCTAACATGTCGGTGTACCAGTACTTCTGCCGATTTTCCGATGCGAGCAGGTCATTGGTTTTGTCCAAAACATTATGAATGTTAACATAATACAAACAGCTGCAGTTGCTGGAAATCTGAGCCAAAAACGAAAATTGTTTGCGGAACGCAGAAAGACTGGCAACAGAAACATCGACTTTCCTGCTCCTCGGATGCTGCTGTCCTTTTCCAGCATTTTCTGATCGAAAATCAGGTTTCCAGCATCTGCAGTCCTCACTTTTGCCTAGTTCCTTCAGTGCCGCTGTTTCCCAACTCAAGAACTCCATCTCTGGCGGTTTCATGTCTTTACCTCCATGCTGTGGAGTTGAAGAGTGAAGAAAAGTAACTCACCCCCTCCATCTCTGGGGCAATTAGGGGCTGAAAGTGAATCGTATCACATTGAAGTATATCTACAAGCGACTTAATCTCTGTCTTTTATTGGGAACCATCTCTTTCATTGTAACCATCAGGAAAGACCATTTCATTCGCGAAAAAAAGAAATGAATATGTCACTGACCTTTGTTTGTTTCATGTCCAAGAATACTCAGATCAATAGCTCCCTTGATTACCTCTGCTGGTCATGTTCGCAAAGAGATCCAGCAAATTGCCAAGTGTGATTTTCCTTTCAATAAATAATTTTGACTCAATTTTGCTGCAAATATCTTTTCATAATTTTGTGCTTTTCTTCTTTTACATTGGTGTCTCGCACCTTACAAATGACAGCAAAGGTATGAATGGAGATGGAAGCATTTAACTCAAGTCAGCGGCAGCTTTCAATGAGATATCGGCTGATTTGGTCACTGCACAACAGTGTAGCTTTGTCTGTAGTCATGGCCGCGTGGTTAAGGCGCTGGATTAGAAGTCCTTTGGAGTTTCCCCGCGTACGTTCGTGTCCTGCTGACGTACGTTATGAATGCTTTCCTGCTGGAACAATTTCTACTCAATGTTTAGAAAGCTTATCTTGCAAACGAGGCCGGTAATTTGATTAGACTTGGGAAACTCGAGTTCTTCATCAGAAATGTTCCGTATTTAAATCATTACCTCGAAGAATGACGAGAGTTAAATTTGCGACAATCACGGATAATGGTGGGAAGTTTTGTGTGGAGACAGAGGGGATAAGGGTAGCACTAAATTAATAATTTTCGACTGTGTTCGCTACAGAAAATGAAAATGTTGGCGAGGAAGATACAGAGATACTTTCGTCTAGTGTAGTAGAGATTGAGGTTCACAAGGATTAGGTGATAGAAATACTGAAGATTGTGAAAACAGACAAGTCCCCTGGGCCGGATGGCGTCTGTCCTAGGATCCTTCTGGGAAGCAAGGGAAGAGATTGATGAGCCTTTGGAATTGATCGTCAAATCATCGTTGTCTACAGGAATAGAGCCCGTGGAATGGAGCATAGCATATGTTGTTCTCTTGTGCAAAAAGTTTCGTAGAGACAACCCTGGTAATTACAGACCAGTGATTCTCACTGCAGTTGTTGGTAACGTGTTGGAAAGGATTATTATAGATAGGATTTATTACCATCTCGAGAAGAATAATCTGATCAGGGACAGTCAGCACAGTTTTGTGATTGTTCGGCCTTGCCTAACGAATCTTGTTGACTTTTTTGACAAAGTGACCAAACAGGTAGATGACAGTAACCCGGTTGATGTGGTGTATATGGGTTTCAGCAAGTTGTTCGATAAGTTTCCCCACAATAGGCTATTATACAAAATGCGGAGGAATTGAATTGTGGGAGAGATTCCAGCTTTGATCAGTAATTGGCTTGCCAACAGAAAACAGTGTTGTATTTGATGGAACATGTTCTTCTTGGTGTCCAGGTCCTGGCGCCGTACCACAAGGGTTGGTGTTAGGTCCACTGCTGTTACATGAGATCTAACCTTGCCAATCAGTTTCCCATGGGGAACATTATTGAACGCCTGACTGAAGACCGTATGGATCACATTTACTGCTCTGCCCTCATCAATCTTCTTTGTTACTTCTTCAGAAAACTCAATCAAGTTTGTGAGACATGATTTCCCACGCACAAAGCCATGTTAACAATCCCGAATCAGTCCTTGCCTTTCCAAATACATATACATTCTGTTCCTCAGGATTCCCTCCAACAATTGGAGTATTCTTGGCAGATGCAGTTTCATGTAGGGATTGCGAGGTCATATACTTTGTTGGGAAGAATCAAAAGACACACTAGTGTTAAAATCGATAGAAACGCAAAAGAAGTGCAGTGCGGAGGAGTCTCAGTGTTCTTATACATGAAACGAACAAAGGTTAATCAAATATTTATTTCTTGCTGGCAAAACAAAGCCTTTTCTGATGCTCACAATTAAAGAGATGGTTTCCAAGAAAATAGGAAAATTAAGTCACCAGTAGAGTAATCGATTACCAAGATATCCCTCGTGATGTTTTATGGGACATGTGGGTTTTTTTTTATTTTGGTTCTCCAAACGTTTTTACAATGGAACCGAGAGTTTTAGATGGGAAGTTAAGATCACGCATGACTATTGCCATTTTTGTCACTCACACGCATTTTTCCCCCTTGTACAATTTATTTCGCTTTGTGGTTACTGCGAGTGGGCTTGTAAACTACACATGCTTGTGAGTCCATTCCTCACTGTTCCTCAACTCCAGCCAACCAGACTTTACATCCTTATTTCCTGAATCAAGGTAATTCTCTAACCATTGCATAAATGTCATTAAAACTTCGGTATTTCACATGCCTCTGTATATCATCTTTCAAGATCAATTGATCCTTTACTGCATTGCAGTTGTGCATAAGAAGAGAAAAATAGAATAGAGAATGGTGGACCTACGCTTCATACACCCGTTATTGAAGCGAAAATGCAGATTTCTGCCTATAAAAGGATCGTGGAACCATGTGCCGAACCCGCAGGAAACACAGAATAAGTGCAGTGCCACAGGGCATGTCAGGGACAGCACCAGAAGGACAACAGAAATGCTGCTCTAAGCTCCTACTTTGGATGTATTTCTCAATGAGCAATAGAGTGTGACATGTGTTCCATCAAGAGTTACCTCACACAAGGAAGTAACCAGTGCTGCAGACTGTCATATCATCCGAATTCCAAGCCCTGGAATCAGAGACATTGAATATTCTGCGCATAACTGCAAGGAACAGCTGTCCAAGGCGTTTTCATAGTCCAGATGATATTATGAATGCAGCTCTCCAGTTGTCAGCCTCTTTCTCCTATGTCGTGTTTCGTGCAGTCCATGCGTGGAATCTCGTCGACCACCTTTGAACTGCACATGATGGGGTATTGGGCCTTGGTTTCTCGTGAGTTGTTGTCTGAGTGAGGCCCTCCGTTTCTGTGCTGTCATATGATGTCCGAGTGTACGGAGGAATCTGGATATCGTTTTCCAGAATTTGTTTTTAACACAGGGAAGCATGATTTAAAAATTACCTCTTAGCAAATCCACGTTGCGAACTTTGTGTGCCATGCATTTGCGAATGAAGGTGGGTGGTTATTGGTTCTTGGCAAAGAATTTGTGTGGGTGTCAGTCCAGCAGTCCCTAGTAGCAATACGTACAAACGGCAGGGACCACAAATTCGACGAGAATAGCACAACAATAATAGGACAGGGCAAGCAGAAGACAGCCAGACAATTCATGGAAGCAGGGCACTCATCCACGGATTCCATCCATTGGACCCAATCTGCAATCCCAACAAACGGAAGCAGCGGGAATGAAACCAAATGAATTAGTACCAAAACATGAGAGCAGCACTTCACAGGAACCTCTGCAGCGCTGAGAATGTCACCCAGAAAGGGACGAAAAGTCTGCAAACCATCTTCCTAGCGTCACCGAACTTTTCAACAAGAACTCCAGAAGCATCCGAACTTCAGATCTTTCTGCTCCAAAACACTCCGCTTTTCCACAACAGAGAATTGCACACTCAACTACCGCGTGTAAGATGAGAATTGCAGCCCCTACACGACCAAGGGCGGCAGTAAGAGCGAGGAGAAACAGCTGCCACTGTCATTCCACAGCTACAAACGCTCTCTTTGAAAGGTACATTATCGTATGAATGTCAGGGTAGCAGTAGAACATGGGAACTAAACAACCTGCGCTGTGTATTCATATTCTGGACAATGTGAGTTGTTCACAGTTTTCCCTGAAAGTGAGTGGACGTCGTTATTTCACCGCTGTTGTGAAGCCAGATCCTGCACTGAATCTGCTCCCTCGTTTTTTGTTGTTGTGGCTAAAAGGTGGGCAATCGCAACGTGAAACTTTGTTATATTTCTCTCATTTCCTTCATTACTGTCCTGGTGAGGGATGCTGGAGATTGGCTCGCTCGATCAGATGGAGGCACCAGTGCATTGTTGACCTAATTTAATCGAGAATATAATTGGTAATATTCACTTTGCATAGTACATTTTTCTGTTTTGTTTAATGTTACTTGAGCACTTTCTGTTACTTGGCAATGCACTAAATCTCCAGAATGTCGGGAAGCACCGTTTGGAATTGCTTCGGTGTTATTTGTGTGAGCAGCTCTTGACATACACGTCTCGCACTGCCCCACAGACAGAAGTAATGAGTTTGCGTGTCTGATAATGACTCTGCCTTTTGAGTTTTGCACCGGGTCCACGTTAAGAGCTGTCAGTTTTTGGATTCACTGGAGAGTTAAGGGGATAACACGATTTGTGAGGTTTTTTTTAGTCAACGAAATTATTTGATGGAGAACTTGGGAATGTATCAAGGAGAATGGTCATTGTCTGTAAATGTCTGGAAAACATTCCTCTCTGTGTCATTTCAAAACATTACGCCTCAAGAAAAAAATAAAATTCAAACACGCTGACTTAGGAACAAACAGCATGCGTTTTTGCAAGTGGTCTATTCAAACTGTTGTCAGGTACTGGAGTGTCACAGAATTACCGAGCACGGAAGCAAACCTTCCTATCCACCTTGCACCTGTTGAACAGATGACCGTAACTAATCTAAACATATTTTCCAATATTTGTCCCTTATCTCTCCGAACAATTACTGTCTGCATACCCATTTAGATGACTTTGAAGTGTTGTGAGTGCACCAAACTCTGCCACTAAATGTAGCAATTTATTCCACACGCACAAAAATGTCTGTATTAAAAACAAGTGTCGCTCACGTCCCTTTCAAATTGTACTGCTCTCACATTAAACCTATGCTATCTGACTGTAAACTCATGCGACTTCTGACAAAGTGTAGATTGACTATATTCTCTGTTCATCTACCTCATGATTTTGTAAACCTTTCCAAGAACATCCCTCAGGCCTGAAGCTCTGGGGAAAACTGTCGAAGAATATTCAGCTTCTCAATAATGTTCACACCGTGCAAACCTTTCAAATCGTTGTAAATATTTTTTAAATTATGCTAAGGTATATATAGAAAGTGCCAGGGGAAATTGCCTGAAGTGAAGCGATGCTGAAACATTGGTCTTGACAGGCTTTGCGCTTAGTTATCGTCAGGGAGCGTCGCCGAGTGGTTTAATGTAGGTAAAAACAATGAATGCAGATGCTGGAGACCAGATTCAGGATTCGTGGTGCTGAAGAGCGCAGCAGTACAGGCAGCATCCGAGGAGCAGTAAAATCGACGTTTCGGGCGAAACCCTGTATTCCACCACGAGAACTCATCCATTATTGACCATGAGTCCGCAATGAGAGAGACGGTCACGTGCAGCAAAATGTGACCACTCTCTACAAGCCCCTGCTGCCAACAGAAAGGGGCCACTGCAGTTTCAATCAGCGGCTTCCTGCCCAGCCCTGGGACACAGCTCATGGAAACCCCTTCCTCGGGAACGGCTGTTACCGTGGGAAAGGGTGAAAAATTCTAATTCAAATTGGAAATGTCTTCAGAAGATTGTTCCTGTTTTTAAAACATTTTATAATCAGAATTCCTTTCTCGAATATTAGAACTGGTAAACTTTGTAGGCAGGTAGAACAAAGAAAGTGTTTATTGTGAGGACTCTGTCTCTTCAGCAGGTGGGATTCCCTCCACTCTAATTAGAAATGATTTGGTTTCCTGAGGTATTTTCCCGATTGATTTGCAGTCTGCCAGAGTGTCTGGGAATCACTTCGGTGACCTAAGGATCAGGGTCAAAATATGAAAATATTAACAGAGAATCGAAAATCCAGGGGCAAGGCCTAAATGGATTGTAATGGTCTGAAGGAATAAATCTGAGAATTGAACGACTTGGATAATGTTATTTGCAATGGGGAGGAACGAACGAGATTTTTGAAAATTGCCGTGTCAGCTGAATTAAAGTCAGTATGAAATGATGAATTAACCAACACCAATCCTGCCCTGGTACGCTCAGTCAGTGGAGCTTGAGACCTTTAATCTCAATGGTGTGGGGTCGAGACCCACGCAGGGCACTGTTGTTTGTTAATAGGTTTGCTGCTCTCCTTCAGTGTTGCAAAAGAAAATTCGCTCACTGAGGCAGGTTTTGTTGACACATTTTTTTCCTCCGTTTTTCATCATCTCTTGGTTTTTGAGTGAAAACTGTCTCCACTGTACTGCAGGTGCAAGAGACAAGGTTATCAGTTCAGGGGAATATGCTATAAACGATGTCCCTTCCAAAACGTGAGGTTCCATTCCAAACGTGTCCCAACCAAAATGTCCAGAGACGTCGAATGCGAATGGCCACATGACAGTGATAGCTGCATGTCAAATGGTGCTGCAATAGAATTAACTGAATGAGAATGCTCTGATGGAAACCGAATGGAACTCTCCCTGATATTTTCCCAATTCACTCGGTAAATGATGCTGTTGTGTACCCATATGTGTTCACGTAATGAACAGCTTATTGTCAGTAACAGGGGTGGGGGTGATGCAGGATAGTGAGGTTTCCGTGTGGGTCAGAAGTGATTTGTTCGAATAGGGAATTCAAACGTCCACAGAGCAGACGTAGCTGATTTGTCCAGGATCAGACTTTTCCCTTCTGTTTCAGTACCAACAAAAGAAATTGCAGGAAAATCTCAGCAGGTCTGATAGAATCTTGGAATGGAAAACCGAGTTAAGTCTTCAAGACCAGTGACACTTATTACTCCATGTCCATTTCCGTCTACCTATTTTATTGAATATCTCCTGACTCTCAACTTTATACTCAGTTTCTCTTTTTTTACTCCGTCTCCAAACATTCTCCCAGTCTCAAAATTTAATACCAGAACTGTTCCATCTCTCACCTCGCTGAGTTATGAGAGGAGGACTTCGAAATGCACGATTAACTCTGTTTCTATTTCCTTAGATACTGGACGGTCAGAGACCAGAAGGCATCGGAGGACGGTTAGAGCCTTCAGCCCATGGTCTGCCCGCCATTCGGTCATGACTCATATCGTTCCCAAATCAATTTTCAGCCTTCTATCTGTGACACCTATCTCCCCTGAATTTAGTATCCAGTCTTTTTCCCAGAGTGCAAATGAAACTGTCCCAACCGTCTCCACATCTGCTGGCAGCTGTTACACCATATCTGTGTGAGATCGAGCTCAATTTCAGTCGCACACAGCAAACACGTCTGTTCTGAGCAATGCAATCCCCGCTGCATGACAGATCGATCGGGTCTCTGACCCCACGGTGTTTCTGCGAGGCAGTAGTTAGCTGCTTCACCACCCACGGCAAGGACCGGTGCTTCAAAATGTGGGGACAAAGAACGACAGGCACAAGAGTTTGTACAGGTTAGGTCGAAAGGGTTATTGTCAACTTCAGTGGAGTCCCTGCTTCAGACTCTGAGTTTGAATCGCCCAGGCCTGGATAAAATTCCAAGTCAGGAAATGAAGATTTATTTCTCTTCTTGTGGCTAATCTGAATGAAAACAATTTTCTGCTTCAACAGAGAGCACAGACCCGGTTCTGCCAGAAGGAAACCAGTGATTGATTCCATCCAACTGGAATCATAGAGTCATAGAGATGTACTGGAGGGAAATAGACGCTTCGTTCAAAACTGTCCATGCTGACCGGAAATCCCAACCCAATTTGGTCCCTCTTGCCAGCACATGGCCCATATCCCTCCAAACCCTTTCTACTCATATATAATTTCAAATACCTCTTAAATGTTGCAATTGTACGAGCCTCCACCACATCCTTTGGCAGCCATGGCAGCACATACACCGAATAAATTGTCACTACAAATCCCCTCTAAGGATCTCGTCCTTCTGAGCTGAAACTATCTCGCTGTTTATTCAATGTCGCTATGTCTAATTCTTGGAACTGCCTCCCTATCGACATCATGGCTGTATCACTGTGTTGAGCACTTTGAGGACGAAGTAAAGTAACTTACCATCTCAATCTCTTGAGTAATTATGGTTGGGCAGTGAAGTCTATCCCAAAGAGTGACGTGCATTCTCCAGAATTTCGTTTGAAAAAACTGCAGTTTCCAAGTGGACATCCGAAAGTGGTCGGGAACAAAAGTAAAGTTTCGAAGGGAAAGGAGGATAAACTGAAAGTCAATGATGACTGAGATGAATGAGGCAGAAAGTGAGTGAGGAGCTGTTGGTACAAGGATCAATGTCAGTGCTAATGGTTTAGCCCTTACTGCCCACTGTTAACAACAACTCACACACCACTCCTGGTAAATTCACCACAATTACCCTGGTCTCTTGGTATGAGTTTCCCTCCGTGCACATTCAGGCTGTAAATCGGCCCCGAGAGGATGAACGCATACTGTTTATCCGGTCAGGTTAAAGAGGTGAAGGCATCAGTTTGAAATCAAAGCAAGAAGAGATTGCCTCTTCCTGTACATTTTCAGTGGACAGTCACCAGCTGTGAACTTCTTTCCTGCACAAGCGGACGTTGATATAAATTCTCATCGAGCAGCTTTATTACAGAAAGGTAGTCTGATTAACTGTGATCAAATACTTCAATAAATGCCCTTATTGATTTGAAGAACCGTGTCTGTGATTTCGTCAGTTAAAGCATTTGGTAATAACCAGACGTTAGTGGTGTCAAATGCTGCAAATTTTCTGTACATTGAAAGTTCATTGTTTAAACTTCTTGTAAAAGCCGTATTATTTATCCAACATCCCGAAAGTGACGGCTCAGCATGCTTCTTGTGTTTGAGCTCAGACCGTTATTATTTCGTGCTACCAAGCCCTACCTCCTGATGTGGACCCATTAGTCTATGTTCTATCCTGATAATTCGACACAGAGTTCTTTTTACTCTGTTCGACAACGATTTGTCTATCTCTTCTACTATTATTCTCCGTCCGTCGTTTCAAGTTTTTTGGGAATAATGAAGAGACGCAGGAGACACTACAGACTTGTGGGACAATGTTGTAGTAATAACGCATCCAATGAGATAATGGCTCTCATTGTCTGCTGTCACCATTCATTGATTTTCGGCAAACGGCAATGGCATCATAGAAATCCTATAATTGGAGTGAAACTGCTTTTTTTCTGGTCTATTATGTATACTATTTAAAATTGTAAAAGCTCATAACGTTTTGAGTGAACAAATGTCACCTGATCTCAGACCAAAGTAACACAGACATGACTTGGAGACTGTGAGCCCAGTTCTACACACTCTGGTCGGGAGGGCGGAGAAAACCACGGAACAGCCTCCGATTTTTACACTTTTCCAAGAGTAGAAATGAAAAATGAGGGATATTGACAGACAGAGAGTGGGAGAATGTAGAAGAGAGTGAGATGATACAGAGAGACAAAGGGACACAAACAGAAATTCTGCATTCACCATGGGTGCTTATGGACATAAAGGAGAAGAAAAAGGTAATGAAGGCCAGCCTTTCACCAACTCAGGGCAACAGCAACAGCATTACAGCCGATAAAGGAATTTTGCATTTTTACAGATGACGTCTGTCAGCTAATGAGAGATTCTGGTAAGTATGCTGTTTTGCGAAGTGAAATTGACAATTACTCAGGCAATAAAACAATAAAAAGCATAAGTAGCCTGAATCTGTGATATGAAACAATAAATCTCTTTGTCTGCACAGGCCTGCTGTCAGGCCTGCAGAGTTTCTCTGTCAATTCCTGTTGTTGATTCAGATTTCCAGGATTCACATTTCTTTGTTTTATGCTCGTCTGAATCCTGTTTGTGTCAATACTGGATGTATTGCTAGTTCCATACAAATTCCCTGCTTTGGGAAGGTTGTCAACAACATAAACGGTCAGAGGTAATCCCCCATTGCTACAGTCGTGAGACCACTGAGTCCTTAATAGTAGACTTCCATGGAAAGCGAAATAGGGCGCTGTATGTTTTCTCAATGAATCCACTTTTACTTTTTTCATTTGTGATCATTTTAGCTGCACATTCAGTTTACTTCTTTCTTCCATTTCTGTCAGCTTGGAAAAGGCCTTTCCGCCCATCTGCAGTGCGGGTCATTGGACATTCATCTTTTCGAGTCCAGGAGCTACTATTTCTTGGAGGACCTTCTGCACTGCATCTCGGGTGGGGTGGGTGCGAGGCTGTACCACTATATTCACCTGTCTATAGATATCGGAGAATGGCCTATCTATTCCACACCACCAGGCTTCCTCATCGCTCTTCTGAATCTTGGTTATTATTACCCTTGCCATGGCACCTCCTTCTTTGATAACAGGAAACCGATATCCCTTGTCAGGTGTACCTGTTGCCGTGATGGATCCTATTCAGTGCTAGTAACTGGGTACACAAGGATCTCTGCGTAAATATTTATTGCCTTATTTATAGTCATCCTGGTTACCAAACGGGCATGGGTGGCATGTAAAGGTCAACTTAACATCCTTGGTTAAGATTACCGTCTGCTGTTGTATCCCAGACACCCCTGCCTTCACGGCTCGTCCTGCCACGCAGCCCCATATTTCTATGAGCCTTCTAATCATTACTTACACTTATTTGGATCCGGTGTTGTCCGATGTCTCCTCAAGGTCAGCTACACGTTTGCAAAGGCTGGCGTGTATCAACGTGGCTCTTTCGTCGATCTTAACAGCTGTCTGTGTTGTGGGGAGCCCTTGGAACGGTCCCAGCCAGCTCTTCACATTCATGCTTTTGCTCCTGAAGTCTTTCACCCCTATCCAGTCTTCAGGTTCTAGACTGTGCATCTTCCCTTCTGCTGATTGGGGTCGTGCTGCCCTTCTTTTGATTCTGTAATTGAGACAGAAGTGTGGAGAGTTTTATACCGTAACATAATATCTCGTCCTCACAGTGGTCTGTTATCTGTTTTACAATCGGTCTTGGCCAATTCTTGTATTGGGCCACCTTCCAAACAAATTCTCAAACGTCCTAACATTTACTCTTCCTCTCCTTCATATACATTAGCACAATTGGAAATGCCTTTGTCCATGTCACCTCTAGTTCCTCACAACATTTTGCCAATTTATTTTTAAGGATAGTTTTCTCTCTTTCCACTGCCCCACCGCTCGCTGGGTGGTAGGCACAATGTAGCCTCACCTTTATTCCCAAGCAATCACTGATCTGCTGTAGGGCAATATTTATAAATGGCTTTCCATTGTCGCTGCTTAGCCTTTCAGGGATGCCCCATCTCGGAATTATTTCAGTTAGCAAAGCCTTGGCTACTGCACTGGCATCCTGTTTAGACGTGGGAGCACTTCCACCCCTTGGTAAAACATCAACTATCACCAGACAATGCCTTTTCCCTTCGCTGGGTGTTAGTTCAATAAAATCCATCTTAAATGTTCAAAGGGTCTTTGGGATTGGGGGTGTTCTGCCTGATTCATTTGTATTCCCCTCCCCACATTATTAGTGGCACAAATAACACATTATTCACATTATTTTTATGGGTAATGAGTAAATCCCTTTCTGTACCAGCGTGCTGGAATATTGTCGTACATCCCCACTTTTCACACATGGTCCTTACCGTGTGTTACTTTGGCATAGAAAGGGAATAAAGATCGTGGTAGACAGGGTTTCCCACTGGGGCCATACCACACCCATTCCCTCATTCTGCACCCTGCCCTTGTCCATTCACGCTTCTACTTCGAAGTGGCCTGAGACTGTAACTCCTATAAGTCTGTTTGGATTACAAATATTTGACATACACATGTCAAACTCATTATTTAGCGGCTGATTGGCTGCCGTCCTTGCCGCTCAGTCTACATTTTCATTGCCTTGAGAAATTGAATCATAATTTTTCCTGTGGGCTTCACATGTACATACAGTAATTGATTTAGGCAATCGGACTGCTTTCAGGAGGTCAGAGATCAGGCCATTTTATGTGATTGGCTTTCCAGTGGAGGTCAAGAAGCCCTTGTTTTTCCACAGGGATCCAAAATTATGTACAACTCCGAATGCATATCTGCTGTCGATGTAAATATTCACTGTTCTTCCTTTGGCCAATTTACATGCTTAAAATAAAGGCAATCAGGTCTGCTGCTTGCACTGACAGATGAGAAGGAAGTGATCCCGCTTTGACTACCTCGTGGGTAGTTGCTACAACATACCAGACATTGGCCTATCTCTTTGCTTCTGAATGCTGACCTATCCACAATAAAACGCCTTATCCAGATTCTAAATTGGTGAATCCTACACGTCTGGTCTCGGGCTTCAAATGTCATTAATTACAGCGACACCGTCATGTGGGTCTCCGTCTCCTTCTGTGGCGAGAATACAAGCAGCATTAAGGACGTTACCTCGCTTTATTGTCATGTTAGGCTTCTCCAATAGCATAGCATTGTATGTGAGCCAACGTGCAGCCGACATGTGTGCTGCATTTTGCTCAGAAAGCAGTAAGGATGTGGGACCAGTCGGTTTAATTCAACAAAGCCAACTATGTCCCTGGAAGCTACAACAGCCTTTTCAAATGCAGGCAGGACACGGAGGCATTTATGCAATCCTGCCGTTACGCGATCTAAGTTGAGGTGAAAAATAAGCTACTGGCCTCAATTTTCCACACATAATTCTGCATCAGCACAAATGTCATGCAGGCACGCTTCTCATCCACTGTTTGTACAAAAGGCTTGTTAGAATTTGGAATCCCAGTGTCGGTGTAGTTTGGAGTGTCATTTCAATTCAACAAAGGCACTCCAGGCTCTGCAACGGACTCTAGCTCTGCAAACCTGAACCATGAACTATGTCACTTTTGGGCACCTAAAGGGTTGCATAATGCGGGTTAAATATTCTAAGTAGGATCGCATGACCAAAAAGGATAACAATTGTTTCTTCATGTGAGGCTTTGAATTTTGCTGGTTTGCTTGAACTCTGTCTTGACCAATGGCCTTTCCTTGTTCAGATATTAAGTGACCTAAGAACTTCAACTGTTGTTCCACAAGTTGTAGTTTTGCGAGTCTAGATGGCTGAGCTTCGCAAGCCTACCTTTCTCACATTGTTTCTCTGTTGATGCTTCGATTAAGCATTCGTTTACATACTGCAGAAGCGCTGACCCGCCCCCCCCCACCCCGGTGAAAACAAGAGTCTCCAGACTCCTGTGCAGAGCCTCGTTAATTATGTTGGGGACTCACAGTAATCTTGAAAATGTCACGTGAAAGTATACTATTTGCCTTTGAATGGAAAAGTGAACTAGAATTGACTGTCGGCGTGTAACAGTACACAAAACAAGGCATTTGCTAAATCCACAATAGAGAGCCATTTACATCCGGTGGAATTTGAGCCAATATAATATAGGGGTTGGGAACATTTGGGGTGTGCAGAACAACAGGGTTCTTGATAACCTGCAGATCATGCACAAACCTCCATTCCCCCGATTCACCTGGAATGTTTGCCTTTTTGAACGAAAAAAATGGGTGTTCTCACCAGTGAGTATGCACGGGGGATTATCACTCCAGCATATAAGAGAAATTCAAAGACTGGAGTAATTCCTTGCACAGCCTCGGGTTTTAACGGCTCTTTTGCTTTGCAAGGACGATACTCAGACTAAAGGATTCGTATGAGCCCCACATCGTGTTTGCCTTTTGCCCTGAAATCAGTTGAGAGCCTTCTTAATCTTGGGCCCGACACATCTACCATAGGTAAACGCCAGACGACACTCCTGCCGGGGATTACCTGGGCTGCACTGTCTGCCTGAGTTAGCCAATTTAGCTTCTTCCTATACGTCCTCATAACTGCATTGAATCAGATACCCACACCGACCCTGAATATACAATCTTTCGTTTTTTGTGCCTGTATTACCCATGGTCCCAAATTCTGACACCTGTCGCTGGATGCCTTCGCCAATGATCCGTGAGGAAAAGAGCCTTCCACATCAAAAAACAGGGTCCATTTACCGTCACAGATACTTCAAAATGTTTAAAGAAACAGCACATCTGTGATCATTCCAATACAATTCGCACAATAACAACTGATCTGGTTTAACCAATCTCCTGAACCAATCCTTCTCTTATGATTTGTCAGGACCATCGCGGTGTATGTTTGCTGTGCAGTGCAGCATATCTCCAGCAAGAAAATCTGTGTTAATGGGATTAACATGGCTACTAGCTTCCTGGGTGAGTGAATCGCTCATGGAAACTATCGCTCTCTGACATGCATCAGGGGTCGTGATTCGTATTTTCCAGCCTGCACTGTTAAATCTTCTTTTTATATTACCTGCAAGCCCGTCGGGGTAATGCATAAATCGGACCCCAGTCTCACTATGAGATCCCAAGACATCAGATTTAAAGTACAGAATTCCGATAACAGAAATGTGAATTGGAATGTTTCCCCATTACTGGTTTTGCACAATAGGGGTGCGGTAAATCTCTCTCGTGTCACGGCTCCTGATGCGCCCATTAAGTTCAGGAAGCTTCTATTCATCTTTATTTGCGTCGACTCTCTGTCCTGCCTTGATTTATGAACTGAATATGTTGCCCTTGTATCTTCCAAAAAAGGAAGAGATGCACCTTCCACATATAACATAGATGTAAGCATTGACTTATATGCATCATCGTTGTACTGAAAATATAATTCACGCTTCACAAACTCAGTACTCAGTATAGAGGTGGGACATGTTTCAGTGCACATAAGTTTAGTAGTAGAGATGAGCATAAGCGAGTATTCGGTGCCAAGCCTAAAGCAAAGAGGCTAACCTGTAACTTTGGGGTTGCCCACCTCCACCTCAGCCGTCCTCCATTAGTCACCCTGCTGCCCAGCCTCCAGGGCCGAGTGAGGCTGTCTGGGCGTGCACTGCCTCACTCAGTGGTCCATTGCTCTGCA
Organism: Chiloscyllium punctatum; assembly: GCF_047496795.1. NCBI lineage: Eukaryota > Metazoa > Chordata > Chondrichthyes > Orectolobiformes > Hemiscylliidae > Chiloscyllium > Chiloscyllium punctatum. Next base: position 114,045,622 of record NC_092742.1, read on the forward strand.
AACAAAGCACCCGCCAGATTTACCTCTGCCAGCCCTTCTTTTCACGCAGCACCTCCTTCCAATGGCTGGGCGACCATTTGCATCATAGTTAGCTGAGCTTTAAGTGTTTGCTGTGCCATCTTTAATTTCCGTTTTCCCTTCTCTTGGGCCAGAAAGTTTTCAGCATGTAGCGCGTGGAGTCCCATCAAATTCAGGTTTCCCTTGTCCCAGGCAATACTTTGGCAAGACGCCTCATGCAATGGGCGCCTGATAGCTTTTACGTATTCCCTTTAAAGTATAATTCGCTTCTTCTTATGAATACTTCAAAGTCAGTGGCCTGAAACATTCGAGTTCCTTTCCAGATATGGAGATGTTTTTTTTTCTAATTCCTTGGCTGTTGATATGGTAGTTTGCTGGCCTTGTAAGTCTGCTATTCGTTCGGTTTAAATATACATAGATTTTCTTTCTGTCTGCAACACCTGCCCTCTGCAAAGTCAGGCCCTTACTTTTTTTGTTTCCCTGTGCTTTTATTGGTTTCAAAAGAAATGTTAATTTTCCATTGCAATGGACATCACATTATTTTCACAGGTCGATGCAACATCGAGGGCCGAAGTGCCTGTACTCCACTGGAACGTACTATGTTGTAAGATACATTTCCTGCTGGTTTCCGATGTCTCTCCTCACTGTGGAAACTTCCAGACACATCTTCCAGTGATTTGTCTGCACTTCATTCAATCCAGAAAACTGTAGATCCTGCTGAGAATGTGATCTCTCTGCAATGGAGAGAGGAAAATAGAGTCGGTGACAAAGCTGAGATCACTTAAGTTCTTTCCAGAATCAACAAAAATTACTCCAGTCTTCCAGTGTCGGGCCACTTTAAGATTGCATTGTCTACCCAAGCCATCATACCAGTCTCTGGTCTGCTGCAGTTCTTCTTCAAGGCACAACGCAAGCTGAAAGATCGGGCAACTCATTTTCTACTGAAAGGCCATGCAGATTTCAGGGCCCAACATCGAGTTCAATCATTTTGGATCCTGGCCGCCCTCTTCAACATTTTTCACCCACCCATATATCCCATCAATTCCGAACACGAATCATTGGACTCGAAGCGTTCACTGTCCTTTCTCATCATAGATGGACAAGAGCTGCTGATTTTGTTCAAACATTTTGGCATTTCTTCAAGGAGCATTTCTTTTTCTGTTGTAATCGCAAGACTGCAGGAACCGTCTGATTGCAGGAGGAGAAGTCCACAGGAGATGAAAATAATGCCAAGGGCTGGACCATTCCCATTGTGAAGGTAAGATGAGCAAAGATGGGCTTTGTAACTAAGCACAGAGAAGGCTGAGTGAGGAACTGATTAACATGCACATATTATGAAGAGGATAGATATGTATGACAGGAATAAGGCTTTTCGGGAAGGAATAATAACCACTGACATAGATTAAAAGCAGGAGAAAAGCGGTTCAGAGGAGATTTAGGAAGAACGCTTTCACCCATAGAGTATTGTTCATCTGTAATTTCTTATTTTAACGTGTGGTAATGCTAAGTGTTTATGAGGACATTTTAGCAGTATGTAGCCGAACACTTAAAGATCCATAGCACACGTGGATAAGGACCAGATACTGGAAAGTGTGACGAGGTCAGACAGACGTGAGATGGGTGTCCCGAACGAAATCGTTCTAAGGCAAACTTTTGTGGTGAAAACTGGGTGAGGCCGCGACTCTGTTGTGCAATGGAAAGCGCGTTGAATTTCTAGGCCTTTCTTAAGACTGCCTTCAAAAGTTGTCGATGCAAATGTCATCAGAATCGAGTTTTAGTTTATGGTTTGAAAGGTGTTCAGACCAGACTCGGCTGCTCATCTGCAAAACCTATCATATTCATGCAGAAACCCAACTGTCTCGAAATGCAACACTTTCCTCACAGCGATGAATAACTTCGATGTCTATTTATGGTAGAGATCGATAAATGTGCGTTAGCCACTTGGCAACACGATGATATGGATACGCTGGAAAAAGACATAAAAGTGCTGTGTGAGCTATGATGGTACAGAATGGCGTGACGGGGCAGGAGCGGTGTTAAGAATGGCCTACTTCTGCTCCTTTCTGCTTGAGTCTTTTCTGGCCCAGGTTTTTAAACAATCACAATGAGAACAATGTGAATCTACACCAAGTAATATTTTCTGTCTCACCTCCACTTCACTACCCTTCAAGCTGGAATACATAGCTCCTGTTTCAGCGTTAGGTCAGACAGTGGAGGATTCTCATAAGTTCTCTATCAGGCTGAACATCCCTTCATAAAGGTTTCCAAGTGGACACATGGAGCAAGCGATTACATGGATGCTGGGGATTTAGGGACAGATTTCCCTCTTGCTGGGCTAGAATTCTGGCCAAGGTAATGAACGTGAATTTCTGACATTTTGAAACTGACTCTGGATTCTTGCGACTTTACTAATTAAACTAAAATTCAATTTGCCCTTGCATAACATGATTAATTTTTCACTATTTATTAAAAACTATGCCACGTGCCCTTGGATGTAGTAATGCAGAAGATTGTTGACGTTGTGCACAGTGTGGGTCATTGTGCCGTATGAACATTCCAAAGGATGCTGGTGAAGTACCAGTGAATCGAATTCTCTGACGAATTGATACCGATAGAAGGAAAATCCCAGCACAGTAGCGACATAACATTGCCTGTGATCAACGCAGGAAGCCACGGTAAACGAATACAGAATTCAATTATGCCTATTTTCACCACATTTTACTATTCATTTTCCTGAACCTGATGCTCCATAATCGATGATCCATCATCAGTATAACCTCCTCTGCGCTGTGTTTCATTTCAGATCTTCAGCAAATAAGGAGTAATTGGTTTGAGGGCCCCAGTGGTAAGATCAGTAGCCATTGGTCATCAGTACACGACAGCTCCAGTGATGCAATTCGTCAGTTTGATGTAATTGCACGACAGACCGGAAGTACGTAAGGTGCCAAAGTTGCTCATTCGATTCTCGCCACGTGTTGGTTTTACTGATAGTGTCCAGAGATGATTGCAACTTAAAGCTGAAGAACAGTTCAAACACTGAATATTACACCGCAATAAAGCTCATTTTGGCCCTAACGTTGCATCGACCTGTGATACCAATCTGACTAGTATTTTACCATCATAATCCGCAAGTTTATACAATGACCATTCCATTGCCCTGAAAGTTGTTGAGTCTACAAGTGTTGAAGGCAAGGCGTTCAGCACCCTTTCTACTCACTGATAAAGGAACCTACCTCGGTATCTATCACCCTCAATTAACATCGATGTCCCCTTGTGCCAAAATTACCATTTGAAGAAAAATGCCTTCACTGTCCACCTTATGGCAACCTCTGATCATCTTCTATGTCTATCTAAATTCACCCCTCAAACTTCTTGTCGCTATCAAAAACCGCCTCAAGTCCCTCAACCTTTCCTCGTAAGACCATCTCTCCATAGAAGGCAACATCCTAGAAAATATCCTCTGCACCCTTTCCAATGCTTTCACATCCATCGTATAATGTGGCGACCAGAAATGCACGCAACTCTACGAGTGCGGCCACACCAGTAAATTTCTGGAGCTGCAAAGTGATAATTTCACTCTAAAACTGAATCACTCTCCCCAAAAAAAACTAACACACCATACTCCTTGCAAACAAACCTGTCAACGTGGGTGGTAACTTTCCGAGTTTTATATACATGGGCACCGAGATCGCTCTGCACATCTACACTTCCAAGGATATAACAATTAGCCAAGAAGTCTTTATTCTTGTTGCTCCTTTAGAAGTAAATCATCTCACACTTTTCCACATTAAACTCCATTTGCCACCTCTGAGGTCAGCTCTGCAGATTATCCATGGCCCTCTGAAACCGTCAGCAGATATTGACACTATTGACAACATCGCCGATCTTAATGTCATCTGCAAACTTATGAATCCATCATTCCATGCCCTAATCCAGGTCATTTATAAAAATGACAAACAACAGCGGACACAAAAAGGAACCTTGTAGTACACCATCAGTTATTGAAACTCAGGATTATTATTTCCTATGAACTGCCACACTCTGTCTTCTTTCAGCCAGCCAATTTCTGATCCAAATCGCTAAACCATCCTCAATCCCATGACTCTGTATTTCATGCAACAGCCGACAGTGCCTTACTGAAAACCATATCCACCACATCAACCACTTTACTGTCATCCACCTGTTTGCTCACCTTCTCAAAGACCTCAATAAGGTTTGTGGCACAACCTGCTATTCATAAAATCGTGCTCACTATCCCGAATCAACTTTTTCCTTTTTCGATGATCATAAATCTTATCTCTCATAATCTGTTCCAAAAAGTGAGCTGACGAAAGCTAAGGATCACTGTTCTATAATTACCAGCATTGGCTCTACTCCACTTCGTGAAGAAGGGGACAATATTTGCTAAACTCGGGTCTTCTAGCACTAATGACATAAACACTGACGAAGTAAAGCTTATAGTCAAAAGTTCTGCAATCTCCTCCCACGATTCGCAGAGAATCCTCGGATACATCCCATCAAGTCCAGGGGACAAACCTATTTTTAGACTTTCATGAATTGCTAACAACTCCTCTTTATGAATGTCAATTTCGTTTATTCTAACAGGTTGCATCTCAATACTCTCTTCGACAACATTGTCTTTTTCATTTTTGATATGATAAAAAAAATACATTCAGCGTCTCTGCTATCCTTGGACTCCGCTGACAACTTCGTACTTCTGTTCTTGACAGGCCATAATCATATGCTAGACATTCTTTTATTCTTGAACTATCAATTGAAAGCTTCAGGATTGTTCCTGCCAGACAAAGACTTCTCCTGCCTCCTGTTCGCTCGAAGTAGCTCTCTCTTTAGACCCTTCCTGGTTAGCTTTTAATTCCCAAGCGTCCTGCCTCAGCCTTCATATCTCATGTTTACATACGCCTCCTTCTCCTTCTTCTCAAGAGATTCAACTTCTTCAGTAAACCCAGCTCCCTGTGCCGACCTCATATTCCCTGCATGACGCATACATACTTACCAAGGACATGCAGTAGCTTTTCCCTGAACAAGCTCCATATTTCAGGTGTGCACAACCCTTGAAGTTACTTTCCACATGTGGTGCATCTTAACTCTTGGTAAATTGCATCATAATGGCCTTTCACCACGCGATACCTCATGCTCTGCAATAAATACCTATGCCTATCCATCACTAAATAAACAGAACCGAATTGTGGTCACTATCAACAAAGTGCTCACTTACCTCCACAGAGAACAGCTGGCTGAGTTCATTACCCATAAGCAAATCCAATGTGGCTTTGCGTCTTGTTGGCCTGTCGACATGCTGCGTCAGGAAACCCTCCTGCACACACTCGACAAAAACTGACCGATCCGAGGTGCTGAACCGATAACATTTCCAATCAATATTTGGAAAGTTAAAGCTCCCCATAACAACTACCCTGTCACTTTTGTTCCTATCCAGAATCATCTTTGCAATGTTTTCCTCCATAAATCCAGAACATTTTTGTGGTGATCTCTCCATTCCTGATTCTAATCTCAGTCCATTCTACCTCAGCAGATTCAGTCTTGTCCTCACCAATATCCTTTTTGCAACCATATTACTATCCTTGACTAATAATGCCACATCTCCCCCTCTGAAACGACCCTCCTGTTCTGACTGAAAAATCGAAACTGAGGTACCAGGAACAACCATTCTCTTCAGTCCTCCGATCATGTCTCTGAAATGGCCACAACATCGAAGTCCCAGGTAACAACCCATGACACCTACCTTATCCCAGATGCTTCTGGCGTTGAAGCAAACACACTTCAAGCCACCTTCAACGTTGCCAGTACACTCTTGTAAACCTGAAACGCTATTTATGATAAAACCACTCACAACCACCTGCAAACTGGATCTACAATTCAACTTCCCACTCCACGGCTGAATTCGTTCAAACTCTCATGAAGAGCTTTGGCAAATTATCCCCTCAGGGTATTGTTACTGTTCTAGTTCAGGTGAAGACCATCCTGTTTGTAAAGGTTCATTAACTCCAGTATGAGCCCCAACTATCCAGGTATCGGAATCTCTCCCTCCCTCCTTCCAACAACATTTTCAAATGCTCTCTCCCTACACTTCACCTCACTACGACATAGAATGGGCAACAAATCAGAGAGAACAACTCTGTTTGTTCTAGATTTAAGATGTCACCCTCGATTCCTGAAATTCTGCCATACATTCACATCACTTTTATTCACGATGTTGGTGCATATGTGGACAATGACTTGGGGTTGTCCACCCTCTCCCTGAAGGATCCTGAAAACACGATGTGAGATATCACAAACCCTGGAAGCTGGGAGAGAACACACCAATCATGAGTCTGCCCGATATCCAGAGAATCTCAATCTGTTCCCATCGATATGGAGTCCCATTAACAAATGCTCTCCTCCTCTCTTCCCCACCCTTCTGAGAAAAAGGGCAAACTCTGTGCCAAACACTTTTACCCAATTGCTTTCCCCTCGGAAGTCATCCCACCCAAAAATAACAAATATGGTATACATGTTCCTGAGGGGCACGACCACAGCAGATGCCTGCACTGTCTGCCTGTTACCGTTTCGGTTCCCGACTGTATCCCATCTATCTATTTCTTGTACCTGAAGTGTTACTGCCTCCCTATAACTTCGCTCAATTCCACTCAGACTCCAAATGATCTGACATCAAGCTTCAGTTCCCAAACGCAGATGCCGAGGAGAAGGAGTTGGGTGCACTTCCCGCAGATGTGGATATCTGGGATATTATTGAATACCCTTACCTCTCACATTCGACAGAAAGAAATTTCAAAGGTCCGGCAATCCATTCCTAATATTGTCCACATACACACACTTATATATATATATATGTATATATATATATATATCTATATATATATCTATATATATATATACATACGAACATGTATACATGAATATAAACATTTGTGTGCACTTGCATGTATGCGTGTGCACATATATATTTAAAAGTTGCAAAAGGAAGTTGATTGAAATGGCATTTGTTTTAAAAAAATGATTTTGTGGAGTGTTCTGTCCTTTGGAAATACCTCAGTTACTGACAACCAGCAGAAATACTCCCTGAGTGAATATCCATCTCTCAATAGAGATACAGAGGTGACGTTTTAAGATGTTGACGTTTCTAATATCGCTGATCCTGTGCTGTGTTAAATTCTGGAAAGGACGTTTGTTTGGTTCATGTTACTTATTTTGTTGCAACCTCGCACAGGCCATTAAAACAATTCAAAATTTATTAGATTTATCTCCTTGGACAATGTTGTCGGCAAAACTGGAACCGAAATGATAAAGATGTTTGAAGTACTGCTTTAAAGATTATAGGATTCAAACAGGAACATTTTTCGAGTCTTGTCACTGGAAAGTTTGGGGGAGATGGGTGAGCAGCAAATGGTCTCACTCCCTTCTCTGTGATTACAGCCAAATGTCCAAGGCAATCGATGAAAATAAAGGTGCATTCCATCGAAAGGTCAGTTCCCACTCACTATGGATAATTTCGCTTTGATTGTCGCCATCGTATAAAGGGTTAAGTGAGTGGGGAGCTCGGGATTCTGATGGTAAGCTTAGACATTGCGATAATTAATCCCTCACTGTTGGCATCACTTTATATCATAAAGCAATTATGCAGCGGACTGAGCTAACCGACTTCCCTTTAATGCTGAGCTAACAGAAAGAGCCCTGTTCTTTTACAATTTATGGAAGTTCACGTAGAACAAGCTGCTAAACCTTTCCTCACAACCACAACTTTCTACACTTTGTCGCACTCAGTTGGAGGTGATATATGGTATATTTCCAATTAACGTTAACTAATTAGAAATTGTGCACCTAACGCTTCCCTGACCCGGCCGACCAGACTCCATGTCTTGGTGAAATTCACTCATTATATTTCTGCACGCACTCTTACAAATACTTTAGAATCAGCTTCTGACACATTTTTCCTGAAAAATAATCATTTTCGATTTCAATTACTGTAGAATGAAAGAAAAGTGCTCCAAACTTTTCCTTATCATTCATCGCTGGTTTTGAATTTCGAAAGTCTAGTTATAGATCCATCTGAATGAAAGATTTTCCCTCCTGTTTACTCTCAGCAAATTCACATCATCAGGGAAACTTCCATATGGACGCAACTCAGTTTTACCTGGTTTCACGCCACATGATCTACTCATCTGTTCCACCATCCCACGAAACCCCGCCTTGTCTTTTCTAATGGCGTTATGCCCCAGTGCTTCGTTGGCTTCCTTTCTATTCTTTTTTGTTCCTCAGTAGACGCTGTCCATTCTTCCTAACTTCTTTTGATTCCAGTCATCGGCATCCATGTCTTTTATCGTCTCTTTTATATCCCAGGGAAGTCCATCTTGAGAAAGAATGCTGTTCTGATGCAACTCATGAAAACCCGCTCGAATGGTGTATACTGTCATTACCAGTATAGGGAAGATGGGAGCTAGTTCAATCGGTTGGTTGTCACGCAATGGATCAACCACTGACTGGGAAATGACTGTTTTTCTTCACTTTTCTCCCCTCTCTGAACATGTGCTAAAACAACACAGTAAGGTATCATAGAATGCCGACAGTTAAGAAACTTGCCATTTGATGCAACAAATTCACACCGATCCTCCAGGGATTAACCCCCACAGAACAATTCCTTACCCTATTACTCTTCATTTGTTCCTGAATAAGGCACCTTACTGACAGTCGACCCATTTGGATTCATGCCATGTCCCAGGCTCTGTGAGGCAGCAGTGCTAACCAGTGAGCCACCTTGCGGCCCTGCAGCAATATTTCAAGGCACATGCGGAAGCGTGTAAAATGCGTTTCCTGTCAAAGATGCTCCGCTTTTGTTGTTTTTCTTATCAGGAACAATAATCCTGATTCCCTGACCAGGCAATGAAACCAAACCACAGCGGTGATAGTGCTGAATTGTAAACACTAGCTGACATTTAGGACGGCAGATGCAATTGCATCTTCTCTTAACAGCTTAGTTTTTTTCCTGCGATGATACGTTTCTTCCAAAATACTATTCGTGACACCGAGCTTTTACAGCACAGAATAATGCATTATGTCAATGCCAGTCCATCAAACATCCATCCATTCTCATTTCCAGCTTCAAATAGCCCGCAGCCTGACTTCTGAAGTGTTCATCTTAAAGAGACGTTCCCTGCAAAGTTTAATCTCAAGTTAAGAAGCGAATGAGACTGAAGTCAGATACCATTAAATTTGATCATGAGCTGCGGGAGAACTGAATCGCATTTTCAACCAAAGACTGAAATATACAGACACATCTTGTGAGAATGACCAAGGCCTTAGGAGAGGCCAACATTCAGAAAATGAGGAATTGATCTGTTTGCCTCTTCTTTCTTCACTTCAGGCTTTAAAACCCGATTCTGTTTGCATAAGCAAAGGGGTAAACAGGCAGGCGACTGTCCTTCGAGGACAGGCACAGTCGTGAATAATTGGGAAATGCAAATCGTTGAATTCTCCACCTGTTGAGGTAGCCTGGATAGCCGTGCTCTTCCAGCCCCCTACCTGTTTCATATGGATTCCAGCAGATTTATGCTGCTACATAAGGAATGGAAGCATTCAGCCGCTTCGCTGTATGTTTTCCTCCCCCACTATTTCACCGTTACTTTACTGTTTCGACTGTATCACGTTGTTCTTCCGGCTAAACGAAAGCATTCTTGGCATCAGACGCTTGTCGTCCTTATGTTCCTCGAAGTAGAAACACAGAGGGGGATTTCGAAAGTCAAGCAGATGAGGCCTGGTCCGTGGGGAAAATCACGTCACGATGTTCCCTCAGAAATAATTCCAAGTAGCACGGAAAATGCTTCTGTGAATGTTTGTTGCAACAGTTGTAAACAAATTCAGCAAGGCCCAAGCGAGATTCGAATACACAACCAATGGTTGATAAGACCTCTGAGCTATGGAGCCACCGACAAGGAAAGCGTTTTTTCTGACTAACAGAAAATGATGAACTCTAGCACAGCAAATTCCGTCGTCCGAGGTTCGTGATGCAAGCTTCGTTTTCTGTTTTAAAACACAACTTGAAACCCATTTCTTTGATCACTTGTTTGATATAACACTTTGTCAGCTTCCCAATATCTCAGTATGTGACTGGGATCAAAATTTGTTTAAACTCCCTCCAGAGGAACAGCTTTGAAGTTTCCATTATGTGAAAGGCACGAAGTAGTATTGATAGCAATTAATTGCCCTTCATTTCAAAAAGATTACAGTTTTGCTTCCTCCGTTGTTGACTAATTCGTTTCGTATAGCATTGTACGATTTACGTCGTGAAGAAATTTCACAATTTATGACCTTGGTTGATGAAGTTGAGGTACCAAACGTGGAACAGTTCAAATCGATCATACTCCAGAGATTGGAATTCCAGGCTATGCAGGTATCTGAGAATGCGTTTTAAAACAAAATCTTGGGTGTCGTGTTCACTGGCTGGGTTGGCATTTATTGAACAACACTAATTGCTCTTGAGTGGGCTGGAGGACATGACAGTGATAGACAGAGCGAAGACAGTCAAGAAATTTGCAGAAATGATAAAAACGTTGGTATTTAGCTGCCCGGTAATGGGTGAACAGCCCTTGTTGTTAATACTCCCACGCGCAGCAGAGTTGTTGAAAGATCTCAGGACTACATCTTTGGATGAATAACCCGCAATCCCTGCCCTTCCAGCGTGTGGGGGCCCCTGTGGAAAGATATAGCTGCGAAGGCCGCAGTGCACGTTTGGGAAAATGTGCAGTGGTAAAAATATCGTTCAGGTAAGGAACAATGAATCACTGAACAGAACGCAAGTACACCCTTGAATAGAGGCAGAGGGAGTTAGGCCAGAGCAGAGGGGGAATTTGAGAGGACGGATGGAAGAATGTTACCACCGTTTAATCCAAACGAATGGATGAGAGTTTGAGCTGCAGAAGAGCGGAGACGTGGAAGAGTTAATGATGTTAATGAGGTGTAAGTAGGCTGACATGGTGACGATGGCAATATGTGGTTGAAAGCACAAAACACGGTGAAGGATGTCACTATTGTTATGACGTGACTCGTTCAGACTCAGACAGTTGCGAGGGAGAAGATGGAGTCAGTGGCGAGGCATTTTCTCCTCGCACATGGTCAATGATGTTTTCCAGCTCATCTCATCTATTTGCCGCAACTCCACTCTCAAAACCCATCCCTCCAACAAGGACAGAGCTCCCTTATTCATCACTTTAAATTCCAGCAACCTCCGCAGTCATCATGCCATTCTCCAACATTTCCACCACCTGAAAATGAACCCCACCAGCTAAGATGTGTTTCCCTCCCCACCCCTATCCGCTTTCTCTAAAGATCATTCCCTCTACGACTCCCTTGTCAAGTGAACGCCACTTACCAAACCACCCTCCCCTCCCGTCCCATTCTCATTCCAACACGGGATTTGCAAAACCTCCACCCACACCTCCACTCTGTCGCAGGCCCCAAAGGAGCCTTCCACATCCATTAGAGTTTTACCTGCCCTTCCACACATGTCATTGAATGTATCCATTGCTCCTGATACAGTCTACCTATTATTGCGGAAACAGGATACCTAATACCAGTTCGCTTCAGAAAACACCCCCCGACACCCTTAACAAACAACACCACTGACCCGTGACCGAACACTTCAACTCTCCCTCCCAATCAGCCAAGTTCATGCAGGTCCTGGGCCTCCATCGCTCTCATGAACTGTCCTATGTATCAATCTTCCTTCCCACCTATCCACTCCGCACTGCTCTGCAACCAATCACCACTACACCCACCTCCATCCACCTATCGCACTCTCAGCTGCCTTGTCCCAGTCCCATCCACTCCAATTTGTCTCTCTAACCCCTTGGTTTACAAGCTTATTTCCTGATTGTGGCTCTTGCCCGAAACGTCGATTCTCCTAGTCCTTTAATGCTGCCTGCCCTGCTGTGCTTTTCCAGCAGCACACTTTCGACTCAGGAGCGAGTCAGTGGATTTTGATTTCGGTACTGAAGACTGAAGAGGCCTCAGCTATGTTATGATGCAATTCTAAGAAATGTCTGCTCCAACAGAACTGCATGTCAGACAAGGCAGGACAGCGTTTGACCTGGAAGGAACAGGGAGGTGATCGTGTTTATATCCACCTACAGAGCTATTTGTTCTCTGTGGTGGATGCTGTGTGCATGAAAGATTCTGACGAATTTCTGGTCACATTCTAAGTGTCGAATATCCCTCAAACTCAGACCATATCTTAGAAAGTATCCAGAGCCTTGTGAAAGTTACTTTCCCACTCTCATTTTTGGATAACATTAATTTTGGAGTATATTAGAAGGGGAAGAGTTACAAACCAATCTCTCCGCCGTGATCTGAGAAAGTCGCACATTTTATCACAAGTAGAACTTGATCAGAGAGAGAACATGAAAGGAAAAAAAAACCCTCTGGTTACAGTGAGAGAGAAATCGTTCTCTTATTGGGTGTGAGGACAATGGTTCTATCCATCATCAGAGCTCACAAACCACAAATGCAGTCATACTAAGGAAAGTCTATGGAAATGTGCATATTCATTTCCTTGTCTGAGCTGAATTCCCATGGAGGCAAAGATTCCAGGAAGAAGCGATTCACCTGCTAAGAGTGTGGAAAGGGATTCACTCTGTCTCTGACCTGCTGCAGCACCTGCTCGTTCAAAATGAGGAGAAACCATTTCAAAGTCTGGACTGCCGAAAATGCTTGAAAACGTCCAGCACAACGCTCACACTAATTAGAAACCTTTCATCTCGCCAGACTTTGGAAAATGTTATCAAACCTCTGTTATCATCTCTGAGAAATATGCTCACATGAATGAGAGACCTTTAAGAATTCTGGAGACATGCCGTCTGATCTACGTGCTCACCCGGGAGGAGAGACATCTTCGTTTCCAAATCGATGGGACCTGCTGTAAAAGTCCGAGTGACCGGATGGCTCATCTCCTTTCTCACAATATTAACGTGTTTTTCTAAATGCCCTGACTGCAGGAAATGCTGAACAGGTTCCTGGAGACGAACGTGTCATCAACGTGTTCACACTGTGGAAAGACATTATTCACTCTAAAAGTTCCAGGGGGCAGTTTATCATTAACGTCTTCATATTGAAGAGAGACCTATCAAATGTATAGTCCGTGGGATGTGCTTAACAGTCTCTGTAGAACTGATGTCCCTTCGACATTTTCACAATGTGGGAGACGTTTCAAGTTTAGTTATTCTAGGAATAGGTTCAAGTGTTCATCTCAACTCTCAGTACAACACCAAGTTTGCAGTGGGCAGAAAACATTTAATTGCTGCATGTGAGAAACACAGTTAGCTCACTCATCGACCCTGCTGAGACAAAAGAGGGATCCCACGAAGGGAATGAATTCACTCACTCATCGACCCTGCTCAACAGCGATTTAACCTTGTTGTTCATCGTATTCAGATCTGTAAGCAAAGTTTTGATATTCTAGATAAAAATCAAATAAATCAGCTTTGTATTAAAGTCATTGTCAAATGTCATTGGATGGATGGGCTTACCGAGTACTTGAAGGATCAGCACAGGTTCTCAAGGGAAAGTAATTTCTGAAAAATGTATTAGACATCAGTGAGGAGATAATGAGCAAGTAAGACGAAGTCGACCCTGTAGAGGTGACCAGCTGGAATTTCCAAAAGGCTTTTGGCGAGGTGCAGTATGACAAACTGTTCAATAATCGGCAACATATACTTCAGATGACGGTATGTTGGGAGTTTCCACATCCTCTCCGTTTCTGCCTGGATTTCCTCCCCAGATGAAAGATGTGTCGGTGACCTTCTTTGGCCATGGGGAATGCAGAGTTACAGGAATTGGGTAGAGGTGTGAGTTTGGGTGTGATGTTCGTTGCAGGATTAAAGGAATCTTCCTGGGCGGAATGGCCTGTTTCCCCATCGCAGGTATTTTGTTAGGACAAGGTTGATCGCAGGGATTAAGGCTTTTGTAATAAGAATTTATTTTCTTAAAAAAAAGTCACAATTTCCATATAAACATATGATTTCAATTGAATCTGTTGAATGATATAAGGAGGGGATGGGAATTCTTAAAGAGGACATCATAAAGGTCAAGCGGGAATGTCAGATTACCTTAGCACGTAAAGTTAAGGATATAATCTAAAGAGATTCCACAAGTACATTAAGAACTAGAGACGAAATAGGACCACTTTAAGTTGAAAGAGCTCACTTTTGTTTTTAACCTCAGCAGATGGAGAGATATATAATGTTCACTTCGTGGAGAACGATTTGAACCCTACAACTAAATATTGATGTTTATAAAGTCGTTTCCATTGGAAAGGGCAAGTGCTTGAGGACTTGGAAAATGGGAAGAAGGATATTTCTCTGGGTTTTGATCTCATGTATCCCAGAACTTTGTGGCAAGTTAGGGAATGAAACTGTTGGGCCTTTCGTAGAAATAATTGTGTAAGCTATTAATATGAGTGAGGCGCCGAAAAAATGGGGAGTTGCTAATTTTGTGCTTTTGTTAAGGAAGGGTTACATGGAGAATCCTGGAAACGATAGACCTATGTTTCTGACGGTGGTCTTATGTAAGTTGTTGGATGCAATTATAAACGATTGGATTTAAATACATTTGGAGATACAAGGAATAAATAGGAATGACCAGAATGTTTTTGCGCGAGGGAAGTTGTATCTCACAAACATGACTGAGTTTTTAATGGCAGAACTAATATGATTGATCCGGACAAAGTGGTAGATATTGCTCACTTGAACTTTAGTAAAACCTTTTTCAAGGTTCCACATGTTTGCCTGATTCAAAAAGTGAGATCACAGAGAGTTCGATGAGATTTCCAATTCGATATAAAATTAGATTAACAGCAGGAGGCTGGGAATAGCCGTGGAAAGTAGCTTTCAGACTGGAGGACTATTACAGATGGTGTCCCACAAGGATCGATGATTAGCCCACATTCATTTTTTTTTTCATTTAAATAAATGATTTAGGTGAGAAGATAAAAAGCATGGTAAGTAATTTGCAAAATTTGTCGGAAAAGGAACAATAAAAATGTGATGGAAGATTGTGAAGAGATTTTCTCGTCAGGTCAATTACTCTCTCTGTCCTCGAGTTTTTAAAGCGTGGGGGAGGGGGGTTGGGGTGGGACAGTGAAGGAATATCAGTCCATCGTACAGACCAGGTTATCAGACGGCCATCTATTCTCGTCCCAGTTTGTAGCATTTGCCCCATAACTTTGAGTGTTCTGAGGTTCCAGGGAAAATGTCAGTGAAATTCGCTCTGTGAGCTTAAATGACACAACAATGGTACTGACTGTTGACTGGGTTGCAACACCTTTGAGGAACGTATTCTCATGTTCAAACACAGAGGCAGACACGCCGGCACATTCCCCGACAGTGACAAAGTCCTCATCATTATACGCAATCCATGCGCTTTACGTCCACAAGTTTCTCTGGTGAAAGGCAGTTTTAGTGGAATACAAGCCATTTCTCGAAAAAAATGTGAACCGTTGCTGTATGCTGCGATATGAAGAGGACACTGAGCTGAAATAGTCCCACACGCTTCGCATGTGCAACTGTCACTAAGACAAATCCCACCAAATCAAGGCATCTTGCTCCTGGGATCTACAGAATAGCGCCCAGCAAACATTCCTCACTAAAACTACTGACACATGGCAAATTCTAGACAGTTTCACGTCTCCTCTCGTCTCGTTCTGTTTCTGTCCCTGTCACACCTTCAGATTCCTCTTCATGTCTAGTCCCGAGATCACTGAGCTCTTTGATACAAATACAGACACATTGAGAAAGTGACCTTATATCAAAAGCAGAATCAGGGAATGTAAGCTGCGAGGGCTTGCTCACGGAAGGGCAATAAGGCACCACGGTTTCATGTCCTGATTATCGTATAGACTGATTCCACCAATGGGCACCGTACCAGTTATTACCAATTAAAATCTTCCAATGAATACCGTGACTGACAGAAAGTAGCTTCGACCCCTTCCTCGTTGAGGGGCATTTTGCAAACAATGCCCTGTTCCTTCACAAACTGAGTTTTTCTCAGCTGGCCATCGATGCGTCGAGCGCAGAAAATGCCCTTTGGCCCACTGAGTCTGCACATTCCAATACAATCCCCTGAACTGTTCTTGCCTCATTTGGCAGCACTTTGTTCAAAGGCTCAAACGAATTCAGCACTGTAAGTGTTCGACGATATGGGTCTTTCATGTTTTGGAGGTTTCTGCCTTTTCAATCATGACAGGCGGTTGGTTGCAGTTTCCCAAGCTTCCTTATCTGGGTTATATACATTTTACTTCATCCTGCGATTTGAATTGCAAACAAAAAAGCAGAGAACAAACACACTTCTAGTTCACTCTCGCCTCTCATTTACAGTCAGCAAAATGCTTAACTGCATGAAGAACTCACAGTGGAATTAACGCCCATCTCCTCAATCACTTGGCCACACCTGCAGAAGTACGTGACTAAACTGGTTTCAAGTTCTCCCTTTCTGTGGAGCTGAGGAACAAGCAATCATTGTTAGGTTTCTTTGAATTGAATCACCACAGCTTCAACAGGGTAAAATATTAAGATATGTTTGGTCTGTGTAATCAATCTCGATATTTCAAATTATCATTCATTTAGAAGCAAAGACAGAGATTGCAAGATAAACTAAGCATGTCTGGCAGCATCTGGAGATAGAGAAACAGAGACAACGATTCAGATCTTCTTCAGGAGTTTCTCAGAACTCTGTTTTTCTCACAGGGTCTTCCATTCGTGCCGAGTTCCTTGAGCAGTTTTTGTTTTTGTCAGAGATTCCCAGCATCCGCAGCACTTTACTAGCCATTAAACAATAAAGAAACACATTTGTCGTTCCTCACTGGATCGGTTTTCCAAATGGGAGCATATTCCCGAACCTACTAAAGGATTCGGATGGACAAGAACAGCGACCGCTCCATGCGTGGCAACACCCTATCGTTAACAGCCGAACAAGAGAATTAATTGCTCCACAGAGACTGTGGAGTTCCTTGTCGCAAGCCCCTTGCAGGATCTCTTAAAAAAAAAGACTGTTAGCGATTTCAAGGATTCGCCTGACCTTCGTAGAATGACAATTGCCCTCGATTGGTTTGACGTTTCCAAAATGAATCCTGGGGCATTCGTTGTGGAAAATGGGAACAGTCTGATACCACGCCTTGGCGACACAGTCATATCACCAGGAACCAGCTCTCCTAAAACCGGGACCTACTCCCTTCGTGCCTCATGACGAACATATTCCTGACCACGGTAAAATCCCGGAACTGTGCAGCTGAATAAAAAAGAATGGTGTGATTGTCGCTCTCTTCCTGGGTTATGGGAGAACAGCACCTGTTAGTGAAGAGCCGAACGCACTGACTAACATCGCCACAAAGACTGATGAGCCAACGGCGTCCATGATCTCCGAATGCAAGCTTTAGTCTGCTCCTCCCCCATACAAAATACTCCTTAATTGGCTTCACCTTTCGAAAATAAATCTTTGGAAATTCATTCTGAAGACATGGGAATAGTCTGCTCCCACCCACTAAAGACATAACCATGACAGCAGGAACCAGTTGTCCTCCAACCGGGACCGTGACTCTTCCAGCTTTTCAGTGTCTTGTCTGTGACCGTGTTTTCTCATTGTCCCGGAGCTGAAATGAGATTTGACGTCCTGACGTGCAGGAACGAGAATCTTTTCAATGTCCCAGATCAGTTCATGTCCGGAGAGCATCAGAGTGAAAGCACTGACCTCCACAAGCACGGAAAGATTTCTAACCTGTCTCTGCTCAGTCGAACAGTTCATCGTTCATTCGCCTCTGGATCCACTTCCCAAGGAATATATAAAGATTCAAAAAACTCGAGACTAGGATTTCTTCTTTGCTTCTTGACAGTTTCCCTATCTGCCAATTGGCAAAATTTTCCAAGAATCTCTTCACAACCCTCTGCTTTGCACTATGTCCACAGATAAATGAATCTCACTTTGTGGAGAGATTCCCGACTCTGGGAATGTTTTGTTTGGAGCAAAGAAGTTTAATGGGAGATTTCTATTGAATGTTTACAATGATGTGGGCGGAAGTGGTGTGGATGGGCCGTTGATGGTCAGGAGGAACTGCTTCCCCTGACCAGGGCAACTGACCAAAGGACGAGGAGTGAAGACATTTAAGGGAAAACACAACTTGTATCAAATAAACTCAGTGAAACCTACATATACACCATGTGTTTGTTATTATCAGTCGATAGAGGAACAGAGCTAGAGTTTTGAGTCAGATCCGTTTCTCGTTCAAAATACTAGTTTCCTTCATGTCAACAATTGAGCAGACCTGAGAAAATGTCGAGTTGTTGAGACGGGTTTTTTGGAGTTGCAGGGAAATCATTTAAAATCAGCAGTGAGGGGAACATGTTCTGTATTGATGAGAGATAGAGTGGATGGGAAGGATCCATTTCCATGAGCAGAGAGATTAACAATACGGCAATGGTCGAGTAACAAAGATGTTCTTGTATTTTTACAGCACCTTTCAGCACCACTTCAGACACAGGCACTGAAGTAACTTTGAAGTAGATGTGTCATTGTCAAAACTAAAGTGCTAATCAGGGCAGTTTATTCAACCAGAGGTCAAAAAAGACCACTCAGTACTGGCCCTGGAGACGCCAGTGAGATTACGCTTTACGTTCAGCGTTTGTTCCTCTCTGGTTTATATCCAGAATAGTGCAGGACTGGAGGTTCTAATCTCAGGGGAAGGTGTTACCCACTCAGACACAGATGAGGAGGATGTTCTCACGTTCAGAGGGTAGCAAGTATGTAGAAGTATTTACAGTAGATGTCTGGCAAGACTCAGTATATTTAAGCCTTCAATTATCTCTCTAATAATAGCATGGAGCAAGTCGTATCGTGAAATGTGCACAAATGTGCTGACAATTCACACTCGTGGGAGCGCATATTATGTTGAGAACGTGGCGTTTCGCAGAGGCATATAGATAGGTTGAATGAATGGGGAATAACTTGTCAGATGCAGTTTCATGTCGGCATTATGAGGTCATGCACTTTGGTCGGAGAAGTCAAAAGAAAGAACATTATTAAAATCGAGAGAACGTAGAAGAAACGTGTGAGACAGAGGAATCTCATGCCTGACACAAACATGTTTAGTATCATCTTCTTTCCCTGACAAAAAGGATGGCTTCCTTTCCAAATGCTCACAATGAAAGAGATAGTTTCCAAGGAAAGTAAAAAAAACCCTGAAACAAATAGCCTAATCGAAAACAAAGGAATGAATTGAGTCGTTACAATGGACAACTTTGATGCTTATGGCTCTCTAGAATTTGTTTATAATGGAGCTGCAAGTGGGAATTGAGAGAGCAGGGGAGTGAAAGTCAGGTCACCCATGTTTACTGTCATCCTTCGGCTGTCTTCCTCATTTTTTGTATGTTTCATTTCGCGTTGTGGTTACTGATAGTGCGCTTGTAAACCACACCGCTGGTGACTTGTTTCCCAGACAGTTCTTCAACACGACTCATAAGAATTCAACATTCTTTTCTCCTGAATCTAGGTAATTTCTAAACACTGTGCAAATATCACCAGAACCTCGACATTTTCAATGCCTGTCTGCCTTCCTGCAATATCAATTGATTCATCACTGTGCTACTGTTGC
Source organism: Chiloscyllium punctatum (assembly GCF_047496795.1). Lineage (NCBI taxonomy): Eukaryota > Metazoa > Chordata > Chondrichthyes > Orectolobiformes > Hemiscylliidae > Chiloscyllium > Chiloscyllium punctatum. The sequence goes on from NC_092742.1 coordinate 114,065,303, forward strand.
ACAAATCAAGAACGAACCAAACCACATCAATTGCATCTAGGCTGCGAACGCAGCTAACTGCAGCTGCTCCCCAGAGTACTGGCAACTGTGTGATCACAGAAGCACACATTGAACAGCCAGGAAACTCAAAATAATTACAGTGCCAGAGGCCGTGCCAGGAATGGCACCTGAGAAACGACAGAAACACTCTTTTGAACTACGGACTTGGTTATATTTCTCAATCAGCAATCGAAGTTTACATTGTTTATATCAACTGATCCCTCACTCAAGGAACCAACAACTGCTGCAAACGGAGGAGAAAATGAGGACTTTAGATACTGGACATCAGAGTCCAGCGTGCGGTGCTGGAAAACACAGCAGGTCAGACAGTATCTGAGAAGCAGGAGAATCGATGTTTTGGGCATGTGTCTGATGACTTGCTCATGCCAGAAACGTCCATTCTCCTGCTTCTTGGATGCTGCCAAACCTGCTGTACTTTTCCAGCAACACCGTCTCCATTGTTGCAGACTGTCATACAATCCAAGCTTCCAGCCGCAGAATCAGTGACACTCAGTGTAATGAGTCAACCTATTGAGGGCACCTGGCAGTGGTGTTTAGTGTCAAGTAGATCTTCATGAATATGTGTCGTGAATTGTCTGTCCTGTATAATGTTCCCTGCTCTCACTACGTGCAACATTGTTTGACCATATTTGTATTGTACATGATGGGTATTGGGTCCATTGTTCTAGTGAGTTGTTGTCGAAATGTGGCTTTCGGTTTATATTCTCTCATAGATCCGAGTAGTCAAAGGCTGTCCGTTCCGAGACATTTTTGCTTGATGTGTTGGGTGCCCTCCGAACGTTGTTTGTCTGCAAGGAATTTGCGGGAATATCTCTTGTTGCAAAGGAGTTCTAGAGGATCCAGGAAACATCACAATCAGTTGTTCAGAGTGGCAATGCACAGACATGACGAGGTCAACTAATTCGACCAGAACAACACAACAATACTTGGACAGTAGTGGGCAGCCAGAGATTTTCTAGAATGACGAAACTCATCCAATGACTCCATCAAAGAACATGTTGACCTGGACGTAACATACCGGGACCTGCAATGAACGACAAGAAGCAGCAACTGAAAGCATTGGGAAGGAAATCACACCAATTCGAAACGCTACAGGACAGCAGAGCTTCATAAGAGTCTCATCAGCCTTGAGGATGTCACCGAGAAAGGGCAGGAAACTGCTGCAAACCAACTTCCCAACACGAACGAACATCCTCACACCATCTGCAAACTTCACTGGAACTACAAATCTTTACACAAACCTTGAAACCCTGAAACAGTCAGGGCCGCCCCAGCGGGAAAATGAACCCTTGCATCCCACATGACAGCTGAACATACGAAACGCCATATTCCAGTGGACTTCAGAGCGAACTGCTCTTGCAAGCTACTTGCGCGTGCTCTTGACAAAATAACTGCTTGATTATCCTCATTCAATTTCTCATCGTTTGACGTTGTGTGCTTTTAACATTACAAATTTACACCTGAATATCTCTGAATTTTCTGAGCATTTCTGCCGTTCCAACACTGAGAGACAGTGAGTTCCAGATTCCAATCACTCGTTGACTGATAAAGTTTTTTATGTGCAGCTACCCAAACCTTTTTACCCTTATCTTAAATCTATGGCTCCTTGGTGATTGATCACTCCATCAAATGTTTCGTTAACTGAACATAATCCAAACTGCTCATCATTTCGTACATCTCAATACTGTCTCATCTCAATTTTCCCTGCTTTCAGAAAATCAACGCATGTCTGTCTAACCTCTTTAATAGTTGAAGTTCTTCAATCCAGATAATATATTGGTAAATCACTTCTCCATCGTTTGCACAGTTGTCATATCACTGCTATAATGTGAATTGTAAAATTAACACCATTATCGAGCGAGAGACAAAGGATGACTTGAAATAAATGTGGGGAGACCAGAGACATTGGTCTTTTCCAATAAAGTCATTCCCTCGATACTTTTCTGTGCCATTTTCATGAACTCAATGTTTCAATGATCTCTGATCCATGCAAATAAAACACTATACGTGAGGATTCAAAACCCAACCACATTGTCTGATAGCATTAAGTGGCTTAATGGTCCTGATGGTGATATTGGGGCACGTTCACCTAACAAGAGTGACAGCTGCAGCACAGACTTAACGTTGTCAATGTGAAAGTGAATGCTAATTTTTCCAATGCCCCAGTCACATGGGAGGAGGGATAGAAAGGGGGACTAGTGATTGTTAAAGGGAGAAAAATCTCCGAGATGGGTGCTGAGAGTGGTGGCTTGAGGCATTAAAACCAACACCTGAGTGAGTATTTTCATCTTAAATTGATTGTGTCCTTTCTGCGTTTGTTTTGCACAGGTTATGTGGAGTAACATGGAACAAATGCTCATTACAGATACTCGGATTTAAATGGAGGTTGCGTGACCACAACGCAGAGGACGAACCACTATTCGATTACATGAAAAAGCACAATACAAAAAGCCTTTAATACAATGGCAGAGATAGTCGAGGAACTGCATCACATGCACAACAGGAAAGCCCACTGAGACTGGATTGAATCGTCACCTTAGATATCCCCAGTGGCTGTGGAGATTCCATCATTGAGAATGTTGAAGACTGAATTCGATAGATTCAATAAAAGATTACATGTACAGGCGAGAGTTCACAAATATTGTTGAAATATCGGTTTCAATAAACATGAAGTTTCACATCGTAACAAGGAAGAAACTATTATTGCACACTCACATCACACCGGTTCCCAGGTCTGGACTCAGTGAAACTGTGTACTCAGTGGCGAAGATCCGATTGGAAATTGAGAGTGGAATGAACGAGTGGATATCTACTTTGCCTGTCAGTGACAAACTCCATGAGCATGCAGTCCCACTGTGAAGGTAGAGAGGCGCGTGAAACGCCGAGGCTGGGAGCTCCAAACTCGCTCGGTGAAACTTCTGTTGACATGGCACAGAGGGCATTGGGTCGTTGGAAAATATCCTGAGCTCTTTTCATCTGAATTGAAATGATTAGATTAGATTCCCTACAGGATGAAAACAGGCCCTTCGGACCAACATGTTCACAACAACCCTCCGAAGATCAACCCATCCCAACCCTATGTTTACCCCTGCCTAATGCACATAACATTATGGACAATTTAGCATTGGCCAATTCACGTGATGTGCATATCTTTTAGATTGTGGGGGGTACCGGAGTACACCGAGGAAACACATACAGACACAGGGTGAACGTGTAAACTCCACACAGACAGTCGCCCGAGGCTGGAATCGGGCCTGGGACCCGGGTGCTATGAGTCAGTCGTGTGAACCAATGAGCCACCGTGCCACACATTTGCTCACTGATTTGGGGCCCGCAGCCCTCTACAGCAACTATCGCCAAAGAATCACCACTCTCTGACTGAAGATATTCCTCCACGTCTCATTTCCAAATTGTTATCTCTTCACTTTGTCTCTGTGCCCTCGGGTTCTAGTGTGTCATAGTGGGTGAAACATCTTTGCCACATTGGCTCTGCACAGGCCTCTCAGCACTCTGTAAATTTCAAATAAATTGAGTCATTGACTCAGACATCATTGAAGCAGATCGCTGTTCCAAACAGTCCATGCTACCATTTACCGAAACTAACGTAGTACCAACTAAGTGTACTGGGCCCATATCTCTCTTAACATGTCCTATTCATGCACTTATCTAAGTGTCTTTTAAATGTTGTAACTTTATCCACATTCCTCCTTCCTCTAGAACTTTGCACAGGAAACATACCATGTAAAATAAAACAAATTGAACCTCATGTCTTTTTTTCACTTTTGTCCTCACACCTTAAAAATACACCCACTAGTCCTGAAATACCCCAAGGAAGGAAAGCACCGTTGCAGTTGAGCTAATCTGTACCCCTCAGGATTTTTAAAAAACATTTATACGGTAAATGTCAACCTCCTATGCACCTTTGAAAGAATTCCCAGCCTCTCCAGCCTCCCCTTACAGCTCAATCCCTTCATTCATCGCAACATACTGGTAAATCTCTTCTTAACTCGGTCCATCTTAATATTCTTCTTTGTCTGACTTGGAAACCAGAACATAGACACAATACTACAGAAGATGCCTCGGCAACATCCTGTACAACCTCAGGTTAACGTCCCAACTTCAACACTGAGCAACGCATGAAGGCGTTCCAACAGCATTTTAACGAAGCTGACGATATGTGACACGACTTCCAAAGTCCATTCCGTGACGTATTCACGTGTCTATTGCGCAGGACTATTCAAAGTAGTAATTGTAATTATACATGTACTACATGCCTTTATAACTCAAACTGCAGTACGTTACATTTGTTCAAGATAATTTCTCTTGACAATTCATTAAATCATATACCGAATGATCAATGTCTCTTTTAATCTTCTATAACCTCAGATAACCTTCTTCTCTGTCGACTGTACCACCATGGAGGGTTGTAGCGTCCCTTAGCACTGTAACAGGTCGTTTGGTGCACACTGGTATATACTGATCATAATGCCGGTCCACATTAACCGCATTTCTCTGCACTTGGACCATATCACTCTAATTCTTTGCTATCCATGTATTTGGCCATAAGCCTTTTTAAATGTTCTTCGTGTACACACAAAGACTTATGCTGTCATCTCAGGAAATGCATGTCGCTCATGTTGGTGTCAACCACAAACTGATGATCTCTGCCTTCCATATTGTCATCTAAAACATTTACATCAGTCACAAACAAAGGAGCCATCACTGATCCCTGTGGAACACTGCCGGTCACAAGCCTCCAGTCTGATAAATAACACACCAAAACCTCACCCTTTCTCTTGTTGTTAATTGATTTTTGTATCCAATTTGCAAACTCACTGTGAACCACATCTGATCTGACTTTATTCGTTAGTCTTCCATGTTGAATCTAGTTAAACGCTTTCCTAAAGCCTAAGTAAGCAAAGATATTTGTTGTTGCCTCATCAATCCTCTTGCCGACTTGATCAAAACTTCAGAAATTTGTGAGACCCAGTTTCCACCTCACTAAACCATGTTGATGATCCCCTATATTTCCTGGACTCTGAAAATGCTATCTTCTAAAAACACCTCAAAAAACTTGCCAACCACCAATTTCAAAGTCACAAGCCTGGAGATTCCAGTCTTTTCCCTGTATCCATTCTCAACAAGGTTCGTCAATGTCCAGTCATTTTAAATCCCACCCATATTTAGAGATGACACAATTATTTCAGCAAGGAGTCTTGCAATTTCCGCGCTTACCTCCCATAATGCTTTGGGATTCAGTTCAAAAACAGGGTAAACCTCGATGCTAATTGAAACCAGCAACACAGAAAAATATTTACCCCGTGCTGTAATCTGTGAAAATTCGATAGTCAAAACGTTTCGCAAAGGTCACGATTTAACGGGAAAATATCAACTTTTTTTCTTTATGTCTAACAGAGTATGAAAACTAACAACTAATTACAGCTAGTTTCTCTTAAACCCATCTTTTACCTTCCACTGCCCAATAATATTCCGATTCTAAAAGATTCCCAATAATGATTTAAAAAGTAATTATGGTTCAAAACCACTCAGCTTTTTCAAGTCCCATTTTGTGGATTTTTCTGGGAAGATTCTCTCCAGGTTTTCCTCGATGTTCTGCCATGCAAACACATTTCCAGGAAGGTACATTTGTAGGATCCCTTGAGGTGGACGTCTTTGACGCACTCCTAGCTGTTGAAAATGTACTGATTTATACCCCAAAACATCGTATTATTTCATTGGCTTCAATATTATCAAAACCTGAAATTCACACCTGATTTTGATTTTGGATCTTGATTCATAATTTAAGCTGATGGCAATCCAGCTCTGCTGGTTGTTTCAAACAAATGTCATATTGTTTCCTTGGTCAGAACAGGTTGTTCTGTGTCCTTGCAAGCTTTTCAACTCTTTCTTTCACACCACGTTCATAACAATACACTAGTCCAGGGTCTGGAGTTTTATACGCCTTTTACATTTTCTGAGATGTCCAGCAATTGTTTTCCTGTAATATGAAATGCTTATCAGTATGTATTCCCACGATTTCTGTAGCCTCCTTAAGTCTAACATCCTCGGCGAACAGACTTCCCAAACTGAGCTGTTCCACCTTGCTTGAATCCCTCTAAATATTTTCTCTTCATCTAACCGTTCAAATGTCTTATAAAATAATGTAACAGCACCTCTACGCACCAGTTGCTCTAACAGTTGATTCCATGTGCAAGCCATCCTCTGTGTGAAAAGGATGTCTTGTCATTCGGTGTAAATCTTACGAGGTCTGGACTCCCGGATCCAAGGAAAAACGAACTTTGCAGTTCGCCTTATCGAGAGCACTCTTGATTTTATGAATCTCTATAAAGTCATCTTCGACCTCCGATGCTGCAGTCCGACAAGGCAAAGCCGACACAGTCTCTGCTCGTTATATTAAAAATCCAGTCCTGAGAACATGCAGACTCTTTGGTGCATGAGGCCAGACAGAGTCGAATGTAATCCAGCCGCTAGAAACATCACCGAATCTCAATTTCTTGATGCTTGGTCAAATAGTTTCGGAAAAGGTATCATCCTCTTCACATATGGAGAGTGAAAATTTGGTCTGGCTGTCTCCACAACAAAAAAATGACGTGAAAAAATCGTTTAATGCCCCTTCCATCTGCGGAGCTCAAAAACAATGTCAACCTCCTTGATCTTTCAGGTAATATTTCTCGCGTTGTTCTCTTGCCAGATATGAACTTGTAGACCCTCTTTGGATTATCTTCAGCCCTGGCAGATTAAATTATTTCATATCTCCTCTTTCCTTTCTGGTCTGCACTTTATTGAAGTCGCTACAAGAAATTCACTTGAACCCTGTTGTCTGTCTGATATCGAATACTCTTTCGTTTTGATTTGTTCCTCAACACCTTTTTTCAACAATGGTCACGCCTTGTGAGTGTCCAGCCTGATAAATGTAGCTCAGGTTGACAGCATATCTGCCACTGGGAAAATGTTAGTCTTTGATTAAAGTTGGAATAACAGAGCATTAGAAATGCATTACAGAATGAAATGGATTCCACATGGCTTTGTGCAGACAAAATCAGACCTAACACGTTTACAAGTATTTTCAGATCGTCACAAGCACAATACATAAAGGGGAATGCAGTAAATGGAATATATCTGAATTTCTAAAATTATTCAGAACGGTGTTTTATACGATAGCACTTCACAAGCATAGAAGCTTGAACCAACACAGTTGGGGGTATGTATTAGTCGAGGATTGGGGAATGGATGGAGAGGCGAGGTAATGAGGGCATTTTCATGATAGTAAATTGTAACTTGCAGATTCCTGGAGCCAACAATATTGGTGCCACAGCTGTTGACAACATGTGCTAATCACCTGTAAAACACAAGTTAATGTACTGTTGCTCAGTTTGGAGATGACACAAAATAGATATGGATGCAAGTAATGAGGGCAGCACAGCAACATTGTGGACGGACAGAATTAGGATAAACAAGTGGACAAAAACGTAGCAGCATATAACATGCAAAAAAAAGAGGTTTATGCGTTTTGGCAGATATAAATATTAAGTGCGGAAATACACAGCACAAAGCATCAGCATACAGAGCACTTCGCTTCCTTGTACATGAAATATGAAAAGTTAGCATCCAGTTTCAGCAGGTCATCGGGAAGTTAAATAATTTTGTTTCACTTTATTTAAACGGAATGGGGACGTATGTTTTCTTTTCAAAATACACACGGCATTAGTCAGATCAGAGCTGGATTAATGTGAACAACTTTAGTCCCCTATTTTAGGAATAGCGGTTCAGGGAAATTTAACACAAATCATCCTGGATATGGGAGGATATTCTCGGGGGATGAAACTGAGAATATTGCCCCTGTACTCATTGGAGTGTAGAATAATGTAACAAGACTTTACTGAGATACATTAGATTATGAGGGACATGATAGGATAACTTAGGAGAGAATGATTCGCCTTGTCTGAGAATCGAAGACCAGAGAACATAATCTCAGAGTAAGCAATAACCTATTTAAGAAAGATGTGGAGGAATTTCTTTCTCTTCGAGCTGACTGAATATGTGAAAGTATTTACTGCAGGCCGCCCTAGAAATTCGCGGCTCAGTGTATCCAAGATTACACTGAGATTAGGGAAGGTGGTAAAAAAGGAAGGGGTGTGGCGTTGCTAATTAGAAATGGTATTATGGCTGCAGAAAGGCAGTTCGAGGAGTATCTGCCTTTGGAGGTAGGATGGGCTGAAGTCAGAAATAGGAAAGGAGCAGTCACCTTGTTGAGTGTTTACTATAGGCCCCCCAATAGCAGCAGAGATGTGGAGAACCAGATTGGGAAACAGATTTTGGAAAAGAACAGAAGCCACTGGGTAGTAGTCATGGGCGATTTCAACTTCCCAAATATTGATTGGAAGCTCTTTAGATCAAGTAGGTTGGACAGGGTGGTGTTTGTGCAGTGCATCCAGGAAGCTTTTCTAACTCAGTATGTATATTGTCCGACCAAAGGGGAGGCCATATTGGATTTGGTACTCGGTAACGAACCGGGACAAGTGATGGGCTTGTTAGTGGGTGAGCATTTTGGTGATGGTGACCACAATTCTGTGACTTTCACATTGGGTATGGAGAGAGATAGGTGCATGCAACAGGGTAGTTTTTTCAATTGGGGGAAGGGTAAATACGATGCTACAAGATAGGATCTGAGGAGCATAAGTTGGGAGCATAGGATGTCAGGGAAGGATGTCATTGAAATGTAGAACTTTTTCAAGTAGTAGATACGACGTGTCCTTGATAAGTATGTACCTGTCAGGCAGGGAAGAGATGGTCGTGTGACGGAACCTTGGTTGACGAGGGAGGTTGAATATCTCGTAAAGAGGAAGAAGGAGGTTGAGATAAGGCTGAGGAAACAAGGTTCAGACAGAGCGTTGGAGGGATACAGGATAGCCGGGAGGGAGCTGAAAAAAGGGATTAGGAGAGTTAAGAGAGGGCATTAAAAATCTTTGGCGGGTAGGATCAAGGATAACCCAAGGCCTTTTATGCGTATGTGAGAAACATGAGAATGAAGAGAACGAGGGTCGGTCCGATCAAGGACAGTAGTGGGAGACTGTGTATTGAGGCAGAAGAGATAGGAGAGGTCTTGAATGAATGCTTTTCTTCAGTATTTACAAATGAAAGGGATCGTATTGTTGAAGAGGAGAGTGTGAAACGGACTGGTAAGCTAGAGGAGATACTTGTTAGGAAGGAAGATGTGTTGGGCATTTTGAAAAACTTGAGGACAGACAAGTCCAGCGGGCCTGACGGGATATATTCTAGGATTATGTGGGAAGCAAGAGAGGAATTTGCAGAGCCGTTGGCAATTATCTTTTCGTCTTCACTGTCAATGGGGTTGGTACCAGGGACTGGAAAGTGGCGAATGTTGTGGTCCTGTTCAAAAAAGGGAATAGGGATAATCCTGGGAATTACAGGCCAGTTAGTCTTACTTTGGTGGTAGGCAAAGTAATGGAAAGGGTACTGAGGGATAGGATTTATGAGTATCTGGAAAGACACTGCTCGATTAGGGCTAGGCAGCACGGATTTGTGAGGGGTAGGTCTTGCTTTACGAGTCTTATTGAATTCTTTGAGGAGGTGACCAATCATGTGGATGAGTGTAGAGCGGTGGATGTAGTGTACATGGATTTCAGCAAGGCATTTGATAAGGTTCCCCATTGTCGGCTTGTGCGGAATGTCAGGGGGCATGGGATAGTGGGGAATTTGGCCAGTTGGGTAGATAACTGGCTGACCGCTCGATGTCAAAGAGTGGTAAATATTCCGCCTGGATCCCAATTACAAGTGGAGTTCCGCAGGGATCAGTTCTGGGTCGTCTGCTGTTTGTAATTTTTATAAATGACGTGAAAGAGGGAGTCGAAGGGTGGGTCAGTAAATTTGCAGACATACGATGATTGGTGGAGTTGTGGATAGTGAGGAGGGCAGTTGTCGGCTGCAAAGGGACTTAGATATGATGCAGAGCTGGGCTGAGGAGTGGCAGATGGAGTTCATCCCTGTCAAGTGTGAGGTTGTCCATTTTGGGAGGATAAATAAGAATGCAGAATACAGGGTAAACAGTAGAGTTCTTAGTAAGATGGAGGAGCAGAGGGATCGTGGGGTCTATGTTCATAGCTCTTTGAAATTTGCCACTCAGGTGGATAGAGCTTGTAAGAAGGCCTATGGTGTATTAGCGTTCATTAGCAGAGGGATTGACTTCAAAAGTCGTGAGGTGATGTTGCAGCTGTACAGGACCTTGGTAAGGCCACATTTGGAGTATTGTGTGCAGTTCTGGTCGCCTTACTTCAGGAAAGATGTGGAAGCTTTGGAGAGGGTGCAGAGGATATTTACCAGGATGTTGTCTGGAATGGAGAATAGGTTGTACGAGGATAGGTTGAGAGTGCTAGACCTTTTCTCATTGGAAAGGCGATGGATGATGGGTGACTTGATAGAGGTTTGTAAGATGATCAGGGAAATAGATAGAATAGACAGTCAGAGACATTTCCCCCGGGTACAACAGAGTGTTACAAGGGGACATAAATTTAAGGTTAAAGGTGGAATGTATGGGGGGAATGTCAGGGGAAGGTTCTTTACAGAGAGTGGTGGGGGCATGGAATGCACTGCCTGTGGGAGTGGCAGAGTCAGAATCATTGGTGACCTTTACGCGGCAATTGGATATATACATGGATAGGTGCTTAAGCGAGGACAAATGTTCGGCACAACATTGTGGGCCGAAGGGCCTGTTCTGTGCTGTATTGCTCTATGCTCTATGTTCAATGTTCTAAGACTGTGAGAAACACATTTTAATCAGCAAGGTATTCAAAGGTTAGATTCTCTTGCAGGAACTTGAATCTGAGGATTATCAGATCATCTGCAATCACACTGAATGGTGAGAGCAGACTGCACAGGTTTAATTGACGACTTCTGCTCTTGCATGTTATTATCTTTCCTTTCTGGACTTTCAATTGCTTCTGTTTTTCCTTTATCAATGAATTTACCGGGCATTAGAAGAAGAAGATTTACAGTGCGAAGGCCAAAAACCAAATATCACTTCAGTATCTGATGGTGTTGTCCAGTTGATTGTTGCCTGAATATGATTCGCTTTTGAACATGAAAGGGAAAAGCATCATTCACAGTGTGGAGAAACTGTACACGTGTTGTACGTGTGGGCAGGGCTTCACCAGATCATCTGCCGAGTGAGAACATACATACAGTCAGACGAGGGAAAGGCCATTCCTTTCGAGTGTGGGACAGAACTGACTTGATCCATTAGGTTGTTATAACAACAGCAAGCCCGCATAGCGGAAATGCCTTTTAAATGCCCTGAACGTGGGAAGCGGCTTAAAATTTCTGCAAATCTGTTGACCCATCAATATGTTGACACTGATGAGAAACTTCATTTGCTCCCAAACTGGGCCTGGATTAAAGTGGTTAATTGGACTCTCTGTGCACGCACCATCTCACTGTGGGGAGAGGCTGTTCACTTGCACTGGTGTGGGAGGAGATTTTATGTGAAATCCAGCCTACTGAAACAACAGCAAGTTCACAAGTGAACAAAGTGCCTGGTTATTACTGTGCTTCATCGTGTGTCAAAGTCTCAACCAAAAGTTTTGGTTTGAATTCCAGCTTACTGTGGAGCTATTCCATAGAGTTTAATGTATAGGAAAGGATTAGAAGGTTACGGGGCAATGGCAGGGAGATGGTGTTAGTCTAAATGCACATTCTGGTCAGAATGGGCCAGTTTGGACCAAAGGGTCTGCTTTTGTGCTTTAGGACTCTATGACTCTCACAACCATTGCTTGTCTCCCTCGGAATGTCATATTGTACTTTCCCAATTCACTGGAGCGAACTTGACCCTCCACCCTGCAGGCTTCCCTGATGTTTGACAATCATGTTCAACATTCGATATTATATGCAGATGCCGTGTAAAATGCAACATATTAATTTCACATTGCCTGAGAACAAGATTATTAATGAGTCCTTCTGAGCACACATCACCAAATCCAAACTAACCTTGTCTCTAGTTGGGATTACAGCACACTCTTCCAGCTGCCTGATACACACTTCTGTAATTTATTTTTCACAGCATTAGCAGTTACTTAGTTTATGCAGTTTAGATGTAACGTGAGATAATTCAGTATGACTGCAGCACCAACAATACCAATTTTCCACAGCATAAGATATACAAACTTTGCATGGCAGAACACACCAATGCTTGTTTCTCATTGCTAAGATCCTCCCAAACCGATTCTGTGGGATCTGAGGGACAGGGTCTGTGGCATTATTAGTGACAGACTTAGAGAAGACGTTCCTTGAGGCTCACCTAGACACTGAGATGATCTGAAGAAATGTCCAGGACGTTCTGTATCCTCGTTCTACCAGAATAAGGATAACCGTATTCTCTCTGTTCCCTCACACTCACTGTATATCTGTTATCGCACCTACCCACGAATAAGGCTTATGCTCTATCTCCAAATAAAGTTCATGTACTTCCAATCTCACTGTTGAATTCAGCACCTTCCTCCCATCATTTTGTCTGTCGCCCATGCAATACACCCACACCAATAACACCTTATGGATTCTGCACTGTGGACTGACTCCCTCCAGACACCTCACCGTTCAGCAACCCTCCCCCCCTCCCCCCCCCACCACCACCTACAACAGTACGAACAGCTCATTCCCCACTTCCCTTTCTCCCATTCCAGGATAAACAGCCTGGAACAAGACAGAAAGAGCCAAGCCGGGTGGTGGAGTGTCCGATATACTTCGCTTTCCCCCCTCCCCTCTCCCCGCCATGTTGGTAGGACCCTTGCACGAGCTGGATAGCACCGAGTGAATCGTATGGAGATTCTGTAATATCCACCTCCTACCAACTGAGTAAGAAGCAATGTTTTCTGGAGGGCAATTCTCACTTTAACTGCTCTGTCTTTTCCGCTACTTCTTTCTCTCACAAAACAACAAATATCTCATTGCAGAAAGATGCAGACACAGAAATACTGAGAGACATATGTAAACACCACAATATACTAACACTCACAGCACATACAATAAAATGGACCTGCACACATGTAGAGGCATACAGAGACATACACAGTCACACACACACAGACTTAAACAGATAAAACGCAGAGGCTAATACACGGAAGAACAAATGTATACACACAAATACACAGACACACAAACACATGAACAAACACACACACACGCATGCAGATACACAGAAATGCAGGCACTTGTGTCTATAAGCCAGTGATAGATAGGTTTTTGATGAATAATGGTACCAAGGGTTACCGAGAGAAGTCACTAGAATGATGTTCAGAAACCTCTAAGCCAATATTAAATGACATTCAGCTTCGATGGGCCGAATTGCGTAATTCTGCTCCTTTTTTTAATGGTCGTGTGGTGTTATGCTATCTGGTATTCTCTTCCTGGGACAGGAGTGGAGAATGAGTTTAATAAATATTTGATTGGAAATAGTCAGTGGTAATGTTGGACAGGTTTAGAGGGCTGTATACTCTATGTCTATTTCTAATTATTCTGTCTTTATGTTTCAAAAAAGTTGGCAATGTGATGTTAGTTTAAAACAGTTTTAAAATAATGGGTCCTGCAATGAAATAAGGACGTTCCTTTCCCTTTCGTGTTATACTATCTGTGGTGCCCTTTTCCTCAGAGAGCAGTAAAGACGCGGTTTTATAAGCTATTCAAGGCTGACCTCGAATGATCTTTCCTGGACAGGAGGGTCAATGTTTATTGGGAACAGACCAGAAGATGGTCAGAACATTCGGATCAGCCCTGAGCATTCTGAATGGTGCAGCCGAATGGCCAACTTCTGCTCCGATCCATGAAGTTAGTCTGTGGATGGAGCAAGTGGGATGAAATGATGTTGTTTCTGGGAAAGGGTGTTGGGTTTAATCGTTGCAATGTTTCACTGCATCTGGACAGCGAGACTGCAGATGCTGGAGGTCAGAGTCGATAAATGTTGCCATGGAAAAGCACAGCAGGTCAGGCAGCATCCGAGGAGCAGGAAAGTCAATGTTTCGGGCATAAGCCCTTCATCAGGACTGTGCCCGAAACATGCCTCTCCTTCTCCCTGTCCACACGTTCCTGGGAGGCATTTTGATAAGAAGCATTACCAGTTTAGGTATTGGATGCGAAATCTTTTTGAACCATACACGATTTTGTGAAAAGATTAGCTGGATACATATTTTATCTTGTTAGGGTGTTTGAAACTACAGAATAAGTGTTAAGAATAAAATTTGTTGATTGATAAAAATGCTTAGGCGTGTACTGCAGCTTTTAAAGAGAGTAAAAGTTGGCAAGGACTTAACAAACACAGAGCGTGCTGAATTTTTTTTTAAAAAGTAAGGTTTGACTGAAAGAAACAGTTGAGCTGAGTGCTATGATATACAACAAATTCGATTTAGGCCAATCAGTTTAACTTACGCCCCAAGAAACCAAAATCCAACCGAATTTGAATTTCAATGCTATAAAACCAATGAGACATTCTGGTGTTTTGTGGTATAAAATCGGGCATTTTGAACAGTTAGCCAGGGCGGCAAAAAGCACTAATAAATGCAGACTGCCTGCAGAATCGCTCTTTGAAAGGTACCTGTTTCTATGAAATCTGTGCAGTTGAAGACCGAAGAAAAGACCCGGGAAAACCTACAGATGAAGATTCACAGGAAAATCGACATAACTCGCTGGGGGTTTTGAAGTTCAATTTTTTTTTGTAAATCTTAATCGGGTGGTTTTATTGGATCAGTACATTGCTGTAGAGTGGGAGGTAGATAAACTGATCAGACCAGGCTGAGTACAGTGTAGAAAATTGTTGTTTAATGTTTTCTTGGAGTTAAAGAATAAACAATTATTGCTTTCGATATATAGTGGGATTTGGTCGTTCTTTGTCACTCACACTTTTACAGACGATAAGGCGAGGTGATCTTTTTGTGTGTGTCTGGTTTAAATTAACAGAAGGGCTTGACACTCTGTCGTAACATGGATTTTAACGCAGATATAATGAAGACATCAATCGATTTCTTAAAATTATGCAGACACATGTATACATGCCATCAAATTATGCAGCTGGGAATTTTTTTTTGCTCAGAAAAGGCACTGTGTACAACAGCAGTAATGATGCATTTGTATATAGGTTCTTATCATCCATTGCAGAGAATTTTCAAGGAAATCACACGTGGTCCTTTTTGGTGTTCAGGTGTCATTATTGCATAGTTTAACACAGGGAGGGATAAAAATGTTACCTGCCACAGAAGCAGCAGCCTCGTGCCCCCCTCTCATTTTCTTCCACCTGACAAGAGAAAAAAAAATCCTGCGTCATCTTTACCAATCGTGTAGGTTTCCTGATGAAAGATTCTTTGGCATCTTTCCACTATCTAACGTAAAGTGAATTGAATCAAATCCAACTGTTCCGGGGAGATAGCCCATTACAAGCAGCTTGTGTGAGCAGAAGAAATTCAGAGGACCGAATAACATTTGGGACATTCTGTTATCTTTCCATTTGTTAAGAGTTCAGCTATTAAAGAACTCTGGAAAGTTTTTATTTTTTTATTTTGTCTTAAAATGTGTGTGTTCATGTGTGCATGCAGCGGCACGTTTCTGTGTTTGCCACATTTCTCTAGAAGGTGAGCCAGGCTGACACTTATATCATTGGCCTTATCACTAAACTTTGAAATTTCTTGTAACCATTGGAGGAGTGTGACTGCAAAAGGAATCGGTGACCCTATAACATTGGTTGGAACACGAATGAGAAATTCTGAAAGAGCTGTAAAAGTGGGAATTCCCTTTCCCAGAAGTATGTGATGTCTAGGTGTTTGTATTGAACAGATCAATGGATGAATGGAAATGGTGCATCCAGAAAAGTGCTTTCAAGACCACAACCAGATCAGCTACGAACTTAGTACCTGGAACAGCAGTGGCAAAGTGGTTAATGTCCCACTCCTGCTCCTCACTCAAATGTTCCAATGTTCTATTCAGCCCCGCACAGTAGCAGATGGAGGCCACTTGCACCAAATACCTGGTTCACAGTAACATAGGATATCATTCAGTTCCTCCAGACTGACACACACAGTATGGTGTGGGTTGGAAAATGCTATTGGGTAATACAAGCTGGGTTTGAAAGACGCCTCTGGTGTCTTTACAGATTTTTTCCGCTCTGCAACCTGCGGTTCATTTTTTGGTCATGTAGTGGACCCAGATAACAGCCCAGATTGAATACAGCCCACAGACATCACTCAGAGATGATACACAAAATAATTTGCGCTCTCCAATTGCAACATTCAGGAAAATTACAACCATTAACTTTCCAGATATCAGATATCAGAACATAAGGAACAGGATGAGGTAATTCGGCCAGTCAATCCTGCTGTGCCATTGTATACCATGATGGCTGATCCACTGTTGGTAGCAATTCCATTCAATTCCCAATTCTTTACACCCTTCAACAAAATGACAGTGGGCAAAAACCAATCTACATCCACTGTAACTCCTTTCAGTGATCTAGATCCCCGAACTCTCTCATCCAGATAGTTCCTAACATGCATTACCCTCTGTGAGAAGAAAACACTCCCCACACAGACACAATAACCTATTGATGAGTTCAAAAGAGGTGAACACAGGAGCCCAGCTAAGAGTGGCAGACCCTGATATGAAGGCCGGAGTTGACTCAGTATGGTATCAAGGAACGCTGACTAAATTAAATTTAGTGGGCATCAGCCACAACGTCTCTTCTGGTTGGGGTCATCCATAGCACAACAGAAGATATGCGTGATTTGTGGACATCAATCCTTTCAGTTCCAGGAAATCACTTCACGACATCCTCAGGGGAGCTTCCTTAACACAAACAGCTCCAGTTGCTGCATCAATCCTTTCCACCACCATAAGATCAGAAGTTGTGATGCTCACTGAAGATCAGACAATATTCAGGACATTTTGTACACTGTCAGCTCCTGAACCAGTCTGCGTCCATATGCAGCAAGACCCGAACAACATTCAGGCTTGTGCTGTTAAAGTGTCGGTAACATTCATGATACAGCACGGCCAGATACTGCACATTTCCAGTTAAAATAGGAGCTCATTCAGCATCTCAATGTGGTTGCACCCGGATATGAGGAAGTAATTCAGGCCATCGAAACGAATGAACAAGAAGAGGGACAAACCATTCAACCCTTCTGCCTGGTCCACAAGAAAAGAAGCAGTCTCGTCAGTGCATCTAACTGCTAAACAGGAACGTGAAATGTCGAATCAGACACTTGAGCGTGTTCCATGCGACCTGGACGAGAACATTCATCCCCTCAAGGGCTTATGCAGAAAAAGGAGGATGTCATTGATGCTCCAACGTGACAAACAAAAGGAGCAGAGACTGCACTCAGAGACGGCTCCATGATGTTCCTTGTAGCCCCATTGGATGTGGAACGTGTGCCATTTTAACATAGTTTACTGGCAGTGAGGGGAGAAGCCAAATATTTTGTGCGAAGTCTCAAGGAGACATCTTCCCCTTCCGAGAAGACAGTCCCATGTTCTCCATCCAGGACAGAAGCTGTTGGGAATAGTTAACTGTTTTAGAGTGAAGGCATTTTGGCTGCAGTCGGGATTGTGGATAACATTACGTTCTGTGCAGAATCACGCATACCGAATGCACTATATTAATGTCGGAGACTGTATGCAAACCCTGAACCTGTCTCAGTCAATCGACATGAAGAGTGGGACTGAAGTAGGAGAAACGTTCTCAGAGGCACTTAAACTATCGAGAATTATAAACCGCGTAAAAAAAACAAACAATGGAATTTATCACGTTCTTAGTGTCTGTTTAGAACATAATGAGTGATTGTCCATTCCCCTCAAATTTCAATGCAATTACCTCTTATTCTGTCACAGAGCTACAGATTAATCTTCACTCACTCCTCATGGTCCCATGACCCCGGTGATTAGTCTGTTGACACTCTTTCACACTCTCTCTGTGACGAGGAGATCATTCCCTATAAAGGAGAGAAAATCTGCCAACAATACCCTAAATACTGCCTCAATAACACTCTCAGGGATGATCATAATAATTCCCTTCCCTCACTTTGCCGTCTCTGTTTCTTTCCTGTGGTGTGAAAAAGCCATTCCTTCTCTATGCCCTGAGACTGACGTGACATTTACAAGTTCCTTACGTCTGTACATCAACATCAATAAAGCCAACACCAGAGATGGAGATGAACATCACTCTTGTGAAGAACTTCAAAGATATAGAATACACCTAAAACAAGGAATGGTCACCTACCCCAATGGAAATGAGCTGTCAGAATATGGTAAACACACAGAGGAAGGAGCTCTCTTTCCTTTGTTGTTCCCTCACGGGATGTGGGCAGCCCTGGTCAGCCCAGCATGTTATACCGATCTGAAACTGGGTGGCTGGTTCAGCTGTTCCACAGGACAGTAAAGAGTAAACTACATTACTGTGGGATTGCAGTCACATGGAGTCCTGTCCAGGCAAGGATGACCCATTGTCTTCTCAGAAGGACATGAGGCAAGCAGACGGGCTTTTTCTCACAAATGATAATGGTTTCATTTTAATTATATCAATTTCTTTCATGCGATGTCAATGGATTATTATTCGATGGCAGTAGGGTAAGCGTCATTGACTTGAGCACTATACACTGTCTTACATCTGACAGATTCTGTGCAGAGAACAAGTTAAACATCTCAAATGCAATTATTTTGTAGTGGACACGTGGTTTGAAGAGACTTGATGAAACAGCTGTATTGGATTTAACAAAAACACAAACGTTGGTTCATTCAGGAATTGCACTGAGGCTGAGGACACGACTGGGATATCATAATTGTGGCATTGGACAGGATTGGTGGGTAGGGAGGATATGGAAATGTAAATTTGTGCAGGACAGAAAGGATTATGGAGTTTGAGTTCCTTCTCGCATATCAGTGAGTAATTTGTAAATAGTAATTTGCTTTATATATTTTATAAGGAAAGGAATTTTTGATTGGAACTGAAGACGTTGATTGCCATTTCCTAATATTTACATATCATGAGCAGAAATTCAGTTCAACCCAGTTTAACAGTCAAAGAGAATGATTTACTAGGAACGTCAACTATAGTGAGGATGGGATAGTAACCACCTTGAATAATCCAAAGGATTTCCTGGATACGCCATGCTAATGATATCCAAGGCTGAGAAAGAAAGTAAAGACCCAAGGATAAACTCCTGTCTGTTGTAATATTCCAGTCTAATGTTCACAGATTCTGATCCATTGTTGGGACATTCCAGTCAAATGTTCACAGATTCTGATCCATTGTTGGAACATTCGAGTGTAATGTTCTCAGATTCTGATCTCTCCTCCCTTCCCTTTGGAGCTGCTGATCCCTGTTAGTGCTGTCGGTGATACACCCTCTCACACTATGGGATAATACATTGACGTTTAACGATGCAAACCCTCCACTGGGATAATTAGAATCCACAGAGATTGACAATAATCACAGTCGGTGAACAATTAGCTCCAGTTAAACCCTTTCAATTCAATATTAATTTTGTTAAAATTCAAAATAACGTTTAGAATTTTCACAGTCCGCATGGGATATGTTGGAGTGACTGAGGGAAGGGATGTTGGAGATGGTAGATTGTTTGTGTGTAATAATTCAATCTGCCTTGGATATGAGAGCAATGACAGAGAATTGTTGGAACAAAAACGAGTTTCTCCTTTTATCAATGGAAATTATAGCCTGAAATTATTGATCAGTGATTATATTGATGAATTAACTTGTATAGCCCAAAATCTGATGGGAAAATGTGCTTAAGAAAACATGGATTATAACAGGCAAACTGCATGGATATGTTGACAGAGAATTGTACAAGACAACTACAATTCAGATTGTTATTTGAGGATGAGAAGAGGCAAGTAAGGGTCATGTGGTTGATGTTATTGATGTCAATGAACTCTGATAAAGTATCATTTATTAGACTTCAATTACTGTGTGATTATGACATTGGGGAGGAGACAGAAATCAGAGAGAATTGGAGGAAATGGCTGCTGCGCCTGGAGGGAGAGATAATGAGACTGCCAGTCATCAGTATTGGAATGTGTCTCTTTATAAATCATTAGGTCAGAATCATGATGCAGCTATAGTAAAGGATGAGGACAGCCAACATTAACCATAAGACCAGAAGATATAGGAGCAAAAATGTGGCCTTTCTGCCCATTGAGTCTGCTCCGCCATTTGACAATATCTGTTAAGCTTTTCAACATCACTCTCCCGCTTTCTCCCCATAACCCTTGGTCTCCTTGACAATCAAGAACCTATCGAGCTCAGTCTTAAATATACATAATGACCTGGTCTCTCCAGCTTTTGTGGCTGTGAATTCCATAGATCCCCAACTCTCTGGCTGAAGAAGTTTCTCCTTATCTCTGTTCTAAAAAGTCTTCCCTTTATGCTGGGATTTCGAGTCCTAGTCTCTCCTATCAATAGAAACATCTCTTCAACATCCTGTCTGTCCACGTCATTCATTATTTGGTAAGTTTCAATTCGATTCCCCAGATAAGTCTAAACTCCATCAGATACTGACCCAGAGTCCTCAAATGTTATACATGTTAAGATTTTCATTCGAAAACCATTCCTATGAATCTTCTCTGAACATCCTGCAGTGTCAGTACATCCTTCCTGAGATACGGGGCCCATAACTGCACAGAATGCTCCAAATGTAGTCTGACCAGAGCCTTATACAGCCTCAGAAGTATATCCCTGCTTTTATATTCAAACCCTTTTGAAATGAATAGCTTCATTGTATTTGCTTTCCTTACTAGTGACAACCTGCAAGTCGACCTTGAGAGACTCCTGGACTAGAACTCCCCAGTCTCTGCACTTCAGTCTTCTGATTTTACTCTTAATATTGAAAATAGTCCATTCCTCTTGTCTTTCTGGCAAAGAACACAACCACACACTTTTGCACACTGTACTCTATTGATCAGTTCTTTACCCAATCTCCCAAACTGCCCACATCCTTCTGCAGGCGAAGGTGAGGACTGCAGATGCAAGAGATCACAGCCCAAAAGTGTGGTGCTAGAAAAGCACAGCCGGTCAGGCAACATCCGAGGAGCAGGAGGTACGACCTTTCAGACATAAGTTCTTTGCCAGGATTGAATAGGGTGGGCGAAAGGGTGCTGAAAGATAAATAGGAGAGGGTGAGGCTGGGGGGATGGTAGCATGGAACGTGATAGTTCGACGAAGGTGGATTGTGATCATGAAGGACAGGGAAGCTGGAGAGATTGGACAATTCAAAGGGACAGTGCGAAGTTGGAGTGTTCGATGTGAGATAAGGTGGGGAAGGTGACATGAGGAAACTGGTGAAATTGACATTAATACCGTGTGTTTGCACGGTCCCAGGGTGGAAGATGAGATGTTGTTCCTCCTGGTGTTCGGTGACTTGGGTTTGGCAATGGAGCAAACCCAAGACTGGCACGTCTTTGGCGGATTGGGAGGGAGAGTTTAAGTTTTCGGCCATAGGGTGGTGGGGTCATTGTGTGTGTGTGTGTGTGTGTGTGTGTGTGTGTGTGTGTGTGTGTGTGTGTGTGTGTGCGTGTGTGTGTGTGTGTGTGTGTGTGTGTGTGTGTGCATGTGTCCCAGTGATGCTCCCTGAAACCTTCCAAAAGTTGACATCCTGTCTCCTCAATGTAAAGGAGACAGGGAACAATGGACAAATACAATATCTACGGGGTGTGGAAGGATCCTTTGGGCCCTTTGATGGAGTTGAGGGGGAAGATGTCGGCGCGCATTTTAAACAACTTGCGATGGCAAGAAGGTGCTGGGAATGGATGATGGCTTGGTTGGGGGGTTGGGGCGTGGGCCTAATGAGGGAGTTGTGGAGGGAATGGTCTCCGCAGAATGCTGATAGGGATGGGGAGATAAATATATCTCTGGTGGTAGGGTCTGACTGGAGGTGGCAGAAATAGTGGAGGATGATGATTCTATCTGGGGGTTGGTGGGGTGGAAGTTAAGGACCATCGCGGTCGATCCTTGTTGTGATAGGAAGGGTGGGGTTCAAGTACAGTGGTTTGAGAAGCTGAGAAGAATCGGTGGAGCAACGTTCCGCAAGCTCACTACCTCTTCAATGCTAACTGACCCTTTTCATATCCTTGTACTGTCTGAACATCAAGCTGTCGGTGGTACAGTGGCTTAGTGGTTAGTACAGTGTCAGGGACACAGGTTCGATTCCCACTTCGGGTCAATGCTAGTTTGGAGTTTGTGTATTCTCCCCATAACTGCGTGGGTTCCCTGCTGCAGTCCAAACATGTGCAGATTAGGTGAAATGGGAATGCTAAATTGCCCAGATATTACGTTATTAGTCAGCAGAAAATGGGTCTGCTTGGATTACTCTTCGGAGGGTTGGTGTAGGACTTATCTTGCCAAAAGGCCTGTTTCCACACTTTAGTGATTCTAATACTAAAAATTAGCCAAAGTGCCCTCTGTTCCTTCATCTCGATCGTTAGCTTTATAAGGTGAAATTTGGTGCTCGCAACACTGAGCCTTGTAGAACAATGCTTGTCACTGACTGCCATCGTGAGATGGCATATTTTGCCCTTACTCTCTGCTGGCTTCAATCGATGCTAGCACGTTGCCTCTGACACCATGGGTCCCCTTTCTCTTTACCTCCAGTGTAGCAATTTGTCAAAGGACGTTTTGAGGTGTAGGTAATAATATCCATTGGCTCTCCTAATCTGCTCAGTACTTCCTCAAAACCTTCTAGTATGTTTGTCGGGCATGACCGCCCCTTGATGAAACCATGCTGACTCTGCTCTATTTTACCATCTACATCCAAGTATTCAGAAATAACATCCTTCATGATGGATTACAGAATCTTACCCACAGCTGAGGTTAGGTTAATCAGTCTGTAATTTTCTGTCTTCTGCCTTACTCCCTTGTTAAACGGGGTGTCACGTTAGCGATTTTCCAGTCCACTTTGCCCTTTCCTGATTCTAGTCATTCCTGAAAGATCACAACTAACGCTTGCACTGCACCTTCAGCTATCTCCCTGACAAGACTTGAGTGTAGTCCACCTGGTTCAGTTGATTTATCTGCATTCTGGTTATTCAGTTTTCTAACCCGTTCTCTTTGGTGATGACCACCATACTCCGTTCTTCCCCTCACTCTGTTGATTTTTTTGGGGAAAGTAATCGTGTCTTCCACTGTGAAGACTGATGCAAAGTTCTTCAGCCAGTCCTTTGTTCCCCACCACGACCTCTCTGGCATCATTGCCAATATCTACTTTTGCCTCTCTTTTGTACTTTATATATCTAAGTGGCTAGCTTCCCTCCTTACTAAATTTTCTCCCTCCTGGAACATTTTTGTTGCCCTCTGTTGGTCTTTATAAGCTTCCCAATACTTTGGTTTTACACTGCCCTTCACCACATTATATACTTCTCTCCTTTGCTTTGATGCTATCCCTGACTTCCCTCGTCAGCCATGGTTGCCTCATCCTCCCTGTACCATACCTCTTTGTCCTTGCAATGTATCTCTGCTGTGTCTCCTAAATTACCCTTAGAGCCATTGCTGTTCTACTGTCTTTTCTGCGAGGCTACTCTCCCAGTCAATTCTACCCAACTTCTCCCTTATGCCTCTGCAGTTGCCTTTATTCAGCTGAAGCACTGCTGCCTCTGATTCTATCTTCTGCCTCTCAAATTGCAGTATAAATTCAACCATGTTATGATCGCTGCTTCCGACGGCTTGCTTCAATTTAAGATCCCTTATCTAGCCTGCCTCTTCGCACAACACTAAATCCAGTATTGCCTGTTCCCTCGTGGATTGCACCACAAGCTACTAAAAAAAATCTTGTAGACATTTCAAGAATTTCTTTTCTTACAATCCACGACCAATCTGATTTTCCCAGTCCCCCTGAATGTTGACATCGCCCATGATCACTGTAACCTTGCTTTTCCTACACATCTTTTCTATCTCCTGATATATCTGATGGCCCAGCTCCTCACTACTGTTTGGAGGCCTGTATAAGACACCAACTGTCGTTGCTTTAACAGTGTGCTTCCTCAATTTTACATATGCAGATGCTACACCATCTGACCCAATGTCATTTCTTGCTATTGATTTATTTTCATTTCTTACTGATCAGGCAACCCCACCTCGTCAGCCCACCAGCGTATCTTTTCGATAGGGTGCATATCCTTGAATATTTACCTCCCAATCCTGATCCCCTTGCAGCCATGTCTCCGTGATGCCCATCACGTCAAGCCTGCCAATTTCGATCTGGGTCACGAATTCATTTACCCTATTCCTCATACTGCCTGCATTCAGATATAACACTGTCAGTCCTGTATTAACCATCTCTCCTCTCATTGTCATTCGTATTCCAGTGTGCCAGAAGTTTGTTTGTTAATCATTTCTAGATACTCTATCCTATTTATGTCTGTGATGGAGATTTTAATAATCTATCCTGAATTCTGCACTTTTACCTCCTCTTTTAATTCAGGTTTCTAATTACCCCTATAACTGATTCCCGTTCCCCCACTCCTATTCCATTTACATCTCTGTCTATCGTCCTAGTTAAGCTATTAATTCGGACTCTGGTCCCAACATGGATCTGATAAAGGCTGTCCCATCAGAACAGGTCATTCCTTCCCCAGAAATGATATGCGTTTATTCAACACAAAATACAGGGTCAAAATGATTTTCTCGACAAACCAAAATATGAAATGTACAAAGAGATAAGATTGTTAAAATACCCTCATGATATGAAGCTATATGAAGTGAAATGTGGATTACTAAACCATGGAAGTGGTGTGCAAACTTTTTCAGTCATTACTTGACCCACGGCTGAGATGTTGATTTCCACTCTGACAGTGATTCCCCTCACTGACGTTCTCTGGCCCAGTATCCTGCACCGATACTCAGGGGGTTATCAGTTCCTGCTATTATTGGCACAGTCTATTTAAATTAATCCACCTTCTCTCTGGAGTCAGTCAATTGGTCTATTGGATTCTGTTTAGCTGTCAGCCACTCAACTCTGTGATATTATTGGAGATAAATGATCTGGGATCACAACCAGTATCAGCATGGTGCTCACAGGGTATGGCTCCCAAACGAAGAGCCTTTGGTTCAGGAGAAATATTTAAATAAAACTTCCATCTTCTGTCTATTTCTCCTCATGCTGTCTCCTGATGTATCTAATTTCATCCCCGATTCACACCCCTTCATTTCTCACTCACTCTGTCACTCCGTTTTCTCTCCTCTCTGTTCATCTCCCTTCACATTCTTTCTTTCTATTTCATTCTCTCTCTCTCTCTCTCTCTCTGTCTATCTCCAATAACTCTCTCTGCTTTCTGATTGCGTAGTTGGAGAGCTCGTGGATGTACGAAGGACTGAATGGCTTCCGTCTGTGCTCTATTCATTCTGTGGTTCTCTGATACACAATAAAAATGTTAGGTGCCTGTAGAGACAAGCTGATTCAGCTTGTGACACAGGTCACAATCATCCATTATCTCTTTCTGTTCTCTGGCATACAGCGACTTCGAAATATCTGTTCAAATAAAATAGTTTCCCTACTCTACGTATTCTATGATTCTAACTTTAACAGTGAACAAATCACTAACAAACTGAACAATGTCTCTGTAACTAATTACGTTTTCCAGAAAAAAAAACAAGATTTTCCTGATATGCGGTTTCACTAATGCGGATTCCACTCATAAATCCATTATTACTAAGAGTAAAATTAAAACTTAGTTTCTCAAAGTTCATCAAGAATGGAATCACTTGAAATTTCTGTATCTTATTCCCTCGTCTTTCTCTGTCTGAAATGCAATCTCAGTTGTTTTCTGGTTTCAAGAATATTTGCTCAGCGTGTTGTGTACCTTTATTGGTGGATAGGGCTTTTTAGGCAGAGCATGGAGATTTTTTGTGAGACCCCAATATTTCTTTCAAAGATGACACTTCCCTGTCATCGTTTTTACAGCTAGCAGTGGACTCTCCCCCTCTGTCCAATTGCCTCTCTGTCATATATATCTCCTTGACACAAGAAATTCTTAGTATATGATTGGTTTCATATTGTTAACGCTAAAATGGATCCTTAATCTCCAAGTGTCGTTCTAAGTTAATTGGCAGCATTTGAACTGTTGCCAATATAAAAATGCAGCTTGGGCCTGTTAACTGAACGGGTTTGATTCATCCTGTCAATTGGCAACCTGCAAAACGATTACCCACAGACATTTGTTCTTCTGTTTAATCACCGAAAATCACCTTACCTTTTCAAAGGTCATCATGGCATTGCCCAAAATTCGGCAAGTTCGCCGTTTTTACGCACCAATAGACTGATATGCACACTGATACCTCCAACTCTATAATAATAGTCCGATCAAAAAATCCTAATGAAGATTTTTTATAAACTCTTATTTCAAAACAGGCAGCTATCGATTCTTCTCCATATTCCTGTCTTCTTTTCTTATTCTTGGGGATTCTGCTTCCCAGGTCTTTGGTTGATAAAGGTCCCTGTCAGAGAGCAGATCTTTCTGCTGCCAGGCTGGACTTGTTAGCGGCTTGCTGCTCTTTGCCGCTCTGACAGACTGTTCAAAATGTTTGATATTTTTACCCCAAAAGATTGGATTGTTTCATTGGTTTTAATATCATAAAAACACTAAATACAAACTTGATTAGCATTTGGCATCTTGGCACATTATTTAAACTGATTGGCTGAATTTGAATTTGAATTTGTCTCATAGCAACCCAGATCCTGTTTGACCAAATATTACATTTTTAATTTTTCCAGTACTCTGGCCAGCCTTTCAACTCTTTGAAGGTATAGTACACTTAAAAATTCATAACACTGTCCACCCTATCTAACCCTCTGATTATCTAATGTAGATCAACTCAGACAGCTCTCATCCTTCTTCTCTCGAATGAAAACAGCGACAACTACCTCAGACGTTCCTTATAAGACCTTCCCTCAACATCAGGTAACATCCTTGTAAATCTCTTTTGAACCCTTTCCAAACGTTCCACGTACTTCCTGTAATGTAGCAAGCAGAAATATACAGTCCTCCAAGTGCGGCCACATCGGAGTTTTGTGCACCTGCAGTATGATCATGTGGCTCCAAATTTCTATCCCTCTTCCAATAAAAGCTAACATACTGTACGCCTTCTTAACAAGCCTATTAAAGAGATTGGCAACATTGAGTGATCTACGTACCTTGACACCGAGATCTCTCTGCTTGCTCGTGGACACTGCCAAGAATCTTACCATTGGCCCAATGCTCTGTATTCATTTTGCGACTTCCAAAATGAATCACCTCACACTCTTGCACATTAAACTGAAGTTGCCACCTCTCAGCCCAGCTCTGCAGCTTATCTATGTCCCTCTGTAACCTGCAACATCCTTCACCGCTATCCACACTTCACCAACCTTAGTATCATTTTTAAATTTACTTACACATCATTTTATGCCCTCATCTCGGTAATTTATTAAAATGACAAACAGCAGTAATCCCGACAAGGTCCTCTGTAGGAACTACAGTTTTTAGTGTAGTCTGTGAAAACAGAAAACATTGCTTTTGTGCCTTTGCCATTTTTGAGTTTTTCATCGTGATCTTGTCAGTTTCATCCTGCAAAGAGCCATCACTTCGTTTCACTCTGCGATTCTTTTTTATGTACTAGTAAAAGCTACTGGTATCAGTATTTATGTTTCCGTTCATTTCTTGTCATAGCTTCTTTTAATGTTATGTGTTAACCCTTTGCTGATTTTTTTTTTGTTTGTTTTCATCAATTCACAGGAAGTGGGCATTGCTGCCTAGGCCGGCATTTATTGCCCATCCTTGATTTCCCAGAGGGCAGTTAGGAGTTATCTACATTGATGTGGGTCTGGAGTCACATATCAGTCAGACCAGGTAAAGATGGCAGTTTCCTTCCACATAGGACATTAGTGAAACTGCTGAGCTTCTCCTGACAATCTTCATGTTCACCATCAGTTTATTAATCCCAAATTTGAATTCAAATTCCACCATCTGCCATGGCAGGATTCGAGCCCAGCTCGCCAGAACATTATCTGGGTGTCTTGATGAGCAGTTTAGCTGTAAGGCACTACGCCACTGCCTTACCCAATCCCCGGAGCATGACTAACTTGTGCAGTATGATTTGCCCTAGTTTTTGCCCTCATGCTGTCATTGAATTCCTTATCTAGACATGGATAAATTTTCTCTGTCATGCAATTCCTCTTCTCTCACAAATATACTTTAATTGAGAGGTATTTAGTATCCCCTTAAGTATTTGCCAAATTTATTCATCTGTCCTGTCTTTGACTCTTCACCCACCACCCACCAACACCGTCCTTAGGCCACTGTAAGTATCATTACCCAACACTAAGGCTCTCGAATGTGACTCTGTTCTCACTCTTTCAATCTAAATTTGAAACTACAGTATGTTGTGGTCATTCTTTTGAAGAGGATCCTTTCCTGCAAGATCGTTTTTCATTCCATGCTTATATCAAATCTAAAGTACTCTGCTCTCTGGTTGGCTCAATGACATGTATTCTTAGAAACAATCCTTCATATACTCTACGATTTGTACTTGGAGCCTACCCTTTGCCAAGTTGATTAATTGATTCAATATGCACGTTTATCCCACCGTTGTTAACTTGTCACGAACCCTCATCATTTCCGACCTCAGAAGTACTTTGGGGAGACGGTGGCTGAAAATTACTCTTCCAAAGAGGATTCTTCAGTTGCTTTTTATTTGCACCTGGACTGATTTTAATTTTGTTCCCTCGTGCCAATATCACTTCCTAATATAACCTTGAAATCATCCTTAACCAACACACCAATTCCACCTCCTTTACCTTCATGTCTATCCTTTCGGAATACCAAGTACCCATGGACAGTTCACTGTCCAGTCCTTATCTTCCTGTAACCATGTTACAATCATCCTTACCAGGCCATACCCATTTATCTCAGTACCTACTGCCAGCTCATCAATTTTATTCCAAATACTATGTG
Organism: Chiloscyllium punctatum; assembly: GCF_047496795.1. Classification (NCBI taxonomy): domain Eukaryota; kingdom Metazoa; phylum Chordata; class Chondrichthyes; order Orectolobiformes; family Hemiscylliidae; genus Chiloscyllium; species Chiloscyllium punctatum. The sequence goes on from NC_092742.1 coordinate 114,094,364, forward strand.
CTTTTAGGCCTAAGGATTTTAAATAAGATTTTTTCGATTTATTTTTCCCCTTTAATAGTTTCTTGAGTACGAGCTTCCTGATCTCACACACCTCACTCCTTCACGAACCCCATACATTCCATCTTCATTTGTTAATCGCTGACATACATCACTATTATTTATTCCAATCTCCAACTCACATTTTGGACTGATTTGATTCCTTCTCGCAGCATGAGACTGGCCGTGCCTGATGTCCTACTCACCTCTACATTCTACTCCGTTCCTGACCTGCTGCTTTTTTTCCCAGCCTCCTGGTTTATTAGTTTAAATCCAGCCAATTTGCACGAGAAAACCTCCCCACTAGGATGTTGGTGCTCATCCAGTTAAGATGCAATCTCTCCATTTCTTAATGCCCCCACCTGTCCTGGAAGAGGGCCCAATGATCCAGAAATCTGAAACCGTCGCCCCTGAACTAGCTCTTTTACCACATTTTAATCGTTACCTCATCCTTACCCCTTTTATACGAGACACTGGGTGTAATTCAAACATTACAGAGAATTGTTTTCTCTCTCACTCTCTCTTTCTCTCTCTCTCTCTCTCTCACACACACACACACACCCTTCATTACTTTGAAGAAGAATACCTGGAACCTTATAATTAATCAGAATGATAAGTGGAATGAAGAAATTAGTTAAAGGTAGGATGCGAGAAATTAGAGTAATGAAATTACTCCTGATCGATCAGAACAGACGAGGATGTGAACTTATTGCAGTGATCAAAATTATGGAAAAAAAAAACAGGGTAAAATAAGAATAATTCGTTTCTCTTCGCTGGCATTACAGCATCCCAGTTTCAAGATCGTCGGCACAAGACCTTGGAGTGAGATAAAGCAAATGTTCTTTATTAAGAGAGTTGTTAGGATTCAGAATGCCCTACCTGGGAGATTTGTGAATGAAGACTCAAGAGGGAACTGGATATATATTTTAAAGTTCCCAAGTTAAAGGGCAACAGTGATAGAGGTGGCAAATGGGAGGATTTGGGAGACACTTCACAAGCTGATGCATACACACTGTCCCAATAGCCTTCTTGTGTACATTAAAGTCCTGTACTCTATCATGTATAGATGCAAGTCAAAGCCAGTATCAGATTATTTCCAGTTGTAAATGCTAGCAAATATCTGATCATTTTGCTGCAGCATAACCATTTATAATGCAAGTATTGCAAGTTCAGCTTGATGATGAAGTCTAATTAGTACTCAGCACACGAATATTTTAAATTTTGTATCCCAACAAATAAAACAAATATTTCCTTTGCTTCGCCACAAAACTCTTTTGAAAATGTTTGACCGTTCACTCACTCGGATGTATGTTCTTCATTCTTTTTCACATTTCACATTAAATACCATTCATTCTGAAAATTTCAAGGTTTCAAATTGTTGTTCACTTCAATTTAATAACACAAATCATTTATTTAATCTAATATTCTCTGTTCATATTGAATTATTGTCATTTTTCAATTGCTGGAAAAGAACTGAAGCTCGCACATTTAGTGAGAAATCAAACTGATCAATTATGTATAAATATGTAAGAACGCAATTTCTATATGACTGTTCAATCGTTTTCTAACTCGAAAAATACAATCATTCAGAAGCCAACGACTTTCCAAATGTTGGAGCAACGATGTATTCATTTGAATACTGACAATGAGTATGTAATTGTAGCAAGTTTTGAGAAGATTTGTAGCTCAGGTTGAAGTTTTGCATGTAGGCTTCTTCGCTGAGCTGGGAGGTTCATTTCGAGATGTTTGACCATCTTCATCTTCAGTGGGCCTCAGGGGAACCAACGCTGAAAATTCCTGCTTTCTATTTATGTGTTTGAGTTTCTTTGGGTTGGTGATGTCATTTCCTGTGGTGATGTTATTTCCTGTGGTGAAGTCACGTCCTGTTCCTTTTCTCAGGGGTGATAGTTGAGCTCTAACTCGGTGTTTTTGTTGATCGAGTTCTGGATGAAATGCCATGCTTCTAGGAATTCTCGTGCGTGCCTCTATTTGGTTTGTCGTATGATGGATGTGTTGTCCCAGTTGAAGTGGTGTCCTTCTTCATCTGTATGTGAAAATACTAGTGAGAGAGGATGATGTATTTTTGTGGTTACTTGATGTTCATGTATGCAAAAGCATGTAATTGTGATCACCACTACTGTGAGAAGACATGTTCTTTGTTCGGTATTAAATAAAATATACAATCTTTATTTTTGTATCATAAAATGTCATCAGGAAAGTATATTTTAGTTCCATAAATATAACATCGACCTAATTGTTTTCAGAGGTGATGCAATTATTGTTTGGTTGAATAATGATAATTCACACTTTTGTGAATCACAATTCACGAACATAGCAAATATCTGATTTTTTTTCAGATCAGATTGCAACCATAACCTATATTTAAAAAAAAGACTTTAAATGATTTGAATTCAGTCACAGCTGCCTGTGATACTGGGTAAGACATTTGTCTGCTCTTAAAGGAATCCAGAGAGCTTCCACCTGGGTCACGGCAGTCATTCAAACATTATTTCACAACAAATTATTTCAACTCCATCTTCAGTCTGAGCCTTGACTGGGGGCAGATGAATGGACATGGAGTGTCAGAATCACATCGCACAAGTTAATTATGGTGATGATATCTGGTCTGCCTCCCAGACTCCAAGCATCTGCTATCTGGACCAGACACTGGGTAAAGACAAGTTGACAGTATTCTGCAGCACATTGTGTCTCGCAAAGAAAGCTCCAAACCCGTGTCCAATAAATGTCACCTTCACATTCACCAGTATACAAATAAAATTGTACATCTCTGTTGATGGACAAAAAAATAATACATGGATCAACCAACAAAATCTATCTGAAGAAAACAGCAGCAAATGACAAGTCCAGAATAACCTTAATAACAGAACTAGACAGATTCTGTCTGGTGTAGGTCATCACACACATATTGTACTGGTACTCAGGTGACTGTAAAAATGCACCCCAGAAGTGGACGTCTTGGCCCAAGGCCCCTACAGAGCTTCCTGATCTCACACACATCACTCCCTCTCACATTCAACAATTGAAAAGAATCCACATGCTGAGTGAAACATAGAACAGTACAGTGCAGACCCTTTGGCCTTGACGTCCTGCTGACTCTTTATCCTACTCTAACATCAGACTAACCTACATACCCTTCATTATACTATCATTCAATTGCCTATCCAATCGTCTCTTAATATATCCCCAATGCAGCTGACTCTACTACAGTTGCCAGCAGTACATTCCAACCATCCACCATTCTCTGTGAAAGGAACCTACCTCTGACATCTCCATTCAACCTTCCTCCACTTACCTTTAGGTTTTTCTCCCTCATGATAGATATTTGCACCATGGGAAAAAGTATCTGGCTATTCACTCCATCTTTGCCTCTCGTCATCTTATAAACCTCTATCAAGTAATCTCTCATACTTCTTTGTATTCATCAAATGCAACTTTCCAGAACTAAGTAATGGAGAAAGTGAGAACTGCAGATCCTGATGAACTGCTGATGCCCAAAGCTTTGACTCTCCTGTTCCTCAGATGCTGCCCCAATGGCTGTGCTTTGCCAGCACCACACGTTTCGACTCTGATCCCCAGTACCTGCAGTTCTCACTTTCTCCATTACTTAGAGCTCTCCCCTCTGCACACTGAACAGGGAATTAATCAGCAGAAACCCGTTGCATGTGGAGCTGACTGTTTAGTTCTGGAAAGTTGCATTTGATGAATACATTTATTAAACGATAAATTACAATTCAACAAATATTCATTCATTCCCAGAGGTACAGGTTTGGTTCATGAATTGGGCAGCTTGAGAACAAACAATGAATGACGAAAGAACTCCGCGTTATAGAGTATTCCAGGTGTTACATTCCAGGCTGGATTTTGTTTACCTTAATGCTGGGAATGTTATCGGATAAACAGATGTGATAACGGAATGAGGTGAAATGGAGAGGTGTGACATTTTTGCCATCACAGAGATGTGTTTGAGGGAGGTCAGGGCTGACAACTCAATGTCCTGTCGTACAAGATCTAGAAGCACGACAGGAGAGGTGGTAAAAGAGGAAGTGGGGTCGCATTACTAATTGTGGAGTTAGTGACTGCAGTAAGAATGATCTAATGAGGCTTGGTGGTTAGAGCTCAGGATCAAAACCATGAAGACACACCGCTGGGGATATATTATAGACTCCCAAACAAAAGAAAGTACAGGAACTGATATAGAACAAATTTACTGAGGTGTGCTTTTTCAACAATAGGATCATTACATTCAGGCATTTCAATTCCAACCTTTCATTCGGGCAGTGATAACATTTGTAAGATGGGACAGATGCCTTGAAATTTATTCCTGGGAGCTTGTTATGTCAACGTGTAGCAAATACAACAATGGGCGGGGCTGTGCTGGGCCTCACCGTGGGGAACGAAGCCAGTCAGATGTTGCAGGCAGGATTGGGGTGAGCATGAAAGGACCAGTGACTGTGACTCCTATGTCTTGAGTTTGCTAAGGAAAAGACCCAGAAATGTTTGAAAAATAAAAGCTTCTTGGATTTTGGATACCGATTTTATGAAAAAAAATGACAGGATCTGGCCAAAGTGCAGATGCTTCTAGGTGCAACTGTAGCAGAACAGTGTGGGGCGCGAGTTACGGGATGACTTGAACAAAATGTAATTGATGACAGTGTCGGCCCAGCATGTTACACCGAAGAAGAATTTTGGGAATACAAGCCCAGAGAACCTCGGGTATTGACACATTTCCGAACAGAATTAAAAAGGAAAAAGAAGCTTAAAGCAGTTACAAAGTGAGCAGGTCCACGGAGGTCCGAAAAGAATATAGAAAGTGTAGGGCTAAACTTAAAAAGTCAGTAGAAGAGCAGAAGTGGTGGCGGGGAGTTAAAACATTCGAGGGTAGAGATTAGCAAGAATTCAAAGACATTCTTTCGGGTTATTAAGGGGAAGAGGATAACGCGGGAGAGAATGGGCACTATTAGGGACCAAGGGGGCAGCCTGTGCATGGAGCCAGAGAATATGTTAAACACTGACTTTATTTCGGTCTTCAGTTTGAAGAAGGAGTTCCTGGATTCAAGGAGAGTGACCGTGTGATCCTTGAGTGAATTGATACAGAAGCTGACAAAGAATTGGAAGTTTTTGCGGGATAGAGAGTAGGCAAATGCACAGACCTGGATGAGCTGTATCTTAGGCTGACGTGAGGAGATTACAGTCTCTTAACTTTTCATTTCTGTTTTGCCTCTGGCCACAGAGAAGGTGTGATAGGACAGGATAACATCTGATATTGATACAACTTTCAAACAGAGTGCTAGAAATACCGCATGGGGTTTAAGACCACCAAATCTCACATCAGTGAGAGGGAAATCATTTTCGAAAATTCTTCGGGCTGTTGAGGCTGGCTCATTGAATATCTTTAGGATTGAGGCAGACTGATTTTCATACAAGCTTTATGGGGAAATTATAGACAAGTGGAATGGGGGATTATCAAAATCGATCTCACCGAATTGAGTGGAAAAGCAGACTCAGTGAGCGGATAGACATATTGTTGTCCCTATGTCGAATTGTATCATTTTTACAATAGCCTCGTATTCACTAGAACATCAACCTCTCTCGCTGTGGAGTGAGACACAGTTTGGAATGCAGTCGATGGATTCAAGGAATTAATAAATGCAGTACTCTTAGACAGAAGGGACCAAGGGACTGTGACAACGCAGATTGGCTGTCGGGTTGAAGATTAGGAGCAGCGCAGTTAGCACTACCAGAAGGAAAATCTCTGTCAGACATCTTCCAAGGCCAATCAGTGATCTTCGATGGAGAGCAGGTCGTCAGTGGCCAGGTGTCAAGGAGTGCTTAATGCCCAAGTGCTACATCACTGCAGTGTCTCCCTCCTTCCCTAACCAAAACTAAATATGAAGGGGAAGAGAGACATGCGGTTGGTAGCAGAGTCAGTCGTAATGTTTGGCTCAAGAGGTTTTGGACAGCAGCAGCTGAGCGAAAACTGCAGGCAAGCTCAAATAAAGTCCTTTCAACTTTAGTCTCGCAGCAACGGAGATGGCAGTTAGGACTGTTGAACGTTCCTCCTACGGGATGTGGGGAGCTCAGGGAAATTCCCACAGTCCCTGGTAACTATACGTGTGGAAAATGCACCCAGCTGCAACTCCTGGGAGACCGTGTTTGGGAGCTGGAGCTGGATGCCCTCAGGATCATCTGAGATATGGAGAACTTCATAGATAAGAGCTTTCGTGTTGTGTTCACACCCAAGACTTGCCCCAGTCATGTTTCTGTAATGACTATAATATTCCAGTGCCGCGTTAAGATCCATGCTATGAGTACATCAGGCTTACCTATCTTTCCTGTTGCATTTAAATAAGGTAAATTTAATCCAACAGGAGTCCTTGCTCCCTGTTGTGTTCAAGACAGAGAGGAAGTTGGCGACGACCTGGAATGGCGAACAGAGTAAGCAGAGGGTGCAGGAATCCCCTGTGGCAATGTCCCACGAAAACAAGGACACCGTTTTGGATACTGTTCAGGGGAAATACATTCCAGGGGAAAGCAGCAGTAGCCAGGTTGGTGGCACTACCATTGACTCTGAGGCACAGTGGGAAAGGGTAACAGTTAACAGGACCTTCGAGATAGGAGAGTCGATTGTTAGAGGGACAGATTGGAGATTCTGTGGCCTCAAATGGGGATCCAGAATGTTGAGTTACCGCCCAGGTGCCAGGGTCCAGGATGTCTCCGAGCGGCTGCAGAACATTCTCAAGGGGGAGGGGGAGCAGCCAGAAATCATTTTGCACGTTGACACAAATGACACAGGTAGATGTAGAAATGAGGTCGTACAGAGTGATTAGTGAGAGCTGGGAGAAAAGTTAAAAACCAGGACCTTGACGGTGGTAATCTCCTGATTACTTCCATTGTAATGAGCTAATGAAGGTATGAACAGGAGGATATGGCAGGTAACTAAGTAACTAAAGAATTGGTGCGGGTGTGGGGGGCAGAGAGATTCAGATTTTTACATTGTTGTCTTTTCAGTGACAGAGTTGACCATATCAGGAGGGACAGGTGGTGCACGCACTGGGAAGGGGACCAGTATCTTTTTGGCGAATTTTGTTCATGCAACAAGGGAGGATTTAAACTATATTGGCGAGTAGCGTTACCCTCATTATCAGGGAGGCAAGAACGAGGCTGGTAGGAGATACAGTAATCAGAAACAATAAAGTGAAGAGACAGGTCAGGCTGGAACATGATAAGGAGTAAGGAATGCCTGTTGGATTAAACTACATTTATTTCTGTGCAAGAGGGTTGGCAGGTAAGACCAATAAACTAATGGCGTGGATAGGAACATGGGATTGTGATAATATAGCCTTTATAGAAACATGGCTAAGCGAGGGTCAGGACTGGCAGCTTCATGCATCAGGTACAGGTGCATTAGGCGGGACAGGGATGGTGGAAGGAGGGGAGGAGCAGTTGAATTTCTGATTAAGGGGATTATCACAGCAGTAATCAGAGATAAAATAACTGACCAATCATCCAGTGAGGCTTCACGGGTGGAGCTAAGAAGTAGGAAGTGGATGATGATGTCACCGGGGTTGTACGATCGGCCTCCAAATAGTCAACGTGAATTTGAGTAACAAATATGCAGGGAGAAGGAAGACATGCAGGAGCAATATGGTTGTCATAAGAGTGGATTTTAATTTTTGTAACAGACCGAGACTGCCAGAGCGTGAAGGGATTTGATGGAGTGGAATCCGATAAGTGAATTCAGGAAAGTTTCCTCCAGCTGTATGTAGAGGGTCCTACTTCGGAAGGGGCAAAACTCGAACAACTCTTGGGAAACAGGGCAGGACAGGTGACTGAGGTGACAGTGGGGGAGCACTTTGGGACCAGTGACCATCGTCCTATTAATTTCCAAATAGCTATGGAGAGGGACAAAGCTGGTCCACAGGCTCAAGATCTAAATTGGGACAAGGGGAATGTTGATGGGATTGGACAGGATCTTGCAGGGGTCGACTGGAGTAATTTGTTTGCAGGTAAATGGCCCGCTGGCTAGTGGGAAGCCTTAAAACGTGAGATAGCTAGAGTTCAACGTCTATATGTTCCTATGACGGTGAAGGGCAAGGTTGGCAGGAATGGGGAACTCAGGCTGACAAGAGATATTTAGGCTTTGACTGGAAAAAAGAGGGATGCGTGGCTCAGGCACAGGCAACTGGGATCAAGGCAGTCCCTGGCGCACAATAAGGGATATAGGAGTTTACCTTTGATGGAAATCAGGAGGGCGACAAAGTGGACATGAAATACCCTAGTCTGAGAAGATTAGGATGAATCCAAAGAACACTTTAAGAATATGTGAGAAGTCTGGTTGAATTTATAACACAGATGGCAAGCTGGAAGATTAAGTCCAATCCCAAGATCCTGTGCTTAAACAAAGTAGACTACAACAGGATGAGGCAGTAATTTTTCAAAGTGCACAGCAAAATTATATATATTAGTGAAAAGGAAGGACTGTAGGAAAAGGAGTAATCTGTCATTTGTGTCTAAGGAAATAAGGGAGTCTATCAAATTGAAATAGAAGACATACAAATTGGCAAAGGCCAAGGAGAAACTAGGAGATTAGAATAACTTTAAAGATCAACAAAAAACCTGATGGGATTTTGACTGGGTCTACAAATGAGTAGCTATCCCCAGGGCAAGAATAGCAGTTTACACTGCTCGAGGGAACCTATTGCATGGGGAACATATGGCCGATTTAATTGTTGAAGTACTTATCTGAAGAAGTCTGTCAGCATAGAGATGAACCTGATAAAGTTAAAAATTACATCATGCTTGGAAAGCTCGTGCTTCCTAATAAACCTGTTGGAGTATAACCTAATGTTGTGTGATTTTTAACTTTGTCCACCCCATTCCAACACCGGCTCCTCCACATGAGAATCCTGACAGACAACCCCACCGAAACTGAAGCACCTGTCAAGTACTTGACTGAGTCACGGAGGTGTTGGGGAGGAGCGTGTTGTTTAAACACAAAGTGTCGAATTGAACTAGACATTTTAAATTGCCGTTACCACGGAGATAATCCTGACAACCAGCCTCCATTCAAAGCCACAAAGCACGTTAACATGGACTTGGCTGTGTCTCAGTACTTTTTCCAGTCACACTGAGATTTGAAATATTCGCCCACGGGCAGAATGCACACCTTTCCTTCCAGATGAAAAGGCCAATGATATTCAGATCGGCACGGATCAAGTATCTATCAGATCTGAACATGAAGTTCAATTTGTATTTCTCATCTGCAAATCCACCCTTTCCGTCCCCTACAACAGAAAAAAAAACAAGTCACCATTATTAATACAGGATGGAACTTTATAAGACAATGATAGTATTAAATTGTAGTTTCCTTGTTCCCCCAAAGCTTTAAATCTCAGTCTCACAATTTCTCTCTCTTGTGAACTGAAATCCAAACCAATATCATCCCTCCTTTCCTCCACACCCAGTTCTCACAATCTCTCTCCTCGCCTTGAATTCAGTTTCCGAGCTGCTGTCTGCAGACTAAGAACCAAATCAATGAGTTTGACTTGGAGCCTCCAGGATGTTGGTGAATCCTCCCCCCATCTCCCAGAACCCCCATTCTCTGATGAGAACCATTCTGCACACACTGGCCAAATCATATCTGGTTGAACTAAAATTAACCAAATTAGAACTCTAATTGGAGGCCCATCCTTGTCATTTTCCAAAGCGATCCTGACTATTCATAAGAGTTCTGACAACTTGCTGCAAAATGCTCCCCCATTGATACTTTGACCACTCGTCAGAACAGCAGGCAAAGGGCTATTCACCTGGATCGTGTCCTCAGAAGAAAGAAGCAAGGGAGGTGCTAATGACAGATTAATCCCACACATCCACAGCCTCCCTCCCTGGCACTGACCCGCCCTGCACATACGCCAAGAACTAACCAGCACTGCGCCCGTGCACTGATCTCCCTTCCTACGGAACATCCTCTCGATCACACAGGAGCCTGGAGGATTGAGATCAGCTGCTGCCCAATAGAGTGGAGGGGGCGGGGCTGGAGGACAGGAAATAATGGGATTGTCAACAATGAATGAATGTGGAGGACACTGGGGGATGGACAGGTCAGTGAGGGACAGGATCAGTGCAGCAGCAGGAGGGGACCCTGGACAAACTGAGCAATAGGAGAATCTGACAGGAGAGAAACTACAGGAAGGTTCTGTTTGGAGACTCAGGCAGGGACAGCTGGGAGACTGTATGGCCTGGTGGCTTGGGCATGTTTTGTAATCATCCTCTTCAAAGCCGCTGTTACCAAACTCTGAACCCGAACCTCTTGGTCCAGAAGAAAGGACACTACCACCATTTCATTGTGGGTTGGTGGAAAGAAAGGAAGATTTTCTCATCCTCACTCACATGGAAACTCCATGAGCTCCTCGTACTTACTGTCTACGGTGGAGATGGAGGAGACAGAGCAGGTGGGAGGGGGTAGGGATATAGGGACCGTCTTTCAAAAGGAACTCACCTGTGTTGGTGTTATTAACAAGACTCAATACGCAGTCACAAACACAAAGCTGGTGTACGTGAACGTTATCCAGAATATTAACTCCTATAACTGGGCGACGCAGACCCCAATGTACCGAGTTAAGTCCTGGATATCAATAACAGCCTTGTGCGTGGGAAATCATGTCTCATGAACTGGACTGAGTTTACTGAAGAAGTAACAAAGCGGATTGATGATGGCAGAGCGGTGAACATGATCTTCATGTACTTCAGTAAGGCGTTCGACAAGGTTCCTCATGGGAGATTGGTTCGCAAGGTTAGATAATTGGAATACTGGGAGAACTAACCATTTGAATATAGAACTGGTTCAAAGGTCGAAGACAGAGAGTGGTAGTAGAGTGATGCTTTTCTGTCTGGAGGCCTGTGACCAATGGAATTTCACAAAGATCGGTGCTGAATCCACGACTGTCTGCCATTTATATCAATGTGAACATAAGAGGTATTGTTAGCATGTTTGCAGATGACACCAAAATTGGCAGTGTAGTGGACAGTGAAAAAGATTACCTCAGAGTACAACGGGATCTGGACCAGATGGGTGAATGGGCTGAGGCGTTCAGTTTACAAAAATGTGAGATGCTGCATTTTAGGAAAGCAAACCTTAGCAGGACTTTTGCAGTTAATAGTAACTTCCTAGGGAGTGTTGCGAAACAAAGAGACCTTGGACTGCAGGTTCATAGTTCCTCGAAAGTAGAGTCACAGGTGGATAGGATAGTGAAAAGGCAGTTGGTATGCTTTCCTTTATTGGTCAGAGAATGTAGTATAGGTGTTGGGATGTCATATTGTGGCGGTACAGGACATTGATTAGGCAACTTTTGAAATATTCCAGCAATTCTGGTCTCCTTCTTATCGGAAGGATGTTCTCAAACTTGAAAGGGGTCAGAAAAGAATTACAAGGATGTTCCCAGCGTTGGATAGGGTGTTTTCCCTGCAGCGTCGGAGGCTGAGGGGTGACCTGATAGAGATTTATAAAACCAGCCAGTCATAGGTAGGGTAAATAGACAAGGTCCTTTCCCTGTGGTTGGGTTATACAGCACTAGCTGAGAGTGAGGGGAGAGTAGGCAGATAGGGTGGGCTGAGGGTGGGGGGAAAGAGAGGATGTGGGGATTGAGAGTGGTCGCACAGGTGAGGACAGAGATGGGGGCAGGGGAGGACAGGCAGAGGTAGGGGAGAATCAGAGAACGGGGAGTGGAACAGAGAGGGGGGAACAGAGAGTTATTTTATGAATCTACAACTCAACCCTGTTCCTGTTTTCTCCTCCTCACTTTCAATTGCTCTGAAGAGCTCAGAACTGCATAGTTCCTGGAAAGTCGAGTTTCAGGGAGACTCGGTGCTGAAGACTGCATTTGGGACGCTGACATTTATTGGTCTGTGCACTCATCAATAAAGGGACCTGGGTTCGATTCCACTCTGTGTCGTGTTTGCACATTCTCCCTCTGTGTATTTCCACGGGCATCCTCTGGGCGCTCTGGTTTCCTCACAAAATCCAAAGACGTGCAGGTGAGGTGGATTAACTGGGGGTAATGCTGGGTCACATGGTTCAGGTGGGATGCTATTCCGATGGTTGGTAAGGTCTCATGGGCTGAATGGGCTGCTTCCACACTGTATGGATTCTGTCACTGAGTATAAGAGTTAGGAGGTCACGTTGTGGCTGTACAGGGCATTGGTGAGGACAGTTTTAGAATACTACATTCAATCCAAGTCTCCCTGATTTCAGGAAGATAGGACTCAGCGCCATAATAACAAGTTCCTGGGAAGTGTTGATGAACAAATACACTGTGCAGAGTGGTTTGATAGTTCCTTGAAAGTGGGGCTGAAGGTAGACAGGTCGGTGAAGGTGGTGTTTGGTATGTTAGCTGTTATTCGGCAGTGCATTGAGTATAGGAGTTGGGAGATCATGGTTCGGTTGTACAGTTTATTGGCTCAGCCACTTTTGGAATGCCCAGACTGCTTTACATTCTAGTCTCCCTGCTATAGGAAAGATGTTGGGAAACCTGAAAAAGTCCAGAAAAGATTTATAAGGGTGCTGCCAGTATTGAAACATGTGAACCATAAGGAGGGGCTGAGGACATTTTGCCTGGAGTATTGGACGTTGTGGGATGGCATTATACAACGTCTTCAAAACTGCAATGTTTCCTGCAACTGTCACCATTTCAGATGCTGCCAGACCTGCTGAGGATCTCCAGCAATTTTTTTTTGTTTTTGTTTTTATTTCAGATTTCCACGATTTTGCTGAGGCACATAGAGTCATAGACATTTAAAAGGCTTCATATTTTGTTGACTCTCACCCCTGGGATAGCAGGACTGATGGATGAAGAGGACTCAATCCTCGTTTAATTCTCCTTTCCTTTGTCTTTCTGAGCTGTTGCCTGCATCACGAATACTCTATCCCCAATTCCCTGACCTGAATCTGGCCCATCTAAGCCACTCTTTAGCTCCCAACCCCCTGCCAGACTATTTACAATCTCACCAATGGAACTAGCAATCACCCCACCAAGAGAATTCTCCCAGCCCTGCCCAGGGGAAATCAGTCAGGCTGGTATAATTCTCACCTAGCCCAGAAACGGTCGCAGTGCCTGGAAAATCTAAACCCTTCTCTTGTACACCATTTCTCCAGCCACACATCCAGCTGATCTATCCTCTTGTTCCTGGTCTCACTAGCACATGTCACTGGGTGTAAGCCTGACATTATTACTTTTCATTTTAATACATCTCTGATTTTCCTTTATACATATTTCAGGCCCTCATCCCTTTGTTTCGCGATGTCGTTGGTATCTGTGTGTTCCACAACCATTGGTTATTTACCCTCCAGCTACAGAACTCACTGTAGCCACTCCATGCTATCAGAGATCATAGCACCAGGGAGGTAACATAACATCCTTGATTCATGTCTGTGGCCACAGAAGTACCTGCCCTTACTCTGACCATTGATCCCATGTCACTATAGCCCTGTAACTGTCTTTCCTCCTGTTCGGTGCAGCAGAGCTATCTGTGGTGTCATGACCCTGGCTGTTGCTGATTTCCCCGAGAGGCCACCCCACCCATTCACCCTCAACAGAATTCCAACTGGTATACAGTATCTGTTTGAGAAGAGGATGATCACTGGGGACTCCTGCACTCCCTTGCTGAGCCTTTAACTTGATGTGATGGTCACCCATTCCCTTAGTGCCTGTGTAACCCTCACCTGCAGTGTGACGAACTCACTAAACGTGCTGTCCATAATATTCTCAGTGTCAAAGATGGTCCACAGTGAGTCCACTCACATCTCCAGGTCTGAAAAGCAGTTTCCCAGTAGCGCAGATGGACACACTTCCTACACACATAGCCGTCAGGGACACTAGAAGTGTCCATTATTTCCCACATTGTACAAGAGGAGCCCACCACGGGTCTGAGGGTTCTTGTCTCAATGTCTCTCTAGATTCAGCTAGTTACTCCCATGAAGAGAATTTACAAGTGCTTTCAACCTTCCTTCACTTCAAACATGGCCATTATAATCAATATCCCCAATCTTTACTTCAGCTGATATATTATATTTTAAAAACTGTTTACAAATACTCCGCAGTATCGCTTACAAATTGACTGTTCCCATTGGGACCATGCGAAATTCTGAATGGCCTGAACTAAAACTGAGGTTCAGCTTCACCTTCTCCCTGTCTCATCTCCCTCTGTTTTCACCCAACTCCAAAACATTCTCATTGAGCCAAGCAGCACTCAGCGTCAACATCGCCTTCAGCAATTTCTGGATGAGCAGATAATTGTCAGAATCTGTAAAATTCCACCTGAAAAGTTACTGGAATTTGAGTCCATAAGAAATTTCAATGGGAAATTTACAGGGAAATGAAAATAAGGAGTTCACAGGTTAAAGTCATGAAGTGGTTTACAGGGTCTAAACATGAGAGTTCCTGCAAAGAGTCGAGGTATAGTTTGGATAAATCTATGTTCCCTCTCAGACCAATATCTCCTTCCCGGGCTGCACGGCCCAGAACAGAGCACATACCCCAAGGGTGATCCAACCATGAATTTGTACATCTTTCTGCTATTTGCTTGACAAAAATATGAGAGTCTGGAATAGGGTGGTTCTGGAAAAGCACAGCAGTTCAGGCAGCATCTGAGGAGCAGTAAAATCGACGTTTCGGGCAAAAGCCCTTCATCAGGAATCGAGACAGGGTGCCTGCAGGGTGGAGAGATAAATGAGAGGAGGGTGGGGGTGGGGAGAACGTAGGAAAGAGTACAACAGGTGAGTGGAGTGATGATGAAGGTGATGGGTCAGAGACGAGGGTGGAGTGGATAGGTGGAAAGGAAGATAGGCAGGTAGGACAAGTCATGGGGACAGTGATGAGCTGGAAGTTTGGAACTGGGGTGAGGTGGGGGAAGCGGAAATGAGGAAACTGGTGAAGTCTACATTGATGCCCTGGGGTTGAAGTGTTCAAAGACAGAAGATGAGGCGTTCTTCCTCCAGGCGTCGGGTGGTGAGGGAGCGGCGGTGAAGGAGGCCAAGGACCTCCATGTCCTTGCTGAGTTGGGGGGGGGAGTTAAAATGTTGGGCCACAGGACATTATTTTTACCTAAAAATATGAGCTACTTTTCGACAGACAGAACAGACAAACCTTTCTCGTTCCACAGTTAACTGCCATTGATATTCAGATCCTGATGACTCCGCTGACTGTAGAAACATGCTTTTGAGATCCCGGTCTCAATTATTCTCAATTAATATCTGATAAAAAAAATTCACAAGACAAAGCTCACAGTCAGTGCAAGATGAATATTAAAGACAATTATTTCCCTGGTGTGTGTCTGATGTGTAAATGTTCCTCTTCAAATCGCCCCGCCCCGACACAGGAAGAGGACATGTCCATGCGCCTCACTGTACCTTGCCCCCAATAAAGATGGTGGCTAGAACGCAGGACCTATCATTGCCTGAGGGCCACAGACATTTTCCCATATGCTGCAAACGTGGGAGCAGGAGTTTCTAATGCAGAATTAGCGACCTGTACAGAGTGTAATTAAACCCCTTCCAGTCTAAACTGATACATTTCATTCGGTTTCCGAAAACTTCCCCTTTCCTGTTTCGACCTCCTTCACACACCAAGGGTCATTCTGGTACCTATGACCCTTCCTTAGATCCGATTGTAGGAATTCTAAATTTTCCCAGCGACCGTGTGGAAACAGAGCCCTCGGCCCAACAAGCTCACACCCACCCTCCGATGATTATCCCACCCAAACCCATTCCCCGACCCTATTACTCTACATTTCCCCTGACTAATGCACCTAATCTATGCATCCCAGAACACTACGGGAAATGTAGCTTGGCCAATTTACTGAACCTGCATATCTTTGGACTGCAGGAGATAGGGGATAAAGAGTAAGTAATAGGTTGAGATGGAGTGCAAAGAGAGACAGGAACATTTGGAAAGACAAAGGAGTGTATTACGATCTGGCTGGGAGGGTGCATAGCTGTTAATGGAGGGGACAGGAACCTGTGTCTGGCAGCATCTCAGTGGCGGTAGTGGAAATGGTGGCTGATGATCTACGTTCTGCTGAAAAAAGGACCCTGAGCTTCCAGTTGCCTGCCACTTTAACACATGAGCCTGTTCCCTGGCCAACATCTCTGTCTCAAGCTTACTGCAGTGTTCCAGTGAAACTTGATGAAAACTGGCATAACACTCCAGAACATGCCAAATTGCCTCCTCTTTCAAGGATTCACAATTTCCCCTCCCATGTGGTCAACCATGCCCTCCAGTGTATCTCCTCCACTTCCTGCACCTATACTCTTGAACCCCACACCTCCAACGCAACAAGGATAGAACCTCCCAGTCCTCACCTTCCACCCAGATACAACACATCATCCTCTGCCAGTTCCACCCCTTCGATCAGACCGCACCATCAGAGATATATTTCCCTTTCCACCCCTTTCAGCATTCCACAAAGACCATTTCCTCTGCGACTCCCTCATTAGATCCATGCTCCCAACCAACCCACCCTCCACTCCCAGCACCTTTGCTTGCCAGTTCAAGAGGTGTAAAACCTGTGCCCACACCTTCACTTCACGTCAATCCACGGCACCAAAGGATCCTCCCACATCCAGCAGAGATTTCCCTGCACGTCCAGATACCTCACCTATTTTATCCTTTGCTCACGATGTGGTCTCCTCTACATTGGGGAGTCAGGACGCCAACTTGATTCAGAAGAACATTTCTGGAACACATGCACCAACTCCACCACCATGTGGCCGACCACTTCAACGCCCTCTCCCACTCCACCAAGGACATGCAGGTTCTGGGCTGCCTCCATCGCCAAATCCCAGCCACCCGACGTCTGGAGGAATAACACCTTATCTTCCACCTTGGGACCCTTCAACCACACGGCATCAAGGTTTGCTCATCTCCCCTCCCCCCCCCCCCACCTTATCTCAGATTCAACCCTCCAACTCGACACTGGCCTCTTGAACTGTCCCACCTGTCATCTTCCTTCCCAATTATCCACTCCAACCTCTCCCCATTACCTCCCATCTACATCTACCTATTGCCTTCCGAGTTCCCATCCCACAAACCCCACACACCCCTCTTATTTACCTCTCAGCCCTCTTACCTTTGGAGAGCTGATGAGTTAACCAGCCTCCTTTCAGCATTAACAATTCTGTGAACATTTTATTCTGAGCCCTCTAAGGGAATATCAGGGCAGGGTTTGTAAAGAGGTCAGATTGAATGAGCGTCTCAGTGAACAAAAGTGAACAGAGAGGTTTTGGGATGGATTGAATCAAATGTTATCAATTTGCACGGCTGCCAACATTACAGCAGTTACAAATGGGAGTGATCAAGAGAGTGGAATTAGAGCAGCAAATAGATCTTAAACATTTATGCAGCTAAAGGGCATGCTGGGTAAAGATACCACAGTTAGTGCTTATTTCATTCCAGACACACCAGCCAGGGCACACACCCTTGCTGTGTCTACCATATTGATCTCTAAGATTTTTGTTCATTTGAAGTGTTCCATGTTTAGATAGTCCAAAGACAGCTTCATTCTCCTCAATCTCTTCTGCCAAGGCAATGCTGCTGTTAGCAATCATGTCACTATGGCGTGTTACTGGCTGCTTCAAGGACTGGAACCGGCAATTGAGACTGAAAGGTTACTGTATAAAATATCTTCACTTGTATTGCCAGATTGCCAGACACATGAGGGGCTTTAAGAAAAAGTACTTAAATGATGGGCACTGAGTGTCAGAGTGCCTACTGTTGTGGGGACATTCTGTTTAGATACAATCTATTGGTAATTGTTAAAATTGACTTATCCTGGCTCCAGAGAAGTGTGCAGAGCATTATAACGGTCATCGAAGACGGTAACAAATTTCCCAGAGGTTACAAATCGTAAATGACAGAGTCGGCATGAGTTCTGCTGGTAAAGTGTATAAATTTATTCAGAATGGCTCCAATTTACTTTCAGAAGCAAGTGAGAGAAAAGCACATTCCTGAGGTCTTTGCCTTAGTCCAAATTTAGACATTCAGGAGAGCTGAATGGAGAGTTGGTGTTGGCAGTTGTCGTAATGATAGGCAAAACTTGTTTCACAGAGAGAGAGAGTTCACAGATGGAAAACTCAGCTTTGACATCACATCAACTGCAGGTCCTGATCCGTATCAGTAACATAAAAGGGGAAAGCAGCATTCCTAGCTCAGAGAAATCATTCCCATGTTAGGCAGGTTGTCGAATATTTAACCGGTCATGTGATCTGGGAAGACACCAATGTAACGGGACCAGGGCGAAGCTGTGTAAATGTGAAGAAATTTACTTACCCCTCTCAGTGGGACACTCACTGACACATTCACACTGGGGAGAGGCTGTTCACCTGCCTCACGTATAGGAAGGGATTTACTCGATCTTACAATCTGCTGAGGCACCAGAGGGGTCACAATGGATTTAGATCCTTCACCTGCTCCATGTGTGGGAAAGGATTCACTCAGTCCTCTGATCTGATGAAACACCAGCGAGCTCACTCTGGAGAATGACCATTCACTTGCACCCAATGTGGGGAGAGATTCACTCAAATGCACCACCTGCTGAGACCCCAGTGAGCCCACACAGGGGAGAGACCATTCAGATGGTCAGGGTGTGAGAGGGGATTCAGTGATTCATCCTGACCCCCTGAGACCCCAGTGAGCCCACACAGGGGGAGAGGCCATTCAGATGGTCAGGGTGTGAGAGGGGATTCAGTGATTCATCCTGACCCCCTGAGACCCCAGTGAGCCCACACAGGGGAGAGACCATTCAGATGGTCAGGGTGTGAGAGGGGATTCAGTGATTCATCCTGACCCCCTGAGACACCAGCGAGTTCACACTGGGTAGGAGCTGTTTCCCTCTCTGTGTGACAAGGGATTTGCTGAGACTTCAACACGACTGAGAGCCCAGTGAGTGCACACAGGGAAGTGGTCATCCCCCTGCTCCTTGTGGTGTAGAGTTCACACATCACTGCAGGACTCTGATTCTGCAGTTACTGTCCATCAGAGTCAGGAGTGGACCTTGTTCATGATGACACTGCTGGAGTATTGATGTTGTTGTTAACCACATTAACTGGGCTGGAGTTGACTGAATTTATATTGCCACTTTCTGAACCTCAGGATGCCTCTCTGGGCAGTAGGTCTCCACAAACAGCAATGTGACAAGGAGCAAGGTTTATCTGTCTTGATTTAAATTGTGATCATAGCACTGCTGTGTCACAGCACCAGGTAAAAGGTTAGAGTCCAGCCTTGGTCAACGGCCTATGTGGGGTATCCACATTCTCCCCATAATAGTGGGGGTCCCCTCCATGTGCGCTGGCTTTCTCCCACAATTCAAAGATATGCAGGTTAGGTGGATCGGTCGTCATAAATTGTCCACAGTGTTCAGAATTTACAGATTAAGTGAATCAGCCATGGGAAATACAGTGTTACAGGGATGGAGTGCTCTGGGCGGGATGTTCTTCAGATGGTTGGTGGGATTTGATGGACCAATGCTCTCCTTCCACACTGTAGGGATTATATTGTATGATTGAGGATAAAGAATATTCTCAGGGTCGCCTTGGAGGAGGAGCATGTGGGGTATATCAATGCTCTCTATGCCATTAGATAGAGGTGGGCACCGCAGGGGATACAGTGCATTGTCTCCACCGTCACCCCCAACCCCTCACCCCCAACTCTACTTTGATTTAGCCCCTTCCCACTCTGTCACTTGTAATGGTTTGTTTTGCCCATAATGGGCTTTGTTTGTAAATATTCAACTGATGACACTGGTGTGCTACGGCTGGTGATTATACGTTAACAAAAAAGAAAATAATGGAATAATGATGTTGATGGTGGGAAGGTTGCTCAGCTGGGTGAGATAACACTTCAGGGGAGGAGAAATGGGAGAACAATGCTTCACAGCTCACAGAACAAGAACTGAAAGTAGTTACATCAAACCAAAGGTTCAAAGAGGGAAGGAATATTTCCCTGGAGTTTGAGTAACTGAAAAGTGATGGGGTCCGGGAGTAGACAGGATTTTGTTTAAAGGGCATTTGAAATTTTAAAAACTGTTAAATGCAGATAGTTTCGATTCTTTAAGTTTTATTTCTTGTGGATTAAACTTGTACTTTTTAAAAAAAAAACAAATTCACAAACCTTGCGTTAAAGATAAATGTTAAATAAAATCCATCAAACCATCCCTCACTGAAAACAGAGGTGGAAGTGCAATCTCCTGCAGAATCCCTGCCCTGACTACTTCTTCCTACCCGGGCTCCATGGCTATATACATACCTGGGAGATAGCAGCAGGAGAAGGCCATTCAGCCTTTGAATCTGGCTCCACCATTCAATGGGAAACAGCTGACCATCCAGTTCAGTCTCCTGTTCCAATCCGCTTTCATGACTTCACCTTGAAGAACTAGATTTCAGTCCTCCTTGGGCTTCACTGCCTTTTATACCAGCGATGTTGATGTGTTATTGCTGGGTGTAGGCAGGGGGAATGTGATGGTGCTCTTCCTGGAGGACTCAGTGTCCCTCATCATCCTGCAGTAACATCAACTGGGTTTCAGCAACGAGAGATAGATCCCATTTCCAGGATATGGGCATCACTGGCTCAGCCCCACCACTAGGTACCATTGAGAAGATGGTCGTGAGCTGCTGTCTTGTACCATTCACAGTCCATTTGGCACAGATAGACCGACAATGCTGGGAGGGAGAGTGTTACAGGATTTTGGCCCAGTGATTCTCCATCTTTGGTTCTTCAAATGCTGGTTAACTTAATCACAATCTGGACATGATTTTGAGATTTCAGTCTGCAAATCTTCACCATCTAGCACACTGTATAAAAGGAATATGTACAGGTTAGAAATTCAGAACAGACTATTCTAGTTTCTCTGGAATATCTTTTTCCCCTTTCTTCCCCCAAAGCTGTAACCCTCCAGCCTACTTACTCTCTCCCACCATTCTGACTCTGCTGCCCCCTAATGTACACCCTCCCCATTCTCATGGAGTTGTTGATAAACAGCTCCATGCCACCACTTCCCATCCTGGTTAGACTCTGCACCCTTTCTGGGTTCACTTGCTTTCCCTTCAGTTGCTGCAAGTCAATAATGTAAGAGCAGAATGAAACAAAAGGAAACAGAAAGGGAGGTGGCAGATCCTGGACAGAAGAGGAACCTTCAGTCTGGGAGAATGGGTCAGATGCTTCCTTGTTTCCCATTAGTTTATTCTCAGCATTACAATGAACTGGGGATGGAGAGTGGTCCCACGAGGGCGAAGTGACACTTTGACCCCCTAACTGATCAATTCTACAAGCAGATACATACCTCCTCTAGCCAATCACAGTGTGAAATGCTTTCCCCTAATTACCCCAAAACATGTGCTCCAAAACACGCCCACATTCTGTACATGTACAGTGCCGGGTTTCCCCACACACTTGTGGATCCTGCCTCAGGAATTATGGAAGTTGCAGTCCCCATGAAGTCACTGGAGCCCTGTCTCTGGAAAGTGAATGAAACGTGTGGGATGGAAGGGTGTTGTGTATAGGATCCCTATGCTGACAGACAGGACATATGGCTTGTCACTGGGTTTTACTGGGACATCAGGTTAGACAACCCAATTTCTAACGTACGGAATATAGATTCAGTCAATTGCGGGGTGGAGGGGTCAGTAAGGGGAAGCAGTTTTAGGCAGAGGTGGCTCAGTGGCTCGCACCTCTGCCTCACAGCTTCAGAGACCCTGGTTTGATTCAAGCCTTTGGTGACTGTGTGGAGTTTACACGTTCTCCCAGTGGCTGCATGGTTTTGTTCGGTGTTCCAGTTTCTTCCCAAAGTCCAAAGATGTGCAGGTTAGGTGGATTCGCCATGCTAAACCACAGTGTCCATGCATGTGCAGGTTAAGCCATTAACAATGGGAAATACTGGGAATGGGTGAGTCTGAATTATAGGATTGGTGTGGACTCGATAGATGAATACCCTGCTTCTGCACTGTAGGGATTCTATTCTATTCTCATGAAGAAGAATGTACCAATCTCAATGTGTTATGAATCTGTGGAATTCCCTATTCAAAACACAGTGGATGCCAAGACAATGAGCAAATTTAATGGACAGATACAGATTTTTAATTTGCAATGGGCTGAAGGGTGTGAGAGAGAGAGAGAGAGAGAGAGAGAGAGAGAGAGAGAGAGAGAGAGAGAGAGAGAGAGAGAGAGAGAGAGAGAGAGAGAGAGAGAGAGAGAGAGAGAGAGAGAGAGAGAGAGAGGAGAGAGAGAGAGAGAGAGAGAGAGAAAGAGAGAGCAGGCAGGAAAATCCAGCTGAGACCGAGGTGAGCTCAATCATCATGGTATTAAATGGTGGAGTTGATTCGAAGGGCTGCATTGCCTCTCCTGTGCCCAGGGCTTATCTTCTTACGGTAATAACTGGAAAGCGGAATCCAAAACTCACCATCTTCACCAAAGGAGATTTTCGGAAAATGTAGGATAGTCAACTGGAATAGTATTCAAAACTGAGATAGTGAGGAAGCGTGTAGAAGATAATGATTTTGCAATTTTAAACTGAGGGGGAACAGTGATTTATGGTTATAGACCGTGTGGTACATTCACACTGTCCAGAATACTCTGTTGTGAATATCTATTCTGTAATTTATTACAAAGCCAAGGTCACTGATAATGAAAACCAAAACACCCAGGAAACATCGCCTCACCTCGTAATCTGACAAAAGCCGCGAGATAAATCTGGTTGAATTTAGAACACAGATGGAAAGCGGGAAGATTAAATCCAGTCCGAAGATCCTGTGCTAAAACAAAGAAGACTACAATAGGATGAGGCAGGAGTTGGTAATGTAGACTGGGAGCAAAGACTTTACGGTGGGACAGTTGACAGACAGTGGAGGAATATCAGAGCAATTTTTTGAAGTGTTGAGCAAAAGTATATATCAGTGAAAAGGAAGGACTGTCGGAAAAGGAGTAAATTGCCGTGGGTGTCTAAGGAAATCAAATTGAAATAGAAGGCATACAAATTGGCAAAGACCAAGGAGAAATTAGGAGATTAGATAAACTTCAAAAGGTCAACTGAAAGCTTGACGGGATTGGGTATAAAAAGTGATGAGCAGCAATGCCCAGGGACAGAATAGCAGTTTACACTGTTAGAGGGAAACCTATTGTTTGGTGAACATATGGCCTCTCTAATTGTTGAAGCATTTAACAGTTACCAGAGAGATAATCCTGATCAAATTAAAAATCACAGCACACTCCAGAAGCTTGTACTTCCAAATAAACCTGTTGGACTATAACCTGGTGTTGTATGGTATTTAACTTTGTCCACCCCACCCCAACCCCGGCTCCTCCACATCAGAATCCTGATAGAGAGCCCCACGGAAACTGAAGTGCCTGTCAGGTACTTGAGAGAGCCACGGGGCTGTGGGGGAGGGGTGTGTGGTTGAACCACAGAGTTGAACTGAACTAGACTTTTTAACTGTTGTTGCCAGGGAGATAATCCTGAGAGACAGCCTCTATACAAAGTCACAAATTACAAAGGTAGAAGAATGGGAGCCGTACATCGGACCTGATGCTGCCTAAAGGCATTTTGCACATAAAATACCCAGGTAACTACCATGTCTCATCAATAAAGACTCAAAGAAGACCTCTCGGAGTTCTGTGCCTTGTAATTCCTATCCAGCATGGTTCAGGAAGATGAGGACACAGCAGTCAGTCTTCACAGTGGAGAACACGAAGAACATGCCAGTAATTGATAAGGAGATTGAGGAAGGGGAGGATCTAGAAACGACCATTATCATGAAAGAGTTAGAGCTGGGCAAACTAATGGCGCTAAAGGTAGACAAGTCTCCTTCCCCTGATGGAATACATCCCAGGATACCAACAGAGTTCGTGGGAGAAATAGCAAATGCACTTAGTTACCGCATCCTACAGCAGAGACAGGCCCTTTGGCCCAAAATGGCCAATGCCGATCAGAATGTCCATCCACACTGACCCTATTTCCCTGCACTCGGCTCATCTTTCTCTGACCCTTTCCGATCCATGTATTTGTCCAAATGCCTTTTACATGTTGATCGCGTACCCGCCTCAACCACTTCCACTGGCAGCTCATTCCATATACATACCACCCTCGGTGTAAAACAGTTGCCCCTCAGCTTCCCTTTTATTCTTTCTCCTCTAATTATAAACTGATGCCCTCCAGTCCTTGGTTCCCTGGGAAAAACACTGAGTGCATTCACCTTACCCATGCCTCTCATGATCTTATACACTTCTATAAAATATTCCCCCTCAGTTTCCTCTGCTCTAAACAAAAAAGCCCTCACTTGTCCAACCTCTCCCTGTAACTCAGATCCCTGAGCCCTGGCATCATCCTTGTAAATTTCTTCGGCACCTTTTCCAGTTTAATAACTGAAACCTACACTGCATTCATCACATTTCCAGTGTTTCCCCACGGCATTGGAACAGACATGACAACGCCAATGGATTACAATCAATGATTGATAATTTACCCCGTAACAACAATCCCATTTTCATAGCTTTTTCCATGATGCAGGAATCCTTTTGTCTTTCTGGTTTCATGGTTAATTGTCCTCATACAAAACCAGTGGCTTAACTGTTCCTGGGAAATGTGTCATGATTTTTTAGACTTTCAAAAACCAATGAAATCTCTCTCCACAGTCCCCACGCTAACATGGACTTCACTGTCTCAGTACTTTGTCCCCAGTCACACTAACATTTGAAATATTCGTCCACGGGCAGAATGCACACCTTTCCATCCAGATAAGGTCAATGATATTCAGATCGGCACGGATCAAGTAACTATCAAAACTGAACATGAAGTTCAATTTGAAATTCTCAACTGCAAATCCCCCCTTTCAGTACTGCACAACAGAGAAAACAGAAAGTGCTGGAAATCCTTAGCAGGTCGGGCAGCGTCTGAAACGCTGACAGATGCAGGAAATATTGCAGCCTTGAAGAAGTGGTTAGATTATCACACCAGGCACGTGCGCTTGATGGCCAGTATGTAGAAGATGGGGGCATTGTGTTCAACAGTTTTATACCAGAGACTCTGACCTCATTTGATTCCATGTTTCTCTGTGATTCCCTCTTTTCGGAAGCAGGCAGGAGTGGGAAGCAGTGGAGAATGTAAATGATGGGTGATCTTCCTAGTGCGAGGATTCGTGTACAGGAGCAGGAATCCCTTTCTGGAAGGGCCTTGGTGAGACCACACCTGAAATACTGTGTATATCTTTGTTCCCCTTTCCGAAGGAGAGCTACCCTGGTTATTGAGAGAGTAAAGGAGGGTCACCAGCCTGAGTCCTGGGATGTGGAGATAGTTATGGGCTGCAGCTACTAGAAATCAGAGTTTATACAATGTAAATCTGGGGAAGTGCAGCAGGTCAGGCTGCATCACAGGAGCAGGAAGGTTGATGTTTTGGGTCAGAACCCTTTGTCAGCCCTGATGAATAGTCCTGACCCGAAATGTCACCTTTCCAGCCCCATCGTATTCATGCTGGTCATCAAGCACCTATTAATTCTAGTCCCACGTTCTGGCACTCAGCGTGTAACCGATATTGTAGTACCTGGTGTGATCATCTCAACACTTCTTCAAGGCTGCAATGTTTCCTGCATCTGTCACCATTTCAGATGCTGCCCGAACTGCTGAGGATCTCCAGCACTTTTTGTTTTTATTGTGGATTTCCCCCATTTTGCTCAAGCACTTAGAGTCAGAGAGCTGTACAGCTCCATATTTTGCTGACTATAATTCCTGGGATGGCAGGACTGATGGATGAAGAGGGACTCAATCCTCATTTCATCCTCCTTCCCTTTGACTTTCTGAGCCGCTAACTACATCACTAATATTCTACCTCCCATTCCCTGTCCTGAATCTGACCCATCTAAGCCTACACTTTAGTTCCCATCCCCCTGTTAGACTGGTTAAAACCGCACCAATGGCACTGGCAAAAGCCTTCACCAGGAGATTTCTCCCAGCTCTGCCCAGGGGTAACCGGTCAGGCTGGTACAGGACCCACCCAGAAACGGTCCCAGTGCCTGAAGAATCTAAACCCTTCTCTGGTTCACCATTTCGCCAGTCACACGTCCAGCTGATCTATCCTCTTATTCCTGCTCTCACTAGCACATGGCACTGTGAGTCAGTCTGACATTATTTTATTTCAGGAGCTACATTTTACTGTATCCCAGATCTCCCTATATCCAGCTTTCAGGACCTCATCCCTTTGTTTAGTGATGTCATTGGTATCGGTGTGTTCCACAACCACTGACTTTCCCCTCCAGCTCCAGAATGTCCTGTAGCTGCTCCATGATAATCGCGGATCCTGGCACGAGGGAGGTAACATACCATCCTGGATTCATGTCTGTGGCCACAGAAGTGCCTGCCTATACCCCTGATTATTGAATCCCCTGTCACTATAGCCCTGCCACTGTCTTTCCTCCGGTTCTGTGCAGCAGAGCTATCTGTGGTATCATGAACCTGGTTGTTGCTGATTTCCCGAGAAGCAACTCCACGCATTCACCCCCAACAGAATCCCAAGCAGGATTCAGTATCTTTTTGAGAAGTGGATGATCACTGGGGATTCCTGCACTGCCTTCCTGAGCCTTTTATTTGGTTTGATGGTCACCCATTCCCTTTCTGCCTGTGTAACCCTCACCTTGCAGTGTGACGAACTCACTAAATGTGCTGTCCAATACATTCTCAGATGCTCCACAGTGAGTCCACTCATAACTCCAGGTCTGAAAAGCAGTTTCCCAGCAGCTGCAGGTGGGCCCACTTCCTGCACACAGAGCCGTCAGGGACACTGAAAGTATCCCTTATTTCCCACATTGTACAAGAGGAGCACACCACGGGTCTGAGGGCTCCTGTCACAACGTCTCTCTAGATTCAGCTAATTACTCCCATTAAGAGAATTTAAAAGAGCTTTCAACCTTCCTTCACTTCAAACATTTCCATTATATATCAAAAGCCCTAATCTTTACTTAAGCTGATACATTATATTTTAAAAACTTAACAAATACTCTGCAGGTATCACTTACAAATTGGCTGTTCCCATTGGGACCATGTGAATTTCTCAATGGCCTGAACTAAACCAGAGTTTCACCTTCAACTTCTTCCTGTCTCATCTCCCTCTGTTTTCACCCAACTCCAAAACACACTCATTGAGTCAAGCAACACTCAGTGCAGCCCTGTCATTTTCATTGTCTGCTCACACCTACACTGCCCTCAGCCTCCTGTCCTGTTCCAATGCATCTCAATGGGAGCTCAGGAACTGCATCTCATCTTTCAGCTCAGCCCTTTGTAACCCCAGAGTCAACATGGACCTCAGCAGTTTCTGGATGAACAGACAGTTGTCAGAACCTGGAACATTCCACCTGAAAATGTGCTGGAATTTGAGTTCACAAAGAATTTTAATGAGAATTTTGCAGGGTGTTCAAAATTAGGAGTTTACAGGTTAACATTATGAAGTGAGTGACTGGGACTAAATCTGACAGTTCCTGCAAAGAGACTAGGTATAATCTGGATAGATCTGTTTCCACTCAGGCCAAATCGCCCATGGGGGATTCAACCACAAATGTGAACATCTTACTGCATTTTGCTTTACAAAAGTATTGAAGATATTTTCCCAGAGACAGAACAGACAACCCTTTCTCCTTCCACAGTAAAATGCTAATGATATTCAGATCCTGATAACTCCGCTGTTTGCAGAAATCTGCTTTTTTGAGATCCCGTCCTCAATTATTCTCATTTAATATCCCATAAAGAGAATTCACAAAACAAATCTCAGCCAGTGCAGGATGAATTGGAAAGACAAATATTTCTCTGGTATGTGTCTGCTGTGTAAATGCTCCTCTTTCAAATCACCCCTCCCCCACCCAGGAAGAGGACATGTCCATGCACCTTGCTGTACCGTGCACCCAATAAAAATGGCGGCCATAACCCAGGACCTATCACTGACTGAGGCCCACAGCCGTTTTCCCATTTGCTGTAAACATGGGACCAAGAGTTTCTAATTCAGGACTAACCACCCTGTACAGACGTGTAAATAAAACCTCCCAGTCTAAACTAAATCATTTTCTCCCGGTTTCCGCTGCCGCTCCCCCTTCCCAGTTTCCGGCTCCTGCACACACCAAGGACCATTCCGGCTCCAGTGACCCTTCCTCAGAACCGATGGCAGCTGGGAAAATTAGACTCCCTAGTGTGGAAACAGGCCATTCGGTCCAACAAATCCACACTGACCCTCCGAAGAGTATCCCACCCAGACCCATTCCGCTACTCTATTATTCTAAATTTCTCCTGAACAACGCACCTCACCTACACATCCCTGAACACGACGGGAAATATAGCTTGGCTAATTCACCTAACCTACACATCTTTGGACTGCAGGAGATAGGGTAAAAGAGTAAATAATAGGTGGGATGGAGCGACCCTTCAACAACACGGCAACATTTACTCATCTCCTCTCCCCTGACCTTATCTCAGATCCAACCCTCCAACTCAGCACCGCCCTCAAACTGTCCCATCTGTCCATCTTCCTTCCCAATTATTCACTCCACCCTCTCACCATTACCCCCACCTGCATTTTCCTATCGCCTTCCCAACTACCTTCCCACCAGCCCTACACACCCATCCTATTATCTGTCCTCTTCCCCACCCTCACATTCCTGAAGAAGTGCTTAGGCCCAATATGTCAATTCGCCTGCTCCTTGCATACTGCCTGATCTGCTGTGCACATCCACTGCCACACTTTAACACAAGCTGGAAGAACACCACCTCATCTTGTACCTGGGGTCCCTTCAGCACTCTGGTCTCAACATTGGATTCCATAATTTTAAGTCCTAAGTCTCCTACGTACTAGTATCCTAGCCCCCATCCCATAGACCAGGCCCTGTTATCACATCGCCTGCAATTACACACTACCTATGGTTAGTCACTAACAATCTCCATAAACAGCTATTTCACCCTCCCCCAGCCAGATCGTTATCCACTCCTTTGTCCAACTGCTCCCATCGCATTCTTTGGAATCTATCCCCACCTATCATTTACACCTTAACCCCTACCTTCTGCATATAAACCAACATTGTTTCTCAGGAACATCAGTTCTGACGGAGGGTCATTGGATCAGAAATGTTAACTTTGACTTCTCTTCACAGATGTTGCCAGACCTGCTGCGCATTTTCAGGATGTTCTGGTTGTTGGTTCTGATTTACAGCATCCGCAATTCCTTTGGTTTTCATTTACTGGGAGTTGGTAATTCAGGTCCAGCAGCCTACATCGTGTGTTTATCAACCCACCCAGTCCACAAACTCAATTTCTCTCCCAGTCTCTGCTGTCTCTCCCACTCCCTTCACACTCACTGGGTCCCCCCTCACAGTGACATTGCACCTGCACAGCTCATGGTCACGTGTTGGCCTGCTGGCCACACCCCTCATTCACTCCCATTGGCGGGAGGATTACACCAACTCCCCTATTGGTCTGAAGCTGCCATCAATCAGCCAGGTCCCATTGTGACTTCAGTGGTCGGAGGCTGAGGGGTGACCTCAGAGGTTTATAAAATAATGAGAGGCGTGGATGGGATACAGTGACAAGGCCTTTTCCCTGGGGTTAGGAAGTCCAGAACAAGGGGGCATAGGTTTAAGGTGAGAGGAGAATGATATAAAAGAGACCCAAGGGGCAACTATTTTCATGTGCGTGTATGGAATCTACTGTCAGGGAAGTTGTGTAACTATACAAGCTGTCACCATTTGAAAGGCAGCTGGATGGGTATATGAATAGGAAGGGCGTAGAGTGATATGGGCCAACTGCTGCCATACAGGACTAGATTAGGTTGGGACATCTGGTCGGTGTGGACGAGTTTGACTAAGGGGTCTGTTTCCTTGCTGTACATGACTGTGGCTCTGCCCTGGGATGAGCTTCATCATTCTTTGAGTGGGGCAGTATCACAGAGCACAGAGGCTGGCGGCTATTCAGCCCATTGGGGCTGTACTCTCTCCATCTGGAGATGCTGCCAATCTGCCCTTACTCCACTCCTATTTACCAGTAGCCCTCCACATTTATCCTCAAATAGTTAAATTGCAAACCTGTTTTGACAATAACAAAAGCTGCATCCAGCTGTGATTCAAACTGTTCCAGATGCTCAGAACCTACTGAGTAAAATAACCTTCACATTTTTAACCTGCATTATTTGCCAATTACCTGAAAGTAGTTACTAAAATTTGTGACAATAATTTCTCTCCGTGTTTCAGTAAATTAAATATCCTGGAAACAAATCTGTTTCTGGTTGAAGTCACTGCTTAACCTTCTCAGCTCCAAGAAGAATTGTCAGGCCTTTTGCTAACTCTCCATAAAAGAGAAATCTATCTTAATTTGAATTTAATTTGAATTTATTAGTGTCATAGAGAAGCACAGCACAGAAACAGACACTTCGGTCCAACTCGTCAATGCCGCCCAGATATCCTAAGTTAATCTTGTCCCATTTGCCAACACTTTGCCCATATCCTTCTAAGTTTCCTAAACACATACCCAATCAGATGCCTTTTAAATGTAATCGTACCAGCCTCCACACTTCCTCTGGCAGCTCATTCCATACACGTACCATATTCAGCTTGAAAACATTGCTCTTTACATCGCATTTAAATCTTTTCCCTCACACCTCACGTCTGTGCTCTCTGGTTTTGGACTCCCCTAACCTGGGAATAAGACCCTGGCTGTTCACCCTAACCATGACCTTCACGATTTATCAACCTCGAAGGTCACCTCTCAGCATCTGATGCTCCAGTGAAAACAGCCCGAGCCTATTCAGCCTCTCTTTGTATGGGTCAAACCCTCAACCCTGGAAACATCT
Organism: Chiloscyllium punctatum; assembly: GCF_047496795.1. Taxonomy (NCBI): domain Eukaryota; kingdom Metazoa; phylum Chordata; class Chondrichthyes; order Orectolobiformes; family Hemiscylliidae; genus Chiloscyllium; species Chiloscyllium punctatum. The sequence continues at coordinate 114,125,271 of NC_092742.1, forward strand.
TTGCACACCTTTTCTGAATCCTTTCATGTTTTATAATATCATTCCGATAGCAGGGAGTCCAGGACCGAAAGCAGAATTCCAGAAATGGCTGAATCAATGTCCTGTACAGCTGCAAAATAATGTCGCAACTCCTATACTCAATGCACAGACCAATAAAGGCAAGTATACCAAACGCTTTCTTCATCACCCTGCCTATTCCACTTTCAAAGAACTATGAACCTGCACCTCAACGTCTCTTTGTTCAGCAACACTCCCCAGGCCCTTCCCATTAAATGTATAAGTCCTGCCCTGATTTGTTTTTCCAAAATGCAGCACCTCACATTTATCTGAATTCCACTCCATCTGCCACTCCTCAGCCCAGTTGATTGAAGTCTCATTGTACTCGGAGGTAACTTTCTTCCCTGTCCACTGCATCTCCAATTTTGGTGTCGATGTAAAGTCACTAATCATAGCTCCTATATTCACATAGAAATCATTTATATAAATGATGAAAAGCAGTGGACCCAACACCAATCCTTACACCATATTGCTCAGCACAGGCCTCCAGTCCGAAAAGCAATCCTTCACCACTATCCTCTGTCTCCAATTTTCCAGCCAATTTTGTATAATTTGTTAACCAGTCTGTTATGTTGAACCTGTTGAACATCTTTCTGAAGACCAAGTTAGTGATTTCCATGCACAAAGCCATGCTGACTATCCCTAATTATTTCTTGCCTTTCCAATTCCATCCAAATCTTGTCCCTGAGAAGCCCTTCCAACGACTTGCCTGACTTCAGGCTCACCGGTGTATTGTTCCCTGGACTTTCTTCACCACCTTTCTCAAATAATGGCGCCCGTCTTACAGCACCTCACCTGTGGCTATTGGTGATACAAATATCTCAGCGAGGGGCCTGGCAATCACTTCGCTAACTTCCCACAAAGTTCGGGGACACACCTGATCAGGTCCAAGGGATTTATTCAGCTTTATGTATTATCAGATATCCAGTACCTCATTCTCTGTAATATGGACACTTGTCAAGTTATCACTATTTATTTTTCCAAACTGTCTCACATCCACATCCTCTTTAAGTAAAAGCTGACATAAAATCCTCCCACCTCCGATGGTTCCACAGACAGCCTTGCTGATCTTGGAGGGTCCCTAATCTCTGCCTGGTTACTCTTTTGTCCGAGGTGTATTTGTCGAATCTCTTTGGGTTCTCCCTTAAACCTATTTCCCAAAGCTATCTCATGTCCCCTTTTAGCCCTCATGGTTTCCCCCGACTGTACTCCTACTGCCCTTTTACTCCTGGAGGGATTCACGCAAACCCAGCTGTCTGTACCTGCCATATCCCTCCTTCATTTTCTTGACCAGGCCCTCAATTTCTCTCGACAGGCAGCATTCCCTTCACCTCCCAGCCTTGGCCTTAACAGGAACATACTGTCTGTGTACTCTCATTGTCGCAGGCCTATGGATGCAATGGCAGATGAGGACAGAGAAGCAATCATTCTCAGTAAAGAGGTGGTGTTGGGAAAGATAACAGCCTAAAGGTAGATGGGTCGTCTGGCTGTGATGGAGTGCATCCCAGGGGACTACAACAGAAGGCAGAGGCTAAATAGCAAACGCACTCGTGATAATTCACTAAAATGTGCTGGACTCTGGGACGGTTCTGTCAGATTAGATAGCTGCAAATGTGATGCCAATATTTTAAAATGGACCTGTTAGCATAACTTCTGTAGTGGGGGAAATGCTCGATCTCTCAAGGAAGAAATAGTGAGCTATCTGGATAGAAATTGTCTCAGAGCAGACACAGCATCGATTCATGAAAGGTAGACAACACTAAGCTGAGTGGTAGAGCAATGTGTGTAGAGGCCAATGTAAGTCTGCAGAGGGATACGGATAGGTCAAGTGAGTGGGTAAGGGTCGAACAGATGGAGGACAATGTTGGGAAATGTGAGGTCATCCATTTTGGTCGGACTAACAGCTAACTGATGAAATGGTGAAACTTGCAGCACGCTGCTGTACAGAGGGAGCTGGGTTTCCTTGTGCATGAATCACAGGAAGTTGGTTTGCAGGTGCAGCAGGTAAATAAGACAGTGAAGGGAATATTGTCCTTCATTGCTAGAGGAATGGTTATGCTGCAGCTGTACAGGGTGCTGGAGAGGCCACACCTGGAGTACTGTGTACAGGTTTGGTCTCCATACTTCAGGAAGGATGGACTGGCACTGGAGAGGGTGCAGTGGAGGATCACTAGTTTGAGTCAGGATTTCAGAGGGTTGACGTATGCGGAGAGATTGAGAAAACTAGTTCTATACTCATTGGAATTTCGAAGTATGGGGGGTTGGATAGGAAAAAAGTTGAAATTATGAAGGGATGTGAATTCCACTGGGGACGGAGCAAACTAGGGAGCAGAGAGTCAAAATAAGGGGATATCAGATTTAGGACTGAGTTCAGGATGGACTTCTTCAGATAAATCTGTGAATCTGTGGAATTTGCTGCTGAGTGCAGCAGTTGACGTTATCAACTTGACTATCGTTAGGTCAAAAGGTAGATTTGTGAACAGGAAAGGAATTAAGGGTTATGGGGAGAGAACAGGAAAGTGGAGCTGAGGCCATGAAAAGATCAGCCCTGATCTTATTGAAAGGCAGAGCAGGCTTGAGGGGCCAGGAAGCCTACTTCTGCTCCTCTTCCTTATGTTCTTATGTTCCCACTTTCCAGCTGTCCCTTTACCTGGGAATAGCAAAGAAATATTGAAAGTTCTCGCCTTGTACCGTCAAAATTCGCCTTTGTCCAATTTAGAACACCGTTTAGATCTGGTTTAGTATTTTCTGTAACTATTTTAAAACTCGTAGAATTATCAGATAATCCTGAGAGTGTGGAAGCAGGCCATTCGGCCCAACACATCCACACTGACCCTCAAAGCCTCCTACCTTAAACCTGTAACGCTGCATTTCCCATGGCTAATCCACCTGGCCTGCACATCCCTGAACAATATGGGAAATTCAGCCTGGAATATCCACCCAACCTGCATATCTTTAGATAGTGGGAGGAAACCACAGCAAACAGATGAAACCCACGCAGGTAATAACAACAAGGTGATCATCCCTTTCTTATTTCCCAGGTCAACCTAAATAACCTTGCTGGACGTAATCTCAGAATATCCTCCCTCAGCACAACTGGAATGCTACCCCTAATCAAAAAGGACACTCCGCCTCCTCTCATGTCCCCCTTTCTATCCTTCCTCTTGCATCGATACCCTGGAACATTACGCTGCCCGTCCTACCCATCTCTGAGCAACGTTTCTGTAATACCCATGATATCCCAGTGCCACATTCAAAACCATACCCTGAGCCCATCTGCCTTCCCTGTCAGGCCTCTTGCATTGAAGTAAATGCAGTGAAACTTGTCAGTTCTACCTGGTTCTGTGCCTTGCCCTTGCCTGCCTTGACTGTCTGACTTCTGAACTGTACCAGCCTCAGACCTACCTCTTTTCTCACTATCTCCTTGAGTTTACCCACACTCCCTCACTGGTTTAATGACTCCTGAGTATCACGAGCAAATCTCCCTGCCTGGATATCAGACACCTTCCAATTCAGGTACAATCCATCCTTCTCATGCACATCAACTCTACTCAAGAGGAGATTACAATGATCAAAAGATGTGAATCCTTCTGCCCTACACCAGCTCCTTAGCCAATCATTCATCTCCTCCATCCTGCTATTCCTAGTCTCACGAGCATGGAGCACCTGGAGTAATCCACATATTATGACCGAGGACCTGCTTTATTATATTCCAGGCTAATTTGCTATATTCTCTCATCAGGACTTTATCTTTTCCCCTTCTTATGTCATTGGTACCAATGTACAATGACCTCCCACTGGTCATTCTTTCCTTTGATAATATTCTGCTACCTGTCTGAAACATCCTTGACCCTGGCACCAGGGAGGTTCCACCCCAATCTGATGTCTGACTATCAGCTGCAGAAACAGCAGTCTGTGCCCAACTAGAAAGTCCCTTATCATCCTTGAGCGTTTGGAATCTGATATACCTCTCATTATAGTGGAGTCAATCTCAGTACCAGTAACTTGGCTGTCAGTGCAACATTCCCTGAAAGTCTATGACCACTTACATTATCCAAAACAGTAAACTTGTTTGAGATGGGGATATCCACAGGAGACTCATGGCTGAAAAGTTGTGTTGCTGGAAAAGCGCAGCAGGTCAGGCAGCATGAAAGGAGCAGGACGTTTCGGGCATAAGCCCTTTTCTAGCAAAACATTTTTCAGCTCTGATCTCCAGAATCTGCAGTCCTCACTTTCTCCACAGGAGACTCCTGCTCTACCTTCCTCCCTCTCCTACCTTTCCGATAGGTAACCCATCTACCTGACTGTATCGGCAGTTTTTCGGCCTGAAACTGCTACCTATCACACATCCCGACTCTTGTAAATTCATCATTACCATTAAGCACCGCTCCATCTGATCCATGTAATCCAAGAGGATTTGCATCACTTCCTGCAGGCTATCATCAGGATCATTCAAACTCCCCCTACTCTCCTCCAGGAAGTGCACATCACTGTACGAATGGCCATCTCTGCACCTTAATCTGTAGACCCAGAAAAAGGGCAGAGTCTTACAGCTTTACAGAAGACTACTCTCGAATACATTAGAACCTGTATTTTATATTTAAAACATTCAACCAAAAGATCATAACAGAGGCACTTAAACTAGTAAACACTCACCCTACTGAATGTTGCGGATTTTAAAAAGTAAAGCAGAGTAAGATTTACCTTTTAAGAGACTGAAACCCACTGAGCTGATCCCCGGCTGCGAGTCACAGACATACAGCACGGAAACAGACACTTCAGTCAAACTCGTCCATACCGACCAGATATCCGAACCTAATCTCGTCCCATTTGCCAGCACTTGGTCGATATCCCTCTAAACCCTTCCTATTCATATACCCATCCAGATGCCTATAAAAATGTTGCAATTGTACCAGCCTTCATAACTCCCTCTGGCAGCTCATTCCATAAACGCAACACCGTCGCATGAAAAAGTTGCCCCTTAGGTCCCTTTTATATCTTTCCCCTCTCACGCTAAATCTATACCCTCTAGTTCTAGACTCCCCCACTCCAGTGAAAATACCTTGTCTATCTATCTGATCCATGCTCATGATTTTAGAAACCTCTGAGATCACTCCTTAGCCTCTGACGCTCCAGGGAAAACAGCCCCAGCCTATACAGCCTCTCCCTATATCTCAAACCCTCCAACCCTGGCAAAATCCTGATAAATCTTTCGTGAACCTTTCAAGTTACACAACATCCGTGTGATAGGTGGAGAACAGAATTGTGCACAATATTGTAAGAGTGGCCAAACCAATGTCCTGAACAGCTGCAACATGACCTCCCAACTCTCTTCCTCAATACTCTGACCAATAAAGGAAATCATACCATATACCTTCACTATCCTATCTAACTGCGCCTCTACTTTCAAGGAGCTGTGAACCTGCACAGCAAGGTCTCTTTGTTCAGCAACACTCCCCAGGACCTGACCATGATGTGTATCAGTCCTACTAAGCTTTGCTTTTCCAAAATGCAGCACCTCGCACTTATCTGAATTGAACTCCATCTGCCACTCCTCAGCCCATTTGCCCATCTGATCAAAATCCCATTGAAATCTGAGGTAACCTTCTTCACTGTCCACTACACCTCCAATTTTGGTGCCATCTACAAACTTACTAACTATACCTCCCATGTTCACATCTAATTCATTTATATAAATGATGAGAGGTAGTGGACCCAGCACCAATCCTTGTGGCATTCCACTAGTCACAGGCCTCCAGTCTGAAAAATAATCATCCATCAGCACCACCCTCTGTCTTCTGCCTTTGAGTCAGTTCTATATCCAAATGGCTACTTCCGTGAGATCGAACCTTGCCAACCAGTCTCCCATGGGGAACCTTGTCGAACGCCTTACTGAAGTCCATATAGATCACATCTACTGCTCTGCTCTCATCACTCCTCTTTGTTACTTCTTAAAAACCAGATCGAATATGTGACACATGATTTCCCATGCAGAAAGTTATGCTGACTATCCCTAATCAGTCTGTGCTTTTCCAAATACACGCAAATCCTGTCGCTTCGGGCTCCCTCCAACACCTCGTCTAGCACAGCATCTGTAGTTCCCAGGTTTGTCCAAACCGCCCTATTCACCAAAGCCATGTCCTGTCCCCTTTTTGCCTTACTGATTTTATTCTGAAGTATGCTCCTGTTGCCTTTATACTCGAAGGATGTTTGTGATTTTTGGACTGGAATAAATGCAAAATATTACATCTTGGTGAAACTAACGAGGGCAGGAATTACACTGATTAAAAGTTTGGCCTCGGATAGTGATTTGAAACAAAGAGACCGAGGGGTTCAGATCTTTGAACTATGTGTCACATGCAGACAGGGTGGTTCAGAAGGGCTTTAGCACATTTGCCTTCATTGCTCAGATCTTTGAATATAGGAGTTAGGACGTTATGATGAGGTTGTACAAGATGTTGGGGAGGCCTCTTCTGGAATACTGTGCCCAGTTCTGGTTGTGCTGTTATAGGAAGGATATTATTAAATCGGAGCAGGTTCAGAAGAGATTTACCAGGATGGTAATGGGAACGGAGGGATTGAATTATAAGCAGTCTGGATAGGCTGGGTCCTTTTTCACAAAAGCACAGGAGGCTGAGGGGTGACCTTATTAGAGGTTTATAAAATCCTGAAGAGTTTTGGTAATGTCAACAGCAGGTGCCCTTTCCAGGAGGGGGCGCGATTCAAGATTGGGGACATACTTTTTAAAGTGAGAAAAGGAAGGTTTTAAAAAGAAGTTCTGGATTTTATTTTTTGTTTCTGGACAGAGAGTGGTTTACACGTGGAATAAACTTGCAGAGGACATGGTAGCTGTGAATACAATTACAATTTCAGGGTGGCACAGTGGCTCAACGGTTAGCACTGCTACCTCTCAGCGCCAGGGACACAGGCTCAATTCCTGTATTGGGTGACTGTCCATGTGGAGTTTGCATATTCTTCCCCATGACAGCGTGGGTTCCTCCAGGTGCTGCCGTTTCCTCCCACAATCCACAGATGTACAGGGGAGGTGAACTGGCCGTGCTCAATTGCCCATAGTGTTCAGGAATGATTGAGTTGAGTGAATTAGTCAGGGGTAATTGTAGAGCAAAAGGGTAGGGGAATGGGATTCTAATAGGAAAAAAACATTTGGACCTGTATATTTGGAGCCATAGAGAATGCTCGGATGGACTTAGACCAAGTGGAGGCAGATGAGATTAGTTCAGTTCAAATTTATGGTCGACACGGACTGGTTGGACCACAGGGTCTGTGTCGATGCTGTGTAACTTTATGACTCGTTATCTCTATAAATTCCTCTATGCTTGGAACTCTCCCTATCAGTGCCACCTCATCCAGCCTTACAAATCCTCCTCACCTCTATAATTCCTCTCCAGCCTCAAAATCCAAAAATCTCTATCACAAATATCTCTATCTCTGTAACATCCTCCATCCTCACAATCCTTTCCAACTTGCATCTCCTCCAGCTTCATTATCCTCCCCATGTCTAATCCCCTCCAGTCTCTCAAAGCTCTGCTATATGTGCCTTTCGTTATTTCCAGCTTTCAGGATGCCCAATGTTTATTTCTCACTTGATAATAGCCCTTTACAATTCCTGCGCTGAGCTTCTGAATTTCCTCTTAAACCTTTGCGTCTCACTTTCCTCCCAAGAAAATCGACCAATCACATGTCATCTATTCTAGAATCACCTTTTCTGACCTGATGTCCAATGGAGCCGGTCATATTCTTATAATAAACATCTCAGCGGTCTACAGAACAGGAAAACGCTCTGGTGGTCCATCGAGTCTGTGAGAAAGAAAACTACCACCGAACTATCCTCATCTATTTTCCAGTACTTGTGGAAAAGTGTCATCTATCATGGCATAGCAAGTGCACACTAAATACATCTCAAATGTTTTGGGGATTTATGTCTCCCACCCTCACAGACAGTGAGGTTTAGTGCAACTGGTGCTCGATGATGACATCACCCACAGGAACACAGAGCAGCTGGGTCTGTGCAAACCAGAGATCGCCCACAAATTGGGAAGGTTGGCAGGGTCCCTGAGAGGGGGCACAGGAGAGTTACCAGGATGGTTCAAGGAATGGGGGATTTTAGTTGCAGGGACATGGGTGTTGTTAATACATATCAAGAATATCCATCTATAATAGATGGACTCTCATTCTCAACCTCTCCCCTTGCCTGGGCTGTGGTAACCTTCAGGTTAAACCACCACCAGACATCTCTCCCTAATAAGAGAGCAGCCCTATGGTCTGGTAGGACAATACTGACTTTACCTTTTACACAGTGATGCCACTGTGCACCGGGGGTGGAGAGAGGGAATGCTGAAGGTGGTGGATGGGACACCACTCAGGCACAGTGCTTTGTCCTGGAGGATGTTCGCTTTCTTTAATACTGCTGAGGGCTGCACTGATGCAGGCAAGTGGAGAATGTTCCAACACGATCCTGATGTGTGCCTTATAGAGAGCAAACAGACATTGGGGAATCAGGTGTTTGGGAAAACAGATTGTTCTCCTTGTAGCAAAGGAAATTGAGGGGAGCTGAGAGACAAGTGCTTACAAAACATATACATCAGGATGTTAAACCTTACACTCATCAACTCATCATAAAAGGATTACTGGACACATATTGAAGATTTCGGGGAAATTTATTGACAGGACGGTTTGATTCAAAGGAGAATTTTTATGCAGAAAATGGAATTGAGCTGGAAAAAAATACTCACACACAGTGCAAATATCCAGGTCCTGATGAATGGAGTAATTCAATCAGAGTTTGGTGTTACAATTACTGAGATTCCCATCTGAATATCCACCTGTAGTATCCTGTAATACAAGTTTATAAAATCTGTCACTGTCAGGTCAGGTTAGAAACTCGCACCATCCCCTCCTCCTGGCCCAGGATGACTGTACACATTACCCCTTGTGGAGGTCAGCAGTCAGTTCAGGGGGAAATCTATGTGGGTTTCTATGAGTTTCCACCTTGGGACTTCATGTGACTGAACAGGACAGATCTTTGACACATGGGACAGAATGTTGCAAGAGTCAGTGAGATGCGGACAGCAGGATTTTCTTCCTTTTCTATCCTTCCGTGCTGCCGCTGTGCCTCATCAATAAGACATGGGGGGGGCGGGGGGGTGAAAGGCTCATGCAGCTTGATGGGCAAGTTGTCTCCATTCTGACCAATGGGCAGCAAGATCCTCCCAGTCACTCCAAAGAGTCTCTCTGAAGACAGCAACTCAGCATGCTTCCCACTGGCCGGTGATCCCTGGAAAGATTCAGAAGAATGAGGGGGGTATCTCCTGGAAAATGTAGAACAGTAAACTTCTAAAAGGATTATAAACAATTTAAAGAGAGGGATTCGGAGAAGTGGACAAGTTGGTAAATGGAGCATAACTTGGGATACTGTGAGGTTGTTAATTTTGGAGGAGGTAATAAAAGAACAGAGGACTATTTAAATGATGGAAACTGTAGAAAGCTGCAACACAAAAGGGACCGGGGGTAACTGTACAGGAAACACAGAAAGCTAGCACACAGTTACAACAGGTCATCAGGAAGGGGAATGGAATATTGTTCCTGATTTCAGGGGATTTGCAGTAGAAGAGTTTCGAGTATATACCTGAGAGCCACTTTATATAGTGCGAGTGAGACCACATCTGGAGTAATGAGAGAAGGTTTGGTCCCTTTATTTAAGGAAATACATCACTTCATCGGAAGCATTTAGAGAAGATTGACTGGGATGATACCTGGTTTGCAGGGACTATCTTTTAAGAAAAGGCTGAAGAAATTGGGACTTGACTCATTGGATTTGGGGGAGAATGAGAGGGGATCTTATTGAAACATATAGGCTTATTAAGGGGTATTACAGGGTAAATACTGAGAGGATGTGTCCCATCATGAGGGAACCTAGAACCAGATTCTGGGTCAGTTGCAGAATCAAGGACTGGATTAGTGGTGCTGGAAGAGCACAGCAGTTCAGGCAGCATCCAACGAGCAGCGAAATCGACGTTTCGGGCAAAAGCGTTTTTACCTGCAGAATCAAGGGTTCTGTTTTAGATTTGTCAACTTTAATGCAACACAGACATGGGTAAGGGGTTTCAGTAGCAATGGAGCTGGGGTGAGGTGGAGAAAAATACCATTTTAGAGATTGGAGTTCCTGGTGTTTGCGATTGTGTAGATGTCTGATCAGAAGGTCACCTTGGGGTCAGAATATGAGAGCAATATTGTGAAGTTCTGCCTCAGGCATTTCCCAGTGAGAGGGAGGGGCTCAACAGTAAGGGAAAGGAATTTGTAATAGCAACTGAAGGCAATGGGTTTAACCATTGCAGTGTTTCATTGGTGGAAATTGCAGCCAATTGAGTGGTAAGCAGTTTGATGAATGAGTAACAGTGGAGCAATGGAGAGGGATGATAGGGAGAGAGAGCTGGGCATTGTCAGTGTACATGGGAAACCAATACGATGTCACCTCCTGGCAGTATGTAGGTGAGATACAGGAGGGGACAAAGATAGATCCTGGATGGACACCACATATGAGGAATTCAGAAAGGAAAGGGAGAGTGGAGATGGAGCAGGATTTTCCAACAACCGGGAGGTCAAATATTAGTTCTTAGCAGAATTGGAGAGAAGGACATAACCAGAAAAGACAGACAGAACAACGAACAATATTTGTGAATTGGTGAGGGGGGTGATGAGCAGGAGCCCGACTCCAAAACTGCTATTTCTACATCAGTGACATCACCCAACGCCACCCTAGTCTCAGCCCATTTACTGAAATACTCGTCCATCCCTGTGTTATCTCCAGACTTCATTATCCAAACACAGTCCTGGCCAGCCTCCCACATTCAACTTACATATAAGCTCAAGAATATCTAAAACCCTACTGCCCAAGAGCTCACTTGTACCAAAGCTTGTTGATCCATCAAAAGGCTCCTATTAACAAGCAACAATTTAATATTCTCTCCCGTGATGTAATTCCTGGCTGTGAACATCCCTGTCTCCCTGCACCACACAACCTGTGAGACCCCGATAACTCATTTTCTTTCAGACTCCCAAAGATGCATTTATTCATTGCTTCACCTGTCTGGCTGTTTCGACACGGTCAAGGGAACACAGTCTGGAATTCACTCCCTGACCCTCTCAGACCTGCTTTCCTCCTTTAAGGTATTCCTGAAAACCTGCTTATTTGGCAATACTTTTGATCACCTGACCCAATATCTCCATCAGAATGGGGATATGTCAGAAATTCTCAATTTCTGTGAAATTATAAAAACGATAAAAATACAAACCGTTGTTGATTTGCACACACATTGTCAACTCTTCACTGTCGCAGAGTGAATAATCTGTAACATCTCTTACCCAAGAACATTGTGGGAGCACCTTCACCACACGAACTGCAGCTGGACAAGGAAGTCAAACATCACCCTCTCCAGAGGCAATGGGACTCTGGCATTAATCACTGGTGTCTCTGGAGAGAGAAACACATAGTTGATATTTCAGGGAGTGCTAAATGCATTACAGGAAGTGAGAATGTTACAGAATTTGATGGTCAGAAATGGAAGGAAAATGCACTCTTTTGTTGAAAAAAAGAATTATTCACTGGCAAAGATACTGTGGAAAATTTAGTCCGTTTAGAGAGCAGCACATTGTCAGGGGTTGGGCAGCAGAGGAAAATTAACTTACAAAAGGTCTGTGAAGGTAACAGTAAAACACTAAACAAGCCAACAGCCAGTGACCAAAGACTTGAACTCCCCTTCCCGCTCCACCAAAGATATGCAGGTCCTGGGCCACCTCCACCGCCAAATCCCAGGCATCTGATGCTTGGACGAAGAATGCCTCATCATCGATGTTCAGATCCTCCAACCACATGGGATCAATGTGGATTTCACCAGTTTCCTCATTTCCACTCCCCCCACCTTGTCCCAGATCCAGCCTTCCAACTCGGCACTACCCTTTTGACCTGTCCTACGTTTCCATATTCCTTCCCACCAATCGGCTGCTGCCTGACCTGCTGTGCTTTTCTAGCATCACACTCTTTGACATTGAAAACATCCTGACTCTGACACTGTGTAAATCCTGCCCTATCACTCCCTGCCAAGGAAGGCTGTGCATGTGTCCCCCTACAGCTTGCCCCTCTCAAAGTTGGCAGCCACACACGTGTCCCGTGGATCACTGCCCCCAGTAAAGATGGCGGTGATCACTCACGCCTTTCACCATTTGAAGCATTTTCCCGTTTGCCACAAACACGGGCCTGGGATTTTCAAATTTGTGTTTTCCGATGTGCACTAAGTTCTGTAAAACCTCTCAGACCGCTCCATTAAAATTTCCTTCTCTTCCTGGTCAATATGTCTTTCCTTAACCATGCCCTGCACCTTCACACATTTCCAATGGCTTGGTCACAACATCACAGTGCTGCCAGTGAAGCTTATCACGTGGTATCATTTTATTCCTGATGACGGGCTTTTGCCCGAAATGTCAATTTCGCTGCTCATTGGATGCTGCCTGAACTGCTGTGCTCTTCCAGCACCACTAATCCAGAAGCTTATCACGTGGTTGAGTGTAGCCACGCCCCTCATTCACTCAGACCAACCGGCACTACCTTGTCTTCCAGCCCCGTCCCCATCCTCTTATCGGTCCTGCACTGAGATCAATCACCAGAGGCCCTTTGTGGGCTGGAGCATGCTCAGTGCTTCCTGCTTTTGCTGCTGTTCATCAGGTATAAGAGAGAGTGTTCATTCCTGTTTCTCCTAATGTCAGACATTAACAACAACGACCTGCATTGTATGGAGTCTTTCACACTGACAATTCTCCTAAAGTGCTTCACGAATGCTGGAAACATTGATTAAAGAGAACAACTTTAAGATACATCTTTGAGGAGTACAGAGGAGGTTGGGAAGGATATTGAAGAGGTTTTTAGATCAGACAAACCATCTAAAGAGCAACCCACCCAGACCCATTCCCCTACATCTAACACGACGGGCAATTTAGCATGGCCAATTCACCTAACCTGTACATTTTTGGACTGTGGGAGGAAACCAGAGCACCCGGAGGAAACCCACGCAGACACTGGGAGAATGTGCAAACTCCACACAGACAGTTGCCTGAGGTGGGAATAGAACCCGGGTCTCTGGCGCTGAGAGGCAGCAGTGCTAACCACTATGCCACCATGCCGCCCATCTGCAACTGTTCTCTGCAGCTCCAATCATGGAGTGATGTCTGTGGAGAACAGCTTACAACGGAGACAGTTAGTGGCTAACCATAGTTTAGCAACCCCATGCCCTGGCCCACTACCCCACACCCCAGTCCTTGTTCTCACAGCCTGTCATTACACACTACCTATGGTTAGCCACGAACAGTTTCCATTAACAGCTAGTCACCCTCCCCCAGCCAGATCGTTGTCCACTCCTTTATCTAACCCTTCTTCTCGCTCTATCCCCACCTATCCTTTACTCCTTACACCCTCCCCTAAACCCTACCTTCTGCATCTAAACCAACATTTTTTCTCTCAGTATCAGTTCTGAGGAAGGGACACTGGGTCTGAAACTTTAACTCTGAGTTTTCATCACAGAAACTGCCAGACCTGCTGAGCTTTTCCAGAACCTTCTGGTTGTTGTTTCTGATTTACATCTTCCGCAGTTCCTTTGGTTTTAATTTCCCGGGAGTTTGTAATTCAGGTCCAACAGCCTCTGTCCCAGTCTCTGCTGTCTCTCCCAACCCCAAACAGTGACACTGCACCTGCACAGCTCATGGACAGGTGTCATCTTGCTGGCCACACCCCTCATTCACTCCTATTGGCTGCAGGACCACACAGACTTTCCTCCCATTGGTCTGGAGCAGCCGTCAATCAGCCGGGCCCCATTGTGATGAGAGTGGAGGGCTAATCCCTCTCTCTGCCCTGGGATGAGCTTCATCATTCACAGTGAATGGGGCAGTATCACAGAGCACAGGGCCTGGGGGCTATTCAGCCCATTGGGGCTGTACTCTCTCCCTCTGGAGATGCTGCAAATCTGTCCCAATTCCCCTCCTATTTGCCCACAGCCCCCCAAATATTTCCTTAAAAATTAAAATTCCAAGTCTCTTTCAGAATACCTGCTGAATCTGTGTCGTTCAGAATGTTCCAGATGCTCAGAGCTTACTGAGTACAATAATGTTCACATTTTCACTTTGTATTATTTGCCAATTACTTGAAAGTAGTTACTAAAAGTTGTGACAGTGTTATCAATTCCTCTCTCTCCACAAATTCAAGACCTTGGAACCAAATCTGCACCAGGTCGAAATCACTGCTTCAGCTTCTCAGCTCCAAGGACAATTATCTGTGCTGCAGCTTGCTCTCCACAAAAGAGGAACGCATCTTAGTTTATTAACACCATAAACATGTGCAGCACAGAAACAGAACTTCGGTCCAATTCATCCATGCCAACTAGGAATCCTAAACTACTGGAATCCCATTTTCCAACTGTTGGCCTGTATCCATCAAAATCCTTACAGTTCACGTACCCATTCGGATGCCTTTTAAATGTTGTGATTTTATCAGCCTCCACTACTTCATCTGGCAGCTCATTCCATACATACACCACACTCAGCTTGGAAACGTTGCCCTTAGATTCCTTTTAAATCATTGCCCTCTCAACCACGTGCTCTAGTTTTGGACCCACCTAACCTCAGGAAAAAGAACCCCGGCTGCTCACCTTATCCATGCCGCTCGTGATTTTATAAATCTCCATGAATCACCTCTCAGTCTTGGACTCTGCAGGGAAATTAACCCCAGCCTATTCAGCCTCTCCCTGTAGCCCAAATCCTCCAAATCTGGCAACGTTTTTGTAAATCCTGTCCGAACCTTTTCACGTTTCACAACATCCTTCCCAGAACAGGGAAATTCAAACTGAAAACAGAATTCGAGAAGTGGCTTAATCAATGTCTTTTAAATGTTGTAATTGTACTCGCCTCCACCCCTTCCCTTGGCAGCTCACTCCAAACATGCACTGCCCTCAAACTGTCCAACTCTGGCAAAGTCCTTGCAAACATTTTCTGAAAAGTTTCAAGCTTCACAACATCATTCCTGGAACAGGGAGATTGGAACTGAAAACAGAATTCCAGAAGAGCCTTAATCAATGTCCTGTACAGCCATAACATGAGGAAGAGCATAACAAACGCTGCATTCACTCCCTTACCTACCTGTGACTCTACTTTCAAGGAACTATGAACCTGCACTCCATGGTCTCTTTGTTCAGCAACACTTCCCAGGACCTTACCAGCAAGTGTATAAGTCCTACCCTGATTTGCCTTTCCAAATTCCAACAACTAACATTTATCTAAATTGAACTCTATCTGCCATTCCTTGCTCCACTGGCCCATCTGATCAAGATCCTGTTGTATTCTGAACTAACCTTCTTCGCTGTCCACTACACCTCCAATTTTGGTGTCTTGTGTAAAGCTACTAACCATGCCTCATATATTCACATCCAAGTCATTTATCTAAGGACCCAATAATCGATCCTTGTAACACACTGCTGCTTACAGTCCTCCAGTCCACAAAGCAAACCTCCATCATCACCCTCTGTCTCCTACCATCAAGCCAGTTTTGTACGCAAATGGCTTGTTCTCCTTCATTCCATGTTATGTAACCCTGCTAACCAGTCTGCTTTGTGGAACCTTGTTGAATGTCCATATAAACAACGTTCACAGCCTGGTTTAATCAACTTTCTTTGTCACTTCAAAACATTCAGTCAAGTTAGTGAGACACGATTGTGCACGTACAAAGATACATTGACAACAGTCAGTGATTATTCCTTACTTTTCCAAATAGATGGATATCCTGTCCCTAAGAATCCCTTCCAACAACTTGCCTGCCACTGACTTCAGGCTCACTATTCTCTTGTTCCATGGCCTCTCCTTATCACCTTTTTAAAATAATGGCACCTCACCTGTCACGATCAATGATACAAATACCTCAGGAGAGGCCCAACAATCACTTCCCTAGATTTCCAGAAAGTTCCAGGATACATCTGATCAGGTCCCAGGGCTTTATCCACCTTGATGCGATTCAAGACATCCAGTAACACCTCCACTGTAACATGGATACTTTTCAAGTTCTCTCTGTTTATTTCCCCAAACTCTCGAGCTTCCATATCTTTCTCCAGTAAAAATGACGTGAAATATTTGCATATCTTTCCCACCCCCGGTGGTTCCATAGACAGCCTTGTTAATCTTTAAGGGGTCCTATTCTATGGTCCAGTTCATCTTTTGTCTGTGATATATTTGCTTAATCTCTGATTTCTACTTAAACCATTTCCTGAAGCTATTTCATGTCAAACACCATCAGCAGCAAGCAACTGAGCTAAACGATCCCACAACCAAAAGATCAGATCGGAGCTCTGCAGCTCTGCCACACCCAGTTGTGAACAGTGATGGATAATTAAACAACTCACTGTAGGAAGTATCACAGATATCCCCACCCTTACTGATGGAGGGGCCTCACACAACCCTAACCCTATCGCACCAGATAAGACAACAGCATTTGCAGCAATCTGCAGCCAGAAGTGCAAAGTGGGATGATCCATCTCAGCCTTCTCCAGTGGTTTCCAACATCACAGATGTGAGTTTTAAGCCAGTTTGATTCAGTTTGAATAACATCAAGAAATGGTTAAGTAGTGCAAAGGCTACAGGCCCTACCAATATTCTGGCAATAATACTGATGGTTTGTGCTCCAGAACTTGCCACCCACCAATCCACGTCCCGCTCCAGCACTGGCATCTACCGACAATGTGGAACATTGCCCAGGGATGTTCAACACAAAAACACAGGGCAATCCAACCCAGGCAAGTTCCATCTATCAGTCCACACTCGATCAGCAGTAAAGTGATGGAAGGTGTTATGAACAGGGCTACCAAGCAGCAGCTGCTCAGCAACAGTCAGCTGAGCGACACTCATTATAGGCTCCACCAGGGCCACTTAGCTCCCGATTGTGTTACCGCCCTGATTCACAATCTAACAACTAACTGAATCCCAGAGGTGAGGTGAGGGTGACAGCCCAGTCCCACTACAAGACCACTATTTCTAGCTGTGTCCACCCTTGTCTCAGCTCATATACTCTCATCCACCTTGTGTTATCTCCAGACTTCAGTATCCAAACATACTCCTGGCCAGCTTCCCACATTCAATACCCCAGTAATCTTAAGAAAAACGAAATCTCTGCTGCCCAAGTACTCCCTCGTACAAAATATTGTCAATCCATCAAAAGGCTCCTATTCGTAATCTACAACATACAGCCACAGAGATGTACAGCATGGAAACAGACCCTTCAATCCAACCCATCCATGCCGACCAGATATTCCAACCCAATCTAGTCTCACCTGCCAGCATCCGGCCCACATCCCTCAATTTAAAATTCTCACCCTTGATTTAATTCCTGATTATGATCATCCCTAACTCACTGCATCACACATCCTTGAAGACTTCGACAACCCATTCTGTTCGAGACTCCCAATGATCTGTTAATTCATTACTTCACCTGTGTGGCTGCTTTTACAGTTGTCAAAGCAACATTTTCTGAAATTCGCAGCCAAACCCTCACAGGTTTGCTTTCCTCCTTTAAGACATTCCTCAAAGTCTGCTTATTTGGCAATGCTTTTGGTCACCTGACCTAATATCATCAGTCTCTGACCTGATGTCTAAAGTTCCCAATAATATTTTTGTGAAATTATAAGGATAATAAAACTACAAACTGTTCTTGATTTGGAAATTACCTTCAAATCATCACTGTTGCTGTAATGAATACTCTGTCATGTCTCTTACCCAACCACACTGTGGGAGCACCTTCACCACATAAACTGCAGCTGTACAAGAAAGTCAAACATCACCCTCTCCATAGGCAACAGGGCTTTGACATTCATCACTGGTTTCTGTGGAAGGAGAAACACAGTTGATGTTTCAGGGAGTGCAAAACAGATTACAGGGAATGAAAATGATGCAGAATTTGAGTGTCAGAAATGGAAGGAAAATACACTTGCTTATTGGAAAAAAAGAATTCTTGACTGTCAAATATTTTCCAGAAAAAATTAATAAGCAGCACATGGTCAGGGGCTGGGCAGCAGAGAAAAATTAACTTACAAAAATGTCTGTAAAAGTAATCGTGAAATACTAAACAGACCAAAAATACACCCATTGTTCGATACTGAGCAAGCTAGATATTGACAAAGTGGTCATAAGGGAGCCCAGAGATGAAGCAGAGCTGTATAAGCTGTTATGATCCCACAGTCATAGAGATGTATAGCACCGACAAAGACCTTTCGGTTTAACTCATCCATGCCAACCCGGTATCCGAACCTCATCTATTCCCATTTCCCAGCACTTGGCCCATATCCCTGTAAACGCTTCCTAATCATATCATGTGTCTATTTAGATGCCTTCAACAAGTTTTAATTGTACTAGCCTCCACCACTTCCTCTGGCAGCTCATTCCACCCACCGCATGAAAGAGTTGCTCTTTAGCCCCCTTTGAATTTTTGCCCGTTCACCCTAAAGCAATGTCCTCTACTTTTGGACACCACTACTCCAGGGAAAACACCTTATTCATTTACCCTGTTCATGCTCCTCATGATTGTATAAACCTCCATAACATCACCACTCAGCCTATGGCACTCCAGGGAAAACAGCCCCAGCCTTTTATGCCTCATCCTGTAGCTCAAATCCTCCAACCCCAACAACATCCTTGTCAGTCTTTTTTGAAACCTTTCAAGTTTCACAGCACCCTTCTGATAGGAGGCAGGCCAGAACTGCACACAATATTCCAAAAGTGGCCTAACAAATGTCCTGTACAGCAACATGACCTCCCACATCCTATACTCAATGCTCTAACCAATAAAGGAAAATACACTGAACACCTTCTTCATCATCCTATCTACCTGCAACTTGACTTGCAAGGACTATGATCCTGCAGTCCAAGGTCTCTTTGTTCTGCAAGCGTCTCCAGGGCCTTGCCATTCAGTGTATAAGTCCTGGGCTGAAAAACGTGTTGCTGGAAAAGCACAGCAGATTAGGCAGCATCCAAAGATCAGGATAATCGACATTTCAGCCATGAGCCCTTCTTCAGGAATCCTCATGCCCGAAATGTCGATTCTCCTGATCTTTGGATGCTGCTTGACCTGCTGCGATTTTCTAGCAACACATTTTTCAGCTCTGATCTCCTGCATCTGCAGTCTTCACTTTCCCCTAGTGTATAAGTCCTGCCGTGACTTGCTTTTCCAAAATGCAGCACCTCACATTTATCTAAATTAATCCGTATCTGATCAATATCTCACTGGAACCTGAGGTGACCTTCTTCACTATGCACAATATCTCCAATTTTGAATGACCTGCAAACTCAGTTACGACAGCAAGCCATTTAAATGAATGACGAAACAAATCCAGAAATAAACATCCATTTCTCTGAGTTTGAACGTGCTCTGTGTAAATCCTGCCCAATGACTCTGTACCAGAGAAAGGCTGCACATGCGCCTGGCTGCACCTTGCCCCCTACAAAGATGGCGGCCGCGCACGTGTCCAATGAATCGTTGCCCCGAATAAAGATGGCGGCGCTCACTCAGGCCTGCAGCCGCGCTGAGGCAATTTCCCGTTTACTACAAACACGGGACTGGGACGTTCAAATTTGTGTTTTCCAACGTACACAACATGTTTGTAAAACCTCTCCCCTCGTAGCAACACAGTTTTTCTCCCGTTTCCCTCTGTTTATTTGTTTCTTTCCTTACCGTATCCTTTCGCTCCATAACTTCCTGAGAATTCATTACAGCGACTCGCCGCTGTGCGCGAGGGTGATCACGTGGTTTATCTAGTTCTGCCCCTAGTTCGCTTTGATTGGTTGGAGGAGCAACCACCCGCCAGGTCCTCCAGTTCCGCCCACCGTCCTTTCATTGGTCCGGTGCTGACATCAATCAACCGAGGTCCCTTTGTTGGCTAAAGCATGCGCAGTGCGTCCTGCTTTTGCTAATGTGTTGGGTAATGTGATGGAGAGTTTACTGAGGGGTTGGATCCCTTTGTGTGAGCTCTGCAGTAGATTTCCTTTATTCATGGAGGGAATTCCCTTCCTACTCATGACTGCATAGCTGTGATTGATGAACCAATGCCATCTGAACCAGTACATAAACACACCATTTTCACAACATCTGAGATCTTCAGCACATTGTATCGCACTCTTCTTTGGAGATAAAAAAAAGCATGAAATGGAGCCTCAAGGAATCAGAGCAGGAGTAGGGCATTCATTCCCTTCGGCTTGTTCCCCCATTCTATCAGATCATGGCTGGGCCAACCCAGACCTCAACACCTCTTTAATGCTTGATCCGCACAGCCCTCAACTGCTCAATATTTCAAAAATCTATCTGCCCTCTTTTTGAATAATTTGAGATAGAATCATAAATTCCCTACTGTGTGGAAACAGGCCCTTCGGCCCAACAAGCCACACAACCCTCTGAAGAGTAACCCAACCAGATCTATTCCCCTACCACATTTAACTTTCACAATTGTTTGGGCTAGAAAATTCTAGCCATTCACTGAGAGAAAAAAATTCTTTACATTTTTTACAAAATGAATGTTCCCTGATGTAATGTCCCCTGGTTTGACACTTCACTTGTTTCCATAAGATCACCCCTTATATTACGTGGGTGGCACAGTGGTTAGCACTGATGTCTCACAGTGCCAGAGACCTGGGTTTTATTCCTGCCTCACGTGACTCTCTGTGTGGAGTTTGCACGTTGTCTGCGTGGCTTTCTTCCGGGTGCTCCGGTATCCTCCCACAATCCAAAAAAAAAGTGCAGGTTAGGTGAATTGGCAATGCTAAATTGCCTGTAGTTTTAGGTGAAGGGGTAAATGTAGGGGAATGGGTCTGGGTGGGTTGTGCTTCGGCGGATCGGTGTGGACTTGTTGGGCCAAGCGCCTGTTTCCACACAGTATGTAATCTGTTTGTTGAGATTCTATTGTATAATGACCTAACCTGTTTAGCTATTCTTGATAGGTCAACCTTTTTGTCCTCGAAGCAGCTAGCTGAATCTTTTTTTGAATGGTCTCCAATACTGGTTTATCCCTTATTAAATATGGGAGCTAACATTGCATACAGTACTCCAAGTGAGGTCTCAGCAACAGCCAGTGTGGTTAACCAATCCTCACTCCATGCAAATACGTCACCCTTGAAACAGTGAGCTCCTGTATTATGGAATTAACTTTTCTGTAGCACCTTATCATTTGCATTTCTAAAATCCAAATACAGAACATCATTGGATTGCCCTTTCTCAGCCCTGCTTGTTATCTCCTCAATGAACTGTCGCAAATTTGTCATAGTGTCTCTTTCACAAAACCCAGTCTACCATGTTTAATTATAAGCTTTTCTAAATGCCCTGCTATTTATTACTTTAATATTCGACTCTGCCGTATTACAAAAACAGATATTAAACTAACTAGTCTGTAGTTTCCTGATTTCTGTCTCCCTTCCCTTCTTAAACAGGTGCATCAATCCACTGGATGCTTCCTGTATCCCCTGATTCTGGAATATTCCAATCGATGCCTTGAATATCTCTGCAGTCAGTTGCGTTAAAAATGTTTGATCCAAGCCATGAGGTCCTGTCTGCCTTTAGTCCTATTAGTTGGTCAATACGTTGTCCCTTGTAACAAAGACTGTTATAACATTTCAAAAGCCTCTGATTTCAAAAGCATAATGTGATCCAAGTTGTCTTCTAATCTGTGCTGTACTAATTCTTTCTGATTGAGATGACTGGGTTGGCATGTGCGCAGGTTGTCGCAGGATCTCATT
The DNA here is from genome assembly GCF_047496795.1 of Chiloscyllium punctatum. Lineage (NCBI taxonomy): Eukaryota > Metazoa > Chordata > Chondrichthyes > Orectolobiformes > Hemiscylliidae > Chiloscyllium > Chiloscyllium punctatum. Next base: position 114,147,147 of record NC_092742.1, read on the forward strand.
CTGCCACAAACGGATCTGGAGGAACAGCTCCTGTGTCAGTGACAGTGTTGTTGGACTAATAGAGGCAACAACATTCAGACTTCACGAAGCAACTGCGAACCAGGGCTGCAAATCCACAATCCGAAGAACTGCAGGTTAGGTGAATTGGTCCTGCTAAATTGCCATAGTGTCCAGGGATGCACAGTTTTGGTGCATTAATCAGGGGTAAACATTGAGGAATAGGTTTGGTTGGTATACTCTATGGAGGGTTGGTGTGGATTTGTTGGGTTGAAGGGTCTGTTTCCACAACGTAAGGATTCCATGCTCTGAGTAATTTTGGGGATCTCATAGAATCCTGGTATTCAGAGGGTTCTCTGTTAGTTAAAATAGTATTGTGCACTCAGCTTACATTACCTTCTGAAGCAGTTTGAGGTCGACTGCTCTGTGCAATTTCACAGAACAGATGCTCTGGAACCAATCATGGAACAGCTATTTTAGACCTGATAATATGATTGATTAATGAGCTCAATGTAAAAGACCCTTTTGGTAAGATGCAATGCAGCATGATAGAATTTAGCTTTAGGGTGAGGAATTTGGTTCTTCAACTAGTATCTAAACTTAAAGGCAATCACAAGGGGATAAGGGAGTAGTTCGCTAAACTGGAATGGGACTCTAGTTAGAATGTTAAAGCAGAAGAATATATTCAGTTATTTTATAATTCTCAACAATATATATTAACTTGTAAAAGAAATGCACGATGAACAGCAGTGCATAGCTGAGGGAATTATGAGTGACATCAAATTGAAAGAAAAGATGTACAAAACTGCAAAGATGATGTTCGACTAGAAAGTTTAAAAAATTCAAACTATCGAAGGATGAACAGATAGAAGATATTTTGTCCCTTGTCAGAGAGACTGTTGTAACATCTTTGCTCCCATTAATACCTTGCTTATTTCCCAGCATTAGGATGGTGACAGTATCTTCCGGATTAGTAAGATAATTGGGCAAATTAACCCACCAGCTACTCAGCCTAAAACACAGTGCTCTTGTGATGCTGTGGTAGTGTCTCCAACTTTGAGCCAGAAGGCCTGGAACTGTGCCACCTGCTCCAGAGGTGTCACAATGCATTGAAATAGGTTGATTGGGAAAGCAATACTGAGACAAACTTCAGTAATTGAATGGACAATGTTGATGGTCTCTGGAAATTCCAAACATGACTGTTTGTATCCTCACCTGAGGCCTGATCTCAATTAATCTGCCTCATTTTAATGGAATTGCCTTTTCTTGTGTTGAATATAATTGAAGTTTGACCTGTCTGTATGCCCCCTTGTGCAAAACATGTTGCAATCTGTCAAAGAACAAGATTGAAAATTCAGATCAGCTGATAGCCTGTTCAGGGGCTTAAACCAGTGGCCTTGAACACTGGGACAGGAGGCGCGACAGAATTGATCCCATTTCCCATTAAACTGAGACAGGTGGTGGTGAGCTTGCTGAAATGTCTTTCACTGAAACATTTTTGATTTAAAATAAATTACTTTGGTTGCGGTGCAATTGAATTTAGAGATTTAGTGGGGAGTATCGACTGTTATCTCTTTGTTTGTTTCATCGCAGAAGGAATGAGACCAGCCCAACGCCAGCCGAAACTGCGGAGAAACTGCCAGGTATTAAAATGCATAAATCTGCTTCATTAGCCAATCTGACTGAGTCATCCAGACTCAAACATCATAACTGGAGGTGGGCTTTTTGTGTTCACTGTGGATGCTTTTACAGAGTTCAAAATTAATACATAACATATTTCTTGAGAACTGAATACAACAAATACTGAAGCTCACAGGAGAGAGCCGATGGCTGAGTGGTATTACTGCTGGACTGTTTATCCAAAGATCCAGGTTGCATTCTGGAGAACCAGGTTCGAATTGTGTCACAGAAAATGGTGGCATTTGAATTCAGTGAATATCTGGAATTAGGAATCTCATGACCATGAATCCTTTGTCGGGTTACGGAAAACCCATCTGGTTCACTAACGTGCTTGAAGTAAGAAGCTACCATCCTTACCGAGTTTGTCCTACATGTGACTCCAGACACACAGCACTGAGATTGACTTTTAACTGCCCATTGGGCAATTAGGGATGAGCAATGAATGCTGCTGAGTCAATGACACCCTCATCCCATGAACTTCAATGGAGAGACCAAGCTAACATTTTGAGTCCAGATGACTCTACATCAGATCTCTGATCGAGTCATCGAGACACATCGTTAACTTGCTTGGTCTCCAGGGATGCTTTCTGACCTGCTGTCAGCTCCAGCATTTGCTGTTTTCAGGACAGGTTCCACCATCTGTAGTAATTTCCTTCTATACTTCTTCATTATGTTGTTTATTAAATGTCCACTAAATTGCAGCTACTACTCAACACTTTACCTGCAGAGTACTGTGGCCCTCATGTCAAAAGCCTCCATTAACTTGTTCAATTACACCATAGTTTAGGACAATTGCAAAATGCCACTGTGGCTGAAAAGAATAGAATCATAGTCACCAACATGGAAATTAACCCTTTGGTCCAACTCATCCATGTCAACCAAATTTCCCAAACTATGCCAGTGCAGTTTGCCTGCATTTGGCTCATATTCCTCACCCTTTCCTATTCATGTCCCTCTCCAAATGTCTTTTAAATGTTGTAACTGTACTTGCATCTACCACTTCCTCTGGCCGGTCATCCCATGTAGCGACCAATCTCTTTGTGAAAACGTTGGCAACTGATAGTTTCACTGTTGACTACGGTGTGTGAATCACTGGGGATGATTGTTCAGTCAGGACCACCCCTGTCTGAGCATGGCTTGAATGTGGCTTGGGCCTCCTTGTGGGTTACCACATGCTGCTCAAGGCTTTGTGTTTGCGCAGCGCAGCTGTCTTTGGGTGGGGGTGTTGTGGAAGGAAGGAGGAGGCATGAAGGAATAAATGAATTTATGGAATATGGGTGTCACTGGCTGTGCGAACATTTATTCCCTCATTCTCATGCCCTTGAGAAGGTGGTTATGAGCTTCCTTTTTGATTCACTGCATTCGGTGTGGTTAAGAAACCTATTGGTAGTGCTGTTGGGAAGGAATTCCAGAATTTTGGCTCAATGACACTTCAGGACTGCTGAAAGATTTTCAACTCCAGATGGTAGTGGCTTGGAAGGGAACCTGCAGGAGGTGATGTTCCCATGAATCTGCTTCCCTTTTCCTTTTATTTGGTATTGGTCATAGGTTTGGAAGATGCTATTGAAGTGTTATGAATTGATGTAATGTATCTTGTAGATAGTACATAGTACTGCTCTGGGCATCAGTGGAGGAGGGAGTGAATGTGGTGCCAGTCAAGCAGTCTGCTTTTCCCTGACACTGTCAAGCTTCTTGAGTGTTCTTGGAGCTGCACCCAAACCTAGCCAAGTCGTGAATATCCTATTGTACTCCTGAGTTGATTCTTGTAGATGGTGGACAGGCTTCAGAGATTTGGAGGGTGGTTTACTTACCGTAGTTATATGGGAAGTCCACTTCAATTTCTAAATAGTAAACCCCCAGAATGTTGATGGTGGGGGATTTGGTGATGGTGGGTTTGAAGAAAGAGGCTGCAAGGTTTTTGGTGAAGGAGCTTCAGGCTGAAAGCTAGGGAGGGGGGAATAAGGTAGAGGCTAGAAATGGATAGGAGGGGAACGATGCTGCAAAGGAGACATCACGGTCTTTTCTCTGTGCTGGGCTCAGCTGGTCTGCTGACACTACTGTAGAGATATTGTGCCTCACCTCACCAAATCAAACAGCCTCTCACCATAGTCTTTCCAATACCCCATTAAACACCTTGTATTTGTCCATTCCTCTTACTTCCACATTTTGAAATAAGAACATAAGAGCATCAGAATGAGGAGCAGGATTATTAATCCAGCCCCTTGTACCTGCTCTGCCATTTGCTACAGACATGGTTAATCTCATCTTGGCCTGAACACCACTTTCCTGCCAGCTCTCCTTAACTCTTCAACCCATTACTAATTAAAAACCTGTGTGTCTCTTATTTAAATTTACTTCATGTCCCAGAATCCACATTGTTCTGAGGGAGTGAATTCCCAAGATTAACCATTCTCTGAAAGAACTATTTCCTCCAACTTTCCCTTTATTTTAAACTTATGACGACTCATTGTAGATTGAATCATCTTCTATGCATCTACTTGGTCAATCCCTTGACCATTTTATAGACCCTCAATGATACCACCTCTCATTCTTGGGCTCCAATGAATATGAATGAAAATAGTGGTTGTAGTTCAGCTTGTGCCATTTTAATAACTGTGGCAGAGGAGGTTTGTTCAAAACTGAGCTGGACAGTTAGTGCTTTTCAAATAAGAAATAGTTGATGAGATTAAGTACATTAATATATTGGAGTTTTGTTTTTAGGAAGACTTACTGTTGGGAAGATTTGGTTAAGGGAATATTGCAGTCAAAGCTGTGGAAGATTAACCTCCACCCATGTGTGAGGTAGTACACTCTGATCAAAAGACTAAAGAGACGACTTCCTCTTTGGAAATATGTCCTTAAATAGGGCAGAAGGATCTGGAGATAGGAATGAGTCACTGGCAGCAAGTGGCACCGGTTTGTGAGGTTAGATGGAGAAGTAGGTCATGGGTTTATTTCGGGGGCGACAGAATGGAAATGTGTTCGATATGTGTAGGACCATGGACAGGTCACCCTTGGAGCACTGCACACAGTTCGGATCGGGGAAGGTAAAGAATAGTTACTGGAATTATATCCAAACTGAGTTTGAATTCATCAAGTAAGATTGGGCAGTCTTGTCTCATTGAAAAAGAGTGACATGGTCCAGTTACGTTTGATCGAGTAGACATGGAAAAGATGTTTCTGCTTGTGAATGACAGAATCCACTGGATCTGGGGATATAATTGTAATCACTATTAAATCTAATGGGGAATTTGCAGAGGGCGACAAAGTCTTTAACAAAAAGGGGTTTGAATGTAGAACTTACTTCATCAGGAATAATTGAAGCAAATCACAGATGAATTCAAGGAGGAGCTTGGAATACAAGAAATCGAAGAAAACTATATTGATGGGTTTAGGTTGGGAAGGATGTCTGAGTAAATCACAAATACTGAGAACCTGTTTTGTGTCCTGAAACTATGCATCTGTGTTGTTCTGTGACATTTCTATAGGAGCAGCAGCGGCAGCAGTAAACAAGGCAGCTCACCCTTACCATTCTTGGAGAAAAGCAGAACCTCTGGCCACACAAAAGGGAAATAGCTCTATTGAGGAGGTGGGTCAAACAGTGGTCTAGGTCTCGATCCGCAGAGACAGTGTGCCTTCATTACCTGGTGAGAAAGATGAATTCTTTAACCAGAAATGATGTTTTGTCCTTCCACTGATCTCATGACTTAAGCAGGGAAATGTGTCTCTTCAGTTAGATGATTTCAATCAATCAAATCTTTTGCTGCGTGAGCACCCCTTCCCTCCCCAAAGGATATGTGGGTCAAAGATTCCTTTATTCAGTCATGTGCTTCAGCTATTCAATCCACCTTCCTTGTGTTTCCCTTGGATCTGGGGTTGTGCATAAGGAAACTTAAACAATGTCTGATTCAATATCAAAGTTGTGTTGAATCAATAATTGTAACCCAACTCTGCTCCTTGAGCAGATAATTAACCCAAGGATTCTAGCTCAGCCCTTAACTTCAAGTTCAATTTATAAACCTTTCAGTGAGCAATGCAAAATAACATAGAACAATGTCAATCATTTATTGTCTCTCCAGACTCTACTTCTGTTCCCACTCAGTACTCCCTTAAATTCAACGAGTCAATGACTAAAGATCAGATTAAAGAGAAATCTTCCATTCCTTCTGCCATCAGAGAGCCATCACCACTTTAATATGGGGAACGAACGCAGCCAGCAGCATGATTCAGATGAGGACATAGTGTGGGACCAATCGGCTTCTCCAATGGATTAGGGTGAGTGGTGGTACCACTTACTGCGATCTCAGTGCTTGGAATAGTTGCTCCTCTCCATGTTCGAGGTACTTTGCCATAAGATTCAGATGGAGAGGACGAGGACCACATGGTGTAACGGGTGTGAGCCAACAGTTGGGCGGGGCCTGTGTTTTTGAAAAAAAAGCCAGTTCCACTCGGTAACAATGTGCCCAGAGTTTATCAATCATGAAGGAGAATAAATATTTCACATTGTTAATCTTTGTGATCGAGTTACCATGTGGTGAAGACAAAGATTAATATTTAATGGTATTCACTGCTCTCCCAATCATATAAACACAAGGCAAATTTGACTGCAAAGAATGTCCCTGAATTTACACCTTTCAACTGTCCATTAAAGGTAATAAGATGCAAAAGATGTCCTTGCAGATGAATTTGATTTGAACAAGAGACATTTGTGTAGATAATAAGACATATTATCATTGGAAGGATATGGTTAGTGATATCCTGCACGGATCAATGTTGGAGCCCTATTTATTCACTATTCATAATGAAAGGAAAACCACATTCAAAATTTGAGGCCACTCTGCAGATTAAAGAGATTCCAAGTGTAGGTAGATGGAAGCATAGCATTAGAAATCAATCTTGATAGATTCAGTAAATGAGAAAAACAACAACAGATGAGTTTGTGTCGGCAAGTGAGAGTTTGGATCAAAATAGGATATTTCTTGATTGTGGAATTAGAGAGAGAGTGATTGATCCAGCTGTATAGTTTATGAAAATGTCACAGACAGGTTCAGAAAAGTGATCAAGGGGCCGGTGGAATGTTGAAATTGATCTCTGCAGAAGACAAGAAACCAAAGGATTAGAAGTCATGCTTCAGCAAATCCGAACCCAGTTAGACCAAGCTGTCAGGGCTGGGCACTACGGCTTAAGGAGAGTATCCCTCTGAGTGGAAGTGCAGTGTAGATTTACTGAAGTGATATTTGGATTCCAAGGTTTAATTTAAGAAGAAAGATTAAACAGATAAAGTGTTATTGTCAGCACATTGAGTTGTGATAACGGGGAACACTTTTATACACAGAAATGGATAAAGTTCCACAAACAGCGATTGATTGGAAATCATTTGCAAATTTTAAATCTGAGATTGGTAGATTTGGAATGAAAATGATGAAGGATTATGGGACAAAGACAGAGATTTGTCAGGATGATGAAGATTACTGTAATTTGGGTGAATGGTGGAATAGGCTCATGGAGCGAAATAGCTTCCTTGTGCTCTGATGTTGATGAAACCATGGCTCCCTTTTTCTCTGCAAGTGCAATTCCTGTTGTGTTTTTGGTTATTTATCAGAACCTGGCAGCAAGTTAGTGACTGGAGTCCTGACCAGAAAATCATCAGGATGAGGGACTTCGCCGGTCTGAATGTGTTTCACAGATGATGAAATGACACAGCCAGCACTCTCCTTCCCTCTCTCCCCTACTCTCTGCCCCCTCTCTCCACCCCTCCCACCCCCCTCCCCCACCCTCTTGCATGCTCCCGGCATCCCCCTCTTAAGACCCCACCTCTCTCCCCACCCCTCTCTTCCCCCCTCGCCCCCTCTTCGCCCTGTATTGCCACCTCGCCCCCTCGCCCCCCTCGCCCCCCTCGCCCCCCTCACCCCCCTCGCACCCCACTCGCCCCCCACTCACCCCCCTCTCGCCTCCTCTCGCCCCCCTCTTGCCACCCTCTCGCCCCCCTTGCCCCCCCTCACCCCCCTCTCCTCCCCTCACCCCCCAGCACCCCCTCTCTAACCCCCCTCTTGCATCCCCTCTCGCCCCCTCTCACTCCGCCCTCGCCCCCCCTCGCCCCCCCTCGCCGCCCCCTCTCGCCCCCCCTTGCCCCCCTCTCGCACCACCTCCGGACAACCGGGCCATCCATTCGCCCCCCCACCCCCCTTCTCACTCCTTCTCCCCCCTTCCCCACTCCCTCCCACCCCATCGCCCCCCTTTCATCGTCCCCCTCTTGTCACCCCCCTGTTGCTGCCACCCTCTCACCCCCCCGCACCCCCTCGCACCAATTCTCCCACCTCCCTCTACCCCCCTCCCTCTACCCCCCTCCCTCTACCCCCCACGCTCTCACCCTCCCTCTCTGCCCCCCCACCCCCCTCTACCCCCCTCTTCCTCTACTCCCTCTCCCTCGACCCCCTCCTTCTATCCCCTCCCTCTAACTCCCCTCCCTCTATCCACCCTCCCCATCTCTCTCACTTTCTTTCTTGCCGCTCCCTCACAGCCACTCTGCCACTCTCGCTCCCTCACTCCCTCACTCCCTCGTTCCCACGCTCCCACGCTTCGATGCTCCCACTCTGCCAATCTCGCTCTCTCCTTTCTCTCTCTCTCTCTCTCGTATCTGCCCTCTCTCTCTCTCTCTTGCTCTTTCTTGCATCTCTATCTTTCGCTCTCTCTTGCTCGTGCTCTCTGTCTCAGCCCTCCCTCCCTCTCTCACACCACTCTGTCTCTCATCCCTCTCTCTCTCACTCAACCCCTGTTTCTCTCGCCCTCTCGCTCTCCCCAACTCTCTCCCTCACTCCTCTCTCTCACTCCTTCTCTCTCTCGCTCTCCTTTCTCCCCTCTCTCACACCACCTTTCTCTCCTCTCTCTCCCCCAACACTATCGCCCTCTCTTGCCTCTCTCTCTTTTGCACGTGACCCTCTCTCTCTTTTACACACACTTTCGCCCCTCTCTCGATATATATCTCTCTCTTTGTTCCCCCTGTCACCATCACTCACCTCTCTCGCTCTCTCTCTATCCTTCTCTGTCACCTCTCCCTCTCGCTCCTCTCACTCTCTCTCGCTCTCTCTGTTGCCCTTCTCTAACCCCTCACTTGCTCTTTCTCAATCACTCTCTCCCTCACCTTCTCTCCCATACCCTCTCTCCCTCTCTCTTTCCCTCGCGCTCTCTCTCTCTCTCGTATTTGCCCCCTCCTTCCCTCTTTCTTGCAACTCTCTCCCTCTTTCTCTCGTTTTCTCTCGCTCGTTCTCTCTCTCACTCACTCTTGGTCACTCTCTCCCTCTCTCTATGAGGCCCCCCTCTCTCCATCTCGCTCCTCTCTCTCTCTCTCTCTCTCTCCCCACTCTATCCCACTCTCTCCCGTATCTCTCTCTCTTGCCCCACTCTTTCTTTGGCACATCTCTCTCTCACCACCTCTCTCTCATTCGCTCTTGCCCCATCGCTCTTGCATCCTCTCTTCCTCTCTCACCCCTCTGTCTCTGCCTCTCTGGGCCTTCCCTCTGTCTCTCGCCTCCTCTCTCTCGTTCACCCATCTCTCATTGCTTTACCTCTCGCTCGCCCTGTCTCTCCATCTCACTACCCCTTCTCTCTCGCTCCGACACTCTCTCTCTCGCAGCCTCTCTCTCACACTCTCACTTTCCCCCATTCTTTCTCTGTAGCCCTCTCTCTCTATCCTGCCCCCTCCTCTCTCTACCAATCCTCTCTCTCTCGACCATCTCTCTCTCTCGTGTCCACTCTCTCTCTGTCTCTTACTCTCTCTCTCTTGCCCCCTCTCTCTGTCTCTCTCGCACTCTCTCTCTCGCGGCCTCATTCTCTCGCTGTCTCTCTCACGCGCTCGCTTGCTCACTTGCTCGCCCAAATTGTTCATCTCTCTGTGTCTCCTGCTCTCGTTCTGGCTCCCTCTCGCACTCGACCTCTTCTCACTCGCCCTCTTCTCACTCGCCCTCTTCTCACTCGCTCTCCACTCTCTCACCCCCTCTCTCTCTCTCTCTCTCGCCCCCCCTCAGACTCGCCCCCCCCTCTCTCTCGCCCCCCGTCCCCATCAGACTCGCCCTCTCTCTCTTGCCCCCTCCCTCTCACTCTTGTACCTCTCCCTCTCTCTTGACCCCCGTTCCATTCTCTCTCTCTCTCTCTCTCTCTCTCGCCACCTCCCTCTCTCTCTCTCTCTCGCCACCTCCCTCTCTCTCTCTTGCCACCTCCCTCTCTCTCTCGCCCCCTCCCACCCTCTCTTGTACCCCTCCCTCTCTCTTGACCCCCGTTCCATTCTCTCTCTCTCTCTCTCTCTCTCTCTCTCTCTCTCTCTCTCGCCATCTCCCTCTCTCTCTCTCTCTCGCCACCTCCCTCTCTCTCTCGCCCCCCCTTCCTCCCACTCTCTCTCTCTCGCCACCTCTCTCTCTCTGGCACCCCCTTCCTCCCACTCTCTCGCCCTTACCACCTCCCTGTCTCTCTCGCCATCTCTCTCTCTCGCCCCCTCCCTCTCTCTCTCTCTCGCGCCCCTCCCTCTCTCTCTCTCTTGCCCCCTCCCTCTCTCTCTCTCTCGCCCCCTCCCTCTCGCCACCTCCCTCTCTGTCTTGCCCATTTCCCTCTCGCTGCCACCCTCTCCTGCTCTCTCTTGCCCCCATCACTCCCTCTCTCTCTCTCTCTCTCGCCCCCTCCCTCTCTCTCTCTCGACCCCCTCCCACTCTCTCTCTCTCGACCCCCTCCCACTCTCTCTCTCGACCCCCTACCACTCTCTTTCTACCCCCTCCCTCTCTCTGTCTCTGGCCCCCTCCCTCTCCCTGTTCCTCGCTCGGCCCCTCCCTCTCTCTCTCGTCACTCTCTCTCTCGTCCTCTCTCCCTCTCTCTCTCGTCCCCCTCCCTCTCTCTCTCTGACCCCCTCCTTATCTCTCTCACCCTCTCCCTCTCTCTCTCTCGTCGCATCCCTTTTTCTCTCTCTCTCACACCATTCCTCTCTCTCTCTCTGTCACGCCCCTCCCTCTGTCTCTCGCCCAATCCCTCTCTCTCACCCCCTCCCTCTCTCTCTCGCCCGCTTCCTCTCCTCTCGCCCCCTCCCTCCCTCTATCTCGTCCCCTCCCCCTCTCTCTCGCCCCCTCCCTCTCTCTCTCTCCCGCTCCCCCTCTCTCTCTCTCTCTCTCTCGCCCTCCTCCACTCTCTATCGCCCCCTCCCTCTCTCGCCCTCACCTTTTCACTCTCTCTCTCTCACCCCATCCCTCTCTCTTTCTCTCTCGCCCCCTCCCTCCCTCTCTCTCACCCCGTCCCTCTCTCTCTCGCCCCCCTCTCTCTCATCCCTCTCACTCTCCCTCTCGCCCCCTCCCTCTCTCTCTCGCCCCTCCCCCTCTCTCTCTCACCACCTCCCTCTCTCTCTCTCTCTCTCACCCCCTCCCTCTCTCTCTTTCACACCCCCTCCCTCTCTCTCTCGCCCCCACCATCTCTCAATTGCCCTCCCTTTCGCTCTCTCTCTCTCTGTCTCACTCTCTTGCTCCCTTCACTATCTCTCTCACCCCCTCGAACACGCTCTCCCACCTCTCTCCCTAGCCCCCTCTCTCTCGCTCTCGCCCCCTCCCTCTCTCTCTCTCTCTCGCCCGCCCCTTCCGTCTCCGTCTCGCCCCGTCCCTCTCGCTCTCGCCCCCTCCCTCTCTCTATCGCCCCCCTTCCTCCCACTCTCTCGCCCTCACCACCTCCCTCTCTCTCTCTCCCCCCATCCCTCTCTCTCTCGTCCCCCTCCCCTCTCTCTCTCTCGCGCCCTTCCCTCTCTCTCTCTCTCTTGCCCCCTTCCCTCTCTCTCTCTCTCGCCCCCCTCCCTCTCTCGCCTCCTCCCTCTCTCTCTCACTCTCTCTCCCTCTCTCTCTCGCACCCCCTTCTCTCTCTCTCGCCCCCTCCCTCTCTCGCTCTCACCCTCTCCCTCTCTCTCTCTCACCCCATACCTTTCTCTCAGCCCCTCCCTTTCTCTCGCCCCGTCCCTCTCTCTCGCACCCCTCGCTCTCTCTCTCGCCTTCTCGCGCTCTCTCTCTCGCCCCACTCATGCTCTCTCGCCCCCTCCCTCTCTCTCGTCCCTCTCCCTCTCCCTCTCGCCCACTCCCTCTCTCTCTTGCCGCCTCCCTCTCTCTCTCTGTCTCTCTCGCCCCCTCCCTCTCTCTGTCGCCCCCCTCCCTCTCTCTCACCCCCTCCCTCTCTTTAACCCCTCCATTCTCTTGCCCCGTCCCTCTCTCTCTCACCCCTTCCCTCTCTCTCTCGCGCAAACTCCCTCTCCCTCACATCCCTCTCTCGGTCTCACCCCCTCCCTCTCTCTCTTTCTCGCCCCCTCCCTCTCTCTCTCACCCCCACCTCCCTCTCTCTCATCCCCCCTGTCTGTCTCGCCCCCACTCTCTCTCACAACACTCTCCCTCTCTCTCTTGCCCCCCTCTCTTTCTGTCGCCCCCCACCCTCTCTCTCTCTTGCCTCCCTCCCTCTCTCCTCCCCCTCCCACTCTCTCTCTCGCCCCTTCCCTCTTCTCTTGCCCCTTCCCTTTCTCTCTGGCCACCCTCCATCTCTCTCTCGCCCCATCCCTGTCTCTCTCGGCCTTCTCCCTCTCTCTCTCGCCAGCACCCCTCTCTCTCTCGCCCCCTCCCTCTCTCTCTCTCGCCCCTCTCCTCTATCTCTCTCACACACCCCCACTCCCTCTCATCCCTCTCTCTTTCTCGCCTCCTCCCACTCTCTCTCGCCCCCTTCATCTCTCTCTCGCCCCATCCCTCTCTCCCTCACCCCCACCTCCCTCGGTCTCTCTCGTCCCCCCTTTCTGTCTCGCTCCCACCCTCTCTCTCTCTCTCTCTCTCTCTCTTGCCTCCCTCCCTCTCTCCTCCCCCTTCATCTCCCTCTCTCTCGCCCCCTCCCTCTTCTGTTGCCCATTCCCTCTCTCTTGCCACCCTCCATCTCTCTCATTCGCCGCCTCGCTCTCTCTCTCACCCACACCCTCTCTCTCTCTCGCCTCGCGCCCTTTCCCTCTCGCCCCCCTCCCACTCCCTTGACCTCCTCTATCTCTCGCCCCCCTCTCTCTCTAGACTCCCTCTTTCTTTCACCCCCACTCACTCTAGCGCCCTTCCCTCTCTCTCTCGCCCTCTCCCTCTCTCTCTCACGCCCCCCTCTCTCTCCTCCCCTCCCTCTCTCTCTCGCCCTCTCTTTCTTGCCCCTCCCTCTCTCTCTCACCTCGCTGCCGTTCACTCTCACCCTCTCCCTCTCTCTCGCGTGCTCCCTCTCTCTCTTTCACCGCCTCCCTATGTCTCTTACCCGCCTCCCTTCCTCTCTCGCCGCCGTCCCTCTCTCTCTCGCCCCCTCCTTCTCTTTCTCTTGCCTCCATACCACTCTCCTCCCCCCTCTCCCTCTCTCTCTCTCTTTCCCCTCTCTCTCTTTCTCGCCCCCTCCCTCTCTCTCGCCTCACTCCCTTTCACTTTCGCCCAACTCCCTCTCTTTCCCTCCCCCCCTCCATCTCTCGTCCCCCTCCCTCTCTCTCTCTCACCTCCCCTCTTTCTCTCGCACCCCACTCTCTCGCCCCTTCCCTCTCACTCTCGCGCACTCCCTCTCTCTCTCTCGCCCGCCCGCCCCTCTGTCTCTCTCCTGCCACCCTCTCTCTCTCGCCTCCATTCTTTCACTCGCCACGCCCTCTCTCTCTCTCGCCTCCCTCTTTCTTTCACCCCGCCCTTGCCACTTCCCTCTCACTCACGCGCCCTCTCCCTCTGTCTCTCACAATCTCTCTCTCTCTCTCTCTCTCTCTCTCTCGCCCTCACTCTCTCTCTCGAATGCCCCCTCTCTCTCTCTTTCACCCCCTCCCTTCTTTCTCTCTCGCCCCTCTCCCGCTATCTCTCTCGCCCCACTTCTCTCGTACTCCTCCTTCTCTAACTCACCACCTCCCTCTCTCTCTTGCCCCCTCCCTCTCTGTCTCGTCCCCTCCCTCTCTATCGCCCCGTCCCTCTCTCTTTCGCCCACTCTCTCTCGCCCCCTCCTGCTCTTTCTCACCCACCTCCCTCTCTCTCTCACCCCTCCCTCTAAATCTCTCGCCCCACTTCTTGTCTGCCACCCTCTCTCTCTCTCGCTCGACCCCATCTCTATCTCGCTCTCGCTCCCCTCCCTCTCTCTCGTCCCCTCCCTCTCTCTCTCTCGCCCCCTCCCTCTCTCTCTCGCCCCTTCCCTCTCTCTCTCTCTCACCCCCCTCCCTCTTTCACCCCCATCCCTCTCTCTCTCGACCAACTCTCTGTCGGTTTCTCATCCCCCTCTTTCGCCCCCCCTTTCTGTCTCGTCCTCTCCATCTCTCTCTCGCCCCCTCTCTCTCTCTCGCCCCCTCTCTCTCTCTCGCCCCGTCCCTCTCTCTTTCGCCCAATCTCTCGCGCCCCCTCACTCTCTCTCTCGCCCCCTCACGCTCTTTCTGACCCGACCGCCTCTCTCTCTCGCCCCCTCCCTCTAAATCTCTCGCTCCACTTCTCTTGTCCCCCTCCCTCTCTCAATTGCTCCCTCCCTCTCTCTCTCTTGCCCCTTCTCTCTCTCTCGTACCCTCGCACTCTCTCTCGCCTCTCTCGCGCTCTCTCTCTCTCACCAGCTCCCCCCTCTCTCTCGCTCGACCCCCTCTGTATCTCGCTCCCCTCCCTCTCTCATGCCTCCTCCTCCTCTCTCTCACTCCCTCCCTCTCTCACTTGCCTCCTCCTTCTCTCTCTCGCGCCCACTCTCTCTCTCGACCCCTCCCTCTCTCTCTCGCCCCCTCCCTCTCTCTCTCCCCCTCCCTCGCTCTCTATCGCACCCCTCCCTCTCTCTCTCCCCTATTTCTTTCTCTCTCATTTCCTCCCATTTCTTTTGCCCCCTCCCTCTCTCGTCCCCCTCCATCTCCCTGTCACCACCCTTCCTCTCTCTCTCGCCCACTCCCTCTCTGTCTCGCCCCCTCTATCTCTCTCTCTCATCACTTCCTCTCTCTCGACCCCTCTCTCTCTCGCCCACTCCCTCTCTCTCCCGCACCCTCCATCTCTCTCCTGCCACCCTCCCCCTCCCTCTCTCGACCCCCTCTCTCTCACCCTCCTCCCTCTCTCTCTCTCTCTCTCTCTCTCTCTCTGTCTCTCACACCCCTTCCTCTATCACCCATCCCCCTCCCTCTACTTCTCGACCCCTCCGCTTTCTTTCACTTCCCTCCCTCTCTCTCGCTCCCCCACCTCTCTCTCTCTCTCGCCCCCAAACACTCTCTCTCTCTCATCCCCAATCTCTCTCTCCCTGTCTCGCCCCCTCCCTCTCTCTTGCTCGCCCCAATCTCTCTCTCTCGCTCCAATCACTCGCTCTCGCCCCAATCTCTCTCTCTCCCTGTCTCACTCCCCTTCCTCTCTCTCTCGTCTCCCTCCCTATCTCTCGCCCACACCCTCACTCTTTCTCGCCCCCTCCCTCTCTCGTCCTCCTCCCAATCTCTCTCTCACTCCCTTCCTCTATCTCTTTCATACCCTTTTTCTCTGTCGCCCTTTCCCTCTTTCTCCTGCCCCCCTCCCTCTCTCATCCACCTCTCTCTTGCCCCTCTCTCTCGCTCCCCTCCATCTCTCTCTCGGTAGCCTCCCTCTCTTCTTGCCCCCGCACCCCTCTCCCATACTCGAACTCTCACGATCTCTCTTACCATCTCCCTCTCTCTCTCACCCCTCCCTCTCTCTCGCCCCCTCCCTCTCTCTCTCTCTCTCCCTCCCTCTCTCTCTCCCCCATCCCTCTCTCTCGCCCCTCCCTTTCTCACTCGCCCCTCCCTCTCTCTTTCGCCTCTCTCCCTCTCTCTCTTGTCCCCCCACCTCTCTCCCGCTCTCGAACCCTCACTCTCTCTCTCAGCCCTTCCCACTCTCTCTCAGCCCCTCTCTCTCCCTCTCTCTCGCCCTCTCCCTCTCTCTCTCTCTCTCTGAGCCTCTCTCTCCCTCACCCTCACCCCCTCTGTCTCTTTCTCTCTCGCCACCCTTCCTGTCTCTCACATCCCCTCCCTCTCTCTCTTGCTCCCTCTCTCTATCTCTGGCCCCCCTGCCTCTTTCTCTTGGCCCCCTCCCTCCCTGTAACTCCCAGCCCCTCCCTCTATCTCTCATCCGCCCCTCTCCCTCTCAGTCTCTCTCGTCCGCCCCCTCTCTCTCACCCCACTCCCTCTCTCTCTCGCCCCCTCCCTCTCTCGCCCACCTCCCTCTCTCTCTCTCGCCCACCTCCCTCTCTCTCTCTCACCCCCTCCCTCTTTCTCTCTTTCGCACTCTTCCCCTTTTCTCACCCCCTCCCCCTCTCTCTCTCGCCCCGTCCCTCTCTCTCTCGCCCCGTCCCTCTCTCTCTCGCCCCGTCCCTCTCACTCTCTCCCCCTCTCTCTCTCTCACTCCACCCTCTCTCTCTCTCACTCCCCCCCTCTCTCTCTCCCCCTCTCTCTCTCCCCCTCTCTCTCTCCCCCTCTCTCTCTCTCCCTCCTTCTCCCTCTCTCTCTCTCGCCCCATCTCTCTGTCTTTCTTGCCTCCTCCCTCTCTCTCTCTCTCTCGTCCGCCCCCTCTCTCTCACCCCACTCCCTCTCTCTCTCGCCCCTCCCTCTCTCTCAACCCCCTCCCTCTCTCACACTCTTGTCCCCCTCCCTCTCTCTCTCTCACCCCCTTTCCTCTCTCTCAAACACCCCTCCCTCCCTCTCTCTCTCATCCCCCTCCCTCCCTCTCTCTCGTCCCCCTCCCTCTCACTCTTGTCCCCCTCCCTCTCTCTCTCTCACAGCCCCTCCCTCTCACTCTCCCGCGTCCCTCCCTCTCTCTCTCGCCCCCTCCCTCCGCCTCTCAACCACTCCCTCCTTCTCCCTCTGTTGCCCCTCACTCTCTCTCTCTTGCGCCCTCCCTCTTTCTTCCTCATACTCTCTCCCTCTCTCTCTCTCGCCCCCTCTCTCTCGTACTTCTCACTCTCTCTCTCATCCCCTTCTCTCTCTCTCTCACCCCGTCCCTCTCTCTCTTGTCCCCTTACCTCTCTCTCTCCCGACCCCTGCCTCTCTCTCTCCCCCTCTCTCTCTCTCCCCCTCCCTCTCACTCTCAACCCCTCCCTCCCTCTCTCTCTGTTGCCCCTCACTCTCTCTCTCTTGCACCCTCCCTCTTTCTTTCTCATCCTGCCTCCCACTCTCTCTCGCCCCCTCTCTCTCGTACCTCTCCCTCTCTCTCTAATCCCCTTCTCTCTCTCTCTCGCCCCCTCCATCCCCCTCTCTCGCCCCGCCTCACCCTCCCTCCCTCTCTCTCTCGTCCCCCTCCGTCTCTCCCTTCACCCCGTCCCTCTCTCTCTCGTCCCCTTACCTGACTCTCTCCCGCCCCGTGCCTCTCTCGCTCTCTCTATGCCCTCTCTCTCTCCCCCTCCCTTTCACTCTCAACCCCTCCCTCCCTCTCTCTCTGTTGCCCCTCACTCTCTCTCTGTTGCACCCTCCCTCTTTCTTTCTCACCCTCCCTCGGTCTCTCTCTCATCCCCCTCCGTGTCTCTCTCACCCCGTCCCTCTCTCTCTCGTCCCCTTTCCTCTCTCTCTCTCGCCCCCTGCATCTCTCTCTCTCTCTCCCCCTCCCTCTCTCTCTCTCTTGCGCCGCCCCCTCTCTCTCGCCCCCTCACTCTCTCTCTAACACCCCCTCCCGCTCTCTCTCTCTCGGTCCCCCTCCCTCTCTCTCTCATCATCCTCCCTCTCTCTCTCCTCCCCCTCCCTCTCTTTCTCTCAACCCTCACCCTCTCTCTCCCTCTCATCCCCCTCCCTCTCCCTCTCACCCCTCTCTCTCTGTCTCTCTCGCCTGCCCTCCATTCCTCTCTCTCACTCCCCTCCCACTCTCTCTCACCCCTCCCTCTCTCTCGCATTCCCTCTCTCTCACGCCCCCACCCTCTCTATTGTCCCCCTCTCTCTCTCGTCCCACTCCTTCTCTCTCCTCTCCTACCTCTCCCTCTCTCACTCCCCCTCCCCCACTCTCTCGACCCCCTCCCTCTCTCTCTCTCACGGCCCCTCCCGCTCTCTGTCCTAGTCCCTCTCCCCTCCCTCTGTCTCTCCACCCCTGCCTCTCTCACTCGCCCCCTCTCTTTCTCTCACCTCCCACCTTCTCTCTCGCTCTTATCCCCTTCCCCTCTCATACCCTCCCTCTCTCACTCTCTCGCCCGCCCTCCCATTCTCTCTCTCATCCCCCGCCATCCCTCGCTCTCGCCCCCCTCGCTCCCTTCCACTCACCCCCCTCCCTCTCCCTCTCTCCCACCTCGCTCTCTCTCTCACAATCCTCTCCATCTCTCTCGCCCCCTCTCTCTCTCTTGCCCCCTCCCTATTTCTCTCTCACCCCCTCCCTCTCTGTCTCGCCCCACTTCCCTCCCTCTCTCTCTCGCCCCCTCCCTCTCTCTCTCACTTCCCCTCTGTCTCTCTAATCCCCTCCCTCTCTCTCGACCCCCTCCCTCTCTCTCTCATCCCACTACCTCTCTCTCTCGTCTCCCTCCCTCTCTCTCAACCTGTTCCCTCTCTCACACTCTCGTCCCCTCCCCCTCTCTCTCTTTTGCCCCCTCCCTCTCTCTCTCTCGCCCCCTCCCTCTCTCTCTAACCCCCCTCCCGCACTCTCTCTCTCGCCTCCCTCCCTCTCTCTCTTTCCCCCTCCCTGTTTCTCTCTCATCCCCCTCCCCCTCTCTCATACCCTCCCTCTCTCAATCTCTCACCCGCCCTCCCATTCTCTCTCTCATCCCCCTCCCTCCCTCGCTCTCGCCCCCTCACTCCCTTCCTCTCACCCCCTCCCTCTCCCTCTCACCCACCTCGCTCGCTCTCTCTCTCTCTCTCACAATCCTCTCCCTCTCGCTCGCCCCCTCCCTCTCTCTCTCTTGCCCCCTCCCTCTTTCTCTCTCTCACCCCCTCCCTCTCTCTCTCTCGTCCCACCTCCCTCCCTCTCTCTCGCCACCTCCCTCTCTCTCGCCCCCTCCCTCTCTCTCACACTCACCCTCTGTGTCTCTCACCCCCTCCCTCACTCTCGACCCCATCCCTCTCTCTCTCTCGTCCCCCTACCTCTCTCTCTCACCCCCTCCCTCTCTCTCTCTTTTGCTCCCCTCTCTCTCTCTCTCGCCCGCCCCCTCCCTCTCTCTCTCGCACACCTCCCTCTCCCTCTCTCAAACCTTCCCTCTCTCTCTCTCTCACCCCTCCCTCTTTCTCTCACGCCCTCCCTCTCTCTCACCCTCTCCCTCGCTCTCACCCTCTCCCTCTGTCTCTTACCCCTCCCTCTCTCTCTCTCGCCCCTCTCTCTCTTTCTAACCCCCTCCCTCTCTCTCTCGCCCCATCTCACTCCCACTCTCTCGCCCCCTCCCTCTCTCTCTCTCTCTCTCTCACTCCCCCCTGTCTATCTCACCCCCTCCCTCTCTCTCGACCCCCTCCCTCTCTCTCTCTCTCTTGTCCCTCTACCTCTCTCTCTCGTCCCCCTCCCTCTCTCTCAACCCGTTCCCTCTCTCACACTCTCGTCCCCTCCCTCTCTCTCTCTCTCGTACACCCCCATCTCTCACCCCCTTTCCTCTCTCTCTTGCTCCCCTCCCTCTCGCTCTCACCCCCTCCCCCTCTCTCTCTCTTTCGCTCCCTCTCTCTCTCTCGCCACCCCCTGTCTCTCTCTTGCCCCCTCACTCTCTCTCGCCCACCCCTCCCTCTCTCTGTCGCTCACCTCCCTCTCCCTCTCTCAAATCTTCCCTCTCTCTCTCCCTCTCTCACCCCTCCCTCTTTCTCTCACGCCCTCCCTCTCTCTCTCACCACCCCCTCTCTCTCGCTCCCTCCCTCTCTCTCTTTCGCCCCCTCCCTCTCTATCTCTCGCCCCCTCCCTCTCTCTCTAACCCCCCTCCCGCACTCTCTCTCTCGACCGCCTCCCTCTCTCTCTTTCCCCCTCCCTGTTTCACTCTCATCCCCCTCCCCCTCTCTCATACCGTCCCTCTCTCACTCTCTCGCCCGCCCTCCCATTCTCTCTCTCATCCCCCTCCCTCCCTCGCTCTCGCCCCACTCGCTCCCTTCCTCTCACCCCCCTCCCTCTCCCTCTCACCCACCTCGCTCTCTCTCTCACAAGCCTCTCCCTCTCTCTCGCCCCCTCCCTCTCTATCTCTTGCCCCCTCCCTCTTTCTCTCTCTCACCCCCTCCCTCTCTCTCTCTTGCCCCACCTCCCTCCCTCTCTCTCTCGCACCTCCCTCTCTCTCGCCCCCCCACTCTCTCGCCCCTCCCTCTCTCGCTCGCCCCCCTCCCTCACTCTCTCACTCACCCTCTGTCTCTCTGACCCCCTCCCTCTCTCTCGACCCCATCCCTCTCTCTATCTCGTTCCTCTCCCTCTCTCTCTCATCCCCCTCCCTCTCTCTCTCGTAACCCCCTCTCTCTCACACCCCTTTCCTCTCTCTCTCGCTCTCCTCCCTCTCTCTCACCCCCTCCCTCTCTCTCTTTCGCTCCCCTCTCTCTCTCGCTTCCCCCCTCTGTCTCACTCCCCCTCCCTCTCTCTCGCCCGCCCCCTCCCTCCCTCTCTCTTGCTCACCTCCCTCTCCCTCCCTCAACCCTTCCCTCTCTCTCTCTCACCCATCCCTCTTTCTCTCACGCCCTCCCTCTCTCTCACCCTCTCCCTCTCTCTCTCACCCTCTCCCTCTGTCTCTCACCACTCCCTCTCTCTCTCATCCCACCTCCCTCTCTCTCTCTCTTGCTCTGACTCCCTCTCTCTCTCTCGCCTCCCCCTCCCTCCCTCTCTCTTTCCCCCTCCCTGTTTCTCTCTCATCCCCCCTCTCTCTCCCGTCCCCACCTTCTCTCTCTCTCACCCCCCTCCCTCTCTCTCTCACCCCCTCCCTCTCTCACCCCCTCCCTCTCTGTCTCACCCCCTCCCTCTCTCACCCCCTCCCTCTCTCTCACCCCCTCTCTCTCTTTCTCATACCCCTCCCTCTCTCTCACCAAATTCTATCTCTCTCCCATCCCCCTCTCTCTCTCTCGCCCCCTCCCTCTCTCTCACCACTCCCTCTCTCTCTTGTACCCCTCCCTCTCTTTCTCTCGGCCGCCCACCCTCTCTCTCTCACCCCCGTCCCTCCCTCACTCTCTCTATCGCCCCCTTCCCTGTCTCTCTCTCGCCCCCTCCCACTCTGTCTCGCCTCTCCCTCTCTGTCTCGGACCCCTCTCTCTCTCGCCTCCTCCCTCTCTCTCTCGACCCCTCCTTCCCTCTCTCTTTTGCCCCCGCCCTCTCTCTCCGTAGTCCCCTCCCTCTCTCTCACCCCACCTCCCTCTCTCTCTCTCACTCTCTCCCTCTCTCTCACCCCCCTCTCTTGCCCCTCCCTCCTTCTCTCTCATCCCCTCCCTCTCTCTCTACCTCCCCACTCTGTCACTCTCTCACCCCCTCCCTCTCTCTCGTCCCCTCCCTCTCACTCTCGTCCCCTTCCCTCTCTCTCTTGTCCCCCTCACTCTCTCTCTCTCACCCCCTTTCCTCTCTCTCAAACCCCAATCCCTCTGTCTCTCTCTCACACCCCCTCCCTCTCACGCTCCCGCCTCCCTCTCTCTCTCTCTCACCCCCTCCCTCCCTCTCTCAACCCCTCCCTCCCTCTCTCTCTGTTGCCCCTCACTCTCTCTCTCTTGCAACCTCCTTCTTTCTTTCGCATCCTGCCTCCCTCTCTCTCTCGCCCCCTCTCTCTCATACCTCTCCCTCTCTCTCATCCCCTTCTCTCTCTCTCTCGCCCCCTCCGACGCTCTCTCTCGCCCCGCCTCACCCTCCCTCCCTCTCTCTCTCGTCCCCCTCCGTCTCTCCCTTCACCCCGTCCCTCTCTCTCTCGTCCCCTTACCACTCTCTCTCCCGCCCCGTGCCTCTCTCGCTCTCTCTACCCCCTTTCTCTCTCTCCCCCTCCCTTTCATTCTCAACCCCTCCCTCCCTCTCTCTGTTGCCCCTCACTCTCTCGCTCTTGCACCCTCCCTCTTTCTTTCTCTCCCTCACTCCCTCTCTCTCTCATCCCCCTCCTTCTCTCTCTCACCCCGTCCCTCTCTCGTCCCATTCCCTCTCTCTCTCTCTCACCCCCTGCTTCTCTCTCTTGCCCCCGCCCCCTCTCTCTCCCCAATCCTTCTCTCTCTCTCTCTAACACCACCTCGCGCTCTCTCTCTCGGTCCCCCTCCCTCTCTCTCTCATCCCCCTCCCTTTCTCTCTCCTCCCCCTCCCTCTCTTTCTCTCAACCCCCACCCTCTCTCTTGCTCTCATCCCCCTCCCTCTCCCTCTCACCCCTCTCCCTCTGTCTCTCTCGCCTGCCCTCCATTCCTCTCTCTCACTCCCCTTCCACTCTCTCTCACCCCGTCCCTCTCTCTCTCCTCCCCTTCCCTCTCTCTCGCCCCCTGCCTCTCTCTCTCATCCCCCTCCGTCTCTCTCTCACCCCATCCCTCTCTCTCTCGTCCCCTTCGCTCTCTCTCTCTTCCCCCCTGCCTCTCTCTCTCTACCCCTCCCTCTCTCTCTCTTGCCCCCACCCCCTTTCTCTTGCCCCCTCCCTCTCTCTCTCTCGCACCCCATCCCGCTCTCTCTCACACCCCGTCCCGCTCTCACTCTCGGTACCCCTCCCTCTCTCTCTCTCGTCCCCCTCCCTCTCTCTCTCCTCCCCTACCCTCTCTTTCTCTCACCCCCCTCCCTCTCTCTCTCTCACCCCCTCTCTCTGTCTCTCTCGCCTGCCCTCCATTCCTCTCTCTCACTCCCCTCGCACTCTCTCTCACCCCTCCCTCTCTCTCACCGCCTCCCTCTCTCTCACGCCCCCACCCTCTCTATTGTCCCCCCTCTCTCTCTCGTCCCCCTCCTTCTCTCTCCACTCCTACCTCTCCCTCTCTCACTCCCCCCCTCACTCTCTCGACCCCCTCCCTCTCTCTCTCTCTCTCTCTCACAGCCCCTCCTGCTCTCTCTCTCTCTCAGTCCCCATCCCTCTCTCTCTCGTCTCCCTCCCTCTGTCTCTCCTCCCCCTCCCTCTCTCACTCGCCCACCTCACTTTCTCTCACCTCCCACCTTCTCTCTCGCTCTCATCCCCCTCCCTCTCTCTCATACCCTCCCTCTCTCACTTTCCCGCCCGTCCTCCCATTCTCTCTCTCTCATCCCCCTCCCTCCCTCGCTCTCGCCCCCTCCCTCCCTTCCTCTCAGCCCCCTCCCTCTCCCTCTCACCCACCTCGCTCTCGCTCTCACAATCCTCTCCCTCTCTCTCACCCCCTCCCTCTCTCTCGCCCCACCTCCCTCCCTCTCTCTCGCCACCTCATTCTCTCTCGCCCCCCCACTCTCTCGCCCCTGCCTCTCTCTCTCGCCCCCTCCCTCTCTCTCTCCCCCCTCCCTCTCTCTCAACCCGTTCCCTCTCTCACACTCTCGTCCCCTCCCTCTCTCTCTCTTGTACCCACCATCTCTCACCCCCTTCCCTCTATCTCTCTTACCCCCTCCCTCTCTCTCTCTCGCCCCTACTTCTCGATCACGTCCACTCCCTCTCTCTAGCTCCCTCTCCCTCTTTCGCCGCCCTCTCTCTCGCCCCCTCCCCCTCCCCATTTTCTCTCGTCCCCCTCTCTCGCCCACCTCCCTCTATCTCCCTCACCCCCTCCCTCCCTCTCTCTCACCCCTTCCCTCTCTCTCTCGTCCCCCTCCCTCTCTCTCTCGTCCCTCCCTCTGTCTCTCGTCACCTCCCTCTCTCTCTCTCGCCTGCCCTCCCATTCTCACTCTCGCGCACTCCCTCTCTCTCTCTAGCCCGCCCGCCCCTCTCTCTCTCTCCTGCCACCTCTCTCTCGCCTCCATTCTTTCACTCGCCACGCCCTCTCTCTCTCTCGCCTCCCTCTTTCTTTCACCCCGCCCTTGCCACTTCCCTCTTACTCTCGCGCCCTCTCCCTCTGTCTCGCACAATCTCTCTCTCTCTCTCTCTCTCTCTCTCTCTTTCTCTCTCTCTCGCCCCCATCCCCCTCTCGTGCGCCCCCTCCTCTCTCTCTCGCCCCTCTCTCTCTCTCGCCCGCCCCCTCCCTCTCTCTCTCGCCCTCTCACACACCCCTCTCTCCTTTGTGCCCTTCCTCTCTCTCACCATCTCTCTCTCTCGCCCATTCTCTCTTTCACCCAGTCCTTCTCTCTCTCTCTCTACCTCCCTCTCTCGACCCTCTCTCTCTTCTCACCTCTATCTCTCTCTCTTCCCTCCTCTATCTCTCTCCAGCCATCCCGCTTTCTCTTACCCCCATCTCCCAACCCCTGTCTATCTTTCACCCCCTCTCTCTCTGCCCTGTCTTTTTCTCTCTATCTCGCCTTCCCTATCTCTCTTGCTCCTTTCTCTCTCTAGTCGCCCCTATCTCTCTCTGTGTCTTTCTCCCTCTTGCCCCATCCCTCACCCCTCTCTCAGTCTCACTCTCTCTCGCCCCTCTCTCATTATCTCCTCCCATGTCTCTCCCTCACTCTATCTCTCTCTCTCCCCCTTCTCGCTCTGCCCCTCCCTCGGTATCTCTCTCTTCCAACCTCCCTCTCTTTCCCTCTGACTGAATCTCTCTCCCTCCTGTCCCTCCCTCACTCCCTCTCTCTCTGACATACTCTGCCTCCCTGATCCTTGTCTCTCCCTCTGACCCAGAGACGGGGGATGTTTGGGGGTCACTCTGCGTGTGGGGGGTGGGGGTGAGATGTGGGAGGTGTGGAAAATGTCGTAGAGATGGAATTGTGGGAGAGAGACAGCGACGGCATGAGAGACAGAGAGGGGGAGAGGGAAGAGTGGCAGGTGGAGAAACCGTGGTTGGGGGGTGTGAGTGTGTAGAGAGAGGGGGATGAGGGAGAGGGTTGAGAAAGAGAGTGTGTGCTGAAAGTGAGAGAAAGAGAGAGAATTGAGAAGAAAGAGTAGGGGAGAGGTAATGGGGAGGCCAGGCTGCAGTGGTGGGACAGAGGGAGTTAAACCCAGCTCCTGAGCTCAGGGCGTGGTGCCCTCCCCTTCTCTGAGGACCAGGACTTGGGGCTGAGTCTGTCTCTCTCCAGCTCAGCTTCTCCAACACAAAGACACACAACAACATCGGTCACTCTGCTGCTCGGCACGCTTTAATCAACATTTTTATTGGTTACAAATGGAAGTGATGGATACAGTCAGTGGGATGGTGCCTTTTCTCACTGGTCCCTGAGTTGTGAGAAACATTGAAATGTTTCCCTGTAACCCCCCTGTGGGATAAGGATGGACAAACCAGCGCTACCCTCAGTCTGTTACTATAGCGACAGGCTGCTCCATCGCTGAAACACTGAACTGAAATGAGAAAATCCCGGATGGATTGATTAATGAGGGAATTTGATGGATGGATGGATTTGGGTGAAGGGATATTTCAGCACATTCTTCAGCTGCTGCCTGAACTTAGTCTGGGTCACGGCATAAATCGCGGTGTTTGTGCAGCAACTGAGGAGCTGCAGCATGAAGCCCAATTCCAGCACAAAGTAATCGAGATACACAGACTGATACCCAATCCACCACATCCGGTTCCATATAGAATACAGCATTAACGTTGACCATAACAGGATGAAATTGGCCGAGATCACAAACAGTAAAATGATGGATTTTTTTCGGTTTCTCATTTCAGTGTCAGACTGAGCGTCCCCATTGGTGTGAGCGCGGAGTCTCCTGCGGGCTCTGCTGGTCACTAAAATGTGTCTGACGGTGAGAACATTGAGCAGCAGAATCAGGAGAAATGGGACACACGGGGTTAGAATGTGGTGGAAGAACTCGATTGTGACCCAGACAATGGAGGATAGAACAGCGACTGTTACATCACAAAACCAGGGCTCGTTCACCAGCCAATACCGAGCCGTGAGCATAAAATACCAGGAAATGTTCTTTAAACAGCTCAGCACAGTCACTGCTCCCAGAACCACAGCCGCCGTTTTCTCACTGCAATATTTACTTTTCAGCTTCTGGCAACAAATGGCCACAAACCGATCAAAGGTGAAAGTGACGGTGAACCAGACAGAGCAGTCAGTGGCTGCATAAAGCAGGACGGCGTGGATATTACACACGGGGACGGAGTCCATCAGGAAATAAAACTGTTCCAGATAAACAATGGGAATGTGTCTCAGGATCAGGTCGAGGATAATGACCAGGAGATCCGCCGCTGCCATGGCCCCCAGGTAACGTCTGACACATGAAGACAATCCACAATCTTTATAAAGCAGGACGGAGATGGTCACTACGTTAACTGTGAGGAAGGAAAACAAACCCATTATCCATCAACCTGGAGGCAAAGGGACCCGTTTGATCGGGGACCCAGTGAGATTTTCAAATGTGTCCCTGTATTCAGGGATTTATTAAAATAATTGGAGCTGGAATAACAAATGGGAAGGTGGGAATTACTGACAAAAATGTGACATAAACCACAAGAAACCCTCCCTCCCCAAACACACAGAGACACATCCATAAGGACAGATGGTTTCTAGAACATTCCCACACTCTCGATCACTCGAGAGCAGACACAGATCACTCCTTCCCAGTTCCTAATACGGACGGTGGGAACGTTACTGTCCTGAAGGATTCTCTCCCAGTTTCCTGAAGACAAACGGAGTTTAGGAATTTCTGTATTTTGGTCTAAATTGTGGTCGATCCTGTGTCGTGGAGAAATGTAAACGCGGGGAAAACGTATTCACCCCTTTAACTGACTGAGGGGCCTTCGGAACAGTGTCTCCTTCTCCCTGGAACGGGATCTCTTCCCTCGGGATCTTATCGTTTGTTCAATTCACTGACGTCCGGCCGTTCACAAACAATGTCGGGGACAGAACGTTCCGGGGAATGTCAGTTATAGAATGTCGGGGACAGAATGTTCCGGGGAACCCCTTGACCTGTCCATGACCTTTCCCCCCTACCCACCCCACCAACAAGATGTACTGTGCCTGGGGTGACATTAACATTAATGGGGGGAGAGACGGAGGGTCCAATCACAGGAATGGGAACTAAAGGCATCGCCAGGTCAGCTGAAATGGTTAGATATACCACATTCTCAATCCACCTCACAGAACCAGCCCAGACACCATACACCCAGAGGAGATATCTGTTCACCGTGGAACACGGTGCAAACCAGGCCAGTGTACTGCTCAGTACAATACAGCAATCTGTCCAGATTCATCCATTACACTGGTCAATACAATCCAGCAATCTGTCCAGAGGGGAACACTGCGCAGATCATGTCAGGGCACTTATCTTCAAACGCAGATGAGACATGTGTACACTCTGGAAAACTGGGACAGAGACAGAAAAGCTGCAGATTCTGGAATCCAAAGAAGACCGGCAGGAAGCTTGGAAAACACAGCAAGTCACGCTGTGAGGTAGAGAAGTCGACGTTTCAGGTGTATCCCTTCTGCAAGAGTCCTGACGAAGGTCGACACCGAAACATCAAATTCCACTCCTCCTGATACTGCCTGGCTTGCTGTGTTCCGCCAGCAAGTATTCAGCATGGGAAAGAGTGCAGACCACACCCGTGCATTGATCTATAAACACGGACTAGATATCTGTCCAGCACGGGGAGTTATGCAGACCACAACAGTGCATTCATCAATAAACCTCAAACAGATAGTCTGATCAGCACAGCGAACTATGCCGTGATTACTCGTGAATTAATCTGTAAACCAGGAGCAGTTACCCTCCCAGCACGTAGGACTGTGTACACCACCCCAGGGCATTGATCTGTAAACCAGGAGCAGTTACCCTCCCAACCTGTAGGACTGTGTGCACCACCCCAGTGCATTGATCTGTAAACCAGGAGGAGTTACACCCCCAGAGCATGTAGAACTGTGTCCCCACCCCAGTGTATTGATCTGTATACCAGGAGTGGATACGGTCCCAGCATGTAGGACTGTGTACACCACCCCAGTACATTGATTAGATTAGATTACATTCGATTAGATTACTTACAGTGTGGAAACAGGCCCTTCAGCCCAACAAGTCCACACCGCCCCGCCGAAGCGCAACCCACCCATACCCCTACATCCACATTTACCACTTACCTAACACTATGGGCAATTTAGCATGGCCAATTCACCTGACCTGCACATCTTTGGACTGTGGGAGGAAACCGGAGCACCCGGAGGAAACCCACGCAGACACGGGGAGGACATGCAAACTCCACACAGTGAGTCGGCTGAGGCGGGAAATGAACCCGGGTCTCAGGCGCTGTGAGGCAGTAGTGCTAACCACTGTGCCACCGTGCCGCCCATGTCAACCAGGAGCAGTTACCCTCCCAGCATGTAGGACTGTGTACATCAGCCCACTACATTGATCTGGAAAACAGGAGCAGTTACCCTCCCAGCATGTAGGATTGTGTATCCCACACAAGTGCATTGATCTGTAACCCAGGAGCAGTTGCCCTCCCAGCATGTAGGACTGTGTACACCACCCCGGTACATTGATTTGTAACCCAGGAGCAGTAACACTCCCAGCATGTAGGAGTGTGTACACCACCCCAGTGCATTGATCTGTAACCCAGGAGCAGTTAGCTCACAGCATGTAGGACTGTGTTCACCACCCCAGTGCATTGATCTGTAACACAGTAGCAGATACCCTCGACCCTCGCCCCCCTCCCCCCAGCATGTAGGACTGTGTACAGCACCCCAGTGCATTGATCTGTAAACCAGGAGCAGTTACCCTCCCAGCATATAGGACTGTGTACCCCACCCCAGTTCATTGATCTGTAACACAGTAGCAGTTGCGCTCCCAGCTTGTAGGACTGTGTACAGCACCCCAGTGCATTGATCTGTAAAGGAGGAGCAGTTACCCTCCCAGCATGTAGGACTGTGTACCCCACCCCAGTGCATTGATCTGTAACACAGTAGCAGTTACCCTCCCAGCTTGTAGGACTGTGTACACCACCCCAGTGCATTGATCTGTAAACGAGGAAAGGTTACCCTCCCAGCATGTAGGACTGTGTACCCCACTCCAGTGCAATGATCTTTAACCCAGGAGCAGTTACCCTCCCAGCATGTCGGACTGCGTACACCACCACAGTGCATTGATCTGTAAAAGAGGAGCAGTTACCCTCCCAGCATGTAGGACTGTGTACACCACCCCAGTACATTAATCTGTAAAAGAGGAGCAGGTACCTTCCCAGCATGTAGGACTGCGTACACTACCCCAGTACATGGATCTGTAAAAGAGGAGCAGTTCCCTTCCCAGCATGTAGGACTGTGTACACCACCCCAGTGCATTGATCTGTAAACCAGGAGCAGTTACCCTCCCAGCATGTCGAACTGTGTACACCGCCCCAGTGCATTGATTTGTAACTAAGGTTCTGTTACCCTCCCAGCATGTAGGACTCTGTACATCAGCCCAGTACATTGATCTGTAAAACAGGAGCTGTTACCCTCCCAGCATGTAGGACTGTACCCCACCCAGTGCATTGATCTGTAACCCAGGAGCAGGTACCCTCCCAGCATGTTGGACTGTGTACATCACCTCAGTGCATTGATCTGTAACCCAGGAGCAGGTACCCTCCCAGCATGTTGGACTGTGTACATCACCTCAGTGCATTGATCTGTAACCCAGGAGCAATTACCCTCCCAGCATGTAGGACTGTGTACACCACCCCAGTACATTTTTCTGTAACCCAGAAGCAATTACCCTCCAAGCATGTAGTACTGTGTACACCACCCCAGTGCATTGAACTGTAAACCATGAGCAGTTACACTCCCAGCATGTAGGACTGTGTACCCCACTCCAGTGCATTGATCTGTAACCCAAAATCAGTTACCCTCCCAGCATGTAGGGCTGTGTACAACACCCCAGTGCATTGATCTGTAAAAGAGGAGCAGTTACCCTCCCAGCATGTCGGGCTGTGTATCCCACCCCAGTACATTGATCAGTAACCAAGGCGCAGTTACCCTCCAAGGTAACTGGTACATTGATCTGTAACCCAGGAGCCATTAGCCTCCAAGCATGTACGACTGTGTATACCACCCCAGCACTTTGATCTGTAAACCAGGAGCAGTTACCCTCCCAGCATGGAGGACTGTGTACACCACCCCAGTACATTGATCTGTAACCCAGGAGCGGTTACCCTCCGAGCATGTAGGACTGCGTACACCAGCCCGGTACATTGATCTGTAACCCAGGAGCAGTTACCCTCCCAGCATGAAGGACTGTGTATCCCACCCCAGTACATTGATCAGTCACCAAGGCGCAGTTACCCTCCCAGCATGTAGGACCGTGTACACCACCCCAGTGCATTTATCTGTAACCCAGGAGCAGTTACGCTCCCAGCATGGAGGACTGTGTACACCACCCCAGTACATTGATCTGTAACCCAGGAGCAGTTACCCTCCCAGCATGTAGGATTGTGTATCCCACACAAGTGCATTGATCTGTAACCCAGGGACAGTTGCCCTCCCAGCATGTAGGACTGTGTACACCACCCCGGTACATTGATTTGTAACCCAGGAGCAGTAACACTCCCAGCATGTAGGAGTGTGTACACCACCCCAGTGCATTGATCTGTAACCCAGGAGCAGTTAGCTCACAGCATATAGGACTGTGTTCACCACCCCAGTGCATTGATCTGTAACACAGTAGCAGATACCCTCGACCCTCGCCCCCCTCCCCCCAGCATGTAGGACTGTGTACAGCACCCCAGTGCATTGATCTGTAAACCAGGAGCAGTTACCCTCCCAGCATATAGGACTGTGTACCCCACCCCAGTTCATTGATCTGTAACACAGTAGCAGTTGCGCTCCCAACTTGTAGGACTGTGTACAGCACCCCAGTGCATTGATCTGTAAACGAGGAGCAGTTACCCTCCCAGCATGTAGGACTGTGTACCCCACCCCAGTGCATTGATCTGTAACACAGTAGCAGTTACCCTCCCAGCTTGTAGGACTGTGTACACCACCCCAGTGCATTGATCTGTAAACGAGGAGCAGTTACCCTCCCAGCATGTAGGACTGTGTACCCCACTCCAGTGCAATGATCTTTAACCCAGGAGCAGTTACCCTCCCAGCATGTCGGACTGCGTACACCACCCCAGTGCATTGATCTGTAAAAGGGGAGCAGTTACCCTCCCAGCATGTAGGACTGTGTACACCACCCCAGTACATTAATCTGTAAAAGAGGAGCAGGTACCTTCCCAGCATGTAGGACTGCGTACACTACCCCAGTGCATTGATCTGTAAAAGAGGAGCAGTTACCCTCCCAGCATGTCGGACTGTGCACACCACCCCAGTACATGGATCTGTAAAAGAGGAGCAGTTACCCTCCCAGCATGTAGGACTGTGTACACCACCCCAGTACATTAATCTGTAAAAGAGGAGCAGTTACCCTCCCAGCATGTAGGACTGTGTACACCACCCCAGTACATTAATCTGTAAAAGAGGAGCAGGTACCTTCCCAGCATGTAGGACTGCGTACACTACCCCAGTGCATTAATGTAAAAGAGGAGCAGTTACCCTCCCAGCATGTCGGACTGTGCACACCACCCCAGTACATGGATCTGTAAAAGAGGAGCAGTTCCCTTCCCAGCATGTAGGACTGTGTACACCACCCCAGTGCATTGATCTGTAAACCAGGAGCAGTTACCCTCCCAGCATGTCGAACTGTGTACACCGCCCCAGTGCATTGATTTGTAACTAAGGTTCTGTTACCCTCCCAGCATGTAGGACTCTGTACATCAGCCCAGTACATTGATCTGTAAAACAGGAGCTGTTACCCTCCCAGCATTTAGGACTGTACCCCACCCAGTGCATTGATCTGTAACCCAGGAGCAGGTACCCTCCCAGCATGTTGGACTGTGTACATCACCTCAGTGCATTGATCTGTAACCCAGGAGCAGGTACCCTCCCAGCATGTTGGACTGTGTACATCACCTCAGTGCATTGATCTGTAACCCAGGAGCAATTACCCTCCCAGCATGTAGGACTGTGTACACCACCCCAGTACATTTTTCTGTAACCCAGAAGCAGTTACCCTCCAAGCATGTAGTACTGTGTACACCACCCCAGTGCATTGAACTGTAAACCATGAGCAGTTACACTCCCAGCATGTAGGACTGTGTACCCCACTCCAGTGCATTGATCTGTAACCCAAAATCAGTTACCCTCCCAGCATGTAGGGCTGTGTACAACACCCCAGTGCATTGATCTGTAAAAGAGGAGCAGTTACCCTCCCAGCATGTAGGGCTGTGTATCCCACCCCAGTACATTGATCAGTAACCAAGGCGCAGTTACCCTCCAAGGTAACTGGTACATTGATCGGTAACCCAGGAGCCATTAGCCTCCAAGCATGTACGACTGTGTATACCACCCCAGCACTTTGATCTGTAAACCAGGAGCAGTTACCCTCCCAGCATGGAGGACTGTGTACACCACCCCAGTACATTGATCTGTAACCCAGGAGCGGTTACCCTCCGAGCATGTAGGACTGCGTACACCAGCCCGGTACATTGATCTGTAACCCAGGAGCAGTTACCCTCCCAGCATGTAGGACTGTGTATCCCACCCCAGTACATTGATCAGTAACCAAGGCGCAGTTACCCTCCCAGCATGTAGGACCGTGTACACCACCCCAGTGCATTTATCTGTAACCCAGGAGCAGTTACCCTCCCAGCATGGAGGACTGTGTACACCACCCCAGTACATTGATCTGTAACCCAGGAGCAGTTACCCTCCCAGCATGTAGGATTGTGTATCCCACACAAGTGCATTGATCTGTAACCCAGGGACAGTTGCCCTCCCAGCATGTAGGACTGTGTACACCACCCCGGTACATTGATTTGTAACCCAGGAGCAGTAACACTCCCAGCATGTAGGAGTGTGTACACCACCCCAGTGCATTGATCTGTAACCCAGGAGCAGTTAGCTCACAGCATGTAGGACTGTGTTCACCACCCCAGTGCATTGATCTGTAACACAGTAGCAGATACCCTCGACCCTCGCCCCCCTCCCCCCAGCATGTAGGACTGTGTACAGCACCCCAGTGCATTGATCTGTAAACCAGGAGCAGTTACCCTCCCAGCATATAGGACTGTGTACCCCACCCCAGTTCATTGATCTGTAACACAGTAGCAGTTGCGCTCCCAGCTTGTAGGACTGTGTACAGCACCCCAGTGCATTGATCTGTAAACGAGGAGCAGTTACCCTCCCAGCATGTAGGACTGTGTACTCCACCCCAGTGCATTGATCTGTAACACAGTAGCAGTTACCCTCCCAGCTTGTAGGACTGTGTACACCACCCCAGTGCATTGATCTGTAAACGAGGAGCAGTTACCCTCCCAGCATGTCGGACTGTGCACACCACCCCAGTACATGGATCTGTAAAAGAGGAGCAGTTACCCTCCCAGCATGTAGGACTGTGTACACCACCCCAGTACATTAATCTGTAAAAGAGGAGCAGTTACCCTCCCAGCATGTAGGACTGTGTACCCCACTCCAGTGCAATGATCTTTAACCCAGGAGCAGTTACCCTCCCAGCATGTCGGACTGCGTACACCACCCCAGTGCATTGATCTGTAAAAGAGGAGCAGTTACCCTCCCAGCATGTAGGACTGTGTACACCACCCCAGTACATTAATCTGTAAAAGAGGAGCAGGTACCTTCCCAGCATGTAGGACTGCGTACACTACCCCAGTGCATTGATCTGTAAAAGAGGAGCAGTTACCCTCCCAGCATGTCGGACTGTGCACACCACCCCAGTACATGGATCTGTAAAAGAGGAGCAGTTACCCTCCCAGCATGTAGGACTGTGTACACCACCCCAGTACATTAATCTGTAAAAGAGGAGCAGTTACCCTCCCAGCATGTAGGACTGTGTACACCACCCCAGTACATTAATCTGTAAAAGAGGAGCAGGTACCTTCCCAGCATGTAGGACTGCGTACACTACCCCAGTGCATTAATGTAAAAGAGGAGCAGTTACCCTCCCAGCATGTCGGACTGTGCACACCACCCCAGTACATGGATCTGTAAAAGAGGAGCAGTTCCCTTCCCAGCATGTAGGACTGTGTACACCACCTCAGTGCATTGATCTGTAAACCAGGCGCAGTTACCCTCCCAGCATGTCGAACTGTGTACACCGCCCCAGTGCATTGATTTGTAACTAAGGTTCTGTTACCCTCCCAGCATGTAGGACTCTGTACATCAGCCTAGTACATTGATCTGTAAAACAGGAGCTGTTACCCTCCCAGCATGTAGGACTGTACCCCACCCAGTGCATTGATCTGTAACCCAGGAGCAGGTACCCTCCCAGCATGTTGGACTGTGTACATCACCTCAGTGCATTGATCTGTAACCCAGGAGCAGGTACCCTCCCAGCATGTTGGACTGTGTACATCACCTCAGTGCATTGATCTGTAACCCAGGAGCAATTACCCTCCCAGCATGTAGGACTGTGTACACCACCCCAGTACATTTTTCTGTAACCCAGAAGCAGTTACCCTCCAAGCATGTAGTACTGTGTACACCACCCCAGTGCATTGAACTGTAAACCATGAGCAGTTACACTCCCAGCATGTAGGACTGTGTACCCCACTCCAGTGCATTGATCTGTAAACCAAAATCAGTTACCCTCCCAGCATGTAGGGCTGTGTACAACACCCCAGTGCATTGATCTGTAAAAGAGGAGCAGTTACCCTCCCAGCATGTAGGGCTGTATATCCCACCCCAGTACATTGATCAGTAACCAAGGCGCAGTTACCCTCCAAGGTAACTGGTACATTGATCTGTAACCCAGGAGCCATTAGCCTCCAAGCATGTACGACTGTGTATACCACCCCAGCACTTTGATCTGTAAACCAGGAGCAGTTACCCTCGCAGCATGGAGGACTGTGTACACCACCCCAGTACATTGATCTGTAACCCAGGAGCGGTTACCCTCCGAGCATGTAGGACTGCGTACACCAGCCCGGTACATTGATCTGTAACCCAGGAGCAGTTACCCTCCCAGCATGTAGGACTGTGTATCCCACCCCTGTACATTGATCAGTAACCAAGGCGCAGTTACCATCCCAGCATGTAGGACCGTGTACACCACCCCAGTGCATTTATCTGTAACCCAGGAGCAGTTACCCTCCCAGCATGGAGGACTGTGTACACCACCCCAGTACATTGATCTGTAACCCAGGAGCAGTTACCCTCCCAGCATGTAGGATTGTGTATCCCACACAAGTGCATTGATCTGTAACCCAGGGACAGTTGCCCTCCCAGCATGTAGGACTGTGTACACCACCCCGGTACATTGATTTGTAACCCAGGAGCAGTAACACTCCCAGCATGTAGGAGTGTGTACACCACCCCAGTGCATTGATCTGTAACCCAGGAGCAGTTAGCTCACAACATGTAGGACTGTGTTCACCACCCCAGTGCATTGATCTGTAACACAGTAGCAGATACCCTCGACCCTCGCCCCCCTCCCCCCAGCATGTAGGACTGTGTACAGCACCCCAGTGCATTGATCTGTAAACCAGGAGCAGTTACCCTCCCAGCATATAGGACTGTGTACCCCACCCCAGTTCATTGATCTGTAACACAGTAGCAGTTGCGCTCCCAGCTTGTAGGACTGTGTACAGCACCCCAGTGCATTGATCTGTAAACGAGGAGCAGTTACCCTCCCAGCATGTAGGACTGTGTACCCCACCCCAGTGCATTGATCTGTAACACAGTAGCAGTTACCCTCCCAGCTTGTAGGACTGTGTACACCACCCCAGTGCATTGATCTGTAAACGAGGAGCAGTTACCCTCCCAGCATGTCGGACTGTGCACACCACCCCAGTACATGGATCTGTAAAAGAGGAGCAGTTACCTTCCCAGCATGTAGGACTGTGTACACCACCCCAGTGCATTGATCTGTAAACCAGGAGCAGTTACCCTCCCAGCATGTCGAACTGTGTACACCGCCCCAGTGCATTGATTTGTAACTAAGGTTCTGTTACCCTCCCAGCATGTAGGACTCTGTACATCAGCCCAGTACATTGATCTGTAAAACAGGAGCTGTTACCCTCCCAGCATGTAGGACTGTACCCCACCCAGTGCATTGATCTGTAACCCAGGAGCAGGTACCCTCCCAGCATGTTGGACTGTGTACATCACCACAGTGCATTGATCTGTAACCCAGGAGCAGGTACCCTCCCAGCATGTTGGACTGTGTACATCACCTCAGTGCATTGATCTGTAACCCAGGAGCAATTACCCTCCCAGCATGTAGGACTGTGTACACCACCCCAGTACATTTTTCTGTAACCCAGAAGCAGTTACCCTCCAAGCATGTAGTACTGTGTACACCACCCCAGTGCATTGAACTGTAAACCATGAGCAGTTACACTCCCAGCATGTAGGACTGTGTACCCCACTCCAGTGCATTGATCTGTAACCCAAAATCAGTTACCCTCCCAGCATGTAGGGCTGTGTACAACACCCCAGTGCATTGATCTGTAAAAGAGGAGCAGTTACCCTCCCAGCATGTAGGGCTGTGTATCCCACCCCAGTACATTGATCAGTAACCAAGGCGCAGTTACCCTCCAAGGTAACTGGTACATTGATCTGTAACCCAGGAGCCATTAGCCTCCAAGCATGTACGACTGTGTATACCACCCCAGCACTTTGATCTGTAAACCAGGAGCAGTTACCCTCCGAGCATGTAGGACTGCGTACACCAGCCCAGTACATTGATCTGTAACCCAGGAGCAGTTACCCTCCCAGCATGTAGGACTGTGTATCCCACCCCAGTACATCGATCAGTAACCAAGGCGCAGTTACCCTCCCAGCATGTAGGACCGTGTACACCACCCCAGTGCATTTATCTGTAACCCAGGAGCAGTTACCCTCCCAGCATGGAGGACTGTGTACACCACCCCAGTACATTGATCTGTAACCCAGGAGCAGTTACCCTCCCAGCATGTAGGATTGTGTATCCCACACAAGTGCATTGATCTGTAACCCAGGGACAGTTGCCCTCCCAGCATGTAGGACTGTGTACACCACCCCGGTACATTGATTTGTAACCCAGGAGCAGTAACACTCCCAGCATGTAGGAGTGTGTACACCACCCCAGTGCATTGATCTGTAACCCAGGAGCAGTTAGCTCACAGCATGTAGGACTGTGTTCACCACCCCAGTGCATTGATCTGTAACACAGTAGCAGATACCCTCGACCCTCGCCCCCCTCCCCCCAGCATGTAGGACTGTGTACAGCACCCCAGTGCATTGATCTGTAAACCAGGAGCAGTTACCCTCCCAGCATATAGGACTGTGTACCCCACCCCAGTTCATTGATCTGTAACACAGTAGCAGTTGCGCTCCCAGCTTGTAGGACTGTGTACAGCACCCCAGTGCATTGATCTGTAAACGAGGAGCAGTTACCCTCCCAGCATGTAGGACTGTGTACCCCACCCCAGTGCATTGATCTGTACCACAGTAGCAGTTACCCTCCCAGCTTGTAGGAATGTGTACACCACCCCAGTGCATTGATCTGGAAACGAGGAGCAGTTACCCTTCCAGCATGTAGGACTGTGTACCCCACTCCAGTGCAATGATCTTTAACCCAGGAGCAGTTACCCTCCCAGCATGTCGGACTGCGTACACCACCCCAGTGCATTGATCTGTAAAAGAGGAGCAGTTACCCTCCCAGCATGTAGGACTGTGTACACCACCCCAGTGCATTGATCTGTAAAAGAGGAGCAGTTACCCTCCCAGCATGTAGGACTGCGTACACTACCCCAGTGCATTGATCTGTAAAAGAGGAGCAGTTACCCTCCCAGCATGTCGGACTGTGCACACCACCCCAGTACATCGATCTGTAAAAGAGGAGCAGTTACCTTCCCAGCATGTAGGACTGTGTACACCACCCCAGTGCATTGATCTGTAAACGAGGAGCAGTTACCCTCCCAGCATGTAGGACTGTGTACACCACCCCAGTACATTAATCTGTAAAAGAGGAGCAGGTACCTTCCCAGCATGTAGGACTGCGTACACTACCCCAGTGCATTGATCTGTAAAAGAGGAGCAGTTACCCTCCCAGCATGTCGGACTGTGCACACCACCCCAGTACATGGATCTGTAAAAGAGGAGCAGTTACCTTCCCAGCATGTGGGACTGTGTACACCACCCCAGTGCATTGATCTGTAAACCAGGAGCAGTTACCCTCCCAGCATGTCGAACTGTGTACACCGCCCCAGTGCATTGATTTGTAACTAAGGTTCTGTTACCCTCCCAGCATGTAGGACTCTGTACATCAGCCCAGTACATTGATCTGTAAAACAGGTTCTGTTACCCTCCCAGCATGTAGTACTGTACCCCACCCAGTGCATTGATCTGTAACCCAGGAGCAGGTACCCTCCCAGCATGTTGGACTGTGTACATCACCACAGTGCATTGATCTGTAACCCAGGAGCAGGTACCCTCCCAGCATGTTGGACTGTGTACATCACCTCAGTGCATTGATCTGTAACCCAGGAGCAATTACCCTCCCAGCATGTAGGACTGTGTACACCACCCCAGTACATTTTTCTGTAACCCAGAAGCAATTACCCTCCAAGCATGTAGTACTGTGTACACCACCCCAGTGCATTGAACTGTAAACCATGAGCAGTTACACTCCCAGCATGTAGGACTGTGTACCCCACTCCAGTGCATTGATCTGTAACCCAAAATCAGTTACCCTCCCAGCATGTAGGGCTGTGTACAACACCCCAGTGCATTGATCTGTAAAAGAGGAGCAGTTACCCTCCCAGCATGTAGGGCTGTGTATCCCACCCCAGTACATTGATCAGTAACCAAGGCGCAGTTACCCTCCAAGGTAACTGGTACATTGATCTGTAACCCAGGAGCCATTAGCCTCCAAGCATGTACGACTGTGTATACCACCCCAGCACTTTGATCTGTAAACCAGGAGCAGTTACCCTCCCAGCATGGAGGACTGTGTACACCACCCCAGTACATTGATCTGTAACCCAGGAGCGGTTACCCTCCGAGCATGTAGGACTGCGTACACCAGCCCGGTACATTGATCTGTAACCCAGGAGCAGTTACCCTCCCAGCATGTAGGACTGTGTATCCCACCCCAGTACATTGATCAGTAACCAAGGCGCAGTTACCCTCCCAGCATGTAGGACCGTGTACACCACCCCAGTGCATTTATCTTTAACCCAGGAGCAGTTACCCTCCCAGCATGGAGGACTGTGTACACCACCCCAGTACATTGATCTGTAACCCAGGAGCAGTTACCCTCCCAGCATGTAGGATTGTGTATCCCACACAAGTGCATTGATCTGTAACCCAGGGAGAGTTGCCCTCCCAGCATGTAGGACTGTGTACACCACCCCGGTACATTGATTTGTAACCCAGGAGCAGTAACACTCCCAGCATGTAGGAGTGTGTACACCACCCCAGTGCATTGATCTGTAACCCAGGAGCAGTTAGCTCACAGCATGTAGGACTGTGTTCACCACCCCAGTGCATTGATCTGTAACACAGTAGCAGATACCCTCGACCCTCGCCCCCCTCCCCCCAGCATGTAGGACTGTGTACAGCACCCCAGTGCATTGATCTGTAAACCAGGAGCAGTTACCCTCCCAGCATATAGGACTGTGTACCCCACCCCAGTTCATTGATCTGTAACACAGTAGCAGTTGCGCACCCAGCTTGTAGGACTGTGTACAGCACCCCAGTGCATTGATCTGTAAACGAGGAGCAGTTACCCTCCCAGCATGTAGGTCTGTGTACCCCACCCCAGTGCATTGATCTGTAACACAGTAGCAGTTACCCTCCCAGCTTGTAGGACTGTGTACACCACCCCAGTGCATTGATCTGTAAACGAGGAGCAGTTACCCTCCCAGCATGTAGGACTGTGTACCCCACTCCAGTGCAATGATCTTTAACCCAGGAGCAGTTACCCTCCCAGCATGTCGGACTGCGTACACCACCCCAGTGCATTGATCTGTAAACGAGGAGCAGTTACCCTCCCAGCATGTAGGACTGTGTACACCACCCCAGTACATTAATCTGTAAAAGAGGAGCAGGTACCTTCCCAGCATGTAGGACTGCGTACACTACCCCAGTGCATTGATCTGTAAAAGAGGAGCAGTTACCCTCCCAGCATGTCGGACTGTGCACACCACCCCAGTACATGGATCTGTAAAAGAGGAGCAGTTACCTTCCCAGCATGTAGGACTGTGTACACCATCCCAGTACATTAATCTGTAAAAGAGGAGCAGGTACCTTCCCAGCATGTCGGACTGCGTACACTACCCCAGTGCATTGATCTGTAAAAGAGGAGCAGTTACCCTCCCAGCATGTCGGACTGTGCACACCACCCCAGTACATGGATCTGTAAAAGAGGAGCAGTTACCTTCCCAGCATGTGGGACTGTGTACACCACCCCAGTGCATTGATCTGTAAAAGAGGAGCAGTTACCCTCCCAGCATGTAGGACTGTGTACACCACCCCAGTACATTAATCTGTAAAAGAGGAGCAGGTACCTTCCCAGCATGTAGGACTGCGTACACTACCCCAGTGCATTGATCTGTAAAAGAGGAGCAGTTACCCTCCCAGCATGTCGGACTGTGCACACCACCCCAGTACATGGATCTGTAAAAGAGGAGCAGTTACCCTCCCAGCATGTAGGGCTGTGTATCCCACCCCAGTACATTGATCAGTAACCAAGGCGCAGTTACCCTCCAAGGTAACTGGTACATTGATCTGTAACCCAGGAGCCATTAGCCTCCAAGCATGTACGACTGTGTATACCACCCCAGCACTTTGATCTGTAAACCAGGAGCATTTACCCTCCCAGCATGGAGGACTGTGTACACCACCCCAGTACATTGATCTGTAACCCAGGAGTGGTTACCCTCCGAGCATGTAGGACTGCGTACACCAGCCCGGTACATTGATCTGTAACCCAGGAGCAGTTACCCTCCCAGCATGTAGGACTGTGTATCCCACCCCAGTACATTGATCAGTAACCAAGGCGCAGTTACCCTCCCAGCATGTAGGACCGTGTACACCACCCCAGTGCATTTATCTGTAACCCAGGAGCAGTTACCCTCCCAGCATGGAGGACTGTGTACACCACCCCAGTACATTGATCTGTAACCCAGGAGCAGTTACCCTCCCAGCATGTAGGTTTGTGTATCCCACACAAGTGCATTGATCTGTAACCCAGGGACAGTTGCCCTCCCAGCATGTAGGACTGTGTACACCACCCCGGTACATTGATTTGTAACCCAGGAGCAGTAACACTCCCAGCATGTAGGAGTGTGTACACCACCCCAGTGCATTGATCTGTAACCCAGGAGCAGTTAGCTCACAGCATGTAGGACTGTGTTCACCACCCCAGTGCATTGATCTGTAACACAGTAGCAGATACCCTCGACCCTCGCCCCCCTCCCCCCAGCATGTAGGACTGTGTACAGCACCCCAGTGCATTGATCTGTAAACCAGGAGCAGTTACCCTCCCAGCATATAGGACTGTGTACCCCACCCCAGTTCATTGATCTGTAACACAGTAGCAGTTGCGCTCCCAGCTTGTAGGACTGTGTACAGCACCCCAGTGCATTGATCTGTAAACGAGGAGCAGTTACCCTCCCAGCATGTAGGACTGTGTACCCCACCCCAGTGCATTGATCTGTAACACAGTAGCAGTTACCCTCCCAGCTTGTAGGACTGTGTACACCACCCCAGTGCATTGATCTGTAAACGAGGAGCAGTTACCCTCCCAGCATGTAGGACTGTGTACCCCACTCCAGTGCAATGATCTTTAACCCAGGAGCAGTTACCCTCCCAGCATGTCGGACTGCGTACACCACCCCAGTGCATTGATCTGTAAACGAGGAGCAGTTACCCTCCCAGCATGTAGGACTGTGTACACCACCCCAGTACATTAATCTGTAAAAGAGGAGCAGGTACCTTCCCAGCATGTAGGACTGCGTACACTACCCCAGTGCATTGATCTGTAAAAGAGGAGCAGTTACCCTCCCAGCATGTCGGACTGTGCACACCACCCCAGTACATGGATCTGTAAAAGAGGAGCAGTTACCTTCCCAGCATGTAGGACTGTGTACACCACCCCAGTGCATTGATCTGTAAAAGAGGAGCAGTTACCCTCCCAGCATGTAGGACTGTGTACACCACCCCAGTACATTAATCTGTAAAAGAGGAGCAGGTACCTTCCCAGCATGTAGGACTGCGTACACTACCCCAGTGCATTGATCTGTAAATGAGGAGCAGTTACCCTCCCAGCATGTAGGACTGTGTACACCACCCCAGTACATTAATCTGTAAAAGAGGAGCAGGTACCTTCCCAGCATGTAGGACTGCGTACACTACCCCAGTGCATTGATCTGTAAAAGAGGAGCAGTTACCCTCCCAGCATGTCGGACTGTGCACACCACCCCAGTACATGGATCTGTAAAAGAGGAGCAGTTACCTTCCCAGCATGTAGGACTGTGTACACCACCCCAGTGCATTGATCTGTAAACCAGGAGCAGTTACCCTCCCAGCATGTCGAACTGTGTACACCGCCCCAGTGCATTGATTTGTAACTAAGGTTCTGTTACCCTCCCAGCATGTAGGACTCTGTACATCAGCCCAGTACATTGATCTGTAAAACAGGAGCTGTTACCCTCTCAGCATGTAGGACTGTACCCCACCCAGTGCATTGATCTGTAACCCAGGAGCAGGTACCCTCCCAGCATGTTGGACTGTGTACATCACCTCAGTGCATTGATCTGTAACCCAGGAGCAGGTACCCTCCCAGCATGTTGGACTGTGCACATCACCTCAGTGCATTGATCTGTAACCCAGGAGCAATTACCCTCCCAGCATGTAGGACTGTGTACACCACCCCAGTACATTTTTCTGTAACCCAGAAGCAGTTACCCTCCAAGCATGTAGTACTGTGTACACCACCCCAGTGCATTGAACTGTAAACCATGAGCAGTTACACTCCCAGCATGTAGGACTGTGTACCCCACTCCAGTGCATTGATCTGTAACCCAAAATCAGTTACCCTCCCAGCATGTAGGGCTGTGTACAACACCCCAGTGCATTGATCTTTAAAAGAGGAGCAGTTACCCTCCCAGCATGTAGGGCTGTGTATCCCACCCCAGTACATTGATCAGTAACCAAGGCGCAGTTACCCTCCGAGGTAACTGATACATTGATCTGTAACCCAGGAGCCATTAGCCTCCAAGCATGTACGACTGTGTATACCACCCCAGCACTTTGATCTGTAAACCAGGAGCAGTTACCCTCCCAGCATGGAGGACTGTGTACACCACCCCAGTACATTGATCTGTAACCCAGGAGCGGTTACCCTCCGAGCATGTAGGACTGTGTACACCAGCCCGGTACATTGATCTGTAACCCAGGAGCAGTTACCCTCCCAGCATGTAGGACTGTGTATCCCACCCCAGTACATTGATCAGTAACCAAGGCGCAGTTACCCTCCCAGCATGTAGGACCGTGTACACCACCCCAGTGCATTTATCTGTAACCCAGGAGCAGTTACCCTCCCAGCATGGAGGACTGCGTACACCACCCCAGTACATTTTTCTGTAACCCAGGAGCAGTTTCCCTCCCAGCATGTAGGACTGTGTTCACCACCCCAGTACATTGATCTGTAACCCAGGAGCAGTTACCCTCCCAGAATGTCGGACTGTGTACACCACCCCAGTGCATTGATTTGTAACCCAGGAGCAGTTAACCTCCCAGCATGTCGGACTGTGTACCCCACCCCAGTACATTGATCTGTAACCCAGGAGCAGTTACCCTCCCAGCATGTAGGATTGTGCACATCACCCCAGTGCATTGTTCTGTGAAACAGGAGCAGTTACCCACCCCAGCATGTAGGACTATGTACACCACCCAAGTGCATTGATCTGTAACACTAGAACAGTTACCCTCCCAGCATGTATTACTGCATACAAGACCCCAGTGCGTTGATCTGTAACCCAGGAGCAGTTACCCTCCCAGCATGTAGGACTGTGTACACCAACTCAGTGCATTGATCTGTAACCCAGGAGCAGTTACCCTCCCAGCATGTTGTACTGGGCACATCTCCCCAGTGCATTGATCAGTAACCGAGGAGCAGTTACCCTCCCAGCATGTAGGACTCTGCACACCACCCCAGTACATTGATCTGTAACACAGGAGCAATTACCCTCCCTGCATTTACGAGTGTGTACCCCACCCCAGTGCATTGATCTGTAACCCAGGAGCAGTTACCCTCCCAGCATGTAAGACTGTGTACATATCCCCAGTGCATTGATCTGTAAACCAGGAGCAGTTACCCTCCCAGAATGTAGGACTGTGTACACCACCCCAGTACATTGATCTGTAACCCAGGAGCAGGTACCCTCCCAGCATGTAGGACTGTGTACACCACCCCAGTACATTGATCTGTAACAAAGGAGCGGTTGCCCCCCCCCCACCCCAGCATGTAGGACTGTGTACATCTCCCCAATGCATTGATCTATAACCCAGGAGCAGTTACACCACCCACCCCCAACATGCATGACTGTGTACAACTCCTCAGTGCATTCATCTGAAACTCCAGAGCAGTTACCCTCCCAGCATGTAGTACTGCATACACCACCCCAGTGCATTGAACTGTAACCCAGGAGCAGTTACCCGCCCAGTATGTAGGACTGTGTACTCCGCCCCAGTGCATTGATGTGTAACCCAGCAGCAGTGCCTAACCGCACCCCCCCCCCAAGAACGTCGGACTGTGTACACCACTCCAGAGCATTGATCTGTAACAGAGGATCAATTACCCTCCCAGCATGTAGGACTAAATACACCACCCCAGTACATTTTTCTGTAACCCAGAAGCAGTTACCCTCGCAGCATGTCGTACTGTGTACACCACCCCAGTGCATTGATCTGTAGACCAGGAGCAGTTACCCTACCATCATGTAGGACTGTGTACCCCACATCAGTACATTGATCTGTCGACCAGGAGCAGTTACCCTCCCAGAATGTAGGACTGTGTACCCCACATCAGGACATTGATCTGTAACCCAGGAGCAGTTACCCTCCCAGCATGTA
The DNA here is from genome assembly GCF_047496795.1 of Chiloscyllium punctatum. NCBI lineage: Eukaryota > Metazoa > Chordata > Chondrichthyes > Orectolobiformes > Hemiscylliidae > Chiloscyllium > Chiloscyllium punctatum. Next base: position 114,191,753 of record NC_092742.1, read on the forward strand.
GGACTGTGTACATCACCCCAGTACATTGATCTGTAAAAGTGGAGCACGAAGCCTCCCAGCATGTAGGACTGTGTACACCACCCAGGTACATTGGTCTGTAAAAGTGGAGCAGTTTGCCTCCCAGCATGTAGGACTGTGTACACAACCCCAGTGCATTGATCTGTAACCCAGGAGCAGTTACCCTCCCAGCATGTAGATCTGCGTACACCACCCCAGTGCATTGATCTGTAACCCAGGAGCAGTTATCCTCACAGCATGGAGGACTGTGTACACCACCCCAGTGCATTGATCTGTAAATAAGGAGCAGTTCCACTCCAAGTATGTAGGACAGTGTACACCACAATAGTGAATTGATCTGTAACGCAGGAGCTGTTACCCCTCCCCCCAGCATGTAGGACTGTGTACATCTCCCCAGTGCATTCACCTGTAACCCAGGAGCAGTTACCCTCCCAGCATGTAGGACTGTGCACATCTCCCCAGTGGATTGATCAGTAACCGAGGAGCAGTTACCCTCCCAGCATGTAGGACTGTGTACACCACCCCAGTACATTGATCTGTAACCCAGGAGCAGTTACCCCTCCCCCCAGCATGAAGGACTGTGCACATCTCGCCAGTGCATTGATCAGTTACCGAGGAGCAGTTACCCTCCCAGCATGTAGGACTGTGTACACCACGCTAGTGCATTGATAAGTAACCCAGGAGCAGTTACTCCCACCCCCAGCATGTAGGACTGTGTACACCACCCCAGTGCATTGATCTGTAAACCAGGAGCAGTTACCCTCCCAGCATGTAGGACTGAGTACACCACCCCAGTGCATTGATCTGTAACCCAGGAGCAGTTACCCTACCAGCATATAGGACAGTGTTAGCGACCCCAGTACATTCCTCTGTAACCCAGGAGCAGTTACCCTCCCAGCATGTAGGACTGTGTACCCCACCCCGGTGCATTGATCTTTAATCCAGGAGCAGTTACCCTCCCAGCATGTAGCACTGTGTACACCACCCCAGTGCATTGATCTGTAACCCAGGAGCAATTACCCTCCCAGCATGAAGGACTGTGTACACCACCCCAGTACATTGATCTGCAACCCAGGAGCAGTTACCCTCCCAGAATGTAGGACTGTGTACAACACCCCAGTATATTTTTCTCTAACCCAGGAGCAGTTACCCTCCCAGCATGCAGTATTTTGTACACCACACCAGTGCATTGATCTGCAGACCAGGAGCAGTTACCTTCCCAACATCTCGGACTTTGTATCCCACCCCAGTGCATTGAAATGTAAACCATGAGCAGTTACACTCCCAGCATGAAGGACTGTGTACCCCACTCCAGTGCATTAATCTGTAACCCAGAATCAGTTACCCTCCCAGCATGTAGGGCTGTGTACAACACCCCAGTGCATTGATCTGTAAAAGAGGAGCAGTTACCCTCCCCGCATGTAGGACTGTGTACATCACCCCAGTACATTGATCTGTAAAAGAGGAGCAGTTAGACTCTCAGCATGTAGGACTGTGTACCCCACCCCAGTGCATTGATCTGTTACCCAGGAGCAGTTACCTCCCAGCATGTAGGACTGTGTCCATCACCCAGGTACATTGATCTGTAACCCAGGAGCAGTTCGCCTCCAAGCATGTACGACTGTGTATACCACCCCAGTGCATTGATCTGTAACCCAAAATCAGTTACCCAACGATCATGTAGGACTGTGTACACCAGCCCGGTACATTGATCTGGAACCAAGGAGCAGATACCCTCCCAGCATGTCGGACTGTGCACATCTCCCCAGTGCATTGATCAGAAACCGAGGAGCAGTTACCCTCCCAGCATGTAGGACTGTGTACATCAACCCAGTGCATTGATCTGTAACCCAGGAGCAGTTACCCACCCCGCATGTCGGACTGATACACCACCCCAGTGCATTCATCTGTAACCCAGGAGCAGTTACCCTCCCAGCATGTCGTACTGCGTGCACCACCCCAGTGCATTGATCTGTAACCCAGGAGCAGTTACTCTCCCAGCATGTAGGACTGTGTACCCCACCCCAGTGCATTGATCTGTAACCCAGGAGCACTTAACCTCCCAGCATGTAGGACTGTGTACACCACCCCAGTACATTGATCTGTAACCTAGGAGCTTTTACCCTCCCAGCGGGGAGGACTGTGTACATCGCCCCAGTACGTTGATCAGTAAAAGAGGAGCAGTTATCCTCCCAGCATGTAGGACTGTGTATACCACACCAGTGCATTGATCTGTAAAAGAGGAGCTGTTATCCTTCCAGCATGTAGGACTATGTATACCACCCAGGTACATTGATCTGTAAAAGAGGAGCAGTTATCCTTCCAGCATGTAGGACTGTGTATACCACACCAGTGCATTGATCTGTAAACCAGGAGCAGTTACCCTCCCAGCATGTAGGGCTGTGTATACCACACCAGTGCATTGATCTGTAAACCAGGAGCAGTTACCCTCCCAGCATGTAGGACTGCATACACCACCCCAGTGCTTTGATCTGTAACACAGGAACAGTTAGCCTCCCAGCATGTAGGACAGTGTACACCACCCCAGTGCTTTGATCTGTAACACAGGAGCAGTTACCCTCCCAGCATGTAGGACTGCGTACACCACCCCAGTGCATTGATCTGTAACACAGGAGCAGTTCCCCTCCCAGTATGTAGGACTGTGTACACCACCCCAATACATTGATCTGTAACCCAGGAGCAGTTACCCTCCCAGCATGTAAGACTGTGCACATATCCCCAGTGCATTGATCTGTAAACCAGGAGCAGTTACCCTCCCAGCATGTATGACTGTGTACACAACCCCGGTACATTGATCTGTAACCCAGGAGCAGTTACCCTCCCAGCATGTAGGACTGTGTAACCCACACGAGTGCATTGTTCTTTAACCAAGGAGCAGTTACCCTCCCAGCATGTAGGACTGTGTACACCACCCCGGTACATTGATCTATAACCCAGGAGCTGTTACCCTCCCAGCATGTAGGACTGTGTGTCCCACACCCGTGCATTGATATTTAACCCAGGAGCAGTTACCCTCCCAGCATGTAGGGCTGTGTACCCTCCCTCCCAGTACATTGATCTGTAACCCAGGAGTAGTTACCACCCCCCCCCCCCCCCCCCCCAGCATGTAGGACTGTGTACTGCACCCCGGTACATTGATCTGTAACCCAGGAGCAGTTACCCCACCCCCCACCCCAGCATGTAGGACTGTGTACACCACCCAGTGCATTGATCTGTAACCCAGGAGCAGGTACCCTCCCAGCATGTCGGACTGTGTACACCACCCCAGTACATTGATCTGTAACCCAGGAGCAGTTACCGTCCCGGCATGTAGGACTGTGTACATCAGCCCAGTACATTGATTTGTAAAACAGAAACAATTACCATCCCAGCATGTAGGACTGTACCACACCCAGTGCATTGATCTGTAACCCAGGAGCATTTACCCTCCCAGCATGTCGGACTGTGTACATCTCCCCAGTGCATTGATCTGGATCTCAGGAGCAGTTACCCTCCCAGCATGTAGGACTGTGTACACCACCCCGGTACATTGATCTGTAAGCCAGGAGCACTTGCCCTCCCAGCATGGAGGAATGTGTACACCACCCCAGTGCATTGATCTGTTAACCAGGAGCAGTTACTCTCCCAGCATGTAGGACTGTGTACACCACCCCGGTACATTGATCTGTAAGCCAGGAGCACTTGCCCTCCCAGCATGGAGGAATGTGTACACCACCCCAGTGCATTGATCTGTAACCCAGGAGCAGTTACCCTCACAGCATGTCAGACTGTGCACATCTCCCCAGTGCATTGATCAGAATCCGAGGAGCAGTTACCCTCCCAGCATGTAGGACTGAGTTCACCACCCCGGTACATTGATCTGTAAGCCAGGAGCATTTGCCCTCCCAGCATGTAGGACTGTGTATCCCACCCCAGTGCATTGATCTGTAAACCCGAAGCAGTTACCCTCACAGCATGTAGGATTGTGTACCACACCCCAGTACATTGATCTGTAAACCCGGAGCAGTTACCCTCCCAGCATGTAGGACTGTGTACCCCACCCCAGTGCATTGATCTGTAACCCAGGAGCAGTTACCCTCCCAGCATGTAGGACTGTGCACACCACTCCAGTACATTGATCTGTAACCCAGGAGCAGTTCCCCTCCCAGCATGTAGGATTGTGAACCCCACCCCAGTGCATTGATCTGTAACCCAGCAGCAGTTACCCTCCCAGCATGTTGGACTGTGTACACCACCCCAGTGCATTGATGTGGAACCCAGGAGCAATTACCCTCCCAGCATGTAGGACTAAATACAGCACCCCAGTACATTTTTCTGTAACCCAGAAGCAGTTACCCTCCCAGCATGCCGTACTGTGTACACCACCCCAGTGCATTGATCTGTAGACCAGGAGCAGTTATCTTTCCAATATCTAGGACTTTGTATCTCACCCCAGTGCATTGATCTGTCGACCAGGACCAGTTACCCTCCCATCATGTAGGACTGTGTACCCCACATCAGTACATTGATCTGTAACACAGGAGCAGTTAGCCTCCCAGCATGTAGGACTGTGTACACCAACCAGGTACATTGATCTGTAAAAGTGGAGCAGTTAGCCTCCCAGCATGTAGGACTGTGTACACCACCCCAGTGCATTGATCTGTAACCCAGGAGCAGTTACCCTCCCAGTATGTAGGACTGTGTTCACCACCCCAGTGCATTGATCTGTAACACAGAAACAGATTTCCTCCCAGCATGTAGGGCTGTGTACACCACCCCAGTGCATTGATCTGTAAACCAGGAGCAGTTACCCTCCCAGCATGTCGGACTGTGCACATCTCCCCAGTGCATTGATCAGTAACCGAGGAGCAGTTACCCTCCCAGCATGTAGGACTGTGTTCACCACCCCAGTGCATTGAACTGTAACCCAGGAGCAGTTACCCAAACAGCATATAGGACTGTGTTAACCACCCCAGTACATTGCTCTGTAACCCAGGAGCAGTTACCCTCCCAGCATGTAGGACTGTGTACCCCACCCCAGTGCATTGAACTGTAACCCAGGAGCAGTTACCCCACCAGCATAAAGGACTGTGTTAACCACCCCAGTACATTGCTCTGTATCCCAGGAGCAGTTACCCTCACAGCATTTAGGACTGTGTACACCACCCCAGTACATTGATCTGTAACCCAGGAGCAGTTACCCCTCCCCCCAGCATGTAGGACTGTGCACATCTCCCCAGTACATTGATCTGTAACCCAGGAGCAGTTACCCTCCCAGCATGTAGGACTGTGTACCCCACTCCAGTGCATTGATCTGTAACCCAGATTTCAGTTATCCTCCCAGCATGTAGGGCTGTGTACAACACCCCAGTGCATTGATCTGTAAAAGAGGAGCAGTTACCCTCCCCGCATGTAGGACTGTGTACATCACCCCAGTACATTGATCTGTAAAAGAGGAGCAGTTAGCCTCTCAGCATGTAGGACTGTGTACCCCACCCCAGTGCATTGATCTGTAACCCAGGAGCAGTTACCTCTCAGCATGTAGGTCTGCGTACACCACCCCAGTGCATCGATCAGTAACCCAGGAGCAGTTACCCTCCCAGCATGTAGGACTGTGTACACCACCCCAGTGCATTGAAATGTAACCCAGGAGCAGTTACCCTCCCAGCATGTAGGACTGTGTACACCACCCCAGTGCATTGCTCAGTAACACTGTGTTAGATCCCTCCCCAGCGTGGGAAAGCTGGCAGCCCATGCTGGAAGTGACAGGATGTGCAGCTCCCACCCATTTACGGCTCCATCTCTCGATTTTGCCCTGATAAGGGGCTGATGTGAGTGAGAACATCACTGCCAGAGAGAGATGGCAGGGGATTCAGTTTAATATCAGCACATGGGAGGGGTTTGGGGTATAGACAGAGAGGGGGAGACTCAGAGATAGTGTCATTGAAAGATGTGTTCCGAGGTTTCAGAATGTTGAAATGTAGACACTTCGATAGCATCCTGTAATATGAGTCAGTCTTCCCAGGAAAGATGGGAAAAAGGGATATTAGTGTGAAGTCAGTTGATCATTTGTTCTGCGCATTTGTAACTGGGAGTAGGGTCAGTATAGTCTTCAACTCATTGGTCTGAATCATACAATAATTTGTCTCAGTGCCATTTTCTTTGAGTGTGGCAGAGGTCTTGTCTGTACGAGGCTGAGCTAGTTTCCTGGTGCTATCTTATCGAACTCACCTCATTAACTACCCACCCCACCTCATGGTCTTCCTCTCATTCAATACTAGCCCGATTCTCCCACCCATTATTTTCCAATGTACTTTCTGGAAGTGAATCTCCCGTGCTTTCCTGGACTGGCCTCAAAGTGACTCCAGAAACATAGACATGTGATAAACTCTTCAATAGTCTCTGAAATGGCAAAGCAAGATCCTCAATTGTATCAAACTGTTCCGATGTCTTCAAGGATAAAACTAGACAGAACACCCAGCACCAGTCTCGGTATCGGAAAAGGGAATGGTAAACACAATCCTGTCGCCCCTTAGAGACCTCCTTCCTTACTTCTGAGAGTTTGTGACAATTTTCCCACAGTCTACACACAAACACCGGTAAAGAAGGAGAAACATCCACAGAAGAATCCATACATTAAACAAACAGTTCTTCCTAGCCATATCGGAAATTAAAGACAGTAAGTACCAAAACCTTTCATGTACTTACCCCCACACTTTGGGTTCCTCAACTGTTCCAGAAATGGACCCAAAGAGGGAGGTCATACAACATATTGAGCCTCCCCCATTCTAGTTCATGTTCAAACATCTCCTCAATGCACGTATCGCACGAAATGAATATATCCGTTAATGTGAGTAACCTTGGAAAACTATAAATAGGAAGTACAGTAGTCCCTTTGGCCCATCGAGTTTGCTACCCAATTCAGTATAATGATGGCTGGCCTTTCATTTCCACACTGTACTCTTGCTCTCACCTCATCCGTTTACTGCCTCTAAATCCTTATTTAGATTCAGTGCCTTGGCTTCTAGGTGTGAGCGAATTCCCCAGGTGCCCCAGTCTCTGAGTGCAGATATTTATACTCATCTCAATGCACAGAGTCCTGCCTGTACCCTTGTTTTAGACATATCAGCCAGAGGAATTACCATCCCTGATTCAATACTGTCACACCCTGTTAGAGTTTTATATATCTCACTGAGATCACCACTCATTTTCCTAAACCCCATGGAAATACAGATCCTGTTGCCCCAAACTCTGTTCCCACAACCAGCCTGTCATCCCAGAGAATCAGTCTGGTTATCCTTTGCTGCTCTCCCTCAATGATAGGTTTGTCCTTTATTAGGTAAGGAGACCAAAACTGCACACAACACTGCACAGTGTTCAAGATGGAGTCCCAACTAATCCCTGTACAGCTGCAGTAAGTCACCCTTACTCCTGGGCTCAAATCCTGAAATGAAGGTCAATGCATCGTTTATCTTCCTAACTGATTTCTGTTTCTGCAATATTGCTTTCAGTGACTGGTGTACAAGGAGATTCAGATCCTTTTCAATGTTACAGCTCCCCCCTTGGAGGGTCTATGTACACTGGTCAGCATGACAATGCCATTCCCAGTATTGACCTCTGGGTTGAGAACTCTCTGCGCTTCAGGGACCTTGGAGCGCTGCTCAGAAGGAATCAACAAAAAGGAGCATACATCGCTTTATAGAGCAACAGGTTTCAATAATAAGCTGAAAATCTATTCTTCCCACCAAAGGGCACACCGTCACCTCTACCCACCTTGTTCTCCATCTGCTACGTATTTGTCCATTCACTCCACTTGCCTCAGTTACCTTGGCACTTTTTAACATCCTCCCCACCCACTCACAATCCCACATCCTTTAGTGCTTTCAACAGGCTGGGATATATTGTATTTGATTCCTGCAATCAAATGTTTAATTGGTATTGCGAACAGCTGGGGCCTGAGCACCGATCCCTGCGATACCTCAGCAACCTTCCTGTTAATTTTATTTTTCCAAATTATTTATTTCGTCAATCTGGGTGTCACTGGCTGGGCCAGAATTTATTTCCTGTCCCTAGTTCCCCTTGATGAGCTGTCTTGTTGAATTGCTGCAGTCCACTTGCTGTGGATGACTGGTAACTGAATTGCTGAGGACCACTGGAGGAGGCTGAGATGGATCATCCACTCAGCATTTCTGACTGAAGATTGTTGCGAATGCATCAGCCTTATCTTATACACTGAGGTGCTGGGCTCTTCCATCATGGAGGAAGGGGTTATTTGTGGAATCTCTTCCTCCAGTGAGTTGTTTAATTGAACCCAGCGTTTCTCGACGAGAAGTGGAAGGACTGCATCTGATCCGTTACTTGTGGGATCACTTAGCTCTGTCTATCACTTATTGCTTCTGCTCTTTGGCACACATGTAGTCCTGTTTCATGCTTCACCAGGCTGACATCTCAATGTCAAGTGTGCCCGGTGCTGTTCCTGCCCTCCTGCACACTCTATTGAACCAAGGTTGATCCTCTGGCTTGATGATAATTGTTGTGAGGGGGACATGCCAGGCCATGAGGTTGTGTGGGAGTACAATTCTGCTGCTAAAGATGACCCACAATACCTTATGGAAACCCAGACTTGAGCTGCTAGATCTGTTCGAAGTCTGTCTTGTTTAGCACGTGGATAGTCCCACTCAAACTGATGGAGGTTATTCTCAATGTGAAGGTGTGACTTGTCTCCACAATGACTATGCGGTAGTCACTCTTACCAATATTGTCATGAGCAGATACTTCTGCAATTGGCTGAATAAGGATGTGGTCAAGTATGTATTTTCCTCTAGTTGGTTCCTTCACCGCCTGCCACCGACACAGTCTACTTGTTATATCCTTTCGGACCCGGCCCGCTCGATCAGTAATGCTGTAGCTGAAATACTCTTGGAGGTGGACATTGGAATCCCCCACCCAGAGTACATCTTGCATCCTTACCAGCGTCAGTGTTTCCTCCAAGTGTTGTTCAGCATGGAGGAATATTGATTCTTCAGTTGAGAGAGGCTGGTATATGGTTATGAGCAGGAGGTTTCCTTTCCCATGTCTAAACTACACCGTGAGATTTCATGGGATACAGAGTCACTATTGAGGACTGTATCTCACTCTGCCGTCACATCTGCTGTGTCTGTCCTGCTTGTGAGACAGGAGATCTCCGGGGAAGGTGCTGGGGTGTCTGGGACAGAGTCATACTCACAGAATCATACCTTAAATACAATGTCAGGCTGTTGCTTCACAAGTCTGTTTATTTCTATTCACTGTTTCCTGCCAGCTGTCCCATTCTAGAAACATGGCCATTTATTAGCCCCAATCCACTAAGATTTAATTTTGCAAACTAGGCTTGGCGGTTTACCAAAGTTTTTTTCTGAAAATCTAAATGTATTACGTCCATTGTTTCTCTTTCATTTGTCTTTCTGTCTGTTTCACAATCATAATTCCCATTTCTTAAATCTATGTTAAAGTTGTCTATGACCATTATTTTCAGTCCCAATAATTTCTCCTAATCCATTTACTTACTATGTTCTCTGTTCCGTGTACTATATCATTTTCCCACACCAGACTTGGTTCTCCTAGTATTGTTAGAAAGTTCTGTGAAGACAGAACTGAAGTAGTGACTTCATCGTTCTGCCATTTCCCTGTTTCCCATTGCCTATTCTCTGGTTTCAGGAAGCTGCACTTACTTTCTCATACCTCTCACATTGACATGATTAAACAAGCTAATGCAGTTCACTTTTCAGAACCCGATCAATTCGTGCATTCAGCTGCTCAATAATTGACCTTGCACACCATACACTCTCAGTACTATAGACTATGTGCCAACAGAAATACAGCACGATCTATATTAGTCCCATTAAACAACATCAGGTCCATAGCCGGGAATGCCATGACACTTCCAAGTTCTCGTCCAAGCACTTTTTAACGGTTGTGAGGATACCCATGATAACTCCCCTTTCAGCAAGTGCATTCCAGACCACAACACCTTCTGGGTGAGAAAAAAAAATTAAATTCTCTCTGTACCTCAAACTCCTCACTGTAAAATTGTGCTCCCTTGTTCTTGACCCTCTGACTAAAAGAAACAACTGTTGTCTATCCACCCTGTCCATGTCCCTCATTATCTCATCCTTCTGAATCACATCCCCCTCAGCCTTCTCTGCTCCAAAGTAAACAACCTGAGCTTATCCAGTCTCTCTCCACATCCTGGTGAATCTCCTCTGCAAACCCTCCAGTACAATCACATCCTTCCTGTAATGTTGCTCCCAGAACTCCACACAGTATTCCATCTTGGCCTAACGAAAGCCCTGTATAGCTCTTATAATCTACACACTGATTAATAAATGCTGCACCCAAGGTCCAATTCTTAACTAGCCCATTATCCTGTCCAGTCACATTCAGGGATGTGTGGAGGTGCATAGTCTAAGCTTCTCGTGCATCTTCCAAAGTGCATCTCCTCATAATAACCAGGTTTACATTCCATCTGTCAATGATCCAACCGTCTGACCATTCCTTCTGTATCTTCCTGCAACATAAAGCCTTCCTCCTCACTGCCAACCACCCGGCCAATCATTGTATCAAACGCAAACTTACTTTTCACAACTCCCACCTCCTCTACCCATCTCCCTGCAGATTCACATCTACACCATTTATGAGTACCACAAAAAATAAGGGACACAGCACTGATCCCTGTGGTACACCAGGGGACACTGGTCTCCAGTCACACAAACAGCCTTCTCCCACCACCCTCTGTCTCCTGACACTACGACAACTTTTGTTAGAACTTGTCAAGTTATTCTTGACACTGTGAGAATACTTTATTTCTCAGTTTCTCATGTGAAACTTTGTCAAAGGCCTTGCTACAAAACTAAATAAGCGAATTCCTCAAACTGATTCAATCAAATTCATTAAATGTGACTTCCCTCTGATAAAGTCATGATGATTATCGCTGATCACCCTTGCCACTCTGATTAGAGTTCGATTTTTTTCCTTCCCTGTTTTCTCCAGTAATTTTCCTATCAATGATCTAACACTCACTTGTCTATAGTTCCCTGATCTATCTCTCCCACCCTTGCTGTAAAGTGGAATCATATTAGCAGTTCTCCAGTCCTCTGGCACCTCCCCTATGGTCAGATTCTAATTACAATTTTGAGTCAGGGTCTTTCCTCCTTTGACCCTGACAGCAGCCTGTGATACAACTCATCCAGACCGGGGATTGGTCCAATTTTATACCGGTCAAAGCCTCAAATTCCTGCTCGTATTTTACGTCAATCTGTTCGAGAGCTTTTCAGTCCATCTTCTCGAATTCTCTACCTGACTCCTCCTTCTCCCAAGTAAAACAGATGCGAAGGTCTCATGTAACAACCTATCAATGCTCACCAGCTTCTCACACAGATTGCCCCCCTTTGGTTTTTAATGGACACTAACTGTTGGCTGATTATTCTATTCTACTTGTACATGTAGAATATCGTGGGATTCTCGCTAATCTCGCCTGTTTGCACTTCTCGATGTCCCTCTGTTATTCAGTCCCCTCGATATTTCTAAGTTTCACTGTAATCAAAATTTGAAAAGCAAGATCACAAGGTGAGTTTCCCCATCAGACAATCTTGCAATTTTATGGATTAATCTGGATAATACCTTTTGCAGTTCCTCTGTAGTCAGTATATTATATCTAAGATTGGGACTCCAAACGGTACACAATACTTTAAGTTTAGTCTCACTAACACTCTATGCAACTGGTGCACGACATGTTCTACATTGCAATTACATTCACATGAATGTAAACCTAATTTTAACTGTCCCGTTTGCATATATCTTTCCCAATCCCTTGCGCTTTATTTTTCTTATGAGCTTGCTGTGTGAGTTCTCAAAATATTGCTCCTGAATATCCAACTATACGTTATCCATTGGTTCCTCATTGCTTATGTCTACAAGAATCATCTTTCAAACCATTCCAAAAAGTGTTTGCTACTTATGGCTTTCATTTCATCGATGCGTTATCATACTTCCCGGTTTTGCCATTACCTTCTATATATCTAGCAGCACGTTCTTTGTAATTGAGTCCAACAGACACCCGACCGCAGATGACAAGTTAACTGGTCTGTAGTTCACCGCTCTCTATCTTCATCCTTTCTTAAACTGTCGGATAATATTTATAAACTTCACCTTATTCAAATTAGCTAAATGCCTTTCAGTAATGTGTAGGAAAATAACATGAAAATCCGCAATGCAATCAATATGTCCATTGCTGCTTCATTTGAAATACTTGTATGTACTACATCTGGTCTGTCAGGTTTATCAATACTCAATCTGGCTGTCTGTTCAATGAAGACCTCATCACTGATATGAATGATCTTTGACTTTACTTACACAAATCCCATGGTCTCTTGGTATTTCTGGGAGAATTTCTGGATATTCTTCCTTGAAGATGGACACAAAAATAACTGTTTCATTTCCCTGTGATTTTTCTGTTCTCTACAATAAATGATCCTGTCTGCACACTCACTGTCCCACATTTGAGCGTGTTTTTGATTTTGTTTCATACATTGACAGAAGCTTTTTAGCAGGCTTTTGCTTTTCTTTAGTTTGCATGCTTTACGTTTTTGATTTTATTCTCAGTTTCTTGGCCATCCTTTACTGGGCCTTACATCTCTCTGAATCCACTGGCCGACTACAACACTTGGCATTTTCCTAAGCTGCCTCCTTTGATCTAATAAGTAGATGAAGGTGGGGCTGATGGGATGGCAGGTGGACACATAGGAACGTTCAAAATGGCAGTGCTGAGTTGCAAGTTTGGACTGGGATAAGATGGGGTTTGAGGAAGTGGGGAAACTGGTGAAATCCACCTTGATCCCTTGTGGTTGGAGAATCCCAAGTCGGAAGATGAGGCTTTCTTCCTCCAGGCTTGTGGTGGTTAGGGAGTGGCGATGGAGCAGGCCCAGAACCCTCATGTCCTTGGCAGAGTGGGAAGGGGAGTTAAAGTGTTCAGCCACAAGACGGTGGAGTTGGTCAATGTGGCTGTCCCAGTGATATTCTCTGAAATGATCCACAAGTTGGCGTCCTGCCTCTCCAATGTAGGGAAGACTACATTGGGTGCAATGGATGCAGTCGATTAGGCTTTTTGTCTCCGTTCATCACCTATCACTTTCAACCCCACGTTCATCTTCCTATCGCATTCCCAGCTACCTCCCTTTTGCCACACCCACTTCTCATTTATCCCTCAGCCCCCTTGGCCCACAAGCCTCATTCCTGATGAAAGGCTTATGCTCAAACATCTATACTCCTGCTCCTAGTATGCTGCCTGTCTATGCTTTTCCAGCACCATACTCTTCTACTCTGATCTCCAGCATCTGTAGTCCCCACTTCCTCCTCACACCTTCATGGTTTGCATGACTCAGATTTATAACGGTTACTTCAAATAAAACAAAAATTGTCGTGGACTCAATCATCATAAACGAAAACCAATGCATTATTGTCACTGGTCCCAAAAGGTCATTTACAGCAAAGTTTTCAATGAGCTCTTCTGATCATCCAACTCCAATTCCTAAGTAACCTGATCTCGAGCTCGGTGCTAGACATAATATTAATACAAGCCATCTCAAACATGCTCATGAAATCCATTTTTCTCAGCATTAACATTCAGTTTGGTTAATGCAGCTTAGATCTAATTTAAACAGTACATTATTCCTGCAGTACCCACAAACGTGTATATCTCATTTTCCTATTTTATAACATACCCAGTATTTGTATTGCAGCTTTCACTTTGATATATAATTCCCATCAATGTTTGCTCCTCCTTGCTGTTTCTGAGCTCCACCGTATCAGATTCTGTAGAACCTGAGCGAAGTGGGCTCTGGGTAAATTAATGTTGGAGATCATCTCGCTACATCATTTATGCTCTTCTTCAGATCTCCTGTTATGCTGGTGGGGTAGAGAAGGACAATAATCTTTCAACAATGCTGTGTATTTGCCCAGCCAGCTGAGACTGCTGTAACCTGGGTGGGGACCTTGCAGCAGGCTTATAAAGTGTTGCTGCTGCTGAACAGGGTCTTAGTGAGATCACATCTGGAGTAGTGTGTACAGATTTAATCTCCTCAATGAGGAACGGATATTGTTACATTCGAAGCAGCTCAGAGATAGTTCCCTCAATTGATTCCATTTATGAAGTGTTAAACGATAAGGAAAGGATGATCAGGTTGTGTTTAGAAGACCGAAAGATGACCGTATTTTTACATCGGACACCGGAAAGAGTCAGCAATCGAAGTCAATGACACAATAAATGGAGGAATCCATTCCATTTCTCCAGCTTGTTGCACAGGAACGGCAGAAGGATATTCATACCTTCGACCCTTTTACACCAGAACAGGACAAGGGTATTCAGTCCCGGAGCCTGATGTAAGGTTACAGGAGGAGGCCAATCAGCCCCTCTGGTCAAAACACTGGACCCAGAGTAGGCTACGCTGCACCAGTATCCTGTTACACAGCAACAGGATCAGTCCATTCAGCATCTTCAAGTCTGTAACACAGGAACTGGAAGAGGTCACACAATGACTGGAGATTTGCTACACTGAGACAACAGGAGGTCAGTCAGCCCCTCCGATCCTGTGTTGATGTTTCCACTGGACACTCCAACCACACGTTACATAATGGAGCACTTCTCATCTCTCCAATAGTCCCTCTGAATGACATAGCTCCTTATATCTCAGCATAAAAGAGTTACATACTTCTGAACCTCTTAGTGCTCTAACCTCTTTACCTGCTACTCCTGGCGTATGCCAATAAACCTTACTCTCACAGGTAAATGTTTTAAGAAGGTCTCGCACATTCTTCTCAATCTCTCACAAAAAAAACAAACTTTAATTTCTGAACTTAATCATCATCATCAGCCATTTCAGCTTCTAATCGTGCCGTTTTAACTCTCTGCTCTTCCACATGAGTTCGCACGACTGCAGGAAGTGAATTGTTGAACTTCTCCAAAATAAAAATCTCTCTAAGAGTGCCATAGGTTTGCTCTGATTTAATACCCTAACCCGCCTTTCAAAATTGCTTTGTTTGATCCTTTCTCACAGACAAACCCAACCCCAACTCCAGCTTGTCTATCAATTCCTACAGCTTTGCCTTCAATACCTTGTATAAAACCCCAACTTCACTTCTTCCACACCAGAAAACTCTTAGTGACTGAAAGAAACCTTATGCAGAACACACTGTTTAAACCAACCGAATTCAACATCCGGAACCAAAGACACTAACAGCTACCATACGCGAACTTTGAACCCAATAGCCTCCTGGTGCATACTCTCCAGTGTCTGCATGAGGTTATTCTGGATTCTCTGGTTTCTTCCCACAACCCAAAGATGTGCATGTCAGATGTATTGGCCATGCTAAATTGTTTGTAGTTTTCAGGGATGTGTGGGTTAGGACCCTTTGTCGGGGTAAATGTGTAATAATAGGGTAGAGGAATGGGTCTGGGTAGGTTACTCCTCGGAGGGTCGGTGTAGACTTGTTGGGTCGAATGGCCTGTTTGCACACTGTAGGGATTGTAATTCTCGACCCAATTTAGTATTATCGATATAGAACCAGACAAGAGTCCCCAGTTTACTATAGACCAACCAGACTGACTCAAATTAGTTTAAGAAGGTAGCTTGGATGCCAAACCTTTCTTATTTCAAAGGCAAATGGGAAGTGGGTGTTCCAAATGTGATTCTACTAGTCAAACCACTCAGCATTATGCAAAACACAATATATTTAAACACTTTAATTAAAATCTATACAAAATGAAGAGGAATTTAGAATAACTTAACTATTGGAAACAATAAACAATAGACAATAGATGCAGGAGTAGGCCATTCTGCCCTTCGAGCCTGCACCGCCATTCAATATGATCATGGCTGATCATTCCTAATTAGTATCCTGTTCCAGCCTTATCTCCATACCCCTTGACTCCACTATCTTTAAGAGCCCTATCCAATTCTTTCTTAAAAGAATCCAGAGACTGGGCCTCCACTGCCCTCTGGGGCAGAGCATTCCACACAGCCACCACTCTCTGGGTGAAGTAGTTTCTCCTCATCTCTGTCCTAAATGGTCTACCCCGTATTTTTAAGTTGTGTCCTCTGGTTCGGCACTACCCCATCAACGGAAATATGTTCCCTCCTGCCAGAGTGTCCAGTCCTTTCATAAGCCTATACGTTTCAATCAGATCCCCTCTCAGTCTTCTAAACTCAAGGGTATACAAGCCCAGTCGCTTCAGTCTTTCCGTGTAAGGCAATCCTGCCATTCCAGGAATTGACCTCGTGAACCTACGCTGCACTCCCTCAATAGCCAGAATGTCTTTCCTCAAATTTGGAGACCAGAACTGTACACAGTACTCCAAGTGTGGTCTCACCAGGGCCCTGTACAGCTGCAGAAGCACCTCTTTGCTTCTATACTCAATCCCTCTTGTTATGAAGGCCAGCATGCTATTAGCCTTCTTCACGACCTGCTGTACCTGCATGCTTGCCTTCATTGACTGGTGGACAAGAACACCCAGATCTCTCTGAACAGCCCCTTTACCTAATTTGATACCATTGAGGTAGTAATCTGCCTTCCTGTTCTTGCCACCAAAGTGGATAACCAGACATTTATCCACATTAAACTGCATCTGCCATGCATCTGCCCACTCACCTAACTTGTCCAGGTCACCCTGTAATCCCCTAACATCCTCATCACACTTCACCCTACCACCTAGCTTTGTGTCATCAGCAAATTTGCTAATGTTATTGCTGATACCATCTTCTATATCATTTACATATATTGTAAAAAGCTGTAGAAACCTTAACTGAATGATGGATACAGTACCTTCTACAAATGAACTGTTCCATTTTATTAACATCACCTAAACACAAGGCCGCACCGTGGGTGGCACGGTGGCACATTCGTTAGCACTGCTGCCTCACAACACCAGAGACCCAGGTTCAATTCCCACCTCAGGCGACTGACTGTGTAGAGTTTGCACAATCCCCCGTGTCCGTGTTGGTTTCCTCTGGGTCCTCCCACAGTCCAAAACTGTGTACGTTAGGTGAATTGGCCATGCTAAATTTCCTGTAGTGTTAGATGTAGGGGAATGGGGCTGGGTGGGTTGTTTTTTGGCGGGTCGGCGTGGACTTGTTGGGCCGAAGGGCCTGTTTCCAAGCTGTAAGTAATCCAATTTAATCTGACACCCACCTCCCCCCCGCCTCCTTGGCAAAAAGGAACATTCAGACATATATTCTTGCATACAGTTCTCCAATCCAGGAGGCAACAGTATTAAGTGATGTTTCAGAGAGAATAGCATCGAGCGATAATTTACTAAAACTTCCAACCCTTCTGGGACCCCAAGCACCTGGTAACTGTTACATCTACAAGAAAAAAACTTGTCTGTGCGAGCTGGCCATTGTTACTACTATTTATTCAAAGCACTAAAAATCTCATGAGTTGTTTACTTGAGCGGTTTTCAGTAGGCTGTTTGGCCTTTAAATTCGCTTTCTAAAAAACAGGAGAAAATGACTTTTTTTGAAAGAAGTGACAGCATTATCATACAATTTAGATGCCTGGTCCTTTATTTAAGGGGCTACCTTGGGTTACTGATAGCAAGGTCACCTGAGATGGACAAATACAGGTACAGACCAAGTTACAAGGATGTATCTCATAACTTCTGTTCGCCGAGCTGGGAATTTGTGTTGCAGACTTTTCGTCCCCTGTCTAGGTGACATCCTCAGTGCTTGGTAGCCTCCTGTGAAGCACTTCTGTGATGTTTCCTCCGGCATTTATAGTGGCCTGTCTCTGCCGCTTCCGGTTGTCAGTTCCAGCTGTCCATTGTAGTGATCAGTAAATTGGGTCCAGGTCGATGTGCTTATTGATTGAATCTGTGGATGAGTGCCATGCCTCTAGGAATTCCCTGGCTGTTCTCTGTTTGGCTTGTCCTAAAATATTAGTGTTGCCCCAGTCAAACACCAACTAGCCTCGAAACGACACGACCAGCTATCCTTAGGAGCCACACACGCAGATGAGAAGCAACATGAGTTCGATTGGGACAACAGATTCAATGAATAAGCATATCACAGAAGTGCTTCACAGGAGGCTCCCAAGCACAGAGGATGTCTCCTAGACAGAGGACGAAATGACTGCAACACAAATTCCCAGCTCGTCGAACAGAACCACAACAGAGGACACTAACATTGGTGGGAAATTACTTTGGAATGAAGATGGAAGAGATATCAAAATAAACATGCATAGTTTGGTTGAATGGGCCATAATTTGGCAATGAAAATTAAATTGTATAAGTATGGGTTATTCAAGTTGGCCAGCATCATCGGAAGGAAAATTATTCGCAAAATGTACAGAAACTTCAAAGTGGTTAGGAGCAGAGGGATATCGGTGTCCACTTGCATTTCACAGAAACCCTGCATGCAGGTCCTGCAAGCAATGAGAAATACAAGCATAATTTCAAAGTTTATTTGGACAATGCCAGACTAGAAGGTTAGGGTGTGTGACTGTAGCTATGCAAGGCTTTCGTGAGGCTGCAAATGAAGTACAGTTTAGATGCCCAATCCTGTGGAAGGATCCACTTATATTGGAGTTAATTCAGAAGAGGTTCATTAGATTGATTCCAGAGATGAAACGGTTGTCTAATGAAGAGAAATTGAGCAGTTAAGGACGATATTCTCAAGTTTATAAGAATGAAAGGAGATCTCATTGAGATCTGCAAACTGTTAAGACTAATTGTGAATGCAGATGTGGAATGGATATTTTTTTTCATGTGGTGCATTACACAGCAAGAGCCCAGCGTTTTAGGATTGAGAGATGGCAGTAACGTGGAACAGAGGCCGCAATGACACCTGCCATGCTTCTATTCAATGGCGGAGCAGAGATGACATCAGCCATGATTGTATTCAATGGCGGAGCAGGGATGACATCAGCTATTATTGTATTCAATGGTGGAGCAGAGATTACATCAGCCATGTTTGCATTCAATGGCGGAGCAGGGTTGACATCAGCCATTATTGTATTCAATGGTGGAGCAGGGATGACATCAGTCATGATTGTATTCAGTGGTGGAGCAGAGATGACATCAGCCATGATTGTATTCAATGGGGGAGCAGGCTGACATTAGCCATTATTGTATTCAATGACGGAGCAGGGATGACATCAGCCATGATTGTATTCAATGGTGGAACAGGGATGACATCAGCCATTATTGTATTCAACAGCGGAGCAGGCTCGAGGGGGTAAATAGACGACTGATGCTCCTTGTTTTTATTCAGCCCTTCGAATGTGTTACCCAGGAATGGAGGAGGACTGGCTATCAAACAGGAAACAGGCACTCCGGATAAATAAGTCTTAATCAGTTGGGCTGATCATAAAATGTTGAGTCATATAGCGACCACCGTTGGGTCCTCAACTATTTACAATCCATATCAACGATCAGTGGGATTGAATAGATGTACTGAGTTTGGCGATGTCGCGGTGATAAGGAAGAAATTACATTATCAAGAGAGGATGGAGAGCCTGCAAATAGATACAGAGTGGTAAAAACAATGGACAATCGTTTGGCAGGTGGAATATAACTTGATATAACCTGTCATTTCATTTACAGGACTAATGGAAGGTTGTATGTTACTGAAATGAAGAGGGATTACAGGACGTAATGATACCGTGTAGTGGGGGGTTCACTCAGATCCGTTCAGACATGGAAGCATTTGCTCCATCCCTGATCGTCTGCTCCTTGACGCTCCAAGTGACTCCATTGCGCTCCGTACACATGGAATATTTTGTTGTGGTTGCTTAGTGGTGGGATGATGTTTTGAAATGTGTATCAAGGGGACAGCCTTTATCCAAGATAAACTCATTCCTTTCTTCATGGAGACCAGAAGACGATGGGAATCGCTGGCTGCCTTTGAATGAAGGAACTGTGGCTGCTGTCAGGACATGATGTGCTGTGCATGGACACACGGTAACATTAACAAAGAGAGAGCTCCTTCAGTTCGTCTACCTCTCCCCATTGATATGGGTACTCTGAAGATGCCATGTACACCATCGGGAATCCCACTATACTGGGAAAATAAGGATACACTCGATAGCTCCCTGCTGTGGGAGAAACAATCTATTTACCTCATCCACTATATACATCCTCCGGCACCGAATGGTGACATTGATATTGAGATAGTGGCGAATGATGGAAATGTCACCAGCTCATGCCTGGAAAGTTCCGGATCATAGAAGCTGAATGAAACTGTAACCCTAACAGCCACTGGTAGGACTGCCCTACCCCCTGGAATGAAGCTTCAGGTCGTGTCGAAGGAGGTGACACCACTCTGTGACCAGCTGTTTGTTCAGTCAGGATCCCCTCACGCGTTGCTCCTCCCATAAATAGAGCTTGGGAAGCTGTTCCTGGAAAACCCGGGGTGGATACAGTAGTTCCCTTTCCCCCCACACACACTCACTGCCTGGTTTCAGAGCTTCCCCTCTCTGCAGCCTCTGCTCCATGTGTTGTTCATGTTACAGACCCAGATGCTGTAACTACAGTCACCATGCTCCATCCAGAGTTGGGTCACCAAATCCTCAGGTCTCCCTGAATGTCTGAGGCAACTTACAGCACAACCTCCAGCAAACCATCCCCAGCCACTCCACTAAATGTTCCTTTACAGGCATCAGTCACAAACCTCTCGGCTACAAATGTTGTGGACCAGTCCAGATCCCACCAAAATGTTTTAAGAAGGCCGCTTAGACCTAAACCTTTCCTTATTTTGAATATAGATGGGAAGTGTGTGTTCTAGATATGTTGTGACTGGTCAAACCACTCGACATTAAGCAAATATTATCTATTTGAATGCTTTAGTTAAAATACAATCAAAGAAAATACTATTTTTGGATAGCTTATATATTGGAATACTTGCACAAACAATAGATACCGTATCTTCTTGGTTTACACCGCTTGACACAAAGATATTTTCAAATACAGATCCTTACAGCATTTTTCCAATCCAGGGGGAAACAACATCAACAGAGATCTCAGAGAGAAAAGCAGCTGGGGATCATGTATTGAAACTTCCAACCCGTCTGGGATCCCCAGCAGCTTCTGAATGCTGCAGCTAAAAGCAAAACGAGGAAGCCTGGTCTGGGAGAGCTGGCCACTGCCCCTCAATTGTTACCACCGTTTTAATTAAAACTAAAGCCTTTTTCTGTTTTTTGCTTAAACTGTTTTCAGACAGGAGTTCTGCACCTCTGTCTTTAAAACCTCTCTTCAAAATAAATCGAAGAGAAAATAACCTTTATACAGTGATAGTATCCTGAGAATCCATCTATAATAAAATAATCCATCAATATACAAGGGTGAATTCATTTTAGACGTCCTAGTCTTCCTGTGTTAGTAGTCTGCAAAGCATATATATATTTCATTGACTGAGCATACAATTGTTCACAACTAGTTTCGATTTCAGTCATTTTACTCCTGCCACAAAATGCCTTTGTCTTTCTTCATTCAAGTCTCCAAAACATGTTAAATCTTAGGTTTTCTCACCCTGTAACCTGTATAATTTCAAATTGAATGGCAGAAATAATAAGCTCAATCGGAACAGACTGTTATTTCTCTCCCTAAACTTCTCCAAAAACATTAAGGGACCACGATCAGTGAAAAAGACTTGGCTCATGTATGTTATTTGCAATTTAAATGCTGAAATGTTGCAACACCAAGCTCAAGGCCCCCCTTCCCCATTGTAGAATAAATCTGTTGGTGTTTCCACTGGACACTCCAACCACACGTTACATAATGGAGCACTTCTCATCTCTCCAATAGTCCTTCTGAATGACATAGCTCCTCATGTCTCAGCATAAAAGAATTGCATACTTCTGTACCTCTTAATGCTATAACCTATTTACCTGATACTCCTGGCCTATGCCAGTAAACCTTACTTTCACAGATATATGATTTAAGAAGATCTCACACATTCTTCTCAATCTCTCACAGAAACCAAACTTTGATTTCTGAACTCATTCATCATCATCATCAGCCATTTTAGCTTCTAATCTTGCCATTGATACTCTCTGCTCTTCCACACGAGTTCTCACGACTGCAGGAAGTGAATTGTTGAGCTTCTCCAAAATAAGAATCTCTCTAACAGTGTCATAGGTTTGCTCTGTTTTTAATACCCTTACCCACCTTTCAAAATTACATTGTTTGATCCTTTCAAACTCAATGTGCGTTTAACCAGGGACCCTTTTTTAGATTCCTGAAACACTGTCTGTCGGCTTCTGACACAACGTCATATATACTTCAGATGGCTTTCTTTGTCTCCTCATACTGGCCAGATACCTCCTCCAATAAGGATGCAAATACCTATCAGCTTGGTTTGGATCAACTAAATCCACATGGTCACTGAGCAGTACATTTGTTTAGCCACTTCCTCAAATGAAATTCATAAGGTTTCCCCATCCTTCTCATCAAATTTAGATAATGCCTGGATGTATTTAAACAGAACCCCATTAGACCATTGGTTACAATAGGGTTGTTCAACCTCACTATCCTCCTTATCCAGCCTACCATCTAACTTCATCTCCGCCTTCTATGCCAACTTTCCTCTCTAATTGCTAACTTTTTAAGTTGAAACTCTCTGCTTTTCTTCTGTCTTTTTCTCTGTTTCGCCTTCACTTCCTTTTCTTTTATTTCTACTTTTCATCATAATTCAAACTGTTTCAATTCTTTCTCATGTTCAAAGTGCCTCATTTGAAATTGAATTCTAGCCATTTCCAAAGAGTCTGATGGTGGTTCAACAAAATGTAATTGCCGATCTATAGCTGTAATTATCTCTCATTTTCTCACAGACAATCACAACCCCAACTCCAGCTTGTCTGTCAATTCCGACTGCTTTGCCTACATTCCCTTTTGTAAAAACGCCAAATTCACTTCTTCCTCACCCAGAGAACTCTTAGTGACTGGGATAATCTTTATACACAAAACACGGTTTAAACCAACCGAATTCAACATCTGGAACAAGAGGCACTAACAGCTACCATACACGACCTTTGAACCCAATAGTCTCCCAGTGCATAATCTCCAGTGTCTGCATGAGCTTATTCTGGATTCTCTGGTTTCCTCCCACAATACAAAAATGTGCATGTCAGCTGAATTGGCCATGCTAAATTGTTTGTAGTTTCCAGGGATGTATGCGTTAGGAGCCTTTGTCGGGATAAATGTGTAATAAAAGGGTAGAGGATTGGGTCTGGGTAGGTTACTCCTCGGAGTGTCGGTGTGGACTTGTTGGGTCGAATGGCCTGTTTGTACAATGTAGGGATTGAAATTCTAAACCCAATTTAGTATTATCGATTTGGAACCAGACATGACTCGTCAATTTGTAATAGACCAACTAGACTGCCTCAAACTATTTCAGGAGGGTAGCTTGGATACACACCTTTTCTTATTTTAAAGGATAGATGTGAAACGGTTGTTCCAGATGTGATGTTACTCGTCAAACTATTCACCATTAAGTAAAACACAATATATTTAAACGCTCTAATGAAAATCCATACACAGTGAAGAGGAATTTAGAATAATTTAACTATTGGAATCCTTTCCCAAATAATGGATACCGTATCTTCTACAAATTAACTGTTCCAATATACTAACATCCCATAAACAAACCCCTTGGCAAAAAGGAACATTCAGACATACATTCTTGCATACAGTTCTCCAATCCAGGAGGAAGCAGCAGCAAGTCAGGTTTCAGAGAGAGTAGCAACTGGGGATAAGTTACTAGGCCGTTGTTACTACTATTTATTATAAACCCTAAAAGCGTCGTAAGTTATTTACTTGAGCCGTTTTCATTCGGCAGTTTTGCCTTCAAGATCACTTATTTAAAGAAAGGAGAACTTTTTTTAAAAAAGTGACTGCATTGGCACACAATTTAGATGCCTAGTCCTTTACTTAAGGGGCTTCCTCATGTTACTGATCGCAAGGTCACCCGAGAGGGACAAATACAGGTACAGACCAAGTTACAAGGATGTGTCTCATAACTTCTGAAACACCTCTGTCCATAGACCATCTCATGGGACATACCAGGAAGTGAGCAACAGCCTGACACACACCATTTCACTGTTTCTCAGCTTCACAATTCAAGCACTCGATACACTAGGGAGCTAAAAGCTAAGCCCAGGGAAAGATACAGAGGAACAGAAAGATTCACATCAAAGACAGAAACAGACAGTTAATTAATTGAAAAATCTTGTGGAAATATGGGGAAACAGACAGGACAGTGGGACTAACTGGAGAAGTGAAATCTTCGAGAGTAAACTTACAAGAATGAAAGCATTGAATACAGGCATTGTCAGATCAGCAGAAATGGTTTATGACATCAAATTCTGAATCTGCTTAACAGAACACCACAAACAAACATAAACTGGGACAAGATGACAGCCCAGCATGGAGAGCTGTGCAGACCCTGCTAGTGTGTTGCTCAGTAAACTACACTATCTGCCCAGCATAGTGAGTATTGCAAACTTTACTATCACATGCAAACTATATTCGCATCAGATTACTGTCTATAATGGGAAGATACTGTCTATAATGTCTATAATTGATGCATGTGTGTTTGTCCATGCATGTTCATCAGAAACTGAGAGAGAGTGCGTGTTTGTGCGCGATTGGCGTGTTTGAATGTGAAACTCATTGTTTAAGAAGGAACGCACATGGAGGAACCTATTTTAATTAAGAACAACTAGCAGGCTTTTTGTTCGTCAACAGAGAGAGAACGAGAGAAATTGCATGGACAGATGAGGTAAAGTGTTTGAGAATATTAAAATAAAGGCATTGCCAGACACAATAGCAATATACATCGGCGTGCACATGAATGACAGATGGATGGGAGTTTGGTGTGAGTTCGAATCAGATTTGCTTCGGCAGGTTTGCAGCCGGGAGTGCCAGCAGCAGATTATTGGCTTCATTAAGACAGTATTTCCTAGCT
This sequence comes from Chiloscyllium punctatum, assembly GCF_047496795.1. NCBI lineage: Eukaryota > Metazoa > Chordata > Chondrichthyes > Orectolobiformes > Hemiscylliidae > Chiloscyllium > Chiloscyllium punctatum. The sequence goes on from NC_092742.1 coordinate 114,216,760, forward strand.
CAAGGTTCAAACAGCAGATGGACTAAACCAGTGAGATATATTCTGGAGTGATGAGTATTTCAAGTTAGAAATGTTCAGGGCATGGTGTCAGGAATCAGCTCATTGTCAAAGGGACCTCGCACAGTGGTGACTTGTCGGCTTCAGCCGCAGACATTGGCCAGGAATGGGATGGAAACAGTGGAAGGAAGTGGAGTTTGTAACCAGAACAGTAGAGAGTGACCTCCCTGCTCTTAATATTTAAATAACAAAGGCAATGATACAGTAAATTGTAGTTCGCAGCTGGAACTGATGAGGTCAACAGAGAGAAGAATGAGGAACAATGCCAGTGCTGAAAGGGAGACAATAATTGAACACATTCATTGATGTCGTTAGTCGTGGTCTGTCGAGTGAATATATGGATTGAGAGTTTCAACAGGAAAATAATAGTGACAAGAAGGATAGAATATAAGAAAGAACAGTAATACAGTCATAACCGGTTAATAGAAAAAAAAATCTGGACAGTGACACTTACCAGGAACACCAACGATAGCAAGGAAAGGTTAATAAAAATATTGAATAATGAGAATAGTGTAATAAATCATCAATGATAATGACCACCAACACAATGCAAAAGATACCAAACATAATTGGATAAACTCCTGTCTATTGATGGAACATGCCAGTCTAATGTTCCCAGATTCTGATACATTTTTGGACCAGTCTAATGTCCTCTGGTTCTGATCAATTGTTGGAACATTCCAGTCCAATGTTCTCTGATTCTGATCTCTCCTCCCCCTCTCTCTGGATCTGCTGATCCCTGTCAGTGCTGTCGGTGATGCTCCCGCTCATGTTAAGGGATAATACATTGAACAGCGCCCATTTATCTTTAAAAGATGGAAACGCTCCACTGGAATAATTAGAATCCATGGAGATTGGCATTGATCACAGTCACTGTACAAACACTGGAAATCCGAGCAAAGGCTACGACAACGGATGAATGGGCACTGCACAACAATCAACAGACAGGAGGGTTCCCTCCAAGTTCTGGAACACTTCAATGGTCAAGGACCTTCAAACTTGGACCTACGGGTGACCAGCCTCCAAGGCGGACTTCAGGACAGGCAGCAGCGAAAAGTGGCCGAGCAGAGGCTGATAGCTAATTTCTGTACCCAAAGGGAGGACCTCAAATGGGACCTTGGTTTAATGTCACAATACAGGTGACCACCATTGCACGATACACACACACACACACACACACACACACAGACAAAGACCGACATGCACACATATATCTTGTGGGGTGAATTTGCACTTGCAGACTTTCATTGTAATTTGCTCAAAGCTGCATGAATTCATGTAAAACTCTGAACTCAAAAATTTCATGGATTCATGTAAATCTCACTGTTATCTCACTTTTCAGATTAGAATCAATCTAAACATTATGGCATAGACAGAGAACACATGGGGATAACACTTTCAGCATATTGTCTAGCGAACACACTGTTACAGGTAACCTGAGAATGCAACATTTTTAAAAAATGTTCTGTGAAATACACATGAAAGAAGTGAAACTATAATGGTATGAGAACAGATAAAAATTCAACAGACAATCAAGGTATTTTTCAATGTATAATTTCAGTTACATCACACTGTAAATGTTTGATATAAATTCTGTGCCTTAGAAGTGTGTCCTCCACTATCACCTGATGAAGGAGCGGCGCTCCGAAAGCTAGTCTGCTTCCAATTAAACCTGTTGGACTATAACCTGGTGTTGTGTGATTTTTAACTTTGTACACCCCAGTCCAACACCGGCATCTCCAAATCATGACTGAGCAAACAGATTCAATTAACCAGTTCCACACATCACTTTTCATATCACTATAAAAGAGAACAATTACTGGGTTAGGATGGAATGGATGAGGATTGCTGAGGGATGGACCAATCTTAAATCTTTTTTTTATCTTGTATATGCGAGTATTAGCAGAACACTGCAGGAGTCTATATATGTTCCACTCTGTTTATGAAAGGAGGCAGTTATAGAATAACAGATCGGCTGCATAAAGAAAAGTTGTGTGGGCAAGTTTCTAGATACCTCAATACAAAGTACGGTAATTATTGACCAGTGTGTGGCTACTCCTGGTTTTAGGTGCCCTACTACCAAGTCCTTTCGTAACCTTGAGACAGAGCATTGAGACCGCTGCTCAGCAACAGGCCGAAATAATTCTGTCCCTATGGGCCTCTTACAGAGGGATAATAGAAGGCCATTCATCCCATATTAGCTTGTTGTTACTTGAAAAGGTGGAAATCTAGAATATTGTCACATTTTGCCAACAGAATCATTCAAAACAAAGAGATGTGTCACTGCAGCTGTATGAGGTGTTACTGAATGGGCACCTGGAGTGTACTTGGTTGTGGTTCTGTAACTGAGAAGGGATGGACCCCCATTAGATACAGTTTAACGGCTGCTCGTAATCCACGGGTTGCTGTGTCATTTAATGTCTCGGGTCTGTTACACAAGGACAGGAGGAGGCCATGCAGCCTCTCGAGTGTGTTATAGAGGAAGAGGAGGAGGCAATTCAGCCTCTTGAGTCTATTACAGAGGGACATGAGCAGGCCATTCAGCCTCTAGAGCCTGTTACAGAGAGGCAGGAAGTGTTTATTTAACATTCAAGTCTGTTACGCATAAATATTAGTTTTAAATTAGTTTTGGAATAGGAAAGACCTGATGTAAACATTAATGTTCTAACTTTGAACAAGTCCAATTTTGAAAGTGTTAGGCGAGCCCTGTGAAAGGCTGATTGGAATACCCTATTCACAGGTAAAGGGATGGCTGGTAAATGCAAGGCCATCAAAACTTGGTTTCAGAGAGTCCAGAGCCAACGTGTTCCCATTAGTGAGAGGGGCAAGGCTGGTGGGTGCAGGGAGTGCTGGATGGCCAGATATATTGATGCTCTGGTCAAGGTAAGGAAGGAGGCATATGTCAGGTAAACAGAGCTGAGGTCAAGTGAATCCCGAGAGGTGTATAAGGGCAGCAAGTGCATAGTCAATGGGGAAATCAGGCCAGAAAAATGTGGACATGAGATGGCTTTAGAAATGGGGTTAACGAGGCATTGAAGAAATTCTACAAATCCTTTAATGGTAAACGATTAACTAGGGAAAGAATAAGGCGCGTTAAAGATGAGTAAGGTTACATATGTGTGGAACCACAGGAGATTGGAGGGATTAGAAACAACAATTTCACCTCAGTATTTAATGTGGAGGACGTTACAAGAGCGAGAGAATGAATAAATATATAGTGATATCTTGAAAAGTATCTATATCACAAGGAGGTGTTTGACATTTTAAAACACATAAAGGTGAACAAATCCCTGGGACCTGATCAGTTGTATCCCAAATGTATGTGGGAAGCTAGGAAAGACATTGGTCAGCATTTTGCTGATATATTTGTATCATTGATTTCCACAGGTGAGGTGTCAAAAGACTGAAGGGCTGCTAACATAGTGTCATTATTTGAGAAAGTAAGGAAAACCCAGGTAACTATAGATCACTGAGCCTGACGTCAATGGTGACTAATTTGTTGGGGGGAACTTTGATGGAAAGGATGTGCATGCATTTGAAAAGACAAGGACTGCAGAGGGCTTTGTACATTGGAGTTCACATCTCAGGACTCAATGTAATCTTTAGAGGAAGTGATGAAGATGATTGCTGAAGGCAGGACAGTGGATGTTGTCTTTATGGAATTGAGTAAGAAAACCAAAATGTTCTACATGGTAGACTGGTTAACAACGTTAGACTGCCTGGGATCCAGGGAGAGCTCAGCATTTAGATCCAAAATGCTCTTGATCATTGGAGACAGGGCGTGACAGTGGACATTTGTTCAATAAACTTGGAGTCATGTGACCAGTGGCGTGTCGCAAAGATCAATAGTGGGTCCACTGCCTTTTGTCACTTGTATAAGTCATTTACACTTGAGTATATGAAGTATGGTCAGTAAGGTTATAGATAATAACAAATTTGTTGGTGCAGTCGTCAGTGAAGAATGATCTCTCAGACTATAATGGGACTTTGCTAAGGTGAACCGAGGAGTGGCAGATGGGGTTTATTTTAGTTAAATGTGAGGTGTTGCATTTTGGCAAGAAAAATCAAGGCAAGACATATAGGTAGGGTCCTATCGAAAGCTGCCAATAAAGGAGAACCTCATATAAGTTATGGAATCCCTACAGTAAGGAAACAGGCTTTTAAGCCCATCGAAGCCACACCGACCCACTGGACAAACCCCTACCCTATCCCTCTCAGTCTGCATTTCCAATGGCTAATCCACCTCGCCTACAAATCCCTGGGTACTATACGCAATTTAGCATGGCCAATCTACCCTTACCTGTATGTCTTTGTAATGTCGGAGGAAAACATAGCATCCGGATGAAACTCATGCAGACACGGGAAGAATGTGCAAACTCCACACAGGCAGTCATTCAAGGATGGAATTAAACCCAGATCGCTGCGCTCTGAAGCAGCAATGCTAGTCACTGAGCTACTGTGTCACCTGGTGGTGCAGGCTCTCCGTTCCTTAAAAGTGCTGTCACAGGTAGACAACATTGTGAAGAAGGCATTTGGTGATCTTCCCTTTATTGGTGCGTGCTTTGAATCTGAACATTTTCACGACGTGTTGCATCTGTACAGGACATTGGTTTGGCCACTTTTGTAAAATTGCTTTTAATTATGGTTACCCTACTGTCGGAAAAACGTCAAACTTGAAAGGGTACAGAAGAGATGCGAAAGAATGTTGCAGGTGTTGGAGGATTAGAGTTAAAGGGAGAGTTTGAATAGGGTGGGGCTATTTTCAAGTGTTGAGGCTGAGGGGGGACGTTAAAGAGGTTTATAAAATCATGAGGGGAATACATAAAGTAAACAGTCAACGTCTTTTACCCAGGATAGGCGAGTCCCAAAATTAGAAGACAAAGGTTTAAGGTGAGAGGGGAAAGATTTAAGTAGGGACAACATTTTCACACAGAGACTGCTGTGTGTATGGATTCAACAGCCAAAAGAGGTGGTGGAGGCAGGTACAGTTACACCATTTAAAAGGCATTTGGATGGATACATGCATGGGAAGTGTTTAGAGGGAGATGGACCAACTGCTGGCAAGGGGGACGAGATTAATTTCGGATATTTGGTCGGCATGGACGACTGAACTGAAGGATCGTTTTCTGTGCTGTACATCTCTGATAGTCTATTGCTTCTTGAGTGTATAACACAGGAACAGGAGGAGGCTATTCAGCTTCTGAATTCTGTCAGTCGGTTTGTTTGCTCAGTTACTGAGAGTAAAATACAAAAATACATCATTCAGATTTTGATGGTGTTTTACAGAAGCAGGAGAATTGCTTTTAGTCAATGCTGTAAGAATAGCTGTAAGGAATATGAGGAGGCCATTCAGTCCCTCAACTCCATTCCACAGGAGCAGCAGGTGAGCACTGAGCTATTGGAGCCTGTTACTCCTGAGCAGAAGGAGGACATCTACTTTCACAAACTTGGGATCAGGAGGCAGTCATTCAACTGCTCGAAACTGGGCCACAGGGAAATCTGTAGGCTAGTGAGTTTCCATGGTCCTGTTATGCAGGAATAGGAGGAGGTACCTCACTCCCCACCAGTATGGGACACTGGGAGATAAGGGGAGTTTGCTTGGAAAAAGAAATAAATACATGAATAAGTTGCATTAGTGGTCCACACAATCCTGGACCACCATTCACTAAGACCACGGCTGATCTGATGGTAATTCCCTCATTTCATTTTACAGAGACTGTCCTCTCTGCAGCCTCTGCTCCATTTGTTGGTCATGTTGCAGACTCAGATGCTGTAACAACACTCACCATGACTCATCCAGAGGGTCAGGTCTAAGGATGAGTCAGGATTTGAAGGGTCCAATCACAAGAATGAAAACACAAAATAAAGGTATTGCCAGATCTTTAGTTCTCTCACTTTTGCAATCAAACTCCCATAACCAGCCCATCCATAATACATTCAGGATGGAGCACTGTGTAGATATGGCGAGTGTACTGCTGAATACAACCCAGCAATATCCAGAATGGAACTTCGTGCAGCCCACACCAATACTTGATCTATAATCCTGGGCTAAATGTCCAGCGTGAGGAGCTGTGCAGACCCCACTTGTTCATTCATATATAAACACAGGTTGTTGCATTGTTCGGTAACACTGTGTTAGATCACTGCCCAGTGTGGGGAAACTTGCAGCCCATATTGGAAGTGACAGGATACGCAGCTGCCATCCAGTTACAACTCCATATCTCCAATGTACCTTGAAAAGGGATGCTGCAGATGTGAAAATCATTGCAAATGGAAACAGTTGATAGGCCAATATTCTGATCAAGGCGAGTATCACACATGTATTTAAAGATGAAATAACTGAGATAATATCCGATGAGCTTTTGTGAATGTGCAAGGAAGAAAGGGGGGATGGTGATGTTATAGTGGTTGCACTATAAGCCTCCAAATCAACAATGGGAATTGGAGGAACAAATAGGCAGGGAAACTGGTGAGAGTAGCAGGAGCAATAGGATTGTCATAATAGATTTAAATTTTCCTAACATAGACTGGGACATCCAGATGGTTAAGAACTTCAATGGAACGTAATTTCTTAAGTTTGTTCACGAAAGTTTCCCCAAGCAGTATATAAAGGGTCCTACACGGGAATGGACACACTCGACCTACTGTTGGGAAATAGGGATGAATAGGTGACGGCGGTAAAGTGGGGGAGTATTTTGGGAAAAGTGACTAGCGCTGTTTTAAATTTAAAATAGTTATGGGAGGGACAAAATTGGTCCACAGATTCAAGTCTAAATTGGAGCAAGGCATATTTTGTTGGAATTAGACAGGGGATTGCAGGGGTTTATTGGAGTAGTTTGTTTTCAGGTTAAAGGATGTCGGGCACGAGGGAGGGCTGTAAAAGTGAGATAGCTCGAGTTCAAGGTTTATATATTCCTGTGAGGGTGAAGGGAAAGTGAGGCTGAAAGAGAAAACCCTGGATGACAAGAGATATTGAGGCTCTGACCAGCAAAAAAAGGAGGCGTGCCCCAAGGTGCAAACAGCTGGAATCAAGGGAATCCCTGGAGGTACACGGGAGATATTGGAGTTTAATGAAGAAGGAAATCAGCAAGGCGAAAAGGGAGTATGAGATAGCCTTGGCTGAGAGGATTAGGGTGAATCCAAAATCACTATAGTAAAGAAAAAGAACAACTAGAGAGAGAATAGGACGCCTTGAAAACCAAAATGGGCACGTAAGTGTACAACTTCAAGAGGTGGTTGAGGTCCTCAATTTCCCCTATGTGTTTATCATGTAGAAAGACATGAAGACCTGTGGCCTTTGGAAGTTTTGTTGAGATATTTTAGTACTGTCCATATCACAGTAGAGCTGTTGTTGGACAAATGAGAATGCACAAAGTCAGATAAATCTCTTGGTCCTGACTGGATATATCCAAGAGCACTGCAAAAGGCGAGATAAGACTGTTAAGAGTCCAAGGTCCTTGAAGACTGGGCAGTAGCAAACGTAGTGCCCTTCTTCAGGAAGGGCTGAAAATGAATGCCTGGGAAATATAGACCAGTAAGATTCACATCTGTTTTCGGTAAACCACTTGAGAAGGTTCTGAGAAATAAGATATGCATGAATTTGGAAAGACAAAGTTTGACTTGGAGCAGTCAGCATAGCTTTGTGCGTGGCAGATCATGCCTGACAAATTTTGTTTGCGTTTTTGGCAGAAGTGACCAGGAACGTTGACGAGGGCAGGACGGTGGACATAGTCTATATGGATTTCAGTAAGGCCTTTGATAAGGTTCCACATGGAAGGCCGCTCGAGAAGGTTAGATCGCATGGACTCCGAGGTAAACTGGCAATTTGGCGACACAATTGATTTGACATTATGAAGCAACTGGCTACGGTGGAGGTATGCTTGCTGGACTGGAGACCTGTGATGAGTGGAGTGCTTCAGGGGTCGGTTCTGTCCCCATTTCTGTTTGTTATCTATATCAATTATTTGGATGAGAGTGCACATGCAAGGTTAGTAAGTTTGCAGATGAAATTAAAATGGGAGGCATTGTTCACAGTGAGGAAGGTTATCAGAAATTGCAGCAGTACCTTGATCAGCTGGGGAAGTGGGCTGAGAAATAACAAATGCAAGTGTGATGTCTTGCATTTTGGAAAGTCAAATTCAGGTGGGAGGTTAATGGTGAATGAGAGGGCTTTAAGGAGTGTAGTGGAACAAAAGGATGTTGGAAATCAGGTGCACGATTGTCTGAATTTGAGTCGCAGATACACAGGACAGTGAAGAAGGCTGTTGGCACACTGGCCTTCATCAGGGCATTGAGTATAGAAGTTGGGACGTTATATTGCAGTTGTACGGGATGTTGTTAAAGTTGCATTTGGAGTATTGTGCTCAGTTTTGTTCACCTTACCCTAGAAAGGATATTATTGGACTACAATGAATGTAGAACAAATTTACAAAGATGTTTCCTGGGCTAAAGGGTCTGAGTTATAGGGAGAGTTTGTACAAGTTAGAATATGCATAGGGGTGAATATTTACTTTTTTTTCCAAGGTTGGGGAACCAAGGACTAGAGGACAAATGTTCATGTTTGGAGAGGACAAAAATAAAAAGGAACCTGAGGGTCAACTTTTTTTACACAAAGTGTGGTTTGCATATGGACTGAGCTGCCAGTGGAAGTGGTTGAGTTGGGTACAATAGCAACATTGAAAAGGTATTTGGCAAAATACATGGATAGGAAAGGAACAAGGGCAGGGAAATGGGCTGAGTGTGGATGTACATTTTGGTCGGCATGGAACAGCTAGGCCTAAGGGCTTGTTTCCATGCAGTAGAAATGTATGACTGTAAATATTCCCGTTTGGGGGTAGAGACAGAGAGGAACAGAGTGAGAAAACATGCCATGGAAAGATATGTTCCCAAGATTCAGAATGCTGATATGAAGACATTTCGATAGTATCATGCAACATGAGTGAATGGAATATTGCTGTGAGTTCAGGCGATGGAGAGTTTTGAATGAGCATTTGTTCTGAAGCTTTGTAACTGGGAGTGAGGACAGCAGAGTCTTCGGCTCATTGAACTGTATAAAACAGTAATTTGTCTCAGTATCATTTTCATTGAGTGTGACAGAGGAATTGTCTGTACGAAGCTGAGCTAGTTTCCTGGTGTAATCTTATCGAACTCACCTAATTAAATACCACCCACCTTTCATTGAATTCCAGCCCGATTCTGCCACCCATTAGGATTGGAGGTACTCACAGTCGCCAGGATTTCCCTAGATATTCTGTGTTCCCTGGCACTGGTGCCATCTTTAAAAGGCCAAGGGGTACATGGCTGAGCTGTTTCAGTTTGGAGCTGCCCTTCACAGTTTACCCCGAGCATGGCAGATAAGCGGCAATTATACCACAGTTTGTTGACGCTGCATGGTGTGCATAGTGGATGGACTAGTACAGAGGGGGACCATTGCCTTCCCAGAGGGGGCCTTACCACCAGACCCACTGAGCATGGTCTGTGCTCACCACCCAGCTCAGTGCAGTATCTGCGGTCTGAAGAAATGTCCAGCAGTACAGGGCAAGCATCAATAACCTACCCCGCTCTGTCAGGGTAAGGCTCACTGTATTCTCTCTGCTCCCTCACACTCACTGTATATCTGTTATAGCATGAACAAGGCTCATGCTCCACCACTCTCACCGTCGCATGCAGCAGTTTCGCTCTCTCTCTCACACACACACACACACACACACACACACACATCTTTGCAATATCCCCCACACAGTTAGAGAATATTCTGGAGAATACCAATAATGGAATGTTCCACACAGTGTTCCAAATAATGCCCAGTTTCAGGAAAATGCAGTGCTCCAGTGTGTAACCACATAAGAGGAAGGAGTAGGGATGCACTTTTTCCAAATCACACTCATTTCAAATCCTGATGAGGCCATTCAGCCCTTCAAACGTGCTCTAGCATTTAATAGGTCCCGGCTGATCTGATGCTTTTCTCAGCTCCATGTTACAGAAACTTTCAGTCATTCAACCCCCTGGGTTCCTGTAACTGTCCAGACGGCATTCAGGCACTTTTACCCCAGTTTTCTTCAATCGCCTGTTTGAGGGCTTTTCCAATGGAACGCACTCTCCTAACAGTATATTCCATTAATTATATACTTTCATGCAATGGTCAGCATGCTTTACACAGACCAAACAAAAATATACACTTATTTTATAGTTATAGATATCCAATAACACTGTGTAATTCTGGTTATTTCACTTGACTCACCTTAAATATTAAACCAAAAACAGCTTCTAAACACGTCTTGTTATAAAATACAATTTCGAGCAGAGAACATATTTACCCTCAGGCGTTATCTTGACCGTTATCTGAACTGTACCACTTTCCTTATTATGAATGTTTCTCTTACTCTTTGTCTGTGACTGTTTCTGTGTGTAACAGTGACACTGTCTCCCACTCAGTTGACAGGACGGCAGGTTTGTGATACAGAGGGAGGCCAACAGTTCAGGGTCAGTTCCTCACACTGACAGAGATTACCATGAAGGGGATGCTCTCTCAACCTCACCCCATCACCCGAGGTTCTAGTGACCCTCAGGTTAAACCATCATGAGTGGTCTCTCTAATGAGTGTTCTTTGGGACTCTATTCTATCAATGTTAGCATTTTAATATTTCAAAAAATATCTTTATTGAAAAATTGATTTTTAATATTATAATAAACCAATAGCAACACAACTCAAATAACTGATCAAAATTACACGCATGTGCATGTACATACAAAACGAGTTAAAAATACTAAATGGACAGAAGAAAAACAAAAAATAAGCAATAAATAATGAATAAATAATGCAGCTCAGCGTAACAAAATGATAGCTCTCGTTCTTCAAGAGCATTAACTGATATCCATTTTTCTGTTCATTTTTCTTCCTCTCTGGATATAAGCGTCATTAGATAATATCGTCAGGGCTGTATAAAAGCCCTTCTGAGAGTGCCAAATAAGCCTGTATCATGGTAATCCAAAAAGGTCTGCAATGTCCTATATAAATCTCTGTTTTTTGGTGCATCATGCTCGCGAAAAAGTCCAAAGGGATATTCTCCATGAAGAGCTTACATTGACCCGGTGGTGGGGGGAGGGGGCGGCAGGGTTTAAGACATCCAACACAACAGAATGCTTTTCCTAGCACAGAAAGTAAGGATATTATTTCACATTTGCATCTGTGTAAAGTACCTTGTGCAGGCCCAGGAAATGAGAAACCAGGTCCATCTCCAATTCAGTCCCCTCGACCCACTCTATCACACCTGATACAGTGCTCGAATATATATGAAGCCTGCAGCAGGACCACATGCAATGAGTAAGAGTGCCTGTAGTCATTCTGCATTTCAGACATGCTGAAGATAATCCCACTTTGAATTTTAGGAGATAATCTAGGGTCAGATAGACCCTTTAAAGAATTTTCAACTGCATGGAATGGATCCTATTGCAGATGAAATTCTTCGAGCATTTTCACAAATATCCTCCCATGTTTCTGAAGTGGCCTGAAGCCCCAACTCTCTCTTGCAGACATCACAAAGCTGCACAGTCTCGCCTGGGGGGACACTCTCCAACTAATGATAAAGGGTACTGACAGAGAGTGAATTCTAAGAAATAAGCACCCTCTTCTGTCTATTGGATCTGGAAGAGTCTGTGACAAGTGTGTTTTTTTTTTAAGTCAAATCTCTCATCTGGAAAAGATTGAGAAGAGGTCTCTATTAGGCAGTCTATATGTCCGAGTTATTTGATCAAATGACATCATCATTTTTCCCTCAAATAACACTTGGTGGATCGGTGGTGAGCATTGCTGCCTCACAACAGCAGGGTCCCGCCTTTGGTTCTGGCCTTGGATGCCTGGCTGCGTGGAGTTAACATATTCACGCCGTGTCTGTGTGGGTTTCCTCCCACAGTCCAAACATGTCCAGGTTAGATGAATTTATCATTGATAAATCACCCATAGTGATGAGTAGGTTGGGTCATTAGTCAGGGTAAATATAGGATGGTCGGGGAATGAGTCTGGGTGCGCTACTCTTCAGCGGGTCAAAGTGGATTTTCTGGGCCCAAGGGCTTGTATCAACACTGAAAGTATTCTACTAATCCTAAATCACTCAAGCAAGGCACGCCCCTTGCTGCCCACAGTTTAAACCTGGAATCCATTATCCCAGGATCAAAACCCGGTATACCAATTGTAGGGGTAAGAAACATGGTTTTGGCTGTATTGCCCTCGATCTGACGCATTGTGATTCAAGCTATAACAGTATTGATAATTATTGGGTTATGACAATACTCCATAAGTATTGTCATTTTGTCTAAGACCAGCAGACTAATAAGGGTTCACTTTGTCTGAGAGGGTTCAACATCTGATCCTATTGACGCCGAGTCCTCAGCGGCCCAGGCACTAACATAGGATAAAAAAGACCTGAATTCATAGCTTTTAATCTGGGAGATCTACTCCCCACAATCTGCGAGGTAGTTAAAATTTGGTTAGCTTGATAGAGAGTCGCTTATGACCCCAAATGAAATAGCTAAACCAGCCATAAAGTCTCCTAAATGTCTGTCTGGGAAACATCAAAGGAAGTATTCACAAAGGGAATAGTAAATGAGGAAGAACATTATTTTAAGAACAGCTATCCGACCTAGCCAAGATATTGGAGGTGCCTCCCTTCTTTGAATGTCTTGTTTAATTTTTCAAACAAATGGGCATAGTTCACGTTAAATAAATGATCAAAAACGGATGTAATGAATATACTGAAATAGAGCTACCTCCCCCACCTCCCCGTCCATTTAAAAGGAAAACAGGATTTACCCTCAAAATCAGGTAGTTCCCCAAGACCTCCTATAGGCATGGACTCCAATTTTGTAAAATTAATCTTAAAGCTCAAAAAGGCCACAAGCAAATTAATGCATTGCATCACGTGAGCTTCCGAAATTTTGGGATTTGACAAAAATATAAGACCTTCATCTGCAAACAACATAATCTTATGTGAGTTCTATCCCACTTCTGGGGCAGGTATGTTGGGATAATATTCCCAATTGTGCAGAATGCCAACGAATCGAAGATTGTTGCAGGGATGGGGAAGAGATCAACCCTTGTGTGCCATTTATGCGGGTTCAAGAAGAAAATAAAATCTCTACTTGTGAGGTAGAACTGCCTCCAGACATTCACCAGCTCGGATTCTGCGCACAAATCCACTAATTACGTACATTATAACGAGGGTATTGGGGACCTTTGGACATTCTGTCCATTGTGGGGTGCATAAGACAGTTGAAATATCCTTCTACAATAATGTGCCACGATGCAAGATAACTTAATTTGGGAAATGCATCTACCAGGATTTTAAGAGGGTGCACTGGGTGGCAATAAACATTCAAAATACTGTATTAATTCCCATTGTTCAAGGCTTTAAGGATTATGATCCTTCCATGAGTGTTTAATGCAATCTAATAATTTAAATGGAAGATTCTTACTATCCATTATGACTTTTCTCCTACTCCTAGTATTAAAAGACGCGAAATAAACCCGAATAAAGCCGCCCTGCTGTCACGTCAAATGTTCCTTGTCATCACGGTGCCTCTCCTGCAATGGAGGAACATCCACCCACATTTTTTTTAAGTCGAGAAATTACATTTTTTCTCTTGACTGGCAGATCACTGCCGTTAATGTTTCAGGTAAACGATTTTAAGCACATAATAATCCATAACACACTGCAGCAACATTTGAATTCGAGAGAGTTTCACATCGAATTACACATCGCTGACCATTCATGATAAAAGACTCAGCGACCCTAAAAACTATACAAACTAAAACTAGTATAACTAATAAGCTCACAAAACTTTCCAAAGCTAAACACATTAAAAAACAATGAACGAAACAAAATCCCAAGTGCTAATGACACTTTATAGGGGAATTATCCCCCTCCCATTGGGGACGCTTACATATCCCAAAACTTTATCTTCTGCCCGCTACCAATATGGCTTTCAGGGCAATTAATAACAAAAACCAGGCTTCAACTGTCCTTCGGTCGGCAGTTTGTCATCACAACTACCTTTGTAACTCCCTCCAGTTTGAGCCACACCTCCGACACAAGCAAAGAAAGAGAAAACGAGTAGTATTACTAATGAAGAAATTAAAAGTATGAACTCTACCCATCCCCGACTGCAATTTAACACTGGTTAATACCAGAAAAATCCAACAACATTTCTTTAAGGGAGAAACATGATTATCTAAACATCCAGCTTACTTTAAAATGTCCACAAAGTTTTCGCTTTCTCTGGAGAGTCAGTCGAGTTCATTGATCCATTCAAAGCAATACGGAACACCACTGGGAACCATAAGGAATACTGAATCCCGAGTTCCCTTACACTACTCTTGATATCATCAAAAGATTTTTTTTCCTGAATCACTGATGCTGAAAAGTCCTGAAAGAATATAATGCTGGAGCTCTCGTGAATTAAAGCCATCGGAAACCACACTGAGCTTCCATCAGTCTTTGTTTATCCCTGTAACTATGTAACCGCACAAGGACAGGGCAAAGGCGTTGGTCTGAGTCTAACCGCTGCGCCATAACCCGATGAACTGTCTTCACCCATCCCTCTTCAGCTTCGAAGTGAAGGAATCACAGCAGCCAGATCTCGAAAAACTCACGAGCTGACCACCTGCTGTCTGGCCCAGCAGATCGACGATGTGAACATCCTTCATCCTGTCCCTGTTCTCGAGGTGGTCATCTTGTTCAGTTAAGGTATGGACCTGTATTTCAAGGGGAAGGATCCTCTCCCGAGAGGAATTGATCGAATCTCGGCACTTGACATTGTATGTTCTGTTTCCAAGGCTGTCTAGTTGCTGCTCATGTTTTTGGAGCACGTCTGAGAGCAGTTCTAGCCACAGCTGAACTTCTGTTCAGTCATGCCTTTAATCATTTCACTTAACTTGGTGAACTCAGTGACCAAGGTCTGGTGAGTAACTAGGTCTATTGAACGAGCAGAGTGGGTTGCAGCTGCAGCCTCAGGCTGTCGATGCTTCTGACGGGTGCACCACGTGTTGTGACTAACTCAATCCTTTCCCATGTTTTGACATTTCCACTTGACAAAACGGGATTAGTAAAGATTATATCGCTCTTTTTAGTGTTGAATGTTAAGTAACTGGCTGGTATGGGGTGGGTTAGAGAACCACTTTGCCTGTGCTGTGATGCACAGACCCAGTAAAACAGACCTTCCAGATCGCCAACATTTCGTTTTGAATTATATTCCTGGATGTTCTGGAGCAGTGTCATTTGGTACCACTGTCTACATTTACCCCTATACCGCATATTATGCCAATCCCTGATAATCCTCGACACCGTTGTTATTTATGAACCTTCTGTCTATGCCTCAAAATTATTCAATATCTCTGCCTCCAATGCTCTGTGAGGAAGAGAGTTAAAAAGAACCACAACACTGAGAAAAAAAATAAAACGCAAGATCTGAGTGTGAGATCATTTTTTCTTTGTCTCATATCTGAGAAAGAATATAATGACATTGGAAGCAGTTCGGAGATGTTTCACATCACACATTCCAGGAATGAGTACCTTATATTATGAAGGATTTAACAGATCACTCTTGGAAAGAGAGATGATCTTATTGAAACGTACAAGACCTAAATGAGAGTGGATCAGATCGATACCCACTGGGTATAGACCAAATTTCTTGCCATTTTCACAGAATCTCTACAGTGTGGAAGCAGGGCATCCCATTCATCAACTCCACTCCTACCCTGCAAACAGCATCCACCGGACCTGCCCCCCTACCCTATCCAAGTAATCCTGCATTTCCCATGACTAACCTACCTAACCTACACATCCCTGGGCACGATGGGCAATTTAGCATGGCCAATCCACTCTAAGCTGCGGGTCTTTGGACTGTTGGAGCATTGGGAGGAAACCCTCACAGAAATCTGCATAGAGAATGCTCAAACTCCACACATAGCGTCGCCTGAGGTTATATTGAACGCAGCTCCTTGATGATGGGAGGGAGCAGTGCTAACCAGATATCCATCATGCACATCCGTCACTTCTATTAGTTATTTGTGGCTGACGAAAGAAATCTGCCTGACTTGTTCCTGTCACTGAACCTGACAAGTCTGATAACTTTATGATCGGCCATATCACCAAACTGGTTACATTTAAAGTTTACTAGGAGAATAGTTCATCAACTTTACTAACACGTTCCACCCGACCACAAATTTACCTGGACAGTCTCAGACACCTCTCTCCCCTTCCTAGACCTCTCCATTTCTATCTCAGACGACCGACTCAACACGAATGTTTACTATATACCGAATGACTCCCACAGCTACCTAGATTACACCTCCTCCCACCCTGCCCCCTGTAAAAATGTCATCGCACGTTCCTAATTCCTTCGCCTCCACTGCATCTGCTCCCAGGCGGACCAATTCCAATACTGAACAACCCAGATGGCCTCCTTCTTCAAAGACTGCAATTTCCCCTCAGACGTGGTTGACGATGCTCTCCACCGCAATTCCTCCACTTCCCGCTCCTCCGCCCGTGAACCCCGTCCCTCCAATCACCAAAAGGACAGAACCCCACTGGTCCTCACCTACCACCCCACCAACCTCCATGTCCAACGTATCATCCTTATTCATTTCCGCCACCTCCAAACAGACCCCACCACCAAGGATATATTTCCTTCCCCACTCCTATCAGTGTTCTGGAAAGACCACTCACTCCGCTACTCCCTCGTCTGATCCACACCCCCCACCAACCCAACCACCACTCCCGGCACCTTCCCGTGTAACTGCAAGAAATGCAAACCATGCGCCCAGACCTCCCGCCTCACTTCCCTCCAAGGCCCCAAGGGATCCTTCCATATTCGTCAGAAATTCACCTGCACCTCCACACACATCATTTACTGCATCCGCTGCACCCAATATGGTCTCCTCTAAATTGGGGAGACAGGCCGCCAACTTGCAGAACGTTTCAGAGAAAACTTCTGGAACACCCGCACCAACCAACCCAACCGCACTGTGGCTGAACACTTTAACTACCCCTTTCACTCTGCCAAAGACATGCAGGTCCTTGGCGTCCTCCATCGCAAGACGGTGGCAACACGACGCCTGGAGGAAGAGCACCTCATCTTCCGCCTAGGAACCTTCCAACCACAAGGGATGAATGCAGATTTCTCCAGCTTCTTCATTTCCCCTCTCCCCACCTTTTCCCAGTCCCTCACACTCAGCACCGCCTTCTTGAGCTACAATCATCTTCCCGACCTCTCCGCCCCACCCCTCTCCGGCCTATCACCTTCACTTTAACCTCCTTCCACCTATCGTATTCCCAACGCCCCTCCCCACAAGTCCCTCCTCCCTACCTTTTATTGTAGCCTGCTTGGCACACCCTCCTCATTGCTGAAGCAGGGCATATGCTCGAAATGTTCATTCTCCTGCTCCTTTGATGCTGCCTGACCTGCTGCGCTTTTCCAGCAACACATTTTTAAGCTAAATTTTAAATTTGTTGGGAGCAGTGGAGGAGTGGGATAAAAATGAAACAGTGACCCTCCAACCTCAGTCAGAGCAGGAATTCGGAGAAATTAACCAATTGGGAATTTATTCCAGTGGAAATTCTCTTTCCCGGAAGTTTGGGATGGCTGAATCTTTATATTATATCGAGGCTGGCTTCGATATAATATAAAATGATTTTCCGCAAACAGGTGCATCAGGGATAGTGGTGCATCGGGAGCAAAGTGCAGCTGGGAACACAATGAGATGAACCACAACCTTATTTACTGATGGAGTAGTGTCAATGGGCTGAATGGCCCACTCATGTCCCTCAGCGCCATGTTCTGATGTTACGTTCAACCCTTCGGACCTGCTACACAAAGGCACATCGAGGCCACTCCGATGGTTAGGTGTAGTTTCGGAAAACTACTTGCAAACTCCAGGCTGGTTCAGGAGCCCACCGCCACCCCCAAGCTTTCTTTCCAGGCTTCCCCTCTCTGTAACATCTGTTCCAGATGTGGGTCATGGTACAGACCTAGATACGATGGGTACACAGCCCCCATACCCCACCTACGGTTAATGTAAACAAATCATCTGTTGTCCCTGAATGCAACATTGTGCAACATGACTTCCAGGAAAATAACCTGTTAGTTTCCAATAGCGTAACATATGAAATTAATAAATAGGAACAGAAGTAGGTCATTCGCCCCCTCAAGCTCGCCCTGTCATAAAATAATAACGTGGCTGATCTACTTCAGGGCTCAACTCCACTTTCTTGCCGACTCCTGTATCTCTCCACACCTCTCTGGGTTAGGGAATTCCAGATATTCACTACCTTCTGAGAGAAGACATCACTTTGCATCTCAGATTGAAATCGATGTCCCTTATTCGGTATCTTTATCCTCGAGTTCGACACTCTGCCCAGGAATGGGAGCAACTTCTCAACATCTACCTTCTCAAGCCCGCTCTGTATCTTGTATATTTCAACAGTATCCCTCTTCATTCATTTAAACCCCAATGAATAATCACCTCACCATTATAGAGATTCTGAATAACTCAACCCTTTCATCTCTGGAAGCCGGTTAATGATCCAACCTGGTTACTCGCTGCATCAGCATGCTGACGTTATGTTTCATACTCAGGAAGACTCCAATCACTTTGTACTCCTCCTTTTCTGGAAGTCCTCTCCATTAAATAACAGCCAGCCTTTTGGTTCTCAGTGTCTTACTGGTGGAGTAGTGTCAATGGGCTGAATGGAAGGGTTGCCGCATCAGAAACCAGAGTAGGTCACTGAATACAGGGCTGATGGGTGAATGGGTCTCGGTGTGAACTGGGGGACAGTCAGTAGAATTGAATTGTAGATATTGCAGCTAACTCGGATGTATATTGCACTCAGCTCCCTCCTTCAGGCTGTCAGTATAGATTGCAATAACTGATGCCATCGGCCTGATATGTGTGGAGCTCCAGCAGATACACCTTTATCATAAAGATCCATTAATCCTGACTCTCCGATTTCTATGTGTTAACCAATCATCATCGTATGTTAATACATTATCTGTCATCCTACAAGCTTCTGGCTTGAGTAAGATCTTTTATTTTGTAATACCCTGCGGAAAATCTCTGAAAAGCCTCTTTCTACTAGATCCCCTTTATCAAGTCCGCTTGTTATATTTTCAGGCATCTCCAGAAATCTTTGCATGATCTTACAGGGCAAAATATAATTTCCCTTTCACAAACCCACATTTACACTGCGTGAAGCTTTTCTTAATGTCCATGCTGGCCAGGTTTTCCAATCTAAACTAGCCCCATCTGCTTTCATTTGGCCCATAGGCCTCTAAATGTTTCCCATTCGTATGTTTGTCCAAATGAGTTTTAAATCTTATAGCTGTACTGGCATCGACCACTCTTCCTCTGAAAGCTCATTCTATACCCGTACCAATGTGTATAAAAACACTGCCCCTGCGTCCCTTTTAAATCTTCCCCCCTTCACCTTAAACCTACGCCTCCTATGGTTGAACTCTCCCCTCCTGTGGAAAAGCCCTTGGCTATTCACCCGATCCATACCTCTCTTGATTTCATAAACTTCTATAATGTCAGCCCACAACCTTCTACACTCCATCTGATACTACCTTCAAGAACAAGCATTTAAAGATAAGCGCTGTAAATTTGAAACTATATTAAACATGACAGTAAAACAATACTCAGTCAAAACTTCATACTATTATTTGTTTTTCTCCTTATTACAATACTGAGGCAGCATGAAACGCTTATTTAGTGCCAATAACAAGTCACGCACCTGAAATTATTTGTCTAACGGGGGTGATGATCTCGACAATGAAAACGTATCTATGGCCAGATCGATATAATAAAACATAGTCAACATTCCCCCTCCGGGCCTCCCAATGACATTGTGTGCTTGTGTCTTCCTTATCTTGCACTCAATAGAGAGAACCCCTTTCCCCATCGCATCTTAATTTAAACTCATTTCACAGCATCTTCTTTTATCTTTTGCCACACCCTCTTTTCCCTGTCACCTATTCCCCAACTCTGGCTAGGGATTAAAAGCACATTTTCCAATCATTTTGAGTTCTGAAGAAGTGTCACACTAGACTTGAAACACTAATTCTGTTTCCCTGTCTCTGCAGATGCTGACAAACCTGCTGAGTTTCTCCAGAAATGAATAGCGGCACAGAACATATTTTCAATTACAAAATAACGATCGATACTGGAAATAAAAATATCAAAAATTGCTAAAGAAACCGGGAGCTTTTTAGAAGGTTCACTGGACCTGAAAGTTTATATCTGCATTCACTCCAGAAAATGCTGCAACATCTTCAGCAATTTCTGTTTTTTACCCATTTCCAACGACGAACGTCAAATCTGCTCAAACAGCCTGTCGAACATGGAGTGCCGTACACTGGCACCTGAACGATAACGCATGGTGACAAGGTCCTTAACTCTGGAACTGCATAAGGCTGGCATCACTGACACTGCAGTGCTCTGATTCACGGTCAGGGAAAAAAACAGAAGGAAACACATTCACTTCAAATACAGAAAATGGCATTACTGAAAGGAAAAGATTTAGATTCGTAACTTAAATTGATTAAGTTAAAGTAACAAATTGGAGGCGTGGCACCAAGGAAATAATTTCAGCAGAATGAGAATATGAAAATGGAAGGGTTGCCGCATCAGAAACCAGAGTAGGTCACTGAATACAGGGCTGATGGGTGAATGGGTCTCGGTGTGAACTGGGGGACAGTTAGTAGAATTGAATTGTAGATATTGCAGCTAAAACTGGGTTATCATCTGATGCTGTAGGTCACAGCAGCAACAGCAGAAGCAGAATTGTATTCAATGACAATCTGTAACCTTTCCCCCAGGATAATGCCTCAGTCCACCATTACCCTCAAGCCGATCTATAGTTCACTGACGAGTGTGGGTGAACATGCCAGGGTCAGTACCATGTGTACCTTTATATGATGAAAACCCATTAAAGCTACAGCAATTGGCTGGTTTCTCTCAAAACAGCAGAACTAACATCTGGTACAGAGGCAGAAATTATTCCACGAGTAACAAATCAGATCGAAACACTGTCATCCTGCCAAATCCAAGCATGAATGTCGACGGACCATTAAACAACTTACTGGGGGAGAGGACTCCACAAATATCCCCATCCTAAATAATGGAACAGTCCTGCACATCAGTGTAAAAGTCAAGTATGTGGTGTTTGCACTATCCTCAGCCAGACGTGTTGAGTGGATGATCCAACTTACCCTATCATGATGCCCACAGAATCACAGATGGCAGTCTTCAACCAATTCGATCCGCTGCACGTGACATGAAGAAACCGTGGAACACAGTAGATACAACAAAGGCAATGGGCCCTGACCCCATTCCTGCAATGGGACTGAAGACTTGTGCGGTACAATAAGCCGTGTCACTGGGGAAGCTGTTTCATTCCAGCTCCAACTCTGACATCTCCTTGGCAACGTGGAAAATTACTCAGCTATTTCCAGTTTCCTAAGAGGGGAATAAATACAATCTAACCAATTACCACCCCATCAGTCCCATCACGACAGTCAAATTGGTGGAGGTTCTATATGACAGAGCTGTCAAGTAGCACAGAAATAACCAGCTCAGTGTGGTTTCAGATCGGTCTCCATGTGGAGATGGTGCAGTCGTGGAATTGTCATTGGATTACTAATACAGACCAGGCTCATGCTTGGGCAGCTGGTGTAACATAAAAACAATTATTAACATATCAAGATCTAAACTCTGGTTCAGTAACAATGAGTCCATCGATCTCCTTCCCCAATGGACGTTCAGGAAGTGAATCTCCATGTTTTCCTGGTCTATCCTAACAGTGACTCCAGACACACAGCCATGTGATAAACTCTTCAATAGTCTCTAAAAAGGCCAAGCAAGAGACTCAATTGTATCAACTGCTCCGAGCTCTTAAATGATATAACCGGAAAGAACACCTGGCTCCAACTTTGGTGTCGGAAAAGGGAACGGGAAACATAGTCCTGTTGACCCTGCAGAGACCTCCTTCCTAACGTCTGACGGTTTGTGACAACAATTACTGAGCTTTCCCACACACTTTACAGGAACATCGGGAAATGAGTACGTCACACAACACATCGAGCTTTCTCTGTGCAAGTTAATGGTTGAACATCTCCTTCATGCAGTTTTACCCATACAATATTCATATCCCTTAATATGTTTAAACATTGTGAAATATAAAGTGAGAACTGCTGTAGTCCCTTCAGCCCATCAATTTTGCTCCTCCATTCAATACACAGGCAGTTCTCAGATAACGCGTGTTGATTAAATACAATTTGGTTGCAATGTGATTCGTGAACCTTTTTCCATAAAGTGAACTACCGTTTATTGTGACGCAATTCCTTGCCGGGAACCAACTGAACAGCAAAACCCAGCCTCAGGATCCTCTGTCTGCAAAATGTACAATCAATGTGTTCAGCTAAAACAGGAATGTAATCCGCTCTGGAAACCTTGAAACTGAGGCTGAAATGGGGAGTTGTTGTCTACATTTAGAAAGAACTTTATTTCAAACTGTGGGAGAATCTTGAGGAGACCCGGAGTTTCCCCATCAGCCTCACGCGCTTTCTGGTGAAGAGTGTGGTGAAAGGTACACTGCTGTAGTCAGTGACCTGTATTTTGAAAGTGTTACATTTACAGCACTGTTTTATTACAATATGGGACTTAAAGATTTATTTAGACTGTGCTAGTATGTGTGTTAGCCGAAATTAAATTTTTGGCTTTACTCATATTTTTGGGGGTTCACCCCTTACCCTCTTTTTCCCATCGACCCCATTATTAATATTGCACGATTTTGCACAACACGGTGTTGCACAGGAACACAGCTACTGAGTTATTGGAGAACACCCTGGACTCATAGCTGATCTTCTATCTTCAAACAATACTCCGCTCTCTCCCTATCCTTTTAATTTCCAGAAATCCTTATTTATATTCAGTGCCTAGGTTTCCACAGCCCGAGCTGGGAGATAGTACTCCTGGTTCGCCAGTCTCAGAGTGAAGACATTTATTCTCATCTCAATGCAAAGTGACCTCTCTGTACTTAATGCTGTGGCCCCTTGTCTGAGGCATCCAAGCCAACTTCCAATCTGTCGCGCCCTGTCAGAGTTTTATATATTTCACTGTGATCACCACTGATTTTCCTAAATCCCATGGAATACAGGTCCAGTCGCCCAAAACTCTGCTCCCACAACAAGTCTTTCATCCCAGAGATCAGTCTGGACTCCTTCGCTGCTCTCCCTCAATGTCAGGTTCGTCCTTTATTGGGTAAGGAGCCCAAAACTGCACACAATACTGTAGAATGTTCGAGCTGGGGTCTCACCAAGGCCCTGTACAGCTGCAGTAGGATACTCTTACTCCTGCACTCAATTCCCCTGAAATGAAGGTGAATACATCATTTATCTGTCTAAATGTTTACTGCTCCTACAATATTGCTTTAGTGACTGGTGTACAAGGTGATCCAGATTCTTTTCAATGTTACAGCTCCCCACTTGCTGGGTCTATGTACACTGGTCAGCGTGTCAATGCCATTCCCAGTATTGACTTCTGGCTTCAGACTCACTGTCACATGTACTCAGAGGGCTGCACGGAAATAAACGAAAATGCAGCTTAAGTTCCTTTATAGAACAACATGTTTCAAACATTCCCTTCTCAAATTATAGGCTGCCATTCTATTGTTCCCATCAAAGTACACAACATCTCATCTCTGCCATTACTCTCCATCTGCCACGGATTTTCCCAGTAATTTCACTTGTCTCAGTCACTTTGGAGCTTTTTAACATCTTCCTCATAACTCACATGCTGATATCGTTTAGTGCTGTCAGCAGACTTGGGAATATTGCATTTGAGCCCGTCAACCAAATATAAGATGTGTATTGGGAATAGCTGGGGCCCAAGACACGATCCTTGCTATATCCTCCTAGACTTCCATTTTGAAAAAAAATGTTGTTTTATTCCTGCGCACTGTTTCCTGCCAGCTGTCCCATTCTAAAACCATGACCATACGTTAGACCGAGTCCCTCAGGATTCGAATTCGCACAATAGGCTTGGGGCTTTATCAAAAATGTTTCTGTGATTCCCTTCGTATTACATTGATACTTTCTCCATAATGTTGCTAAAAGCCACTTTCTCAAATATGATTCCCATTTCATAAATCTCTGTTGACTTTCTCTATGTACATTAATTTCATTCCGATACTTTCTCTAAACTGTTTAGTTGCTAATTTCATTCTATTCCCTTTTTCTAACCAGACTAAAGATCCCGAGGAAGTTTTCTTTTTTATTTTGTTTTCCTCTGTGAAGGCATAACTGAAACTTTTGTTCCATAGTTCTACCATTACCCAGTCCTCAATTATCTGACATCAAACTGTAAGAAAGCTGCACATTTCTTTCTCTTAATTGTGCCATTAACATATTTTCCGAAAATATAACACTTTCTGTCTTATAGACTTTGTTAAGACATTCTTCAGAAACCTATTAAAACCTATTTTAAGGTACTCACTGATTGGCCTTCTACAGCCATACAATCACAGAAGCAAAGACTATGTACTATCAGAAATACAGCATAGTCTACATAAGGCCCACTTTCCGACACAATACGCCTCGCCGTGAATCTTAAGGCATTTCAAGTGCACGACCGTGTATTTTCTAATAGTTTTGACTTTGCCATGATATCTCCCCTCTCAAGAAGTGTACTTCAGACCCCAATCCACACTGGCTGAAAAGCAATCCTCACATCCTCACTAAACCGCAAACCCTTCACTTTAAAAGTGTGCCCCCTTGACTTAAAAGGAACAACTGCTGTCCATCCACCCTGTCCTTGCTCCTCGTAATCCTATCCTTCAGAATCACGTACCCCTCAGCCTCCTCTCCTCCAAACTAAACAACTCAAGCTTATCCAGCCTCTCTCCATAGCTGATATGCTCCATCCCAGGGAACATTCTGGTGAATCCCCTCTGCAAACCCTCCCATGCAGTCACATCTTTCCTGTAATATGGTCCCCAGAACTATACACAGTATTCCATCTTGGCCACATCAAAGTTCCGCTTAGCTCTTATAATCTGCGCCTCAATGTTTACAGTCCCTTATACTTTCCCAAATTGTGTATGAATCTGTCCACTCACATTCAGGGATATGTGGAGAAGCACCCTTTGACCTTCCTAGTGTGCTGCCATTCATTGAGTCCTCTCCGGTCTGGTTCCTTCTCCCAAAGTGTATCACCTCATATTTATCAGGTTTACATTCCATCTGCCATTGATCTTCCCAGATGACCATTCCATCTGTACCTTCCCCTAACTTAAGGCCTTCCACCTCAATGCCAGTCAACAGCCAATCTGCGTATCAAACACAAACTTACTTCTCACACTCCCCACCCCTCATCCATATACACAGCGACATCATTTATGACTACCACAAATATTAAAGTTGAAAATCATACAACATCAGGTTAGAGTCCAACAGGTTTGTTCGGAGGCACTAGCTTTCGAAGCGCTACTTCTTCATCAGGTGATTGTGCGCTTTGATGAAGAAGCAACACTTTGAAAGCTAGTGCCGCTGAATAAACCTGTTGGACTTTAACCTGGTGTTATGAGAGTTACAGCATTGTCCACCTAGTCCAACATCAGCACCTCGGAATCACAAACAATAAGAGATACAGCACTGATCCCTGTGGTATACCATTGGACACTGGCCTCCAGTCACACAAGCAGTCAACCACCACCTTGTGTCTCCTACCACTAAACTTCATTTGGATGAAATTTGGCAAGTCACTAATGAGTCCTACCTGTTCCGTGGTTATTCTGTTCCACTGGACACACTTGTAGAATATCTGGGAATTCTCCCTAATCTTGCTCTGCCAGCAGGTTTCCATGCCCCTGTGTTAGTTAGTCCCATATGCGTGCAGAATTTCCTCCTTATTGCAGTCTTAAATGGTCTGTCCTTTATCCTGCCATTATTTCCCTTGAATGTGGATTAGGCAGCCGGAGAAACATCCTGTTAATTTCCAACTTGTCACATGTTTTGTGAATTTTATGCATTTCGCAGTGACCCATCTCTCATTCTTTGAAACTCTAGAGAACACAGGCCGAGATTCATTATCACGCAATCTCGCCAATTGAGGGATTAATCTGGAGAATGTCCATTGAACTTCCTCTGTGGTCAGTATTTTCTTTCTCAGATTTGGTGACCAAAACTGTACTCAATATTTCAGGTAGGGTACTCACCAACACGCTGTTAAACTGCTTCAAAATGTCTTTACATCTATATTCTGACTCCCTTAAAGCAATGCAATCCAAACTTTAACTTACCACTTGCATATATTCCTCCAAATACCCTTCACATTCATTGAATTTATGAACTGATTGTGTGAGTTCTTATAGAAAGCCTTCTGATAATCTAAAATATGCCAATTGTAATGGTTTCCCATTATCTATGCTGTAAGAATCAACTTCAAACAATTCCAAAGTTTGTCAAGTATGATTGCCCTTTCAGAAATACAGACTGATTCTCTCCAATGTTGCTGTTAATTTCTAAATAACGAATATCACATCCTATATAATAGACTCCAACAAGTTAATTGGTCTGTACTTCTCCACACTATCTCTTCTTCCCTTTGTAGATGCTTGGGTCACTACCGTACATCTATAGTGCTTGGATTACGTTTACTAATGTCCATTTATCTACAACGGCTTCCAGACGATGCAGAATGCATTGGGTAATAGAACACAGTCATCGACAGTGCAACTAATACTTCTATTAGTGGTTTATTTCTGAAGATTTTAGTATGAACTACATCTGGTTTGTCATGGTTAACAATGCTCAATCCAGCTGCATGTTCAAGTAGAGCCTTGTTACTGATATAAATTGACTTTATGTCTTTTGATCCATAAATCCTATATAATGACGTTGTAATTCTTGGTGATTTTCTGGATTATCCTCCATGAAGACAGATGCGAGGTAACTGGTTATTTGCTTGGCCATTTCCCTGTTTTCCATAATAAGCTCGTCTCTCTTGATTGCAGATTTCCACATTTGACTATGCTTCTCTCTTTCCTTTGAAATATAGAACATAGATTTATGCAGTCTTTGTGTTCCTGTTTGTTTGCATGCATGTTCGCTTTTTGATTTCCTTACCCGTTTCATGGCCCTCCTTTACTGGATCGTAAATTTCTGAGAATTCTCAGGATTCCACAATGTCTGGAATTCTTCTGAAGTCACTTCCTGTGATTCATGTAATCTTTAATTTATTATGCTAATCATTGTTAACTCACTTTCTCACGCTTGGGTGTTTTACCTGAAATAAATAAAGATATTTTTCAGACTTTGTAGTATTTCTATAAATCTCCTGGTACTGACCAGATATATTCAGGAACACTGCAGCAGGACAGGAAAGAAATATAGGGGGCCCTGGTTGGTACTTTTGCATCAGCGGTAGCCAACGGGTGAAGTCCTGGAGGACTGGAAGGTAGTGAATGCTGTGCCCTTATTCAAGAAGGGCTACAAAGAAAAACCGGGGAACTATAGACCAGTAAACCTAAAATCTGTAGCAGGTAAGTTACTTGAGAAGATTCTGAGGGAGAAGATATACATGCGTTTGGAAAGACAGGGCCTTGTGAATGGGGGATTATGGCTCACACATTTGTTAGACTGCTTTGATGAAGTGACCAGTAACTTTGGCAAGGGCATGGTTGTATATATAGTCTATATGGATTACAGTAAAGCCTTCAATAAGGTTCCCCATGGTACGCTGCTCTGGAAGGTTAGATCATATGGAATTGAGGGGGAGCTGGCAAATTAGGTCGAAAATTGGATTGATGATAGGAGGAAGAGGGTAATCATGGAAGGATGCTTGTCGGACTGGAGGCCTGTGAAAGTGGAATGCCTCAGGGGTCGGTGCTGGGACCATATATTCATATATTACACATATCTATGATTTAGATGAGAATGTACAGGCATGATTTGTAAGTTTCAAGGTGAGAATAAAATAGATGGTATCGTGGACAGTGAGGAAGGTTATCAGAAATCTCAGAAATTACAGCAGTACCTTGATCAGGTGGGGAAGTGGGCCGAGAAATGGCAAATGGAATTCAATTCAGATAAGTGTAAGTTCTTGCATTTTAGAAAGTCAAATCAAGGCAGGAGTTTCATGGTGACTGGCAGGGCCTTAAGGATTGCAGTGGAACAGAGTGACCTTGGAATTCAGGTGCACGGTTCTCTGTAAGTGGAGTCCCAGGTAGACAAGGCACTGAAAAAGGCATTTGACTCACTGGCCTTCATCAGTTATAGCACTGAGTATCGAAATTAGGGAGTTATGTTGCAGTTATACAAGATGTTGGCGAGTCCATACTTGTCGCGTCATGTTCAGTTTTGTTCACTTTGCTCGAGGAAGGATGTTATTAAACTGGAAAGAGTGCAGAAGAAATTTACAAGGATGTTGCCAAGACTCAATGATCTGAGTTATAATGAGAGGTTGAACAAGCTCGGAGTCTTTACTTTAGAATGTATGAGGCTGAGGGGAATCTGATAGTAGTGTATAAGATCATGGGAGACATGAATAGAGTCAATGCACTCAGTCTTTTTTTCCCCAGGATTGGGCAATCACGGTCTAGAGGGCATCAATTTAAGGTCAGAGGAGAAAGAGTAAAAGGGAACCTGAGGGGCAATTTCTTTTAAACACAGGGTGGTATGCATATGGGATGAGCTGACAGCAGAGGTGGTTGAGGCGTGTACATTCACAAAATTTAAAACACATTTGGACAAATACAGAGGTAGGAAAGGATTAGAAGGATACAGGGAAATGGGGTTAGTGTGAATGGACTAGTTTGGGCCGAATGGCCTGTCTCCGTGAGGAAGACTATATGGGTCTAACAACCTTATATTAGATTACTTACAGTGTGGAAACAGGCCCTTCGGCCCAACAAGTCCACACCGACACGCCGAAGCACAACCCACCCATTCACCCCTTTACCTAACACTACGGGCAATTTAGCATGGCCAATTCACCTGACGTGCACATCTTTGGACTGTGGGAAGAAACCAGAGCACCCGGAGGAAACCCACGCAGACACGGGGAGAACGTGCAAACTCCACACAGTCAGGCGCTTGAGTCGGGAATTGGACCCGGCTCCCTGGTGCTGTGAGGCAGCAGTGCTAACCACTGTGCCACCGTGCCGCCCTAAAATCATTGTTCTCCTACTGAATGTTATATTGTACTTTCCCAATTCACTGGAGTGAACTTGACCCTCTAACCTCTGGGCTTCCATGATGTTTGACCAGTATGTTCACACATTCCACATTGAATGCAGACGCCGTGTAAAATATAACATATTAATGTCACAATTCCTCCAAAGCTGCTTCAGAGCAAGGTTAGTAATTAGTCCTTCCGACCACACAATAGACAATAGACAATAGACAAAAGAGAATAGGTGCTGGAGTAGGTCATTCTGCCCTTCGAGCCTGCACCACCATTCAATATGATCATGGCTGATCATCCTTAATCAGTATCACACAACACCAAATCCGAAATAATCTGCTCTCTGGTTTGGTTCACAACTTAGTCTTCAACCTCCCTGATATACACTAAAGGAATTTATTTTTCACAACATTAGCAGTCACTTAGTTAACTCAGTTTCGATGCAACTTGACACCATCCATTATTACTGCAGAACCCACGAGTATTTGTTACTCATTCACAGTATAAGGGCTTAGCTGGATAATCAGCATTTACTGGCCATGCCAGACGGCAGTTAAGAGTCAACAGCGTTGCCTTGAATCTAGAGTGACATGCAGGCCAGACCAGATAAGAACAGCCGTTTCCTTCCCTAAAGGACATTAGTGAACCAGATGAGTTTTTCCAACAATCAGGAATGGATTCCTGATCATCATAAACCCTTGATTCCAGATAATTACTGAATTCAAATTCCACAATCTGCCATGGCAGGATTTGAAACCATGTCCCCAGAACATTACTTGGGTCTCTGGGTTAAGAGCCCAGCGATAATATCAGTATGTCATAGCTTCCCTTTGCATACAGTTGCATATATAATTTCCAGAGCATATGATGCAAAATATTTGCGCAACAGTTTTGGTTCAGATATATAGCACAACAAGTTTGGTTCTCCTTGCTATTTGTAAGACCCACCCAAACCCATTCTGTGAAATCTGAGGGACAGAGCCTGTGTCGTTATTTGTGATAGACTTGGATAAGACATTCAGGGAGGCTCATCTCGATGGTGAGATGATCTGAAGACATGTCCAGGAATACAGGACAAGCATCAATATCCATTCCTCTCTGTCAGGATAAGTGTCACCGTATATTCTCACTGCTCCCTCACACTCACTGTATGTCTCTTATAGCACCGACCCTCGTCCAAGACTCACACTCTATCTCCAAATAAGGCTCAAGCACGACCACACTCACTGTTGAATTCAGCACCTTCCCTCCCCCACATTTTGTGTCCCTGATGTAATAGTCCCACACACTAATCGCACGACATGGATACAACACTGTGGACAGACTCCCTCCGGCCATCTCACCATGTCACATCTCACCTAGTCCAGCACTAACAGCAGGGCCATCCACTCCCACCCTCACTCATTCCCTCCCTTTCTCCCATTCCACGAGAAACAACCTGGAATGGGACAGAAAGGCCACGCCGGGTGGTGGAGAGCCGGATATCCGTTCGCTCATCCCCATACCCTGATTTGTGGGGAAGATCCTGGAGATCTCCGGAGAGGACCAAGAGACCTTGTGTGGAGTATCTGAAACGTCCACCTCCCACCAACCGAATAAGGAGCAGTGTTCAGTAAAGAGCAATTCTCAATTCAAACCTGCTGTCAGTTCCAACCTCATCTGTCTCACTCGCAGAAGAACAGATATCCCATTGCACAGAGATGTTGGCATTGATATACACAGACGTATTGGTAAATATCCCAATATACTAACATATACAATACATACAAGGAGATAAGCATGCACACACGGAGAAGCACACAAAGACGTAAACAGTAACACACAAATGGACACAAACACAGATAGAAACACACAGGCTGATACAAAGACAGACAGACATAGTCACACAAATACAAAAATAGCAAGCAAATAGACACACAGACACATAAATGCACATTAAGACACAGACACGAGTGCCATTAAGACACGAATAAATAAGTTTTTCATTTATAAGGAGATCAAGGATTCTAGGGAGAAGGTAGGAGAATGATGTTGAGGAACATATTAGAAATGACTGAATGGTATATCAGACTCGATGAACCAAATGGTCTAATTCTGCTCCTTTTTTAATGCTCGTGTGGTGTTATGCTATCAGGTATTCTCTTCCTGACACAGCAGCAGCAGCAACATATTTGATTTGAAAAAGTCAGTGGTAATGTGGGAAAAGATTGGAGGGCAGAATGGTTAATGTCTATTCCTAGTTATTGTACCATTTTATCCGAAAAGGGGCAGTGATTTGATATGAGGTTAACACAGTTTTTAAAAAAATGTGTCCCACAATGAAAGAAGGATGTCCCTTTTCCTTTACTGTTGTGCTATCTGTGCTGTCCTCATCCTCAGGGAGCAGGGAAGACTCGGTTAATTTAGATATTTTAGTTTGAGCTTGACTGATCTTTGCCGGACAGGAGAGTCAATGTTTATTGGGAACAGACAGGAGACGGATGGTCAGACACACTCGGATCAGCCATGAGCATTCTGAATGGTGCAGCCGAATGGCAACTGCTGCCCCTATCCCATGTGTTGTTCCCTCAATCCACGCTCCCGGCTATTACAGAGATAGACTGCTGCCCTTATCCCATGTGTTGTTCCCTTAATCCATTCATCGATGCTGTTACAGAGGTATACTGCTATCCCTACCTCATGTGTTGTTCCCTCAATCCACCCCTCAGAGCAGTTACAGAGATATACTGCTGACCCTACCCCAATCCATCCCTCCGTGCGATTACAGGGTAGAGGACCATCCCATTCAGCCAGACTGGATCGTTACAATGAGATGGGAGGACACCATTCTGCCCCTCTAAGGAATTACACAGGAATATAGGATGAAGTAATTCAGCTTGTTGAGTACATTACAGAGCCCAGGACGAGGCCATTCAACCCGCCTGAACTGCTGCACAGGAACAGGGATGTTGTCACTAACAGGAAATAGACAGTAGTGACATATGATTTTTAAAAATAAAACTGTAACTAGTTTTGACTCAGAGATCACAGTAGGGTCATCAATGATCAATAATCTATGTAAAATATCTGGATGAAGGGACTGAGTGGATCAAAGCTGAACTACCTTGTACACCAAAATGATCATTCAATAGATCTTCAAATGGAGGGAGTGAATCTGCATTATGATGTAGACAGTGAAGGTTAGTGAGCATACCCTCAGCAGTAATTTTAGAATGTGAGTTGTCTATTGCAGTCGGGAACAATTTAAATGGAGAGAGATTGCAGAACGCTGTGATGCAGATGTTTCTCATATTCTTGGTACATGAATCATATGAAGTCTATCTGCAGATGCAGCAAGTGGTTCGGAAGGTAGGTGGAATGATGCTGCTTGTGGCAACGGGTATTAGGTTTAATTAGGAAAATTTCACTGTATCTGTGCAAGGATTGCTGAGACCACATCAAATACACTGGGTGCAGTTCTGATCCTCTAAACTAATAAAAAAGGATTCAGTTCCTTTCAAAGATGTTCAAAGATGCTTCCCTTTCCTCATTCCTGAAATGAATGCCTTTTGTTATCGGGGATTATCTGATAGATCTTAGATGAGAAATCTTACTGAACCACGATTTTCAGAGAAGTCTTTCAGCTGGATACATATTTTCTCTTGTTAAGAAGACTAAAGCTAGATATTTTTTTTGAATGAGATGCATTGGTATTAACACAAGTATTATGAAGATATCAACCCATTTTTAAAAATTACGCAGATGCATATAAGCATCTCATCAAATCATAAAACGGGCAACAAACGAATGCAAGGCACTGTGCACAACAACAGCAATGATGCTGCATGCAGCATACAGTCTATTATCATCCATTCCAGAGAATGTACATGGAGAGTGCACATGGTCCAGTTGACATTTTTTTTAAAGATTAGATTAGATTACTTACAGTGCGGAAACAGCCCTTCAGCCCAACAAGTCCACACCGACACGCCGAAGCGCAACCCACCCATACCCATACCCATACATCTACCCCTTACCTAACACTATGGGAAATTTAGCATGGCCAATTCACCTGACCTGCACATGTTTGGACTGTGGGAGGAAACCGAAGCACCCGGAGGAAACCCATGCAGACACGGGGAGAATGTACAAACTCCACACAGTCTGAGGCGGGAACTGAACCCGGGTCTCTGGCGCTGTGAGGCAGCAGTGCTAACCACTGTGCCACCGTGCCGCCCATAAATACATTCTTGTATTTTTCCACACAGAGACGGAGAAAAATATGACTTGCTTCAGAAGCAGCAGCCAATTGGTCTCTCTCTCTTACTTTGTTCTGCCTGAACATAAGGTGTAAGAGCAGAAAATCCCTGAGTCATCTTTACCACTCGTGGAGGATTCCTGATGAGGATTCATAGGAAACTCTGTACAGCTCGAAGCAAAGGGAATTCAGCCAAACCCAAATCCAACTGTTCCGGGAAGAAATCCGCATTCCCAGACACTAGTGTGAGCAGAATAAATTCAAAGTCAGAAACATATTTGAGACACTCTATCATTTTACCATTTGTTCACAGTTCACATTTCTGTGTCTCAGATTTTTCTAGAAAATTACCCAGTCCGATACCTATATCATTGGACACAGCACTCAACTGGTTACTTTTAAAATTTGCTTTCACCAATAGAGGACTGGGAAAAGACATGAGTGACCCTCCAACATTGGTCAGAACACGAACAAGAGATTCTTAAAAGGTTTTTAAGGTGTGAATTCCCTTCCACAGAAGATTGTGATGCTTGGATATTTCCATTTGTTCAAAGTTGTCTATGTAAGACATTTGAAAGACAAATGAATGTAGGGAAATGGAACTGACAGAAAAGTGCTGCTGAGACCTTAATCAGATCATAGTGCATGGTAGAGCCGTGACAAAGTGTCTGATGACCCACTCTTGCTCCACAGTCCCGTGTTACTATGGTGCATTCAGCCTCTCACAGCTCCTGCAAGGTGCAGACGGTGGCCAATGCTCCACAGTAACACAGGATTTCATTTAATCCCTCACAACTGGCACACTCAGATTGGGATGGATTGGAAAATGTTATTTGGAAATCCAGGCTGGTTTTGAAAGACGCCTCTGGTCTGTTTACAGAGTGCCCCCTCTCTACACCTTGTGCTGCATTTATTGGTCTTCGTCTAGACCAGGATTCGTTATTAATAAAGCTCCATACCTCACTCAGAGATGACTCAAAAACGCTTTGCTCTCTCTGATTACAACATACAAATACAGTACATCCAGGAAAATTACAGCCGTTTACTTTGAAATTACAGAAAATGAAAACATAAGGAACAGGGATAGGTAATTCGGACGGTCAAGCCATTGTATTTGATCATGGCTGATCTACTGTTCGCATTAACGCCTCCATAATGCCCAGTTCTTCACACTCCACAGCTCTCTGACAGGTCAAAGATTCATGTATCACCTCTTTAAATACTTTCAGTGATGTAGCTCCCCTAACTCTCTAGTCCAGATAATTACTGACTTTGATTACCCTCTGTGAGAGGAAAGCACTCTCTACACATACACCGTCACCTATTGATTTGAACAAGAGGTGAACACAGGGGCTCAGGAAAGAGTGAATGGCCTTGAGATCAAGGCAGTAGTTGACTGAGGATGTCATCGCGACCACCTAATTTTTTGAGCTTAATGAGATCAGGTCTAACCTCCTCACTGGTTGGGGTCTTTCAGAGCACAAAGGAAGATGTTTGTGGTCGGTGGCCAACAATCCTCTCAGTCTCGGGACATCTCTTCAGGAGATCCTCAGATTAACTTCCTCAGCACAAACATCTTCAGCTCCTTCGTCAACGTCTGTGTGCCCCCATTCCCAGCGCCCCCCATCTATCCCAAGATCAGAAGCGGAGTGATCACTGAAGATCACACAATATTCAGAACATTTTGTCCCCACTCAGCTCCTGAACAGGCCTGTGTCCGTATTCAGCAAGACCCAAAAAACATTCACTTTTGTGCTGTTAAAGTGTCGGTAACATTCATGTAAGAGAACGGCCAGGCACTGCACATTTCCACAGTTAAAAGAGGATCCCATTCAGCATCTCAAGCTGGTTACACCCGGATATGTGGAAACTATTCAGCCCATAGAAATGACTGATCAAGAAGAGGGACAGCCGATTCAATCCTCCTGCCTGTTCCACAGGAAGAGGAGGCGTCTGGTCAGTACATTGAGCGGTTAAACAGGAACAGGCAGAGTCCAGTAAGACCCCGAAACCTGTTCTATGGAACCAGGAGGAGACCATTCACCCCTCGAGACAATTATACAGGAATAGGAGGGTGTCATTGATGCTCCAACCTGGAAAACGAATAGAGCAGAGACTGCACTCATAGACTGCTCACATTGCTCCTCGTGGCTCCATTGCCTGTGGAACAAATGATACTTTAACGTGTATTTCCGGCAGTGAGGAAGGAATCAAATGTTTTGTGCCAAGCCTCAAGGAGGAATCTTCCATCTCCAAGAAGACAGACCCATGTTCTCTGTGGGCGTCAGAAGCTGGTGGGGATAGTTAACTGTTTTAGAATGAAGATCTTGTGGCTCCTGTCGCGATGGTGGATAACGTGAAGTTCTATGCATGATCACACACCAAATGCACTGTATTAATGTTGGAAGAGTTCAGTTAAAGACTGGCTCGGTCTCTCTCTCATTCGAAATGGGGAGTGGCGTGGACTGAGAGTAACATTCTCAGAGTCTTTTAAGCCATTGAGAATTATGTAAACCAAGTTAAAAAAACACATGGAATTTATCACCGTATTAGTTCTGTTTGGAATATAATGAGTGACTGTCCATCACCTTAAGTTTCAATGCAATCACCTCTTATTCTTCAAAGCGCTACAGATCCTCATGCACGACCGATGGTACAATCATCCCAATAATTAGTCTGGTGAAATTCCTTTCTACTCTTTCTGCCAAGAGGATTATTCCTTATCGAGGAGAGAAAATCTGTGCACAATACTTCAACCATTATCTCAACAACACTCTCGGGTTGATCACAATAATTCTGTTCCCTCACTTAGCTGTCTCAGCTTCTTTCCTGTGGTATAAAAAAACATTCCTTCTCTCTGCACTGCGAATGATGTGGAATTTTGAAGTTTCTTGCATCTGTGCGTCAGTCATCACCAGAAGTGTCGATGGAGATGAATATCACGTTCAGAGGGAGACTCAATCAGAAAGAATTCACTTGAAACAAGGAATGGTCACCTACCTGAATGGAAATGCCTTACAGGAGATTGGAAATCAGGCAGAGAAAGGGAGCTACCTTTCCTTTTGTTCTTCCCTCACGGGATGTGTGCAGCCCTGGTCAGGCCAGCATGTTATGCTGATCTTGAACTGAGTGGCTGATTCAGCTGTTGACAGGATAATAAAGAGTAAACCCCATTGCTGTGGGTTTGCAGTCACACAGAGTCCTGATCATGGAAGGATAACCCATTGCCTTCTCTAAAGCAAATAGATATGCTTCTGTTGAAAACTAGTGGTGATGACTTCATTTGCATTCCATCAACTTCCTTCATGAGATACCAAAATATTATTATTCTGTGCCGTTTGATTATGAGACAATGACTTGACCACCATGCACTGTCTGTCCATCGGACAGATTCTGTGGAGAGGACAAATTAACCAGCTGAAGTGCAAATATTTTGTGACGTAAGCATAGTTAGAAGGGAATTGAAACGGTTATATCTGGATCTACCAAAGGCACCAACTATGGATTATTCAGCAGTTGCACTGAGGCTGAGAAGGTGCCTGAAATATCCTGAGAGTGGCCTTGGGCAGGATTCGTGAGTGGGGAGAATATGTAGAAATGTAAACATGAATGAAGATAAAAGATCATGCAGATTAGGAACAGTCTGATTTCTCCTTGCGTATTGTTGAGTAAGTTATGAATTGAGTAATTTGCTAGTTATAATCAGTAAGGAATACAATTTTTGACTGGATCTGAAAATGATGACTTCCAAATTTTAAAATTTGAATCTGAACAGCAATTCAGTTCAATTCAGTTTAATGGTCAGATGGAATGACTTACCAGGAACACCAACTATAGCGAGGATGGGATAATAAACACCTTGAATAATCCAAAGGATATCTTCGATCCGTGATGCTAATGACATCCAAGGCTGAGAAAGGTAGAAAAGACCCTCGGATAAACTCCTGTCTGTTATAATATTCCAGTCTAAAGTTCTCAGATTCTGATTCATTAATGGAACATTCCAGTCTCATGTCCTCAGATTCTGAACTCTCCTCCCCCTGTCTCTCGAGCTACTGATCCCTGTTAGTCCAGTCATTGATGCTCCCGCCCATACTGGGATAACACATTGAACCGAGTCCTTAATTAATAGAAGAGGCAAACCCTCCAGTGACACATCTCGGATCCACGGAGACTGACATCAATCTCAGTCACTGAACAAATAGCTCCAGCCAACGCCTTTCAATTCAGTATTGTTTTATTCAACTTCAAAACAATGATTCAAACTGTCATTTTCTGGATGGGCTATGTGAGGGTGACTGATGGAACAAATCTTGAGGCCGGTGGATAAATTGAGTGTAACCATTCAATCTGTCTTGGATGCAGAAGTAATGCCATAAGTTTATCAGAACGTAAACCTGAGTCTCTGATTATAAATGGAAACATACATCCTGGAACTATTGATCAAGCATCATAATTTCAATAAAACATTGAGACAATTTTTATAGTTCATGATCTGAGGCGAATGTGTGTCTGAGAAACGTGGGGTTGTAACAGACAAGTAGAATGGATATGTTAACAGAGAATTG
Source organism: Chiloscyllium punctatum (assembly GCF_047496795.1). Taxonomy (NCBI): domain Eukaryota; kingdom Metazoa; phylum Chordata; class Chondrichthyes; order Orectolobiformes; family Hemiscylliidae; genus Chiloscyllium; species Chiloscyllium punctatum. The sequence continues at coordinate 114,254,855 of NC_092742.1, forward strand.
AACATGACAACTGCAATTCAGATTGTTATTCCAGGTTTAGAGAGAGGCAGATGAGGCCTGTGCTATTGATGTTATCGATGTTCGTGAACTGTGATGAAATGTCATTTACTGGACTTCAGTTACAGTGTGATTATGGCATTGTGGAGGAGACAGGAAACAGAGAGAATTGTGAGACATGGCAGTTCAGACTGGAGGGAGGGACAATAATATTCCTCAGTCATCAGTATTGGAATGTTATTCTTTATAACTCATATGAAGAACAGATTCAAGGATATATCTAAAGTGAGGAAGGAGGAGTAAAATCTGTTTATTGAACACAGAATACGGGGACAAAATAATTTTCTGTCCGTACTAAACGATGGGAAGTACAAAGAAATAAGATACACTCATGATATTGAGCTACAAAAATTGAAATGTGTATTATAAAACCATGGAAGTGGTGTGTAATCTTTATCAATCATTATTTGGCCCACAGCTGAGACGCTGATTACCCCTCTGTCAGTGATCCACCTCATTGAGATTCTATAACGCAGTACCTCAGTATTGGGGGGTTCTCAGTTCATGCTGTTGTTCACCCAGTCTATTTAAATTAAATCACCTTCTCACTGTAGAGAAAAAAAACACTTGGCCTTTTGGACTCTGTTTAACTGTCAGCAACTCAGCTCTGTGATATTATTGGCGATAAATGCTCTGGGACCACAGCCAGTATCCGCACAGTGCTCAAACGGTATGGCAATAGATAAAGGCCTTGCAGTCCATGAGAATTTCTAAATAAAACTTCCATTTTCTGTCCGTTCCTGTCTATCACCCCTCATGCTGTCTTCTGATCTATCCAACTCACACTCATTTAAAATCCCTCCAATCACTCCCTGTTTCCAAATTGTGCAGTTGTACAGCTTGATGTTGTCGTCATTTTGGAGAAATGGATAGAGCTGGGAAAGGACTGATTGTTGTAGGGTCCGGGGTTTAGATGCTTTAATAAGAACAAGGAAGGTACTAACAGTGGGGCGGGGGTGGGGTTGGGGTGGGGGAGGGTGAGTTGCCATTGAAAATCAAAGATAGCATTATGTTGGTAGAAAGGATGCTTGATAAGGACTCGTCTAGTGAGGTCGTATGGGAAGAGGTTAGAAACAAAAACAGAGAGGTCACTCTGCTGAAAGTTCTCTATTGCCCTCTGAAAAGATCCAGAGATGTAGAGGAAAGGATTACAAAGATGATACTGGATAGGAGCGAAAGTAACAGAGTAGTTGTTATGGAAGAATTTAACATTCCAAATATTGACTGGAAGTGCTGCAGTTCACTTACTTTATATGGGTCAGTTTTTGTCCAATGTGTGCAGAATGGTTTCCTGACACAGTATGTAGATCGGCCAACAAGGGCCGAGGCCAAATTGGATTTGGTACTGAGTAATGAACCAGACCAGGTATTAGATTTGGAGGTAGGTGAACACTTTGCTGATAGTGACCACAATTCAGTTATGTTTACCTTAGCGATGGAAAGGGACAGGTCTATACTGCAGGGCGAGAGGTTTAGCTGGGGGAAAGGCAATTATGATGCGATCAGGAAAGGTTTTAGGATGCATAGGATGGGTAAGGAAACTACAGAGGATTGGTACAATTTAAGTGTGGTGCTTTTGCAAGGAACAGCTACTGTGTCCTTGATAAGGCTATATCTGTTCGGAAAGGAGGAAGTGGTTGATTGAGGCTGCTGTGGTTTACTGACGAAGTTGACTCTTTTGTCAAGATTAAGAAGGAGGCTTATGTAAAGATGAAACGTGAAAGCTCAGTTCGGATACTTGACAGTTACAAGTCAGCCTGGAAGGACTTAAAAAAAGAGCTAAGAATAGCCAGGAGAGAGCATGAGAAGTCTTTGGCAAGTAGGAAAACCCTCAAGTTTTCTATTAGTATGTCATGAATAATAGAATTACCAAATGGAGATTAGTGACAATTAAGGACAGTAGTGTTAAGTTGTGTGTGGAGTCTGAGGAGATAGGACAGGCTGTAAATTAATATTTGAAACAGTATTCACAATTGATAAAGAAAAAGCTGTCGAGGCCAGTACTGAGATACAGGCTATTAGACTAGATGGGATTGAAGTTCGTAATGTGGAGATGTTAGCAGTTCTGGAGAGTGTGAAAATAGATATGCCCCTGGGCCAGATGGGATTTATCCTAGGATTCTCTGAGAAGCTAGGAAGGAGTTTACAAAACAATCTGCTCGGATTTTTACATCGCCATTGTCTACAGGAATAGTGCCAGAAGACTGGAGGACAGCAAATGCTGTCCTTTTGCGCAAGAAATGGAGAAGAGACATACCTGGTAATTATATACCAGGTTTACTTTGGTTGTGGGTAAAGTGTTGGAAAAGGTTATAAGAGATAGGATTTACTATCATCTAGAACGGAATCATTTGATTAGGGATAGTCAACAAGGTTTTGTGAAGGGTATGTCATGCCTCACAAATCTTACCGAGTTCATTGAGAAGGTGACCAAACAGGTGGATGAGGGTAAAGTGAGGTATGTGGATTTCAGTGAAGCGTTTGATAAGGTCCCCCATGGTAGGCTATTGAAGGAAATATGGAGAGTGTGGTGTTGGAAAAGCAGAACAGATGAGGCAGCGTCCAAGATGCATGCAAGCTGATGTTTCTCTTGTAAGCCCTTCATCAGGAATCAGTTTTCTGGTCTGCAGCATCTGCAGACTTCATTTTCTCCTCGCTCCTCGGATGTTGCCTGATATGCTGTGCGTTTCCAGCGCCACACTCTCAACCCTGATCTCAAACATCTGCAGTCCTTACTTTCTCCCAGAAAATATGGAGACATGGAATTGTGGGCGATTTAGCGTTTGGATCACAAATCGGCTAGCTGAAAGCAGACAGAAGGTGGTAGTTGATGAGGAATGTTCATCCTGGAGTTTAGTTGCTAGAGGTATACTGCAAGGATCTGCTTTGGAGTGACTGTTGTTTGTCCTTTTGAAAATTACTTTAATGATAGTATAGAAGGATGAGTTAGTAAATTTATGGTTGACAGTAAGGTCGGTGGATCTGTTGGCAGTGCTGAAGGATGTTGTAGGTACTGAGCTGTAATGTACTATGTGCATAAACCTACAATGGGCTAAATAGCTTCCTTCTGTGATGTAACGATTCTGAGGTACTCTGACCAACAATAAAAGCTTTAGGTGCCTGGAGAGACAAGCTGGTCCAGTAAAGGACACAACACTGCACAATCATCCATCATCTCTTCCTGTTCTCTGATAACAGCGGCCTCAAAATATCAGTCCAAACAAAATAGATTGATTCACATTCACGCAGTCAGGAGGGCGTTCACCCGAGGGGATTACCGTCAGAGGATTCAATGAATAATAAGATTTCAGAATAACACAAAAAATAAAACAATATCACAGCAGCATAATAATTGGCAGCAGAGTAAAACTTACAGTTCCAAATATTTCCATGTTCAGCATTGTGTTCAGTTTTGGTCACCTTGCTGTAGGAAGGATGGTGTTAAACTGGAACTTTACAAGGATGTTGCAAGGACTCAAGGGTCTGAGTCATAGAGAGAGGTTGGATAAGCTGGAACATTTCTTTTTAAAGCGCAGGAGACTGAGGGGAGTGAAGTTCTTCGAGAGTCTCGTCATGGCCCACAGCAGTTCCAGTCTCCCAGCCTGCCTCGATCCCCTCCAATTTTCCTACCAGTGAAATGGGTCCAGAGCAGTGCCATATCCCTGGAACATCTGGACAACAAGGACACCCACGTCAGATTCCTGCTCATTGACTCTCGGTTCACCTTCAATACCATTATTCCCTTCAGACTGATCACCAAACTCCCTGACCTTAGTCTTGGCTCCACCCTCTGAATTTGGATCCTCATCTTTCTGACCCACAGTGCACAATCAGTGAAAATAGGTAAGTGTTTCTCTTCCATGATAGCATTCAACACTGAAATCCCAAAGGATGTGTCCTCAGCCCCCAACTATACTCCTGTACACCCACAACTGTATTGCCAAACTTTGAACGAATGCTATCTACATATTCACTGATGACACCATCAGAGTAGGACAGATATATAATGATGGCAAGTCAAAATACAGAACGGAAATAGAGGACTTGGTGATGCGCTGCACTGAGACCAACCTCTCTTTCATCGTCGGCAGAACTAACCAACTGATCAATGACTTCAGAAAGAAATGAGGAGAACATGCCCCCATCTGCATCGATGGAACTGAAGTTGAAAGGGTGGAAAGCATTAAGTTGCTCGGAGTGACGATAACCGACCTCCCATGTAGATGTGACAGTCGAGATGGCACAAGAACGCCTCTTCTTTCTCTGGCAGCTCAGGACATTTGACATGTCCATAAGGACCCTCACCAATGTCTATAAATGCACCACTGACAGCAAACTATCTGGGTGCATAATGACCTGGTGTGGCCACAGCCCTGCCCAGGACAGTAAGAGAAATGACAGAAGGTTGTGTGCACAGCCCATACCATCACGGAAACCAACGTCCCATCCATTGTCTCCATTTACACAGCTCACTGCCGCGGAAAGGCTGACAACATGATCAAAGACCCATCGAACCTTGGATCTCCCACAATCTCTTCCATCATGCAGACAATACAGAAGCTTGAACACACAAACCAGCAGTTCCTGAACAGCATCTTCCTCGCCATTATTAAACTGTGGAATGGACTCTCTAACTTCAAATAATGCTGATCTTGCTCACATTGCTGTTGCCTATTGCATGCCCTTTCTTGTGTAGCCTTTATGTCTCAGTCTAAGTTTTTCCTTTACCCTATGATCTGTATGTCCTTGCTTATTGTAGGAGCGAGATTCCCCAGCTAGGGTCAATGACTCGGGAGGCAGACAGGACACAGGCACGGAATGGACTTTAATTCAAGCAAAACCTGGTTAATGCTGGGAGAATACCAAAGGATCTTCCTCGAATCTGGCTTTGACATGAGAAGACAATCGTTTCCTTAATCTTTAGCTCAGATCAGAAGGCAAATCAATGACACACTTCGAGTTTACAGTAAAAAGACAGTATTTTTATACGTTCTGTGTTGCAATGATCATACACAACCTTGCCAGTGTAACCTCCACTCCCCTTCTGCAGAACCAATCTTGTAAAACAACTGATCAAAGATGGACACTCCCAAGGACAGCTCGAGGTTCTTATTTGTTTCGGATGTTTAACGATTGTTGTTATCTCTAGGCCTTAGGATCTTTCTATAATGCATTTCAAAGTTCGGGGCTGTGCTCTTTTCAGTCATACCCCTCATTGTTTATTTTGAAGGATTGCATAAATTCTATTCTCCATTGGGCAGGCTACCACTTATCAAATTCCGTTATCACATTTTACATTAAAAAGCTGGTTCTGATACAAAATTCGTAATATTTTTATTATTTCTACTGTTAACGTTTTTCTTAGCGAATTAGACAAGAAAAGCCAGGCATCTCTTTAAGGTTTTATAATTACGTTGAAATCTGTGTCCATGATTATTTACCAAATATTTAACTAGAACTGATTACTATTGTAAATAGTTTCAAAGGCGCAGCTAGCTTCTGAAAGATAACTTGAGTTGCTATTTTTGTGGATGAAAAGAATCCTTACTGAGATCAGAATAAGTTACCTTTTGTAGTGATTCTTTTGTGCTACAATTTCATTATTTCATCTGTGTTCTGTTACAAATCACCATTTTTTTTAAAAAAAACCTCCTTTATCACTATGTTGGCATGTTTCAGAATCTTGCGAATCAGATTATCCTTTCTTTTGCTTTGGAATAATTCCTTTTTCAAAGGCCCTTTTTCACCGATGCTGAAGCAATCTATTTTAATTTCTGTCTATTTTGTGGCCCCTCAGAAACAGACAGCTGAAGTAGATTTTTAAATTACAGCCACTCCATGTCTCTAAAAAAAGGCAGCTCCAACTCTCACTATGATCTGCCAGAACTGTGTATAAACAAAGAGTTTCACTCTACTAAGATACATGCGACAATGACTCCTATCAAATCAAATGAAACCAAATCTAATGATAGAGAGAGCGAAATTGTCACAAGGTCAATACACCCAGATCGAACTCTGCAGCCAGCCATATCCGGCCAAAAATCGTGATAGACGATTAAACAACTAACAGATGGAGAGGGCTCCACAATTATTCCCATTCTATCAATGGATCAGCTCTGCACATCTTTGTAAAAATCAAGGAAATAGTATCTCTACCATCCTCGCCAGGGGTGCTAAGTCGATGATTCAACTCACCGTCATCATGATGCCCACAGAATCACAAATCAGTCTTCAACCAATTCGATTTGCTGCACGTGAAGTGAAGAAACAGCTGAACACAGTAGATATGACAAAGGCAATGGGCCCTGTCTTGTGATAGAGCTGTCAAGCAGCACAGACGTAACTTGTTCTGTGTGGTTTCTGATAGGTCCCCATGTGGCCTTGGTGCTGTTTTGGAAAAGTCACTGGATTAATAATCCAGACCAGACTAATGCTCTGGCAGCTGGTGGAAGTTAAGAACAATTAATAAAATATCGAGATCTAAAATCTGGCGTCAGTAACAGTGACCTTGAAGTCAATGTCAATTGTAACACCAATTTGTTTTTCCAATGTACTTTCAAGAAGTGAATCCCCCGTGCTTTCCTGGTCTGTCCTAAAAGTGACTCCAGACACACAGACATGTGATAAACTCTTCAATGGTCTCTGAATCGGCCAATCAAGACACTCTATTGTATCAAACTGCTCCTACGTCTTAAAGGATAAAACCGGACAGAACACTCAGCCCATCCTCGGTTTTGGAAAAGGGAAGGGGAAACACAGTCCTGTTGACCCTGCAGAGACCTGGTCCTAACATCTGTGAACTTGTGACAACATTTACAGAGCTTTCCCTCAAACCGCACAGAAACATCGGGAATGTAATAGGCCATAAAGCATATTGAGCCTGCCCCATTCTAGTTAATGTTTGAACATCTCCTCAATGCACTTTCCCCACACACTGTGCACATCCCTTAATGTGATTAACATTGTGAAGCTATAAAATAGGAACTGCGGTAGTCCCTTTGGTCTGTCGAGTTTGCTATCCAATTCAATATAATGATGGCTGGTCCTTTATTTCTAAACCATACTCCTGCTCTCTCCCCCATCCTTTCGGTGTCTAGACATCCTTATTAGTCTTTAGTGCCTTTTCTTCCACAGCCTTATGTGAGAGAGGATTCCCAGGTTCACCAGTCTCTGAGTGCAGACATTTATTCGTATCTAAATGCAATGTGACCTGTCTGTACTAATACTGTGGCCTCTTGTTTTAGACTTCCCAGCCACGGGAATTATCATCGCTGCTTCCAATCTACCTAACCCTGTCAGTGTTTTATATATCTCACTGAGATCTCCACTCATTTTCCTAAACCGTATGGAATACAGGCTCAGTCGCCCCAAACTCTGCTCCCACAAAAAGTCTGTCATCCCAGAGTAAGTCTGGTCATCCTTCGCTGATCTCCCTCAATGTCAGGTTTGTCTTTTATTAGGTACGGAGACCAAAACTGCACACAACACTGCACAATGTTCGAGTTGAGGTCTCACCAAGAGCCTGTACCCTTACTCCTGGACTCAAGTCCACCAGAAATGAGGGTCAACACCCCATTTATCTTCCTGACTGCTTTCTGCTCCTGCAATCTTGCTTTCAGTGACTGGTGTACAGTGAGGTCCCAGATCCTTTTCAATGTTACAGCTACCCACTTGGTGGGCCTGTGTAAACTGGGTGTGTGTCAATGTATTCCCTGAATTGGCTTCTGTCTTCAGAACTCACTGCCCTGCATAGAACCCAGATGTCTGTCCAAACAATAACAGAGGAAAAGTGCAGTTCCCTTCATAGATCGACATTTCTCAACCACTCCCTTTTCCAATGGTTGGCTGGAATTTTAGTGTTTCCCAACAAAGTAGACAACATCACATCTATCCACACTGGTCTTCATCTGCCACATATTTACTCATTCACTCCATTTGTTTCAATCACCTTGAAGTTTTTTTCACATCCTCCTCACTTTCAAAATCCGACTTCCGTCAGCAGACTTGGAAACTTTGCATTTGATTCCCTCAACAAGATGTTTGAGATGTATTGTGAATATCTGGCGACCCAGCACCAATCATTGCAATACTGCAGGAGCCTTCCAAACTGAAACCCATCCATTTATTCCTACTCATTGTTTCCTGTCCACACTCCCATTTTAACACCATGTTCATATATTACCCATATCCCATGTGCTTTTACTTTGCACACGAGGCTTGAGATGCTATTAAAATTCTTGCTGAAAATCCAAGTTCAGTGCCTCTATTGCTTTTTTTCTGTAATTAATCTACCAGTCAGTTTCTCAAACATGTTCCAATTTCATCAATGTGTGTTGATTTTTTCCTATGCCCATTATTTTCAGTTCCAATAATTTCTCCAAATTAGTTTATTTACTACTTTCATTCCACATCATTTTCTCATCAGACTCAGGTTTTCTCCTATTGCTGGGAAGGCTTTGTTTATATATTTATCTGAGAAGGCAGAGTGAAGTAGTTGTGTCATGTTTCTCTGTTCTACATTCTCCATTCCCTGGTTTCTGACTGTATGGAAGCTGACACTTTGACTAAAAAAAACGTTGTTGTCTATTCACCCTGTCCATGCCCCTTGTAATCTTAAACCTGAATTACTTACCCACTCAACTTCTTCTGCTCCAAAATAAATAACTCAAGCTTACCCAGCCTCTCTCCACAGCTCATATGGACCATCCCAGGGAACATCCTGGTGAATCTCTTCTGTATCTCATCCAGTACAATCGCATCCTTCCTGTAATGCGGCTCGCAGAACTGCACACAACATTTCATTTGGCCTTACCGAAGTGCTATATAATATTCGGATAATCTTTGGCTCAATGAATCAAGGCTTTATCTACAGTCATGCTGAACTCATCAATTATCATATCCAGTCACATTCAGGGATGTGTGGAGAAGCACGCTCTGAGCTTCCTAGTGTGATGCGTTCTTTGAGTCCTCCCCTGTCTGTTTCCTTATTCCAAAGTGTATCACCTTATATTTATCACAGTTACATTCCATTTGCCATTGTTCTGTCCATCTGACCATTCTATCTGTATCTTCCTGTAATATAAGACCTCCCTCCTCACTGCCAACCACACGGCCAATCTTTGTGTCAAACACAAACTTACTTATCACACTCCCCCTACCCACTTCACATTCACATCACTTAGGAATACCACAAATAATACGGAACACAGCACTGATCCCTACCGTGTACACCGGGGAAATTGGGCTCCAGTCACACAAACAGCCTTCTACCATGAAGTTGAGTTGGGATGCAACTTGCCAAGTCACTAATAGGCCCGACATGTTCCCTGGTTGATATACGTGAAGAATATCTGGGGATTCTCCTTAATCTTGCCCTGCCAACAGGCTTCCACGCCCCTGTGTTAGTCAGTCCCCTCCAAGGGAAGAAATTCCTCCTTTTTACGGTCTTAAATGGCATATCCCTTATCCTGTCATAATTTGCCTTAAATATAGAGTAGACAGCTCGAGCAACATCCTGTTTATTTCCACCTCATCACATGAATCATAGATTTTTGAAATTTCACTGAGATCCCCTCTCATGCTTTGAAACTGGAGAGGTCGCAGGACAAATCTCCCCATCAGAAAATCTTGTCATCTCAGGAATTAATCTGGAGAATGTCCATTGCACGTCCTCTGTGATCAGTGTAATCTTTCTTAGATTAGGTCACCGACACTGCACTCAATACCTCAGGTACAGTCCAACCAACACTCTATGCAACTGCTTCATGATGTCTATACCTCTATATTCCAATCCCTTTAAACAAACTCCAACCTAACTTTAACTTTCCAATTACATGTATTGCTCCAAATACCATTCACACTAATTGCATTTACGAAATCACTCTGTGAGTTATCGAGGCATTGAGATGTACAGCATGGAAACAGACCCTTTAGTTCAATCCGTCCATGTCCAGCAGATATCCCAACCCAACCTATTCCCACCTGCCCGCATCCGACCCATATCCCTCCAAACCCTTCCTATTCATATAACCATCCAAATGTCTTTTAAATGCTGCAATTGTACCAGCCTCCACCATATCCTCTGGCAGCTCATTCCATACACGTACCACCGTATGTGTGAAAAAGTTTCTCCTTAGGTCTCTTTCACGTTTAGATTTTTTAAAGTGGGGAAACAAGTCCACACCAACCCGCCAAAGCGCAAACCACCCACATCCTTCCTCCTACATTTACCGCTTAACCTAACAGTGCAGGCAATTTAACATAGCCAATTCACCTAGCCTGCACATTTTTGGATTGTGGGAGGAAACTTACACCGACATAGGGAGAATGTGCAAAGTCCACGCAGCCTGAGGCGGGAATTGAAGCTGAGTCTCGTGGCGTTGGGAGGTAGCATTGCTAACCCCTGTGCCACCCAACATCCTTCGCTTCACAGCCTAAACCTATGCCCTTTAGTTCTGGACTCCCCGATGCCAGGGAAAAGGCTTTCTCTATTTATCCTCTCCATGCCCTTCACAATTTTGTACATCTCTAGAAGGTCACCCCTCAGCCTCCAACGCTCAAGGGAAAACAGCCCCAGCCTGTACAGCCTCTTCTTATACCTCAAATCCTCCAACCCTGTCAACATACTTGTAAATCTTTCCCGAACCCTTTCAATTTTCACAACATATTTCCGATAGGAAGGAGACCAGAATTCCACGCAATATTCCAACAGTGGCCTAACCAGTGTCCCGTAAAACCACAACATGACCTCCCAACACCAATACTCAATACTCTAACTAATAAATGAAAGCACCGCCTTAACTATCCTACCTACCGGCGACTCCACTTTCAAGGAGCCATGAACGTGCACTCCAAGGTCTCTTTGTTCAGCAACACACCCAGGACATTGCCATTAAGTGTAGAAGTCCTGCTAAAATTTGCTTTCCCAAAATGCAGCACCTCGCATTTATTTCAATTAAACTCCATCTGCCACTTCTCAGCCCATTGGCCCATCTGATCAAGATCCTGTTGTACTCTGAGGTAAACCTCTTCGCTGTCCACTACACTTCCAATTTTGTTGTCATCTGCAAACTAACTAATAATACCTCTTACGCTCACATCCAAATCATTTACCTAAATGATAAAAAATTGAGGAACCAGCACTGATCCTTGTGGTACTCCACTGGTCACAGGCCTCCAGTCTAAAAAATAACCCTCCACATCCACCCTCTGTCTTCAACCTTTGAGCCAGTTCTGTATCCAAGTGGCGAGTTGTCCCTGTGTTCCGTGAGATCTAAACTTGCTAACCAGTCTTCCATGGAGAATCTTGTCGAACGCATTACTGAAGTCCATATAGAACACATCTACCGCTCTGCCCTCTTCGTGACTTCTTCAAAAAACTCAATCAAGATCGTGAGATATGATTTCCCACGGTTAAGGCCATGTTGACTATCCCTAATCAGTCCTTGTTTTCCAAATCCATGTACATCCTGTCCTTCAGGTTTCCCTTCAACAACTTGCTCACCACCGACGTCAGGATCACTGGCCTATAGTTCCATGGTTTGTCCGTGCCACCCTTCTTAAACAGTGGCACCGCGTTTGCCAAACTCCAGATTTCTGCCACCTCTCCTGTGACTATCAACGGTACAAATGTCTCAGCAAGAAGCCTAGCAATCACTTCTCTGGCTTCGCACAGAGTTCTATGTTACACCTGTTCGGGTCCTGGGGATTTCCCCACTTTTACACGTTTCAAGACATCCAGCACTTCCTCCTCTGGAATATGGACATTTTTCAACGTGTAACCATCTATTTCCTGACATTCTATATCTTCCATATCCGTTTCCACAGTAAATACTGATGCAAAATACTCGTTTAGTATCTCCCCCATTTCCTGCAGTTCCACACAAGGGCTGCCTTGCTGATCATTGAGGGGTTCTATTCTCTTCCTAGTTATGATTTTGTTCTTAATGTATTTGTAATAACCCTTTGCAGTCTCCATAATTCTACTTGCTAAAGCTATCTCATGTCCCCTTTCTGCCCTCCTGATTTCCCTCTTAAGTATACTCCTACTGCCTTTATACTCTTTTGAAGGATTCACTCGATCTATCCTGTCTATACCTGACATATGCTTCCTTCTTTTTATTAATCAAACCCTTTAGTTAGTGAGCAATCCCTATACTACCAGCCTTTCTTTTCATCCAAACAGGAATATACTTTCTCTGGATTCTTGTTATCTCATTTCTGAAGGCTTCCCATTTTCCAGCCGTCCGTTTACCTGTGAAAATCTGCCCCCAATCAGGGTTTGAAAGTTCTTGACAAATACTGTCAAAATTGGCCTTTCTCCAACTTAGAACTTCAACTTTAAGATCTGGTCTATCCTTTTCCATAATTATCTTAAATCTAATAGTATTATGGTAGCTGGCCCCAAAGTGCACCTCCACTGACACCTCAGTCACCTGCCCTGCCTTATTTCCCCAGAGTTGGTCAAGTTTTGCACCTTCTCTAGTATGTTCATCTACATACTGAATCAGAAATTTTTCTTGTACACACTGAATATATTCCTCTCCATCTAGATTCTTAATGCTATAGCAGTCCCAGTCTATGTTTGGAAAGTTAAAATCTCCTAACATCATCACCCTACTTTCTTACAGATAGTTGAGATCTCCTTACAAGTTTGTTTCTCAGTTTCCCTCTGACTATTAGGTAGTCTATAATACAATCCCAATAAGGCGATCATCCCGTTCTTATTTCTCAGTTCAACCCAAATAACTTCCCTGGATGTATTTCCAGGAATATCCTCCCTCAGTACAGCTGTAATGCTATCCCTAATAAAAAAAAACTCCACACCCCCTCCTGTCCTGCCTTCCTTTCTATCTTTCCTGAAGCATTTGTATCCTGGAACATTTAGCTGCCGGTCCTGCCCATCCCTGAGCCATGTTTCTGTAACTGCTATGATATCCCACTCCCATGTTCCTAACCATGCCCTGAGTTCATCTGCCTTCCCTGTTTGGCCACTTTGCATTGAAATAAATGCAGTTTAATTTATTAGTACTACTTTGTCCCTGCCCGCCCTGACTGTTTGACTCATTTTGTTCTCAATTGCACCAATCTCAGATTGATCTATTTCCTCACTAACTCCCTGCCCCCAGCACCCACCCCCCTTTCCTAGTTTAAATCCTCCCGAGCAGCTCTCGCAAATATCCATGTCAGTATATTCGTCCCCTTCCAATTTAGATACAATCACTTCTTCTGGTAGAGGTTCCTTCTACCCCAAAAGAGATTCCAGTGATCCAAAAATGTGAATCCTTCTCCCATACACCAGCTCCACAGCCATGCATTCATCTGCTCTATCCCTCTATTCCTGCCCTCACTAGCTCGTAGCGCCAGGAGTAATCCAGATATTATTACTCTCAATAAACTCTTTTTAAAATTTCTGCCTATCACCATGCAGTCTCCGTCCATAATCCGTCCAAACTTTTCCCTTCCTATGTTGTTGGTTCCAATTTGGACAATGACCTCTTGCTGGCCCCTCTCCCCCGTGAGAACATTCTGCACCCTTTCTGAGATATGCTTGATCCTGGTAGCAGGGAAACAACACACCAATGTACTTATTTCTCTGCTGGCCACAGAACCGTCTGTCTGTACCTCAGACTAGCAAGTCCCCTAACACAATTGACCTCGTGGAATCCGACGTATCCCTTGTTGAATTCGAGCCAGTCTCCATACCACAAACTTGTCTGTTTGTGCTACGTTCCGTGTGAATCCAACACCCGCTACATTTTCCAAAACAGCATATTTGTTTGAAATGGGGACAACCACAGAAGAGTCCTGCACTAGCTACTTAACTCTCCTGTCTTTCTTGGAGTTAACCCATCTATGTAACTCTATCTGTAACTGTATCCCTCATTCCTATAACTGCCATCCATCACATACTGTTGCTGTTAACAATTCTTCATTGTCTTAAACTATCTCTCCATCCGATCCATTCGACCTGATGGGATTCACAAGCAGAAGCATTTATTGCAGATATAATCCGCAGTAACCCTTAAATCCTCCTTAAACTCCCACATCTGACAAAAAAGCGCATATGATTCGACTAAGGCCATTTGTGCTCCTTCACAATCTACAGACGAAAAAAAAGAAAACTGTCTCATTCCTCTACAAAACACTGCCAAAGGCTATATTAATATTTATGGCTTATATTTTAAGATTAATCAAGAGACATATCTCAAAAACATATAATTAAGGAATAACCCACTCTACTCACTTCTGCAGACTTTCTGTAGGACACAGTTAAAACAATCCACTATCTGGCTGGGAACTTTGCTCAAACAGTTCCTCCAAACTAGTTGTAAATTTCACTGTTTGCTAATTTTCCTAGAGGCACTCCGATATCCAGTGATACATAAATTCAAACAGCAAAGGCAGTAACTGTGCAGGTACGCTGTCCTATCAGTTTCTTCCCCTCACCATGTGCTTCCTTTGTCCGTTCTGTTCCCTCTTAAAACTGCTGTTTGTTTGACCTTTTTTCCCAAAGTTCCAAAACAATGCAAGAGCATACAAAACAGTAATTGCTGCTTCTGGAATTCGAGGAAATCACCTCCAACACCTAAAATCCCTCAAAAAATGAGTAGCTGTTACAGCCAGAAATTTTTCCCGCCCAGACTTCTGAAAATCCAAATACACTACTTCCACTGGTTGTCCGTGGTCTATGCTGCAAGAAACAACTTCAAATCATTCCGAATTTTCTCAGGCATGATTTCTCTGACAGAAATGCATTGTTATTCTTGCAATTTTGCTGTTCATTTCTAAGTTCCCAATATCACTTCTGATATAATGGATTCCAACTCTTTCCCTACATATGTCAAATTAATTGGTCTGCAGTCCTCCACATTATCTCTTCTTCCCTGTGTACATAGATGGATCATGTTTACTACCTTTCAGATATCAACAATGGCTATGGCCTTTGCAGGATTTGCAAGAAAATAAAATACAGTCACCGACAGTTCAATTAGTATGCTGTTTTATTTCTGACAACTTGATATGAAGTATATCTGGCCCATCAGACTTAACAATAATCAATGTAGCTCAATTTTCAAGTACTACCTTGTTGCTGATATGAATGGACTTTATGTCTTTAGTTCCACAAGTCCCATGTGATCACTTTACACGTAGGTTTCCTGGCGCTTTCTCCATGAAGACAGATGCAAAGTAGCTGGTTAGTTTCTCTGCCATTTCCTTGTTCCCAACAATAACTTCTCCTAGACCTTAAAAATTTCCACATTTGGCCTTACTTTGGATTATACACTAATCCATAAACTTTGGTACATGAATCGTAGATGTAAGCAGACTTTGTGTTTCCTGTTTGTTTGTATTCATGTTCTTTTTGATTTCCTTAACACTTTCTCCTTCCTTATTTTCAGAAAAGTAAATCTCTCAGAATGTTCAGGTTTCCACAATATCTGTAATTCTTCTGAAGCTGCTTCCTTAGATTTAATGCAATCATTTAATTTCTTACGTAAACTATTAATGAGTCACCTTCCCTTTCGCTGGTGTTTGTAACTTAGTGATATGTACGTATTTTGCAGACTTTACAGTATTTCTATCACTAACAGCCAATGTTTGTCTCACACTAAATGTCATATTGTATTTTTCCAATTCACTTGACCCTCCAGCCTTCGGGTTTCCATGATATTTGAGTGTAATGTTCAAAAATTCTATATTGCTTGCAGGCGCCATGTAAAATGCAACATATTAATGTCACGATTGCCCAATAGCTGCCTCAGAGCACGGTAAGTAATTAGTCCTTCTGACCACACAACACCACGCCCGAAATAATCTGCTCTCTACTTTGGTTCACAACACACTCTTCAGCCTACCTCATATACACTTATGAAATGTATTTTTCACAGCATTAGCAATCATTTAGTTAACGCAGTTTAGATGCAACTTTAGATCATCCAATATTACTGCAGCACCCACGATATTTGCATATCTAATTTCCAGAGAATCGGATGCACAAAGTTGCACAACAGTTTTGGTTTAGATATGTAAGGCACCAATGTGTGTTCCTCCTTGTTGTTTGAAAGTTACATACAAACTGATTCCGAAGAAGCTGAGGGATGTGGTGTGTGGTGTTATTAGTGATAGACGTTGACAAGACACTGGGGAGGCTCACCCCGATGCTGAGATGATCTGAAGAAATGCACATCTATACAGGACAAGCAAAAATAACCTTCCCCATTCGGCCTGGGGCAAATGTCTCCCTATTCTCTCTACTCCCTCACACTCTCTGTACATCTGTTCCAGCACCTACCCCCGAACAAGGCTCTTGCTACACCACTCTCACCTTTGCATGCAACACTCTCTTTCCTTCACTCTCTCTGTCACTGAAAGCAAATCGAGATTGAATTTATTGTTTTGCCAACATTGAACCAGTGAGACAATTTGATGCTGGGGACATAAAAATGCGAACATTTTGAAAATTAGGGAGAGAGCAGATGCCTTCGAGACAGAAGAAGCCTGGGGATCAACCATCTTGCTCCGTAAGATATTAGGAAATACTCACTAATCATATATATTTTTTCATATGAAACCTATTCACAGTAAACAGAAATACGACGACCCAGGGAATTCAGCAGCCAGGAGAGTAACAACACAGAGGACGGCAGTGGCTATGTGGTTTTGAAATTAAGTTGATGTAATCTTCATAAGTGTCTTATTGAAACAGCATAATGTTAGAGATTTGGGGGCAGTTGTGGGGGGTGGGTTGGTTAAAGTTGTGGTATAATGTTCACTTTTACAGTGAAAAATAAATTGGCGCTATTTTCTTTAAATAGTGGAATTTGGGAGTTCTCTGTCGCTCATATTCTAATAAATTGTGAGGTGCGGTGAGCTCTCCTGGGTGTTTGGTTTAATTAACAGAGGAGTTCACCCCCATATCGTAACACTTGCAAAGACCAACAGAGAGAAAAAAAAAATAATGAGTGAGAAAGTTAAATATGAGGGTAAGTAAGCCAGTCATGTAAAGAAAGATTGTAAGAGCTTCTTTTGATAAATAAAGGGCAAACGAGAGGCAAAAATGGGCATCTGATCGATAGAAATTGTCACAGGAGAAATAGTAATGTGGAACAAGGAAATGGCTGAGGAGTTGAAAAATTACTTTGTGTCAGTCTTCCCGGTTGGAAACACGAGTAATATCCCAAACATTGAAAAGATTTAGTGGACAGACCTGATTATGGTGGCCATCACCTAGGAGAAGGTGTTGGGAAAACTGAATGGCCTGAAGGTAAGTAAATCACCTGGACCAGATGGACTCCACTCCAGATTTCTAAGGCAGATAGCGGATGAGACAGTGGAGGCGTTGGTGGTGATCTTTCAGAAATCTCTCGAATCAGGGAGATTCCCACAGGACTGGAAAATCGCTAACGTGATACGCCTGTTTAAAAAGGGAGTAAAGCAAAAAACGGAAAATTACAGACTGACTAATCTAAACTTGGCTGTACGTAAGATCCTGGAATCATTGTGAAGGATGAGATTTCTGAATAGTTGGATGTGGATGGTAAAGTAGGACAAAGTTAGCATGGTTTCATCAAGAGGAGTTCATGCCTGGAAAATCTGCTAGAAAACCTTGAGGATTTAACAATCAGCTTAGAACAAGGAGAACCAATGGATTTCATCCACCAGGACTTCCAGAAGATCTTTGACAATGTGCCGACAGGAGGCGACTGAATAAGGCAGGGGTCCATGGTGTTAGAGGCAAGGTGCTAGCATAGATAGAAGTTTGTCTGTCTGGCAGGAAGCAAAGAGTGTCGATAAACATGTCCCTCTCAGGTTGACAGTCGGTACAAGTGGTGTTCCATAAGGCTCAGTGTTGGGACCACAACCTTTCACTTTATACATTAACGATCCAGATGAAGGATCTGAAGGCATTCTATCTACGTTTGAAGATGATACATAGATAGGTATAGGGACAGGTAACGCCGAAGAGGCAGGGAGGCTCACGAAGGATTTGGACAGGTTACGATAATGAGCAAAGAAATGGCAGATGGAGTCAAAGTGGGAAATTGTGGCAACATGCACTTTGTTAGGAAGAATAAAAACATGGACTACCGAGAAAATTCAGTTGTCTGAAGTGCAAAGGGACTTGGGAGTTCTACTCCAGGATTCTCTCAATGTAAACTTGCAGGTTGAGTCAGTAGTTAGGAAGGCAAATGCAGTGATGGAATTTATTTGGAAAGGATTTGAATATAAAAGCAGGGACATACTTCTGAGGCTCTATAAGGCTCTTGTCAGACCATATTTGGAGTAGTGTGCGCTGTTCTGAGCCTCATAGCTCAAGAAGGATGTGCTGACCTTGAAATGGCTTCACAGGAGGTACACGGGCATGGTCTCAGGAATGAAAAGGTGAACATATGAGAACGTTTGAGGATGCTGGGTCTGTTCTTGATGGAGTTCAGAGGGATGTGGGGGAATCTAATTGAAACATAGAGAATACTAAATGGCCTGCATTTAGTAAGACTTCCATTGGTAGGAGACTTTCGGACCCAAGGATACAACCTTACAGTAAAGAGAGATCCTTTTATTACGGAGGTAAAGGGAAATGTCTTCAGCCAGAGAGTGGAGAATCTATGGAATTCATTTTCACAGAAGGCAGTGGAGGTCAGGTCATTGTGTATATTTAAGATAGAGGTAGTTAGCTTCTTGAGTATCAAAGGGATCAAGGATTACAGGGAGAATGCAGGACAATCATTTTGAGAAGCTTGTCAGCCATAATTGAATAGTGGATCAGACTCAATGGGCTGAATGGTCTAATTCTGTTCCTATATCCGATGATCTTATGGTCTTAAGCCACAGTCTATTGCCCCCTCTCTCCCTTTGTCCCTTCTGGCAGGAAAATGTGAGAGTAAAAAATCTGTGAGTCATCTTCAACAAACCTGGAGCATTCCTGTTGAGGATTCATGGGAATCGCTCCACTGATTGAAGGAAAGGAAATTCTGATAAATCCAACTGTTCCAGGAAGAAGTCCCATACCAGCAGCTTGTTTGAGTAGAATAACTCGGAGACAGACTATCATTTGGGATGCATTATCTCTTTTCCATTTGAAATGAGTTCAACTACTATGAAACTCTGGAAATCTTTTCCTATTCTTTTTCGTCTTCAGACATGTGCGATTATGTATGTGTCTGTACGTGTGTGACTCTGTGTCTCACATTTTTCGAGACACTGGGCTAGAGACACTTCAAAACTGTTGTAACCAGTGGAGAAGTGGGGCTGGATAAGGACACAACGACCCTCCAACATTTGTTGGGGCAGAAATGAGAAATTCACATGGGCTGTTCAAATGGGAATTCTCTTCCCCAGGTGTTTCAGCTCAAGATGGCAGCTCAACACCACCACTTTCAGCGTAATTAGACATGGTCCATAAATGTTGGCCGATCAACAACACCCACATTCCATGAACAAATCTAAAATGATAAACTGCAGAATTAATTGGATGGGAACAAGACTGATAGATAAATGCCTGTTGCCTTCCAGAATTGTTCTGCCTGTGTACTTTGACTTTGTGCACTTTCCTAGTATTGTGCCTGGATGCTTGCATTTATTCAAAGTTGTGTTTTGCAACATTTGGCAGACATGTGAATGGAGGAAAATTGTGGACAGACTGAAAAGTGCTGCGCAGACCACAATCAGATCAGCCATGATCTTATTATCCAGTCGAGCAATGACAAAGTGTCTAATGACCCACTCCTGCTCCTCAGTTCTCTGTTCCGATGTTAGAATCAGTCCTTGAAACCACTTGTATAGCAGCCGATGGAGACCACTTACTCCAACTACCTGGTTCGCAGTATTACAGGATATCATTCAGTCCCTCAACACTGTGTGGTTTGCTGTGAGTTGGAAAATGTGATGGGAAATCCAAGCTGTGTCTGAAAGTGGTCTTCCACCTCTTTAAAGAGTGTCTCCTCTCTGCAAATGGTGTTTCATTTGTTGGTCATGTTGTAGACACAGATTCATGTGAATATCCAGCCCATACCTCTCCCAGAGATGGCTCACAAAATTCTTTTCTCTCACTGTCCTCAACATTCAATAACAACATTTCCAGGAAAATTAAAACCATTAACTTTCCAAAGAAAGAATATGAAAACATAAAAAGAGGAGTAGTAATTTGGATGCTCACACCATTGTATGCTATCATGGCTGAACTACTGTTGGCATTAACTCTTCTTTAATGCGCACTTCTTCACACCCCTCAGCTCTATGACAGGTCAAAAATCCATCTACCTCCTTTTTAAATACTTGGAGTGATATTGCTCCCCTAACTTTCTAAACCTGAGAATTCCTAACATTCACTACCCTCTATGAGAATAAAATACTCTCCACACAGATACCATCACGTATTAACATTTTAAAAAGAGTTTACCTGACCTGCTTAGGTAAGAGGGATTGACCGTAATATCAAGGCTGGATATGTCTGAAGGTGTTATCCACAGAGGCACGTAAATACCCAGAATCATGCATCCCGAGTAAAATAAAAAATACAAACCATGGAAATTATCACCTTCTCAGTGTCTGTGCAGAATATAACGAGTGATTGTCCATCACCATCAAGTTTCAATGCAATGACCTCTTATTGTCTGGCAGTGCTACAGATTAACCGTCACTCCCTCGTCTTTTACCATCAGCCCAGCGATTAGTCCCATGAAATTCCTTTACACAGCCTCTATTGCAATGTGATAATTCCTTTTAAAGGAGAAACATCTGTCCATAATACCGTAAATACTGCCTCAACTACACTCTCAGTGATGATCACAATAATTCCTTTCCCTCACTTATTGGTCTCTGTATCTTTCTCGTGACATAAAAACCCATTCCTTCACTGTGCGCTGCCACTGTTGTGGAATTTAAAAGTTCCTTACATCTGTCTGTCAGCATCAGTAGAGCCAGTACCAGAGGTGCCCGTGGAGATGAACATCACTCTTGGGTAGAGACTCAGTCAGAAAGATTGCACTTGAAATAGGGAATGGACACCTACCTGAATGGAAATGAAGTGTAGGAATAAGGAAAACAGGCAGAGGAAGGGAGCTAACTTTAATTTTGTTCTTCTGTCACGGGATGTGTGCAGTCCGGACAAGGCCAACATGTTATGCTGAGCTTGAACTGAGTGACTGGTTCAGCTGTTCCACAGGACAGTCAAGAGTAAAACATATTGCTGGGGGTTTGCCCAGACATGACTGGGGAAGGATAACGCATTGGCTTCTCTGAAGGACATAGAGCAAGCAGATGGGCCTTTTCTCACAAATGATGATATTTTCAGTTCAATTACATCAATTTCGTTCATGAGATATCACCAGATTATTATTCTGTGCCTCTCGAAAATGTGTCAATGATTTAAGCAGCATGCAGTGTCTGCCCGTCTGACAGAATCTGTGCAGTAAACAAGTTCAACAGACTCAAGAGCAATTATTCTGTAATTTACATGTGGTTACAAGGGACTTGATAAATTGTATCCAGATTTAACAAAGGCACAATTGATGGTTTATTCAGAAGATGCACTGAGGCAGGGGAGGAGTCGTGGATATCATGATGGTGGTATTGGACAGTATTAGTGAGTGGGAGGATATAGAAATGTAGATCTGTGCAGGGCTAGAAGGATTATGGAGTTTCAGAATAGTCTGGTTCTCCTCACAATTTGGTGAGTAATTTGTCATGAGTAATTTGCTCGATACAATTTGTGAGGAATGAAATATTTCATTGGAATTGAAAATGTTGACATACACCTTTCTAAATTTTAAATAATATGTGAAGCAATTCAGTCCAACCTGGCTTAATGAACAGATAGAATGAATTACCAGGAACACCAAATTAGCGAGGATGGGATAGTACCCAACTTGAATAACCATCAGTACATCATAGATCCTCAAAGCAAATGAGATCCAAGGCTGAGAGAGACGGTAAAGACCCTCGGATAAACTCCTGTCCATTGCTGGAACATTTCAGTCGAATGTTCTCAGATTCTGATCCATTGTTGGAACATTCCAATCTAATGTTCTCAGATTCTGATCTCTCCTCCCCGTCTCTCTGGGTCTGCTGATCCCTGTTAGTGCTGTCAGTGATGCTCCCGCTGATACAATGAGATAACACATTGAACCGAGTCCCTAATTAATAGAAGAGGAAAGCCCTCCAGTGACACATTTAGTATGCACGGAGACTGACATCAATCACAGTCGCTGAACAAATACCTCCCGTTAACCCATTTCAATTCAATACTTATTATTAAAATTCAAAATTATGATTAAAATTTACATATTCTGGATGGGATATGTGGGGGTGACTGAGGGAACAAATGTTGGGTCTGGTCGATCAATCATGTGTAAGCATTCAATCTGCCTTGTATATGGGAGCAATGCCAAAGGTTTATCAGAATATAAGCATTCTTCTCCGTTTATAAATTGAAATATATGTTCTCGATCTACTGATCAGGCACTGCAATATCAGGAAGACATTGAGAGAACTTTTATCGTCCATGATCTGAGAAGATAATATCCGTAAGACTACGTGCGGTTATAGCAGACTGTGACACGGCTATGTTAAAAGAGAATTGTAACTAAGAGATAATGGGACTGCAGATATTGGATAATTCAGTGCAGGTAAAGCATAGCGGAGGAAAATGCACAGTAAGCCAGGCAACACCCGAGAAGCAAGAGAGTCGACGTTTCAGGAAGGACCTTTCTTCAGGACTGGGTAGGGAGAAGGAGCTAACAGAAAATGGGTAATGAGGTGATGCTGGGGGAAAGATCAGTGAGAGGTGAGTGAAGGTAGGAGGTGATAGTGATAGATCGGTGGGGAGTGTGGAGCAGATGGTGGGTAGGAAGATGGACATTAAGTCTCCTCGAGAGGGCAGATGTGAGTCCGGGGGTTGGATCTGGGATCTGGGTTGGCCAGGGGAGATTTGTAAACCAGTGAATCCAATGTTCATGCCGTGTGTTTGTAGCTTCCGAGGCAGAAGATGAGGTGTTACTGGTAACATCCTGGTAATCTCATCTCAACCATCTCCAGCTTAATAATCTCCTTCCTATAACAGAACTGCACACAATACTTCAGAAGAGGCTGCATCAATATCCTGCACAATCTCAGCATGACTTCCCAACTTCTAACCACAAATATATGAGCAATGAAGTAACCTTAAACACCCTATGCCACCAACTTCAAAGAATTATACCTGCGCCCCTGGGTCCCTCTTATCTATATAACTGCCAAAGCCCACCATTAATTGTCTAAGCTCTCCCCTTGTTTGTTTTTTTCAGAATGCAATGCCTCACATGCATCCATGTTAAACCCCATCTGCCACACCCCAGCCCAGTGAATGATATTACTGCCCCTTCACACTCCCCCTTCGGATTAAAACGACACTCCCCCTCTCCAGAAGGTCTACAAACACCAGCCTTGAGTTTACCAAAAACCCAGAGCTTGGTTTGCCTTGTGCAGGAAGAGGGAGGAGTCGGGAAGCAAAAGCTGGAAAGGAAACAGTTGCCTTGTATCAATGAATGGTTTTAGGAGTAGGGAAGCCACATGATAGAGATTTGAAATAGTGACCGGTGTTTTGGGCCCAGAATTGTGCTCCTTTCTCCTCTCTGGTGTTCAGTATTGATATCTACTGGAGATCCTTCATAGTGCAGAATGTGTCTGCAGGATTTCTTTCCCTAATATAGCAGACTACTGGTAAAAGACATTTAAACCGGAAATCACAGCCAAGGCAATTGAAGATGTTCATTGATTATCTCAATGGCACAGTGAATGCACTCAACATCCTTTAGTTAAGGCTAATAACTTGTACTTTATTTCAATTATAAATGACCCCTGTATAATTTGGTAATGTTAACCAGAATATAATAAATCCATACACTTCATATATGACCCGAAATCTGGTCATGATTTAGGCCTTGTTTAATGGATGGTGCCCAAGTTTCTGCGCCGGAGCTCTGGGTCGATTCCAGTCCATGAATATCTGATAGTGCCCCTATCTCTGGAGAAGGTGGAGTGTAGTCATGTCCTGTGGAGTTGTGTCACGGCATGTTACAACAGGCTGATGAACAAACACACAGGCGCATCATGTTGCAGCTTTAGAGGCTAATGCTGAATGATGGTAGTGTCCCTATCACTGCGCCACAAATTCTAGTTCCAAATCCCACAGAGCTTTTCCATAATATGTCTCAAGAAGTTGATAAAACTTCTTTGGAATCGTGCATTGATGGAGAAGGAAGAGGTACGACTACTGAATTTGAGACTATAGACCCAGGATGACTGAAAGCGCACCCAACCGTCTTGATTGGAGTCACATTTACACTTTCTAGAGGTTTATAAAATTATGAGGGCCATGGATTGGGTGAGTGGTCAAGGTTCCTTCCCCCCAAGGTAGGAGAGTCTAAAACTAGAAGGCATAGGTTGAAGGTGGGAAGAGAAATATTTGAAAGACAATGAAGAACAACTTCTTTTTCCTGCAGAGGGTGGTGCTTCTATGGAATAAACTGCCAGAGAAACTGGTGGAGGCTGGAACAATTACAACATTTAAAAGGCTTTATGATTATTGAGATATGGGCCAAATGCTGGCAAATGGGAGTGGATTAATTTTGAATAATCGGATGGCATGAAAGAGTTGAAGGGTCTGTTTCCCTATTGTACATCTCTATGAATCATTGATTTAATTAATGAAGGTCTCTTTGTAATCTTTAGTCGTTCACCAATATACAAACACTGTCCACTGTACACCAAACTTGATGTCATCCGCAAATTTTTGAAATATGCCTTCTATAACTCTCATCTAAATCATTTATATAAATGACAAACAAAAGAGGACCCAACAATTTTTCCTCTGGATCATCGCTGCTAACAGGCTTCCATTTCAAAAACCAACCATCCACCACCAGTCTGCCTCCTGCCATTAAACAGATATACACAGAAACACACACGCAATCACACACACATACAGAGACACCGATGTAACTATGTCTTTAAGACAAAGGTTAGATTAAAACAACGATCGAGAGTTACAGTGAGAAGGCGGGAAAGATGTGTTGAGAAACACACCTAACAGAATCAAATAGCAAAGTAGACTTGATGAGCCAAATGGCCTTTATCCAATTTCTTGTGCTCTGTAGCCTTAAGGTGTCATGATTATTTTCCAAGGGTGCAGTAGAAGCTAAGTTTGAAAAATACAAGACTGAACAGTCAATGGGACTATGGGATACGTTTGAGGGGCTGAATGGTATATGTTTGTTCCTATTTGCTGAGCCCTTGTTCCTGAAAAGAGTAGGTGACTTGCTGTAAGGTTAACACATTTTAAAATGAAAGGGTTCTCCCATTTCCATTTGAGATAACGTTGCTCCTTTCTCCTTTGGATGATGTGATCTGTGGCAATCTCATCCCCCGGGAACAGTGAAGTCTGGGTCATTGAGGATATTCAAGGTTGATCTTGACTGACTATTGATGGACAGGAGGGTCAATGTTTTTGGTAACTGACAGGAAAGCGGTATTCAGTTACAATCAGACCAGCCATGATGTTTCTAAACTGAGCAGCAAGTTGGAGGGGGCGAATGGCCAACTGCTGCTCCTACCTCATCCGTTGCTCTGTCAATTCACCCCCAAGGCTGTTATAGAGGGAGAGAAAGATACCATTCAGCCAGTCGGCATCGTGATAATACAGCAGGGGGTGGCCATAATGAACCTCCATGGGGTTAGACAGGAATAGAATGAAGTATTCAAATCATTTCAGTAAATTACACAGCACAGGAGGATGCCATATAACCATCCCAAGCTGTTACGCAGGAGCAGGGGTGGCTTGGGCAGCGTCAGGAAATACAGAGTAGAGATCATTATTCATTTTGTGTTTGGAAAGCTGTAACTAGTGGAATTCTTCAGGGAACTGTGTGAGGTCATCAACAAATTACAATCCATACCAATGAACTGGATGGAGAGGATGGAGCTCAGTTTGCTCATACATCAGGATAGTCAATCAATAAGATGTCAAATGGAGACAGAGCGTCTCGAATGAGACACAGACAGGGGGAGGGAAGAGCATCTGCAATGAAATACAGATAGGGGAAGGGCAGAGCATCTGCAATGGGATACAGACGGGGGAGGGCAGAGCATCTGAAATGGGATAGAGACAGGGGAGGGAAGAGCGTCTGCAGTGGGATACAGACAGGGGAAGGGCAGAGCGTCTGCAATGGGATAGAGACAGGGGAGGGGCAGAACATCAAGCAATGGCATACAGACAGAGGGCAGTTTTGAACAAACCTTCAGCAGAAAAAAAGTCCAAATTTCTGTGATGGGAGTTTTCTGTTTTGGGGCAAAGACAAAACAGCAGAAAATTATTTAAATGTAAGGAGAATGCAGAACAGAGTGGTACAGAGGGATCTGTGTGTCTTAGTACATGAATCACAACAAATTACTCTGAATATTGCAGCTGGTGATTTGGAAGTAAATGGAATTATTCTGTTTCATGTAAGGGGTGTTGTGTTTGATCTTAGCGATGTTTTTTCCATCAGTAAAGGGTATTGCTGAGATCACATCTGATGTATTATGTGTCGATTTAATTGCCTTAACTGATAAAAACAAAATTGCTTTCGAAACGTTTCAAAGATTTTTCTCTTTACTCATTCTTTGGATGAAGGCATTATGTTATGAAGAAGGAACAGTTCAACATGAGAATCAGAGATGTTTTATTGACCATCTCTGTTGGTGAATACCGGATGGATATATCTTCTTATGTGGGAGAATAAAATTGGGGAAACAATTTAAGAATAAGTCAGGATCAAAGGACAAGTCATTGGAACGAAAAATTGAACTCTGATTTCTCTTCATATCTGATGCCAGACAGGCTCGGCTTTTCCTGCAATTTCTGTATTTGTTTAAGAATAAAACATATTCATCTTAACACAGATATTGTTAAGCCATCAAACGCTTATGTTTACATTATGCAGGCACATATTAACACATCTTCAAAACAAGTAGGGCCATTTATTGTTAATGAATTGATTCGATGTATGATAACAGCAATAATGCACTGAACTGGAGATGAGAATGTGATGGAGTCATATAGTTTGGACAATATTCAAGGAGAGCTCACATGGTCCCGTTTGGGATCTGATAACGTTACTGATTTAACTTACAGATCGAAAAATGTAGCCTATCTGTGAACGAACAGCCTATTGCTCCTTTTCTGTTTCCCTGCCGCTCAACACAGCACTGTATGGGAGTGAAAAAAAGCCTCGTCGTCTTTTCCACTCATGGAGGATTCCTGATGCTGATTCATTGGAATCTCCCCACTGCCTAAAGCAAAGTAATTCAGCCAAATCCAACTGTTTCATGAAGAAATCCCATTGTCAGAAGGTTATGCGCGATGAATAACTTCAGAAGTAATTATTCAGACTCGATATGTGAGGGGATCAGACAAGAGATACTGTGGCTACAAATGGAAATCCAAGATGATGTATAGCCTTCTCCGTGCCAGGGTCCAGGATGTCTCAGAGCGGCTGCAGAACGTTCTCACCGGGGTGGGGGAGCAGACAGAAGTCATTGTGCACATTGGTACAAATGACACAGATAGAAGTAGTGATGAGGTCATGCAGAGTGATTATAGAGAGCGAGGAAAAAGGGTAAAAGTCAGGACCATGACAGTGGTAATATGCGGTTTACTTCCAGTGTTCCATGCTAGTGAGGGTAAGAACAGGCGGACATGGCAGAGGAATGCGTGGCTAAATAATTGGTCCAGGAGGAGGGATTCAGAGTTTTAGATCATTCGGATCTTTTGTGGGGCAGAGGTGACATGTTCAGGAAGGACGGGTTGTACCTGAATTGGAAGGGGACTAATATCCTGGCTGGTAGGTTTGCAAGAGCTACAAGGGAGGGTTTCAACTAGATTGGCTGGCGTGGGGGACAGCGTGGGATCCTCAACAGCAGGGATACAAGTGCGAGGCTGGAAGGAGATACCGTAATCACAAACAGTTAAGTGCAGAGACAGGTTAGGCAGGAACACGACAGGGAGCAAGGAATGCCTGTTGGATTAAATTACATCTATCTCAATGTAAGATGGCTGACAGGTAAAACCGATGAACTCAGTGCGTGGAGAGGTACGTGGGACTGCGATATTATAGCCATTACAGAAACATGGCTAAGGGAGGGACAGGACTGGCAGCTTAATGTACCAAGGTACAGGTGCTTTATGCGAGACAGAGTTGGTGGAAGGAGGTGTGGGGGGTTTCAGTTTTGATTAAGGCGAGTACCACATCAGTAATCAGAGATAAAATAACTAATGGATAATCCAGTGAGGATTTGTGGGGGAAGCTAAGAAATAAAAAGGGAATTATGATATTATTTGGGTTGTACTATTGGCCCCCTAATAGTAAACGGGACTTAGAATAATTCAAATATGTAGAGAGATTGGGGAGACTTGCAGGGCCAATAGGATTGCCATAGTTGTAGATTTTAATTTTCCTAACATTGACTAAGAATTACATAGAATTAAGGACTGAGATGGGGTGTATCTATTAAGTGTGTTCAGAAACGTTTCCCCAAGCAGTATGTAGAGGGAGCAATTCGGGAAGGGGTAAAACTTGACCTACTCTAAGAAATAGGGCAGGACAGGTGACTGGGGTGAGAATGGGGGAGCACGCTGGGACCAGTGACCATAGATTTAAAATACTTATGGAGAAGGACAAAACTGGCCTGTGAGATCAATTTCTAAATTGGGGGAAAGCGAATATTGATGAAATTAGATAGGAGCTTGTATGGGTTGGTTGGAGGAATTTGGTTAGAGGCGAAGGGACCTCCGGCTAGTGGGAGGCCTTTAAAAGTGAAATGGCTGGAGTTCAAGGTCTATATGTTCCTGTGAGGGTAAAAGGCAAGGTTGGCAGGAAGAGGGGATCCTGGATGGCAGGAGATATTGAGGCTTTGACAGGCAAAAAGGAGGTGTGGCTGAGGTCCATGCAGCTGCGATCAAGGGATTCCCTGGTGGTGTACAGGGAATACAGGAGTTTACCGAAGAAGGAAATCAGAAGGGTGAAAAGGGCGCACACGATAGCATTGTCTGAGAAGATTAGGGTGAATCTAAAGAGGTACTTTAAGTATATTAAAGTTAAATGAATAACTACATGAGAATATGACCCCCAAGGTCCAAAGTGGACATGCATGTCTAGAACCATAGTAAATATGTGATATTCTCAATGAATATTTCTCCTCTATCTTTACTGTGGAGAAATACAAGAAGACTTGGGAGGTTAACAAACGTCGTGGTGATATCTTGGGGTTAGTCAATATCACAGGAGAGGATGTGTTGGATGCATTAGAATGTATGAAGATGGATAAATCTCCTGGTCCTAAACAGATGCATCCAAGAATACTGCAAGAGTATACAGAAGAAACTACGGGGACCTGCGTGATATTTTTGCATCATCGTTAGCCGCAGGTTAGGTTCCAGAATATTGAAGTGTAGCAAACGTTGTGCCATTTTTCAAGAAGGGAAGCAAAGAAAAATCTGGGAACTATAGACCGGGAAGCCTAACATCTGTAGTAGGTAGGTTACTTGAGAAGATTCTGAGGGATAAGATATGCACACGTTTGGAAAGACAGGGTTTGATGAGAAATAGTTTATTTTTTTCAATTTCCTACAGTATAGAAACAGGCCATTTGGCCCAACAAGGCCACAACAACCCTCTGAATAGCAACCCGCCCAGTCCCATGCCCCTAATCTATATCTACCCCTAAATAATGCACATAAGGCTGTTGGCAATTCAGCTGACCTGTACATCTTTGGATTGTGTTAGGAAAATGAAGCTCCCAGAGGAAAGCCACGCAAACAAAGGGAGAATGTGCAAACTCCACAAGAGAGTCACCCGAGGCTGAAATCAAAGCCGGATCCTTGGCACTATGAGGCAGCAGTGCTAACCACTGAGCCACCATGCCACCCTTGCTTTTTTTCAACGCAGTTCAATGACACAGGGACAAAATCTATTCTGTGTTGCTGGAAAAGGGCAGCAGGTCAGGCATCATCCAAGGAGCAGGAGAATCGACGTTTCGGGCATGAGCCCTTCTTCAGGAATCATCCTGAAGCCCTCCCTGAAGAAGGGCTCATGCCCGAAACGTCGATTCTCCTGTTTCTTTAATGATGCCTGACCTGCTGCACTTTTCCAGCAACACATTTTCAGCTCTGATCTCCAGCATCTGCAGTCCTCACTCTCTCCACAAAATCTATTCTGCCCTTCACCAATGATGCACCTTCCAATGCCACAAACCATGGATAATTTATTATCCACTGAAAATTTCATCTTACTATTATTTATTATTGTTTGTTGTTATTTATTTTAATAATTATTGTTGATAGTTGTTTTTAGACTGGAACGATTGCATGACTTTGTGAGTGGGAGATCATGCCTCACAAATTTGCTTGAGTTCTTTGATGAAGTGACCAGGAATGTTGATGAGGGCAGCGCACTAGACAGAGTCTGTATGGTTTTCAGTAAGGCCTTTGACAAGATTACTCTTGATAGGTTGGTCTGGAAGGTTAGAGTCGCATGGAAATCCAATCCAGAGGGAGCTGACAAATTGGCTGCACAACTGGCTTGATGGTAGTAAACAGCGGGTTATAGTGGAAGAATGCTCTCCGACTGGAGGCCTGTAACACATGAAATGCCTCAGGGGTCAGTGCTGGGCACATTGTTGTTTATTACCTATTTCAATGAGATTCTTCAGAATGTATAAGGCATGATTAGTAAATTTGAAGGTGACACAAAAATTGGTGGTATTGTGGACAGTGAGGAAGGTTATCAGAAATTGCAGCAAGATCTTGGTCAGCTGGAGAAGTGGGCTGAGGAATATGTTTTGCAAACTTAGATCAATGTAGGAGTTTCATGGTAAATGGTAAGGCCTTAAGCAGTGTCATTGAGCAGAGGGACCATGAAGTTCAGGTCCACCATTCTCTGAAAGTGGAGTCACAGGGAGACATGGGCAGTGAAGAAGGCTTTTGGCTCACTGGCAGTCAACGGTCAGGACATGGAGGAGAGAAGTTGGTAAGTTATGTTGCAATAGACAGGATGTCGGTGAGACTGCACTTGTAGTGTTGTGTTCAGTTTTGGTCACGTTGCGACCAGAAGGATGTTTTTAAATTGAAATGTGTGCAGATGGAATTTACAAAGATGTTGCCAGGACTCAATAGTATGAATTATAGGAAGAGGTTGGACAAGCTAGAACTTTTTTTCTTTAGAGCGTAGGAGACTGAGGGGGATCTTATAGAAGTGTACAAGATTATGAGAGGCATGGATAGGGTGAATGGACTGAACCTTTTTTTTCCAGATATGGGGAACTGAGGACTAGAGAGCATCAATTTAAGGTGAGATGGGAAGGAATAAAAGGGAACTGATGGAAACTGTTTTACACAGAGAGTGGTACACAAAGGGAATGAGCTGCCAGCGGAAGGGGTTGAAGCATTTATATTAACAATATTTACACGGCATTTGAATGGATGGAGATGTGTGTCAGCATGGACCAATTTGGGCCAAAGGGCCTC
Source organism: Chiloscyllium punctatum (assembly GCF_047496795.1). Classification (NCBI taxonomy): domain Eukaryota; kingdom Metazoa; phylum Chordata; class Chondrichthyes; order Orectolobiformes; family Hemiscylliidae; genus Chiloscyllium; species Chiloscyllium punctatum. The sequence continues at coordinate 114,286,452 of NC_092742.1, forward strand.
TTCCACGCTGTAGGACTTGATGACTCCATAAGTAGAATAGCATTTGGGTCAACTCTCATTCTTCCTTTGGTCATGGGTTCGAATAATACTTGGACAACGTTCTTTCAAGATAACTTTGCAGAGATTTTCCTTTTCAGTTTGATATCCATCATACGTGTGTGTGTGTGTGTGTGTGTGTGTGTGTGTGTGTGTGTGTGTGTGTGTGTGTGTGTGTGTGTTCTGCAGTGTTTTTCAAAGGGAAATACCAATGTACATATTTGCAATATCCACTCGTCATTCTTTTTTTCCATCATAGTTTGAGCAACTTTGCTTTGGTCATACACATGTTGTTTTAACAGATTAAAGAAATCTGTCTGACCTATTCCGAACACTGACCCTGAGACACTCTGAGAACTATATCATTGGCCATATCACCAATCTAGTTAATTTTTTTTGTGGCTAGTGGACGAGTGGGACTAGAAAAGGGAACAGCGATCCAAAAGCACAGGAAATTATTGACTCAGTCAACCTAATACCAGTGTAGAGGAGATTGTTGGAGGGGAATCTGAGGGATAGGATTTACATGCATTTAGAAAGACGAGGACTTATTAGGAATACAATGGAAATCATGTCTCATTAATGTGATTGGTATTTTGAAAAAGTGACGAAGAGATTGAGGAAGGCACTGTGATATACATTGTTCACGCAGACTTCAGCAAGGCATTTAATAAGGTTCCTCATCGGAGACAGAATACAGAGGTTAGGTCATATGGAATTCAGGAAAGGCGAACCAATTGTATACAAAATTGGATTGAAGGTAACGTGTTGTTTTCCAGACTGTAGGCCTGTGAGCCGGGGTGTGCTGAAAGATTCAGTGCTGAGCTCAGTGTTTTTCATCATGTATATAAACAACTTGCATATGATTATCGGAGGCATGGTAAGTAGGTTTACATTTTAAAAAGTGGGGCAGTGGACAGTGATGATTATTTCAGAGTACAACAGCTTCCTTGACAAACAAAGGGCCAAGGACTGGCAGATAGAATTTAATGCAGACATTTTTGTGGTTTTGCATTTTGGTAAGTTAAAGCAGGGTCCTACCCTGGGGAATGTTGCTGAACAAAGTGACCTCCGGATGCAGGTTCACAGTTACTTGAAAGTGGAGTATCAGGTAGACAGAATTTTAATGTTCAGTCAGGGCATTGAGTATAGGAGATGGGGTAGCATATTACACTTCTACAGGACATTGGTGAGGCCACGTTAAGAATATTGCGTACAATTCAGTTGGCACTGCTAAAGGATGGATATTGCTAAGCTTGAGATGGTGCAGAAAAGATTTACAAGGATTTTCTGGAACCTGAGGAATTGAGCTGCAGGAGAGGATGAACAGGTTGGGGCTTTTCCCCCTGGACTGTTGGGTCTGAATAGTGACATGACAGAGGTTTATAAAATCCTGAGGGCCATTTATAGTCTCAATGGCCAACATCTTTTTTCCCAGTGTAGGGACTTCCAGAACTAGACGGCAGAGGTTGAAGATGACAGGGGAAAGATTTAGACGGAACCTGAGGGGAAACTGTTTCATGCAGAGACTGGTGGGTGCACGGAATGTGCTGTGGTGAAAGTGGGTACAATTACATGTTTAAACTATAACTGGATAGATACATAAATAGAAATGGTTCAGAGGGATACGGACCAAATGCAGGCATTAGGACTAGGTCAGGTTAGGATGCCTGATCGGCATGGAGAATTTGGACAAAAGGATGTGTTTCCATGCTGTATGACTCTCCTATTCTATCACAGGGATGAGGAAAAATGCTAAAAGGGCTTTTGAATGGGAATTCGCTTCCCCAAAAGTTTGTGGTGCCTCTCTGATTGCAAGTATTCACAATTGAGTTCGTTAAAGATTTCACAGAGACTGCGTCATGGATAATGGGATACAGACAAGAAAGTGGGGCTGAAACCAAACCTGATCAGCCACAATCTTAGTGCCTGGTGGAAAAGGCTCAAAGTATCTCAGGACCCACTCCTACTCGTCAGTCCCCTGTTTGTGTGTTCCATTCAGACCCTCAAACCTGCTGGATCTGAGCAGTTGGAGGCCACTTACTGCTATCACCTGGTGCATAGAAACAGAGGAGAACATTCACTCTCTCATGACTGTCACGCACGGTTTGGGAGATTTGGAAAATATAATTGGAAAACCCAGGCTGGATATGAAAGCGGTCCGTCATTTCTCTTTACAGAGCTTCCCCTCTCTGCAACTTGTGCTCCACTTGTGGGTAGACCCAGATTCACTGTGAATACAGCCCCCATACAACACCCAGAGATGGCTCACAAAGTCCTCTGGGCTCCTTGACTGCAACATTCCATAACAGACCTTCCAGGTACCTTCCTGTAAGTAATCTCATTTTATCTAATCTAATCTAGTCTAATCTATTCTAATCTAATCTAATCTCTAGATTTTCCAATAACAGAATGTGAGAATATCAGAAACAAAGGCAGGTCGTTCACCTCCCAAGCGTGCCTTGCCTTTCACTAAGATCATGGCTTCATAGCCCTCACCTCTCTGATACATCAAAATCCGTCTCCAACCTCTATGAGCACTTCCATAGAACACAGAACAAAGAACATTAGAGCACAGTACAGGAAATTTGACCCTCGATGTTGTGCCACCCGTTTATCCTACTCTATGATCAGACTATCCTACATGCTTCCGTTCACGTTCTTCCATATGCCCATCCAAGAGTCTCTTAAGTTTCCCTCACGTAATTGACTCTACTTCCACTGTTGGCAGTGCATTCCACACACCCACCACTCTCTGTCTAAAGAACTAACCTCAGCCATCTCCCCTAAACCGTCCTCCAATTACCTTATAATTATGACGCCTTGTGATAGATATTTCTGCCCTAGGAAACAGTCGCTAGCTATTCACTCTGCCTATACCTCTCATCATTTTGCACACCTCTATCAAGTCAACTGTCATCTTTCTTTCCTCCAATGAGAAATGCCCTTGCTCCCTCAAGCTTTCTTCATAAAACTTGCCCTCCAGTCCAGGCAGCATCTTGGTAAATTTCTGTTCTAAAGCTTCAACATCCATCCTATAGTGGGGTGAGCAGAACTGAACACAATATTCCAAGTGTGCTCTATCGATCTTCAGCATAACCTCACGGCTCTTAATCTCAAACCCCTTGCTAATGAAAGCCAACACACCATCTGCCTTCTTAACCACACCATCAACTTGGGGAGCATAATTGAGGGATCTGTGGATACGGACCTCGAGGTCGTTCTGTTCCTCCACACTGCTAAGAATCCTGTCTTTAACTATGTATTCTGCATTCACATTCGAGCTTGCAGAGGGATTCACTTCACACTTTTCCAGTTTGAACTCCATCTGCCACTTCTCAGCCCAGCTCTGCATCCTGTCAATGTCCCGTTGCAACCTACAAAAGCCCTTCACATTCTGTACCACTCTAACAACCTTTGTATCATTGGCAAACTTGCTAACCTACTATTCCACACCCCCATCCAAGTTATTTATAGAAATAATAAAGAGTAGGGGTCCGAGAGCCGCTCCCTGCAGAAGGCCACCGGTCCCTTTCAGTGATCTAGCTCCCATAACTCTGTGTAAGAGAATTCCTGACATTCACTGCCCTCTGTTTGAAGAAAACATTCTCTGCTTCTACATCAATACCTATTGATATAAGCAAAAGAGGGAACACAGGGGCTCAGGTAAGAGAGACTGGCCCTGAACTCAAGGCAGTATTTGACGGTGGATGAGATCAAGGAACCTAAGGAAAATCACACTTAATGAGAATTGATTGTGACCTCTCCACTGTTTGGAGTCATTCACGGCACAAAGGAAGATGATTACCATTGGTGGGCATCAATCATCTCGACCATGGGGCATCTCTGCAGGAGATCCACAAGGTCGCTCCCTCAGCCCAGGAATCTTCTGTTTGTCAGCGGGGAATCCTGCAGTTTGGAAGGAGGCCTTTCAGCACATTGAGTCAAAACTGAGCAGAAGTGGGGATATTGACTGAAATCTACATAATGTTTAGAACAAGTTGTTCCTCTTCAGCTCTTGAAGCAGTCTGTGTCCATGTGCAAGTAGACCTGGACAACATTCAAGGTTGTGCTATTAAAATCTGGGTAACATTCATGTTACAGCACTGTACATTTCCACAGTAGAACGAGGAGCACATTGAGCACTTCAATCTGGTTTCACAAGAATACGAGGAAGCCATTCAGCCCATCAAAACTACTGAGCAAAAAGAGGGATAGCCCATTTAGTCCCTCCTGCCTATAAAACAGGAAGAGAAGGAATCTGCTCACTCCCACACCCACTTACAAAGGATCAGAAAGAGACCATTTTACTCCCAGTGTCATTAAAAATGAACTGGAGGAGGTCATTCAGCTTCTCAAGCCACTAACACAGGAACAGGAAAGGGTCAGAGATGTTTTAACGCTGCAAACAAATGGAGCAGTGCCTGCACAGATAGACTGCTCCAAATTGATCCACATGACTTAATTACTCATAGTACATAAGTGTTACTTCAACATGGTTTTCTGGCATTCGAAATGAAGCCAACCTTTTTAAAGTATTTTCCAAATAATTGCTTTCAATCTCCAAGAAGGCAGGCCCATGTCTCCATGGGGGTCAGAAGCTGGTGGGGAATGACTAACTCTTTCAAAATGAAGTTGTAGTAGCTGCTGACAGGATTGTGCACAAAGTGACATTCAATGCAGTGTCAAACACTAACTGTACATTCAAGTGTCCCGAGTTCATTCAGAGCCTGTAGCTCTCTGTCAATCGACATGGGGCTCTGCAGATGTATGTAAACTATCGGGAATCAATCATCCAATGAAAAGGATGGAATTTTCACACTATTCAGCTGTTTGGGACAGAATGAATCATTTTTGATTCATAATCATCAAGTTTCAGCTTTTTATTTTCTCAGAGCCCTACACATTAAGCACATCGTCACTGCACTCACTCTGCGTGGTCACTCACTCATCTTGCCAGGGTTTAATCTGGTAAAACTCCTTTGTGCTGTCTCGGTGACAAGGAGATCATTATCTATAAAGCAGACCAAACAAATACTCTCTCAACAAAACACGACCAATGGGAAAGATGTTCTAACTCTGGTGCTTCAATTATTTTGCATGAACAGCCACATATCGCTTACTTCCTGCCCCATGAGAATTCTATTTGCGAATTGTGACCAAGGACGTCCAGGCCCTTTTCAACAATAGCACTTCCCAATCTCTCACCATTTAATAAATATAAATGTACATGATGATATTTGTTGTTCACATCTGAATCATTTTTATACCTTGTAAACAGCTATTGCCCAAACACTGATCCCCATCAATCCTTCAGTCCAGAGAAAAACAGTATTCTTCTCGTATTTCCATTACCAATGTTTAATCCATATGGTATATATTCCTCCCCGACATACCCATGGACTCTCACATTCCCCACTCACCTGTCTTCAATCAGGTCAAGCGTCTTCTAAAAACTCAAATAGTCCACTCCCATTGGTTCTCAATTTTCAATGGCACAATGCACAATCTCCACAAAAAGGTTTATCGACGACCATTTCCCTTTCCTGAATCTAGGCCGATTCTACCAAATCATATAATTATTTTTCAAGTGTCTAGTCGTCACGTTCCTTATAAAAGGTTGCAATGATTTTTTTATTTTCTCACAGCTAACATCAGCTATTTCGTTTTATGTTTTCCCTCTCCGTCCTGTTTTAAATATTTATGTTTCCAATAGTTGTTTTCCAGTCTGCAGGCTCCTTTCCAGAATCTATCTAGCCTTGAAGAATAATCAGTCATTTTTTCACTAGCTCTGTTTTCATCTCCTCAATACTCTGGGATGTAACACATCAGATGCAGCAACTTATGAAACTTCAGTTCAATTAGATTTCCAAAAGGATACCCTGCATTAATTCTAATTTCCTGCATTTCCTCATTTTCACCAGTCCCCCTTCTCTCCAGTATATCTGGAAGTTGGTTTCTGTACCTTCCCCTGTGGAGATGGAACCAATGCATTCCTCTCAGCAGGCAGGTGGCTTCTGTCAGCTCGTTATATATCGGAGGATTACACTTCAGAGATGGTGGATACATTACCCACTCCTGCCTGGAAAGTTCCAGAATTAAAACTGGTAAATTCATAGTGAGAGTCAGCACAGTCCTGTCCCTGGTGTGAGGCTACAGGTTATACTGAAGGAAGGAAACAGCTCAGTGAGCACCTCATGTTTGAAACAAGCTGGTTTCACTCTTTACTCCTCAATGGGTCCAGCTTAGACAAATGTTCCTGGAAATCCCAGGAAGGAAAGTGCAGTGCTTTGCTCCTCCTTGTTTCCAGAACTTCCCTTCTGTGTCGTCATCGCTCCATTTGTTTACCATGGACCCAGACACTCTGTAAATGCAGTGTCCAGAGTGCGATCACCAGACCCTCGGGTCTCCCTGAATGAACTCAGCAGCCGACAAAACAAACCTGAGAACACCATCCACAGAAACTCCACTTATTTTCTAATGACAGCAGCAAGTCAATGCCCCAAACACATGGTGCACCCATTCAGTGTTGAAAATGGCTCCCTCTCCTTAGTTTCTCTTCCTGGCTGAGAAAGCTGTTGCATCTCTGTGCAGTCCCACAGTAACAGTTCCTCTCTCCAAAGAAGCATTTGACACTTTAACATTACCTTTTTCTGTATTTCAGCAACTGTCAGGACAGCACCAGTATTGCAAATGGAATAGATCATCACACTCAGAGAAGAGAGACAGAGGGAACATAACTCACTTTAATCAGGGACATACTTAAATGGACGTGATATTTGGGAATATGGGAAAGTCAGGAATGTTCAAATAGTTTCCCATTCTATTTTCCTTCAAGTCCATCATCAGCAATGCTTTTGTTTTCTTTTCCTTTGTCTCTCCCTCTCTGGACACCAGAGAATTTTATTTCAGATCTCTATTACCCACAGTTCCTTGGTTTATTTCACCTTTAATGTTGTTGTTTCATGGTATGTCAGCATCACTGGCAAGGGCAGCATGTGTTGTCCATCCTAATTGCCCTTGACTGTGAGGCCATTTGTCAAGACAACATGGAGCCAACCATTTTATTGTGGAACTGAATTCGCCCTTAGTCCATAACGGGCAATAATGTTAAGTTTCTTTACCAAAGGCTATCAGTGAAATATTAAAAGAAATCCTGATTGTTTATTTTTTCCATCAGTGAAATTTCATTCCAAGTTTTGTCATTCGACTTTAAGTTCAGTCATCTGCTATGGTAGGATTTCAAACAATGCCTTTAGAGTCATCACCTTTGCATCTGAATTACACGTGCAGTGGCATTTTGAATCTCATACAGAGTACCTGTTGTGAAGAACCTATAGTGATGGCAACAAGTTTGTGGTCAATATATTTGTCACGGGAAGCGGGGTCAGAATACAACGGGAGCCATAAATTCTGAAGTTAACAAAGGGCGAGATGATGTTTAATTCAGCACCAGCATTGAGGCAGAGATCGAGACTAGGGATATTATCGAGTTGGGTGTGGGCAGATTCGATGACAGAGGGAATACCGAGACATAAAACAGTTCAGGGCAAAAGTCAGGTTGAGGTTGTGAACAGTGATGTTCCTTCTGAGATGTTTATGAGTGAAGAGTCTGAAATTAAGTTAAAGGAAGTGGAGTTTGTGACTGAAACTGAATAAAATACTCTACGTCTTTGCGAAATATAAATAACAGAATTAGCAATGATTTTCACCATAGTTTATACAATTGACAGGGATAGACTTACCAGGAACACCAAGAATAGCGAGTATGGGGTAGTAACCAGTTTGAATAATCCTCAGTACAGCTTCGATCCGCAACTCTAACGATGGCCAATCCTGAGAAAGCCAGTAAAGACCCAAAGATAAACTCCTGTTCATTTTAGTGATATTCCAATGTAATATTCTCAGATTCTGATCCATTGCTGGAACATTTCAGTCTATTGTTCTGATTCACTTCCTCTCCCTCTCTCTGGAGCTGCTGATCCCTATCATGTTGAGGATAACGCTGCCCTTAATACTACGGGACAACAGGTTCAAAGAAGCCTCTTAATTATGGAAGAGGGAAACTCTCCAGTGACACAGTTAGGGTCCATGGAGACCGACATCGATCATAGTCACTGAACCAACAGCTCCAGTTAACCCATTTCACTGCATCCCTTATTGATCACAATAATACTTAGTCTGGGTGGGGTATTGACATCGCTGACTTTTGGGTGAAAGGCACATCTCCAAGTTCGAGGTGACGGAGTAGATGATGCTTTCTCTTCACAAGCTCGATGATTCTGCTGTGTTTTGGCAGGGTAGGAATTGCTGGGTTCCCCAGACCGTCTATGACTGATCACCAAGCCTGCTGCAAGCTTTCGTTTTATTTATTCATGTTTAACTTTGACATTTATCTTATCATTTAACGGCTTCGGTGGGATTAGGCATTTTTGAGAGGCTCCTGCAGTGCCATAAACGGCATAGATACACTTCATTCCTTGTGGTCCTTGAAGCTGCAGCCTGGCCCTGTGGAGTGATGGCCAAGCTCTCCTAGAAGCAGGATTTATAGTTTTACTATTTGCCAGTTATTGGTAGGGTCTCAGTAGGGTTGGAAGGCAGGAAATCTCTCCCGATTGCTGCACTCTCGCTCTGAGATTTCTCTTAGAATTGTCTTTTGATGTTCGTTCCTCCTGGATTGGAGAACTGCATGTGAGACAATCTGTTTCCTGAATTAGTTTTGTGAAAAGTGGGTGTTGATTGGATGATGCCATTTTGGAGTAGTTACTTTGTAGTAGTTAAATAATGTATTATTCTGTTATGTTTTCCAATAGAATTAAGTTATTACAAGTTGCTCCTGCATTTGTTGTATTTTATCGAAGGTGTTTGAATATATTGTATTTTGATGAATGTCGAATATTTTGACCAAGCGAATTGCATCTGAAACAGAGCATCTCATACTTACCTTTAAAATAAGAAAACGTTCGGGTCGAGACAACCTTCCTTATATATTTTCAGGTATGTCAGCTCATGTGCATCGCAAGAAGGACAGATATTCATGTTTTAATTTGATAATTACTTAATGGACAACATGTTGCAGAAATACGGGGTTTAACAGCGGACTGCGCCGAGCTGAAGGAGTGATAGCTCGTTAAAGAATTATACCGGATACTCAATCCACTTCACAGATCCAGCCCAGACGCATATTAACCTAGATAAAATACCTGCTCAGCACGGAGCACCGTGCAGACCAGGCTCAGAACAACACAGCAATATGTCCAGGGTAGAGCATTGTACAGACCCGGCTCAGGACAACCCAGCAATTTGTCTAGGATGGAGCACTGTGCAGACGATGCCCAGTACAACCCAGCAATCTCTCCAGGATGGAAAACTGCATAAGTCTCACCAGATCACTGGCTATCTGTCCAACATGGGGACCAGCACGGACCACACAGGTGCATGGATTCAATAACCCAGATGAAACGATCTGTCCAGCATGGGATGATATGCAGCCCACACCAGTGTCTTGCTTTATAAACAGGTTCCTGTTCAGTATGGGTAGCTGTACAGTGACAAGCAGTGAATTGGTCGGTAAACCGGGAGCAGCTGCCCTCCCATCATGTAGATCTGTGCACACCACCCCCGTGCAGTGTTCAGTAACACTGTGTTAGATCTCTGCCCAGCGTGGGTAAGCTTACAGCCCATACTGGAAGTGAAAGGATGTGCAGCTCCCATCCATTTACAGCTCCATATCTCCATTGTGCCATGACAACGGGTGCTGTGGATATGAATATCACTGCCGGAGAGAGATGGTGGGGAAATCAGTTTAAATAACAACAAACAAAAGAATTTTGGGAAAAAGAGAGAGGGAGATTGAGAGAACATTTCATTGAAGATCACACGTTTCAGCATGCTGATATGATGTTATTTCGACAGTACCCTGCAACATGAGTCAGTATTCCCAGGGTTGATGGGTGAACCGGATATTGGTGTGAGTTCAGATGATGGACAGTTTTGAATGAGCATTTGTTCTACAGCTCTGTAGCTGAAAGTGGGCACAGCAGAGTCTCTGAATCATTGGGCTGAATATAACAGTAATTTATCTTTGTATGATTTTCAATGAGTGTGACAGATGGTTTGTCTGTACGAGGCTGAGCTAGTTTTCTGGTATTATCGTATCGAACTCCCCTCATTAACTACCCAGCCACCCCATGGTGTCCCTGTCATTCAATGCCAGCCTGATCCCACCCATCATGGCTGGAGTTACTCACAATCGCCCGGATCCCCCGATATTCCATGATCCCTGGCACTGGTGCCATCTTTTAAAGCTAATGGACACACGGATTGAGCTCTCTCAGTTTGGAGCTGCCCTGCACAGTTTACCTTGAGCATGGCAGATATGGGGCAATTACACCACGGTTTGTCGACAGGGACAAGGAACTCCTGGTGGATGGGCTAGTACAGAGGGGGACCATTCTCTTACCAGAGGGGCCACACCACCAGACCCACCAAGCATGGTCTGAGCTCACCAACCAGCTCAGTGCAGTATCTGCGGTCTGAAGAAATGTTCAGCATTATAGGACAAGCTTTAATAACCTTCCCCACTCTGTCAGGATAAGGGTCACTGTATTCTCCCTGCTCCCTCACAATCACTGTATATCTGTTATAGCACCGACAGCCGAACACGATTCATGGCCCACAACTCTCACGACTGCATGCAAAGCCTTCTCTCTCTCTCGCCTTTGCAATACTCCCATGTGTTGATAGAATATTCTGAATAATGCTGATTTTGGAATGTTCAAGTTAGTGTTCCAAATAATTCCCATTTTCAGGAAAATGTCAATGCCCCAGCATGTAACACAGAAGGGGAAGGAACAAAGTTGTACAGTTTTCAAATCACATGCAATTCAAATCAACCATGAGGCCATTCAGCCCTTCAGACGCATTCTAGCGTTTAAGAAGATTGTGGCTGATCTGATGCTTTTCTCAGTTCCATGTTACATGAATTTCCAGTCATTCAACCCCCTGGGTTCCTCTCACTGAACAGACAACACTCAGGCACATTTACCCCGGTTTTCTTCAAGCGCCTGCTCGAGGACATTTCCCAAGGGGACGCACTATATTCCATCAGCTTTCTCCATCAATGTAATGGAAAGCACATTTTACACAGAGCGATCAAAAATCTACACGTATTTTATGGTTATCGTTATCCAATCACACTTCATAATTCTGGTTATTTCAGTTTCTCACCTTACCGTATTCAGTCAAAGACAGATTTGAAATACTTGTCTCATTATAAAATACAATTTCTAGCAGATGACGTTTTTACCCTCAGTCGTTATTTTGACTGTTATCTGAATTGTACCTTTTTCCTTGTTATGAAAGTTTCTCTTGCCCTTTGTATTTGACTGTTTCTGTCTGTAACAGTTACACTCTCTCCCACTCAGTTGGCTGGACGGCTGGTTTGCGATGAAGATGGAGGCTAACAGCGCCGGTTCAATTCACCACACTGACTGATGGGGACGCTGTCTCACTCTCAACCCATCACCCGAGGCGTGGTGACCCTCAGCCTAAACGACCGCAAGTGGTCTCTCTCTTATGACAGAGCAGCTCTATGGTCCTTGGAACTCTGTTCTATCACTATTAGCATTTTAAAATGTTTTCTAGATTACCATTTCATTTTGCCGGATGTTGTGAAGCAGTGCCATTTTGTACCACAGTCAACATTTCCCCATGCTGCACATCCCTGCCCATTCCTTGATAATCCTTGACACCGTTGCTACTTATGAACCTTCTGTCTGTGCCTCAAAAATATTCAATAACCCTGCCTCCAATGGTCTGCGGGGAGGAGAGTTCCAAAAACTCATAGCACTGAGAAAACAAAAAAAAAGCCTCACCTGGGGTGTGAGGTTATTTTTTGTCTACTTCCCTGTGATTGGATATAATTATATTGGATGCAGTTCATAGATGTTTCACTTCATGTATTCCATGGATGAAGGCCTTATATTATAGTTACTCATAGAAAGAGAGGTGATCTTACTGAAACATACATGACCTTCAGCAGCGTGTATCAGGTAGATACCCACTGGGTATTTGTATAGTCCAAACTTCTTGATATTGTTATAGAACTTCAACCGTGTGGAGGCAGGGCATTCTGCCCATCAATTCACACTGGCCCAGCCAACAGCATCCCAGCCAGACCTGCCCTCCATCCTATCCATGTAACCCTGCATTTCGCAAGACTAACTCAACTAACATACACATCCCTGGGCACGATGGGCAAATTAGCATGGCCAATCCACTCTAGGCTGCATATTTTTGGACTGTGGAAGGAAACTGGAACACTGGGAGGAATCCCACACAGACGCGGGGAGAATGTTCAACCTCCACATACAGGAGCCCCGAGGTTGGAATTGAACCCAGCTCCTTGGAGATGTGAGGCATCAGTGCGAAACACAGATCCATCATGCTCCTCCATTAGTTATATTAGTAACTTGTGTCTGACTAAAGAACTCTGCCTGACTTGTTCTTATCATTGAACCTGACCCAGTCTAAGACTTTTATCATCGGCCATATCACCAACCAGGTCACATTTAAAATGTGATGTATTTAGTGAAGTAGTGGGACTAGAAAGGTAAACAGTGACACCCTCCAACCTCAGTCAGAACCGGAGTGAGGAGAAATTCACAAAGTGGGAATTTATTCACGTAGGAATTCTCCTTCCCACAAGTATGGGATGACTGAAGCTTGATATTATATTGAGGCTGGCTTCATCTGATTTTCCATAGACAGGTGAATCAGGGATAATGGTGCATGGAGAGAAAAGTGCAGCTGGGAACACAATGAGATGAGCCACGACCTTATTAACTGGTGGAGTAGTGTCAAAGGGCCGAATGTCCCACTCGTGTCCCTCAGCCTTATGTTCTGATGTTCCATTCAGACCTTTAGACCTGCTACACAGGGGCAGATTGAGGCCACCCCGATGGTTAGGTGTAGTTTGGGAAATGTAATTGGAAAATCCAGGCTGAGCCAGGAATTGACCCGCACCCCAGTCCCTCTTTTCAGGCTTCCTGTCTCTAACGTCTGCTCCAGATGTGGGTCATGTTACAGACCCAGATTCACTGTGAATACAGCCCTGTACCCGCATCCAGCGTTAGCTCAAATAAATCTCTGCTCTCCCTTAATGCAACATTGTACAACACCATTTTCAGGAAAATAACCAACTACTTTCCAGAAGAATAACATAAGAACGTAAGAAATATAAACAGAAGCAGACTATTCGGCCCCTCAAGCCTGCACTGTCATTTAATAAGAACATGGCTGATCTACTTCAGGTCTTAACTCCACTTTCCTGCTAACCCCTTGTATCCCTCAGCTCGCTGATATGTCAAAACCCAATCCAGCCAATCTGTAAATACATTCAGTGACGCAGTCTCCACAATCTCTGGGTCAGGGAATTCCAGGCATTCACTACCTTCTGAAAGAAGGCGTTTTTTGCCTCAGTTTGAAATCGATATCCCTTATTCTGTATCTCGAACCCTAAATTCGACTCTCTGCCCTGGAATTGATCCACATTCTCGAAAGTTACCTTGTCAAGCCCCCTCTGCATCTTGTCCATTTCAATAATATCATCCACATTCATTTCAACCACAATGAATAAACGCCTCACCATTTTAGATGTACTCAATAATTCACCCCTTTCATTCCAGGAACCCGCCTAATGAACTAACTTAGTTATTTGCTGCATCAGCATGCTGACGTTATGTTTCAGACAGAAAAACGATCCCACCCCTTTTATACTGTTCCTTTTGTGGGTGTCCTCTCCATTAAGTAACAGCCAGCCTTTTGGTTCTCAGTGTCATCCTCAAACTCGGTTATATATTGCACTCAGCTCCGGCTTTCAGTATAGATTGTAACTAATTCTTGCATTGGACTAATATTGGTGATACTCCAGCAGATAGATTTCATCAGGAAGATCCATTAACCCTGGCAGTCCGGTTTCTATGTGTTAACCAACCGTCATCCCATGGTAATATATTAGCTGTCAAATTATGATCTTCTGTCCTGTGTAACAAGTTTTATTTCGTGAAACCTTATGAAAATCTCGAGAAAGCCTCGCGTCTACCAGATCCCCTTTATCATGTCCACTTGTTATATTCTCAGGGATCTCCAGAAAAAAAACTTTGCATGATTTATCAGGCAAAATATCGACCGCCTTTCACAAAACCATGTTGACTGTGCGTGAAGCTTTTCTAAATGCCCTGCAATTCTTTCCTTAGTAATAGACTCTAGCAGATTCCCAACAATAATATTGAGGCTAAATGGTTACTACTTTCAGTCTCGTTGTTTTCTTGAAAAGAGGCGCAACATTGTAGGATCTCCAGTTTCACTGGAACATTCCTGAAATCCAAAGAGTGATGAAATATTTCTCACAATAACACTAGGCACTCTGTAACCGCCGTTTTTAAAACCAACTGTGAATTACTGCTGACCTGCGTACCCTTACTCTTAACTGTTTTTTGAAAAGCCTTGTTTCTTTTGTTAGAGGCAGTTCAAGAACTTCCCTCCTATTGTTATTTTGATTATATCATTGAAATACTTACAATGCCTTCTATTGTGAGGAATGATAAAAAATTCTGGTGTAAATTATCTGTCTGTTCCCTCTAGGCATACCCTCCAAAAGTCCTCAATATATTTTCCTGACTTCATTTCTACCAAAGGGCATACATTCATCTTGAACTTCCTTTATGCACACATTAAAGCTTGCGCTTCTTGCTTTTATATTTCTTGCCAGTTTGATTACATCATAGCTTTTCTTCCCCTTTTCCTTGCTTTCTAGATTCGTACAGTCATATCGCACACGAACAGACCCTTTGGACCAATTTGTCCATGCTGACCAGGTTTTCCAAACTAAACTAGTCTCATCTGCTTGCATTTGGCCCATATGCTTCTGAACGTTTCCCATTGATATGTTTATCCAAATGTCTTTGAACTGTTGTAGCTGCATTTGCATCTTCCTCCGGCAGCTCATTCAATAAGCAAATTACCCTCTGTGTGAAAACGTTGCCATTTGTCCCTTTTAAATTTCCTCCTTTTAACCTTAAAGCGACGTCATCTATGTGTGGACTCTCCTATCCTCTCAAAAAGACCTTGGCTATTCACCCTATCCATGCCTCCCATGATATTAAAACTTCTAGAATGTCACCCCTCAACACTCCATCTGATTCTACCTTCAAGAGCAAGCATTTAAAGATAAGCACTGCAAATTTGTAAGAGTATTAAAAATGACAGGTAAACAACTCAGCCCAAACTTCATAATGTGATTTGTTTTTCTCCATGTTACAATAATAAGGCAGCAGGAAACTCTTACTAGCGCTAATAAGACGTTAAGCAAACAAATTCCTTTGTCTGAGGGGGGTGTTGATCTCTACAGGGAAAACGTATCTTTGGCCAGTTCTATGCAAAAAAAAGGAATTCTTATACCATACGGTCAGCATGCATCTTTAGCAGAGGGAAATGAAGGCTGGGTGTACTTTTTGGATTTGGGATCAGTGTGAATTAAGTGCAAAGGGAGAATACTGTTTTCAATACGGTTTACTCCAACAATGAAACTTTCCGGAGTGAGATGTGAGTGGGAGGTCTAAAACAGCATGAATGAAGATGCCGAGTCGCACTGTGACCAGAGGCAAGGTGGCAGCACAAAACGCAGATTGATTCTAGTGCAGGGAAGGTAGACTGGATCAAAGAGCTTCAGGTGAAGTGGGGAGGGACCATAATGAGAGAGAATGTGCTCTGTAATTTGAGATAGAGAACCTGGAATCAGGAAGGGGAGAGGAGCAGGGAAGAGGATGGAACAGCAATGGCAGGGGTTTCTGGGGGGAATTCAGGAACCACAGCTGAAAGTCATGCCGGGCATCTGCTTATGGTCCCTGAAATAAACATCCTAAATCTGGCCCTACACTAATGCTCATCATAGTATCCTTGTCAACCATGGGTGGTACATCTTCCAATTGAGTCCCTCTTTTTGAACAGAAACAACAATTTCTGAGCGTTATTGGATATCTGCTTGAATGTCTGCCCAGGTATACCCACTAACCTTCCTCTGGGTCTACTTCCACATCCTGCTTCAGATAAGATGTGAGATAGAAAGCCTCAATTTAGATGTCTAGTTCTTTTCAATCATTCAGGGGAGATTTCTCCATGCAGCTGAACACATGATCAGCGGATACTGGATAAGTGGTGCTGGAAGAGCACAGCAGCTCAGGCAGCATCCAACGAGCAGCGAAATCGATGCTTCGGGCAAAAAAGCCCTTCATCCTGATGAAGGGCTTTTGCCCGAAACGTCGATTTCGCTGCTCGTTGGATGCTGCCTGAACTGCTGTGCTCTTCCAGCACCATTTATCCAGTATTTGGTTTTCAGCATCTGCAATCATTGTTTGTACCTACATGATCAGCGGAGGCTGACCCCATGCTCCCAGTTTCTCCGTCTCTGTTGTTTCAGTTTGATGACACCACCTTCCAGTGAACTGCCTGTGATGTGACCTACTTTTCCTTCAAATCAGAAATCCGCTAATTCCGTTGAACAGGGCCTTCAGCTGGGACTATCACATCTCCCGCACTTCTGTCCTCACTCTGTCCCCTCCTTACCAGAACAATGATAGATCTCCCCTCGTCCTCACTTCTACTGTACTACACTCCACATTCCCAGAATCATCTTCCACCATCTCCAATGGGACAGCACTATCAAACACATCTTCCTCTCGCGACCACTGACAGCATTTCACAGAGACCATTTCTTCTGTGACACCCTCCATCATCCCGAACACTTCCCAACTCCCCATGACACATTCCCATGCAATTACAGAAGCTGCAACACATGCCCATTCACCTCTTCCATCTCCACTGTCCAAGACCCCAAACACACCTTCCAGGTGAAGTAGCATTTCACTTTTACTCTTTCAATCCGGTCTACTGTCATTGCTGTTCACAATGCTGTCTCCTTTACATTGGGGAGACCAAACAGAGACTTGTTCAAGGACCACTTTCACTCTGTAGGAATAACCCTGAGCCTCTCATTGCTTCCCATTTCAATAACTGACCTTGCGCTCAGCCTAAGATTTCATTCCTGAGCTGCTGAAATGTTCCAATGAAACACCACCCAAGCTCGAGTAACACCTCACTTTACACTTTGATGTATTACAGCCTGCAGGAGTTAATACACAATTCCAAATTCACAGCCTGACTCCATTATGGCTGTCCTCCATTTTTCATGTATTCTACTTCCTGGCCTCCCAATGATCTCATCTGTGTCTTGTTTTATCCTGCACTCAATAGAGACAACCCACGTCTGCCATCTACACTTTAATTTACACCAATTTTATATCTGTTTCTTTTTCAGCACAATTAAAAGCCCATTCCTCTGTGCCATTGCACCTCCACATGCTCTGTTTCCTATCATCGCTCGTCCACTTTTGCCAAGGCATTTAGCAGCCCTTTTCAGTTCTGAACAAGGGCCACGCTGGACTTGAAACGCTATCTCTGCTTATCTGTCTGCACAGATGCTGCCAGACCTGCTGAGTTTCTCCTGAAATTTCTGGTTTTGAACATGTTCAAAGATGTACGTCAACGCTGCTCAAATGTCCTGA
This sequence comes from Chiloscyllium punctatum, assembly GCF_047496795.1. NCBI lineage: Eukaryota > Metazoa > Chordata > Chondrichthyes > Orectolobiformes > Hemiscylliidae > Chiloscyllium > Chiloscyllium punctatum. The sequence continues at coordinate 114,304,112 of NC_092742.1, forward strand.
CCCACTTGGATTGCTGTACACTGGGAAGTGTAAAATAACAAAAGGTGCACAAATTTCTTGGTTCTGAAACTACATACGACTGGAATCATTGACACTACAGAGTTCTTAATGAAAGTTATGGAGAGAAGCAGAGTGAAGCACATTCAAGTGGCACAACTGCAAGGGAAAACGTTCAGATGAATGTTAGAATTAGAATCGCTACACTGTGGAACAGGTCCTTCAGCCCAACAAGTCCACACCGATCCTCTGAAGAGTAAACCAAGCACACCCATTTTCTTATCCTATATTTACCCCTGACTAATGCACCTAACCTGCAAATTTTTGGTTTGTGGGAGGGAACCAAAGCACTCAGAAGAATCCCACAGGGAGAATGCGCCAGCTCCATAAAGACAGTCGCTAGACGATGGAATCGAACCTGGGTCTCTCGCGCTGTGAGGCAGCAGCACTAAACACTTAGCCATGGGGCTACCTCACGGAATATGTTTGGAGTTTTGAAAATCCTGACAAGTAAGAGGTGTGACACAATAAACAAACGCTCAGAGGAATGAGAATATGAAAATGGAAGTGCTACCAGATCAGAAACCAGAGTAGCTCACTGGGTATGGGTCAATGGGTCTCGGTATCAATTGGGTGACAGACAGCAGAATTGCATTGCAGAAGTTGCAGCTAAAACCCTGGAATTCATGTAATAGTGTAGATCACAGTTGGACAGAAGGAGAATTGTACTGAGTTACAATCTGTAACTTTTTGCCCAATATAATCTCTCAGTCCATTATTCCCATTAAGCTGAATGATGTTTCAGTCACGAGTGTAGGTGAACATACCAGGGTCAGAGCCGTGTGGACCTAAAACTGATGACAACCCATTTAAAGCTACCACACTTGACTACTCACATACATTGCAAACAGCAGGACTAACATCTGATAGAGAGGACGATATGATTACAAAGCAAACAGATCAGATCGAAGCTCTGCAGTCCTGCCACAGCCCGTTAGAAATAGAGTTGAACTATGAAACAACTGACGAAAGAAGAGGACTCCACAAATATTATTTTTTTTAATTATGCAATGGGATTAGTGTGTCGCTGGATAGGTCATCTTGTATTGCCCGGAGTGTAGTTAAGAGTTAAACACATGACTGCGGGTCTGGAGGTACATGTAGGCCAGAGCAGGAATGAATGGCTGTTTCATTCCCGAAAGGGCATCTGTGAACAAGATGGGTTTCCCACACAATCAGCCACTGTTACATGATCATCATTAGACTCTTAATTCTAAATATTTATTGGATTGGAATTCCACCATTTGCTGTGACAGTATTCGAACTCAGGTCACATGAGCATTGCCTGGGTCGCTAGACTAACAGCTCAATACCACTAGGTTATTGCTTTGCCATTTCCCGAAAGAATGGAACTTTGCTGCACATCAGTGTAAAAGACAGTATGCAATGCCTGCACCATCCTCAGCCAGAAGTGTTCCTTAGATGATGCCCACAGAATCACAGATGCCAGTCTCCAACCAATTCGATTTGCTGCACGTGACGTGAAGAAACAGCTGAACAAGTAGGTATGAAAAAGGGAACGGGCCCTGACCCCATTCCTGCAATAGGACTGAAGACTTGTGCTGCATAATAAGCCGTGTCCCTGGGGATACTGTTTCATTCCAGCTCCAACTCTGCATCTCCCTGGCAACGTGGAAAATTCCTCAACTATGTCCAGTCCCTTAAGAGAAGAATAATTACAATCTGACCATTTACCACCCCCTCAGTCCCATCACGATAGACAAAATGGTGTGAGTTACTTTTGACAGAGCTGTCAAGTAGCACAGAAATTATCTGCTCAGTGTGTTTTCCGATTGGTCCCCATGTGGAGAGGGTGCTGTTGTGGAAATGTCACTGGATTACCAATCTCGACCGGGCTAATGCTCTGGCAGCTGGTGGAAGTTAAAAACAATAAAATATCGAAATCTAAAATCTGCTGTCAGTAATGATGACTTTGAAGCCAATGTCGATTGTAAACACTAATTGCCTTCCTAATGTACTTTCAGGCAGTGAATCTCCCCTACTTTCCTGTTCTGGCCTAAAAGTGCCTCCAGACGACAGACATGTGGCAAACACTTCAACGGTCTCTAAAATGCCAAGCAAGACATTCTATTGTATCAAACTGTTCCACACCCTTAATTGATAGAGTTGGACAGAACACCCAGCACCAGTCCCGGTATCAGAAAAGGTAATGGGAAACACAGCCCTGTTGATCCAGCAGATGCCTCCTTCCTAACAGCTGAGAGCTTGTGACACATTTACAGAGTTTTCCCATAGACTGCACAGAAACATTGGGGAAGGAGTAGGTCGTTCAACACATTGAGCCTCCCCCATTCTAGTTTTTGGAATAACATCTCTTCAAAATTTTTTCCCAAATACTTCATACTGGATATCCTTTGAAGTGATTAATTATTGCAACAATATGAATTAGGAACTTCGGTCCATCAATTTTGCTTTCCCATTCAATGTAACGATGGTTGATCCTTTCTCCCCACACCAAACTTCTGCTGCAACCTTGTTCCTTTAGTGTCAAGAAATACTTAACGAAATTCAGTGCCTTGGTTTCCACAGGCTTGTGTAGCATAGAATTCCCAGATTCACCAGTCTGTGATTTCAGACATTTATTCTCATCTCAATGCAGAATGCCCTGACCGTACCTAATACTGCAGCTGTTTGTTTTGACGTCCCAGCCAGGTGAATTATCATCCCTATCCAATATATCTCGCCCTGTCAGAGAATTACAGATCTCACTGAGATCTCCACTCATTATCCTAAATCACATGGAATACAGACTCAGTCGCCCCAAACTCTGTTCCCACAACAAGTTTGTCTTCCTAGAGATCAGTCTGGTCATTCTTTGCTGCTCTCCCTCAAAATGTCAGGTTTGTCCATTATTAGGTATTGAGACCAAAACTGCACACAATGCTTCACAATATTCGAGATGGTGTCTCACCAAGGTCATGTACAGCTGTAATAAGATACCCTTATTCCTGGACTCAAATTCCCCAGAAATGAAGGTCAACACATCATTTACCTTCCTAATGGCTTTCAGTTGCTCCAATAATGCTTTCAGTGACTGGTGAACAGGGAGATCCAGATCCTGTTCAATGTTACATATACCCACTTGGTGGGTCTATGTACACTGGGCAGCGTGCCAGTGCCAATCCCAGTATTGACGTCTGGTTTCAGAATTCACTGCTGTGAATGGACCTCAGAGTTCGGTGAAGAAGTCAACAAAAGTATGCACGTTAGTATCTTCACAGATGAACATTTTCACATCAATTCCTTTTGAAATGCTAGCCTGATATTCTATTTTTCCAACCAAAATGTTCAATGTTACGTCCATCCACATTGCTGTTCATCTGTCACGTATTTGTCCATTCCCTCCACGTGTCTCGATTACCTTGAACTTCTTTACATCCGCCTCACCCAATCAATTCTCAGTTTGGTGCCATCAGCAGATTTTGAAACATTCCATTTAGTACCCTCGAGCAGATATATAATCTGCTTCATGAATAGATGGGTGCCAAGCATCAATTCCGGGATCATCCGGCTCGTAATTGCTTTCCACTCCAAAAAAAGGAGCTGCTTATTCTGATTCACTTTTTCTTTCAGCTCTCTACCCTTCTCAACACATGCCAGTATATGAGATCTCACTGTGGCACACTGTTTTGGCCAGGACAGACCACCTCAATTCATTTGAAGGAAGTAGTGCAGACCCAAACTTTGCTTGTTGCCTTAAGCAGGGAAAAGGCAGATATTCCAGGAGAGACGCAGCTGGTCAAGCCACTTAGTTTTAAATAAAACAGAATTTATTTTCAAGGTTACGGATTGAAACACAAACAGAAGAGAATAGCATGCAGAATAACAACCTATCCGAAAACCCAACAGATGATCCTAACTTAATGATGTTAGCAAATTAAATTCAGAAGGAGTTGGTACATGGGAAGACCAAGAACTGACGTTCAATTCAGCCTACAAAAATGTAGGGCATTACTGTGTAACGTGATAAGGAATGACAATACCAAGAGCCAGCCAATTAGAAGCCATATCCATGCTACTAGAACATAGAACATAGAACAATACAGCACAGAACAGGCCCTTCGGCCCACGATGTTGTGCCGAACTTCTATCCTAGATTAGGCACCCATCCATGTACCTATCCAAATGCCGCTTAAAGGTCGCCAATGATTCGGACTCTACCACTCCCACGGGCAGCGCATTCCATGCCCCCACCACTCTCTGGGTAAATAACCCACCCCTGACATCTCCCCTATACCTTCCACCCTTCACCTTAAATTTATGTCCCCTGTAACACTCTGTTGTACCCGGGGAAAAAGTTTCTGACTGTCTATCTATTCCTCTGATCATCTTATAAACCTCTATCAAGTCACCGCTCATCCTTCGCCGTTCCAACGAGAAAAGGCCGAGAACTCTCAACCTATCCTCGTACGACCTCCTCTCCATTCCAGGCAACATCCTGGTAAATCTTCTCTGCACCCTCTCCAAAGCTTCCACATCTTTCCTAAAGTGAGGCGACCAGAACTGCACACAGTACTCCAACTGTGGAGTAACCAAAGTCCTGTACAGCTGCAACATCACTTCACGACTCTTGAATTCAATCCCTCTGCTAATGAACGATAATACTCCATAGGCCTTCTTACAAACTCTATCCACCTGAGTGGCAACCTTCAAAGATCTATGTACATAGACCCCAAGATCCCTCTGTTCCTCCACCTGACCAAGAACCCTACCATTAACCCTGTATTCCGCATTCTTATTTGTTCTTCCAAAATGGACAACCTCACACTTGGCAGGGATGAACTCCATCTGCCACTCCACAGCCCAGCTCTGCATCATATCTAAGTCCCTCTGCAGCCGACAACAGCCCTCCTCACTGTTCACAACTCCACCTATCTTTGTATCATCTGCAAATTTACTGACCCACCCTTCGACTCCCTCATCTAAGTCATTAATAAAAATTACAAACAGCAGAGGACCCAGAACTGATCCCTGCGGAACTCCACTTGTAACTGGACTCCATGCTGAATATTTACCATCTACCACCACTCTGACTTCGACCGGTTAGCCAGTTTTCTATCCAATTGGCCAAATTTCCCTCTATCCCATGCCTCCTGACTTTCCGCATAAGCCTACCATGGGGAACCTTATCAAATGCCTTACTAAAATCCATGTAAACTACATCCACTGCTCGGTCACCTCCTTGAAGAATTCAATAAGACTTGTAAGGCAAGAACTACCCTTCACAAATCCGTGCTGGCTGTCCCTAATCAAGCAGTGTCTTTCCAGATACTCGTAAATCCTATCCCTCAGTACCCTTTCCATTACTTTGCCGACCACAGAAGTAAGACTAACTGGCCTGTAATTCCCGGGGTTATCCCTGTTCCCTTTTTTGAACAGGGGCACAACATTCGCTACTCTCCAGTCCCCTGGTACCACCCCCGTTGCCAGTGAAGACGAGAAGATCATTGCCAACGGTACTGCAATTTCCTCTCTTGCTTCCCACATAATCCTAGGATATATCCTCAAGTTGTTCAAAATGTCCAACACATCTTCCTTCCTAACAGTTATCTCTTGTAGCTTATCAGTCCGTTTCACACTCTCCTCTTCAACAATACGGTCCCTCTCGTTCGTAAATACTGAAGAGAAGTACTTGTTCAAGACCTCTCCTATCTCTTCCGACTCAATACACAGTCTCCCACCACTGTCCTTGATCGGACCTATCCTCGTTCTCGTCATTCTCAGGTTTCTCACATACGCATAGAATGCCTTGGGGTTATCCTTGATCCTATCCGCCAAGGATTTTTCATGCCCTGTCTTAGCTCTCCTAATCCCTTTCTTCAGGTCCCTTCTGGCTATCCTGTATCCCTCCACTGCTCTGTCTGAACCTTGTTTCCTCAACCTTATGTAAGCCTCCTTCTTCCTCTTTACTAGACATTCAACCTCCCTCGTCAACCAAGGCTCCCTCACACGACCATTTCTTTCCTGCCTGATCGGTACATACATATCAAGGACACGTCGTATCTGCTCCTTGAAAAAGTTCCACATTTCCACCACATCCTTCCCTGACAGCCTATGCTCCCAACGTATGCTCCTCAAATCCTGTCTTACAGCATCGTAATTTCCCTTCCCCCAATTGTAAAACCTTCCTTGTTGTGCGCACCTATCTCTCTCCATAACCAAGGTGAAAGTCACAGAATTGTGGTCACCATCACCAAAATGTTCACCCACTAACAAGCCCACCACTTGTCCCGGTTCATTACCGAGTACCAAATCCAATATGGCCTCCCCTCTGGTTGGACAATCTACATACTGCGTTAGAAAAGCTTCCTGGACACACTGCACAAACACCGCCCCATCCAATCTACTTGATCTAAAGAGCTTCCAATCAATATTTGGGAAGTTGAAGTCGCCCATGACTACGACCCTGTGGCTTCTGCACCTTTCCAAAATCTGTTTCCCAATCTGTTTCCCCACAGCTCTGCTGCTATTGGGGGGCCTATAATAAACACCCAACAAGGTGACTGCACCTTTCCTATTTCTGACTTCAGCCCATACTACCTCCAGAGGCAGATCCCCCTCAAACTTCCTTTCTGCAGCCGTAATACCATTTCTAATTAGCAATGCCACCCCCCTCCTTTTTTAACACCCTCCCTAATCTTACTGAAACATCTGTAACCAGGAACCTCCAACTGCCATTCCTGTCCCTCATCTATCCATGTTTCCGTGATGGCCACAACATCGTAGTCCCAGGTACCGATCCACGCCTTAAGTTCACACACCTTATTTCTGATACTCCTTGCATTGAAGTATACGCACTTGAGCCCATCTCTGTGTCCGCAAGTAGTCCCTGTCAGTGCTACCTTCTCACAGGTAAGTAATTTTGAAACAAACTGTCTTACCTTAGCTGTAGTCTCCCGGGTTCGTTTTTCCTCGGCCGCTGCTCCCACTCAAATGACCGTTGGTGATTAAAGGGTGAGTATTTATACTCATCGTTCTCCTTCCCGGCTGCCCCTCTGTTTTCCGTCACTTCCTCTGCTGCTCCCGCTCTTTTTCCACAGTAAGTAGAACAAAGTGACTTTTCCCAGCTTTTGTCATTTTAAAGTTTTATAAATAAATATTTAAAAAATATTTAAAGTTGGCTACTCAACTAATCTTCCAGGTGAAGCTTTCTGGTCTTCAGTAGCACTCCACTTCTCAACTGAGAATCTCAAAATGGTTGAAAGCCATTGGGTGGTACCGTGGCACAGTGGGTAGCACTGCTGCCTCACAGCGCCATGGACCCGGGTTTAATTCCTGCCTCAGGCAACTGTCTGTGTGGAGTTTGCACATTCTCCCCGTGTTTGTGCGGGGTTTCCTCTGGGTGCTCCGGTTTCATCACGCAGTCTAAAAATGCGCCGGTTAGATGGATTGGTCATGCTAAATTGCGCGTAGTGTAAGGTGAATGGGTAAATGTAGGCAAATGGATCTGGATCAGTTGCTCTTTGGGGGGGTCGTTGTGGACTTGTTGAGCCAATGGGCATATTTCCACACTGTAAGTAATCTGTATCTAAATAATCTATGGTGTTGTTCGAAGTACTTGAAACAATCACCATAAACACCCCATGGAAAATTCGAAAGGAAAAATCAAACTCAGTTTCTTCCAGGACAGATATCAGAGAGAGGGGGGATCAGCATGGACCTTCTTCTTTGGCCTGATAGCTTCACAACTGGCTGCCTGCTTTCAGTAAACAGCCAGTCTGTGAAAAATCAGACCAATCAAATCAAAGCAGAGGGTCTGCGCTGGGAGAACTGGCCACTCCACTTTCATAAGAACAGAAGGTCTAGGAGCAGGAGTAGGCCATCTGGTCTTTCTAACCTGCTCAGCCATTCTGTAACATCAAGGCTGATCTACTCGTGGACAAAGATCCACTTACCCGCACTCTCACTGTATCCGTAATTTTCTTCATTGTTCAAAACATATCGACCTCAGGTCGAAAAACATTTATTGAAGTAGCGTCAACTACTTCACTGGGCAGGGAATTCCATAGAATTACAAGCCTCTGGGTGAAAAGGTTCTTTCTCAATTCAATCCTAAATCTGCTCCCTCTAATATTGAGGTTATTCCATCCTGTCCTAGCTTCACCTGCCAGTGGAACCATCCTCTCTACTTTTTTTCTGACCACTTCCCTTCATAATATTTTTTATGTTTCTATAAGATCCTCCCCTCATTCTTCTAAATTCCAATGAATATAATGCTGATCTACTCTGTCTCTGCTCATAAGACAACCCCCTCAACTCCAGATCCACCAGAGTGAATTGCTTCTGCACCAACTCCACTGCCAGTACATCGCTTTGCAAGTAAGGAGGCCAAAACCGCTCACAATACTCCAGTTATGACCTCACCAGCGCCCTGTACAGCTGTAACATAACCTTCCTGCTTTTAAATTCAACCCTTTCGCAATGAAGAACAAAATGCCATTTACCTTCCTAATTACTTGATGTACCTGCAGATCAACCTTCTGTGATTCATGCACAAGGACACCCAGGTCCCTCTGCACAGCAGCATGCTGCATCTTTTTACAACCCAAGTAATAATCCCTTTTACTGGTACTCCGAACAAAATAGATTACTTCATATTTATTAACATTGTATTCCATCTGCCAGACATTTACCCATTCATGCAATGTAACTATTTTCCTCTGCAAAGTTTCACAGTTCCCCACACACTTTGCTCTCCCAATCATCTTCGTGCCATCTGCAAATTTTCACAAACTACGCATGCTCCCAACTCAAAATCATCTATATAAATTGTGAATAATTGCAACCCCAACACTGATCCCTGAGGCACACCACTCAGCACTGATTGCCAGCCAGGATAGCACTCGTTTATACCCACACTTTGCGTCCCGTTAGTCAACCAATCTTTTATCCATGCTAATACTTTACCCGTAAAGCCATCCATCTTTATCTTATGCAGCAGACTACTATGTGGCACCCTGTCAAAGCCTTTTTGAAACCTAGATACACCACATCCACTGCGGCCTCGTTGTCCGTCTTGCTCGTAATGTCTTCGCAGATTTCCAAAAGACTTGTTAAGCATGATCTGCCCTTCATGCATCCTTGCTGCATCTGTGCAATGGGCCGTTTTCTATCAAAATGCCTTACTATTTCTTCCCTGATAATACAGTCAAGGGAACTTCCCCACGACTCAGATTAAGCTAACTGGTTTATAATTCCCCAACTTTTATCCACCTGCCTTTTTAAACAATGGCGTCCCATTTGCTGCTTTTCAATCTGCTGGGACTGCACCAGAGTTCAGCAAATTGTATAAAATTACCACAAGTGCACTTGTTATTTCTCCCGCTACCTATTTAGTACCCTGGGATACATTCCATCAGGGCCAGGGGATTCGTCTAACCTTAGCTCCGTTAGCTTGCCCAACGCTACCTCCTCTGTCATAATGTTTGTTCACAAGTTCTCACCTACCTTCATCTCTTTGGTAAAAACAAGGACTGCAGATGCTGGAAACCAGACTCTAGAGTGGAGCTGGTAAAGCACAACAGTTCAGAGCATTTATGATGAAAGGCTTTTGCTTGAAACGTCGATGATTCTGCTCCTCAGATGCTGCCTGAACTGCTGTGCTTTAGCAACACCACTCTAATCTAGAATCTTCATCTCTTCGTCAATCACTGGCATGTTATTAGTGTCATTTTGTGATATGCCTCCATATCACAAAAGGGCACGGGAATCACAGTCCTGTTGACCCTGCATAGTCCTCCTTCCTAAGATCTGAGAGCTTGTGACAACATTTACAGAGTTTTCCCACAGGCTGCACGGAAACATCGGGAAAGGAGTAGGCCATTCAAAACATTGAGCCTTCCCCATTCTAGTTCATTGAGAAAATCTCCTCAATGCAATTTTCCCGACACAGTGATCATATCCATTAATATGTTTAAACATTGTGAAATATAAAATAAGAACTGTTGTAGTCCCTTCAGTCCAACAATCTTGCTCCTCGATTCAATAGACAGGCAGTTCTCTGATAACGCGGGTTTATTAAACGTGATTTGACTGCAGTGCGATTCGTGAATTGTGCACCTTTTTTCTATAAAGTGAGCTCCCGCTCACTGTGACGCGATTCCTTGCCAGGCACCAACTGAACAACAAAACACAGCTTCAGGATCCTCTGTCTGCAAAATGCACCCTCTGAGTGTTCAGCTAAAACAGGAATGCAATCCGCTCTGCAAAGCCTTGAACCTGAGCCTGAAACGGGGAAGTGTTGTCTCCAATTAGAAGGAACTTTATTTCAAATTGGGGGAGAATCTTGAGGAGAAATGGAATTCCATGTTGGCATCACGTGGTCAGTCAGCGTTGCGCGCTTTCTGGTGAAGAGTTTGGTGTAAGGTGCAGGGCTGTAGCCAGTGACTGTATTGTGAAAGTGTTGCATTTACAGCACTATTTCATTACCATATATGATGTAAAGGTTTAATTAGACTGAGCTAGTGTGTGTGTTAGACTAACTTTAATTTTGGTTTTTTACTGATATTTTGCGGTTCGCCCATTTTTCCCTTTTCCCCATAGACCACATTATTAATATTGCATGATTTTCTGCAACACAGTGATGCACAGGAACACAGCTACCACGTTCTTGGAGAGCAATCTGTAATAATATCTGATCCTCTATCTTTATACCATACCCTGCTCTCTCCCTATCCCTTTAGTTTCCAGAAATCCATTTTTATATTCAGTGTCTTGGTTTCCACAGTCTGATCAGGGAGATAATTCCCCAGGTTCACCAGTCTCTGAGTGCAGACATTTATTCTCATCTCAATGCAGAGTGGTTTGTCTGTATCTAATACTGTGGCCCCTTGTTTTGATGTCGCAGCCAGGGGAATTGTCATCCCTGCTTCCAATCTGTCTTGTCCTGACAGAGTTTTATATACTTCACTGATATCTCCACTCATTTTCCTAAAGCCCATGGAATTCAGGCCCAGCTGCCCCAGATTCTGCTCCCACAACAGCGATCAGTCTGGTTTTCTTCGCTGCTCTCCCTCAATGTCAGGTTTGTCCTTTATTCGGTAAGGAGATCAAAACTGTACATAATACTGCACAGTGTTCGAGATGAGGGCTCACCAACGCCCTGTACAGCTGCGGTAAAACACCCTTACTCCTGTAATCAAATCCCCCTGAAGTGAAGGTGAATACACGATTTATCTGCCTATCTGCTTTCTGCTCCTGCAATATTGCTTTCAGTGACTGGTGTACAGGGAGATCCATATCCTTTTTCAATGTTAAAGCCCCCCACTTGTTGGGTCTGTGTACACTGGTCAGCGTGCCAATGCCATTACCGGTATTGACTTCATGAGTCAGATCTCATTGCCCTACATTGTCCTCGGAGGGCTGCACAGAAGAAACAAAAATGCAGCTTAAGTTCCTTTATAGATCAACATTTTTCAACCAATTCCTTTTCAAATGATCGGCTCCAGCTCTGTTTTTCCCATCAAAGGTCACAATATCACATATCCCCCGCCTCCCCTCCCCATTGCTCCTCATGTGCCACGTTTTTGCCCAGACACTCCACTTGTCTCAATCACCTTGGAGCATTTTGACGTCCTGCGCACCCACTCACAATCTGATATTGTTTCGTGCCATCTGCAAACTTGAAAATATTGTATTTGATCCACTCTATCATATATATGATGTGTATTAGTAAGAGCTGGGGCCCAAACCCCAACCCTTGCTATATCCTCCAAGCCTTCCATTCAAAAAAATGCATTGTTTTATTTCTACTCACTGCTTCCTGACAGCTCCCCCATTCTAAAGCCATATTAGTCCCAGACCCATAGGATTTGAATTTGCACATATTTCATTGATTGCTTCTCCATTATTATGCTAAAGGCATTTTCTCAAATATGATTCCCATTTGATCAATCTCTGTTGAATTTGTCTGTGCTCATTACTTTCAGTTCCAATACTTCCTCTAAAACTGTTCAGTTGCTAATTTCAATCTATTCCCTTTTTCTAAACAAACTAATGTTCACTAGTTTTGATGGGAAGTTTTCTTTTTTGTTTCGTTTTCTTATGTGAAGACATAACTGAAGTATTTGATCCACAATTCTGCCTTTTCCCTGTCCTTAAATCTCTGGTATCAGACTGTAAGAAAGCTGCACCTTTTTTTCCCGTAATTTTGCCATTGACATATTTTCAGAAGATATTATAAGTTCAATCTTAAAACCCTTGTTAATATACTCTTCAGAAACCCATCAATTCCTACCTGAAGCTACTCAATGATTGACCTCCGACAGCCATACAAACACAGAAACACAGACTTTGTACCATCAACAATACAACACGGTCTACATTAGCCCCACTTTCCGACACAAAACCGTAGCCATGAATCTTATGGCATTTCAAGTTCATAACCGTGTATTTTCTAATGGTTGTGAAGTTACCATGACAATTCTTCTCTCAGGAATTGCATTCCTGACCCCAGCACCCTCTGAGTGAAAAACAATCCTCAGTTTCTCTCCAAATCTCAAACCCTTCACTTTAAAATGTTCTCCATTGTTCTTGGCCCTTTGACTAAAAGGAACAGCTGCTATCTATCCACCCTCTCCATGTCCCTCGTAATCCTATCCTTCTGAATCTCGGCCCACTCAGCCTTCTCTCGTCCAAACTGAACAACCCGAGCTTATCCAGCCTCTTTCCATAGCTACTATGCTCCATCCCAGCGAACATCCTGGTGAATCTCCTCTGAGCCCTCTCCACTACAATCACAATCTTCCTGTAATGTGGCTCCCAGAACTACAATCAGTATTCCATCTTGGCAAAAGCTAACTTCTGCATTGCTCTTATAACCTATGCCTTGATGAATGAAGGTGATGTCTACGGTCCCTATGCTTTCTCAAATTGTGCATTAACCAGTTTAGTCACATTCTAGGAATTGTGGAGAAACACCCTCTGAGCTCCCTAGTGTGCTGCTATTCATTGAATTCTCCCCTGTCCAGTTCCTTCTTCCAAAGTGCATTATTTCATATTCATCAGGGTTACATTCCATCTGCCATTGATCCACCCATCTGACAATTCCATCTGTATCTTCCTGTAACTTAAGACCTTCCTCCTCACTGCCAACCACCGGCCAATCTTTGAATTAAACACAAACTTAGTTGTCACACTCCCGCCACCCCCGTCTATATTCACAGCTGCATCATTTATGAATACCACAAATAATCAGGTTAAAGATGACACAACACCAGGTTATAGTCCAACAGATTTATTCGGAGGAACTAGCTTCGAAGAGCTGCTTCTTCATCAGGTGGTTGTGCGCTTTGAAATCTCGTGCCTCTGAATAAACCTGCTGGACTATCACCTGGTGGTATGTTATTTTTAAGTTTGTCCACCCCAGTCCAACACCAACACCTCCGTATCACAAATAATAAGGGACACAGCACTGATCCCTGTGATACACCATTGGACACCTGTCTCAGTCACACTAACAGCCTTCAACCACTACCCTCTGTCTCCTAACAGTAAGGTGATTTGGATGCAACTTGGCTAGTCACGAATGACTCCTACCTGTTCCTTTGTTATTCTCTTCCACTTGACAAACTTGCAGAATATCTGGGGATTCTCCCTAATCTTGCCCTACCTGCAGTTTTCGATGCCCCTGTTTTAGGCAGTTCTCACAAAGTGAAGAATTTCGTCATTATTGCGGTCTTAATTGCTCTGTCTCTTAAACTGCAATTATTTGCCTTGAATGTGGAACTGACAGCCAGGGAAACGTCATGTTTATTTCCAACTTGACATATGTTTTGTGAAGTTTCCAAGTTTCATTGTGACCCTCCTCTCATTCTTTCAAACTCTAAAGAACACTGGCCGAGTTTCCTCATCAGGCAATCTCGACATCTGAGGGATTAATCTGGACAATGTCCATTGCACTTTTTGTGGTCAGTATATTCTTTCTCATATTTGGTCACCAACACTTTACAAAATGGATGTAGGTTTGCTCGCTACATTTCCAGACGTTTCGTTATCTTACTAGGTAACATCTTCAGTAGACCTCATATGAAACAATGCTTAAAATTTTTGCTTTCCATTTATATGTTTGGATTTCTTTGTGTTGCTGATGCTAGTTCCTGTGGCGAAGTCACTTCCTGTTCCTTTTTTCAGAGGGTGGTTGATGGGGTCTAAAAACTAATAGCACATCGAGTTAGACATCTTTCAGGAATACATATGGATTTTCTCCATTATTGCTGTTAATTCCTAAATATCCAATATCACATGCTGTATAATAGATTCCAACAGTTTCCAACTTGCAGATGTCAAGTTAATTGTTTGGCAGTTCTCCAAACTATGTATTCTTCCCTTTATAGATGCTTGGATTCCTTCCATTAATGTATAGTGCTTGGACCACGTTTGCTAACTTCCATTTATCCACAATGGCTTCCAGCCTCTGCGGATGCACAGGAAAATGAAACACAGTCATCGACTGTGCAATTAATATTTCTGTTGCCGATTTACGTCTGACATTTTAGTATGAAGTACATTAGGTTTGTCAGACTTGGCAATGCTCAATCCAGTTACATTCTCAAATACCTCCTTGTTACTGACATAAGTTGACTTTATGTCTTCAGTTGCACAAGCCCGACATGATCACTTGGTATTTCTGAGTGATTTTGTGGATCTTCCTCCGTGAAGACAGATGCAAAGTAACTTGTTATTTTGTTGGTCATTTCCCTGTTTTTCACAATAAACTCTCCTCTCCCGATTACCAACTTCCATATTTGACCTTGCTTTTGCTTTGTTTCCTTTGAAATACAGATTGTAGATTTATGCAGTGTATTTGTTCTTGTTTGTTGGCATTCATGTTCTGTTTTTGATTTCCTTATCAATTTCATGGCCATTGTTTCTAGATCATGAACTTCTTCGAATTCTCAGGTTTCCACAATGACTGAAATTCTTCCGAATCCACTTCCTATGATTAATACGTTTTCTAATTTGTTATGTTAAACATCATTGTGTCATTTTCCCTTTCTTTGGTGTTTATACCTGAAATAAATAGACTTATTTTTCAGACTTTGCATTATTTCTATAAATCTCCTGGTCCTGACCAGATATATTCAGGAACACTGTAGGACGACAGAGAAGGAATTGCGGGAACCCTAGCTGATATTGTTACATCATCGCTGGCCAACAGGTGAGGTCCCGGAGGACTGGGGGAGTAGCGAATGCTGAGCCCTTACTCAAGAAGGGCTTAAAAAGAAAAACTTTGGAACTATGGACCACTAAACCTAAAATCTGTAGCAGGTAACTTCTTTGAAAAGGTTCTGAGAGATAAGATATACGTGCATTAGGAAAGACAGAGTGTGATTCGCAGCAAGATTAGAGTGGTGCTAGAAAAGCACAGCAGAGCAAGCAGCATCCGAGGAACAGGAAAATCAACATTTCGGGCAAAAGTCTATCATCAAAGTTAGCACAGCTTTGTGCATCGGACACCATAGCTCACAAATTTGTTCGAATTATTTGACGAAGTGACCAGCAACGTTGAGGAGATCAGGGTGGTATGCGTAGTCGATATGGATTCAAGTAAGGCTTTCAATAATCTTCCACATGGTGCGCTGCTCTGGAAGGTGAGATCTCATGAAATTGAGGAGGACCTGCCAAATTGGATATAAAATTGGCTTGATGGTAGGAAGCAAAGAGTAATAGTGGAAGGGTGCTTGTCAGACTGGAGGCCTGGGACTAATGGATGCATCGGGGCGATGCTGGCACCACTATATATTACATATATCTATAATTTAGATGAGAACGTACGTGCATGATTTGTAAGTTTGAAGGTGACAATAAAATAGGCGATTACATAAAGAATGATAAAGGTTATCAGAAATTTCAGAACTTACAGCAGCACCTTGATCAGCTGGGGACGTGGGCCGGGAAATGGTAAATGGATTTTAATGCAGATCAGTGTAAGTTTTTGCATTTTAGAAACTCAAATCAATATCGGAGTTTTATGGTGAATGGCTGGGTCTTAAGGAATGTGGTTGAACAGAGGGACCTTGGAATTCAGGTACATGGTTCTCTGAAAGTTGATTCAGAGGTTCACAAGGCAATGAAGAAGACTTTTGGCACACTGGCATTCATCAGTCAGGGCACTAAGTAGCGAATTTGGGGAGCTATGCTGCAGAATACGGGGCACTGATGAGGCCATGCTTATAGCGTTATGTTCAGTTTTGTTAACTTTTCTATAGGAATGATGTTATTAAACTTGAATGAGTGCAGAAGAAATTTACGACGATGTTGCCAAGGACTCAAGGCTCTGAGTTATAGGGAGAGGTTGGAAAAGCTAGGACTGTTTACTTTTGCGTGTATGTGACTGGGGAGAGGATCTTATTGAAGGGTATAAGATCATAACAGGCATGGATAGATTGAATGCAGTCAGCCTTTACTTCCCGGGATTGGACAATCATGGACTAGAGGGCATCAGGTTAAGGTCAGAGGGGTAAGAATAAAAGGGGTCCTGAGGAGCAAATTTTTTACACACAGGGTGATACGCATGTGGAATGAGATGCCAGCAGAAGTCGTTAAGGTGGGTACATTCACAACATTTAAAATGCATTTGGACAAATACAGGATAGGAAAGATTAGAAGGATGCGGGGCAATGGCTGGGAAATGGGGTTAGTGTGAATTGACATTTTGGTCGGAATGGATCAGTTTGGGCCGAAGGGCCTGTCTCCATGCTATAGGACTCTATAACTCTAACAACCATTGCTTATCTCCCACTGAATGTTATTTTGTATTTTCCCAATTCACTGGAACAAACTTGACCCTCTCGGCTCCATGCTTCCATCATTGACCAAAATGTACAAACATTCTATATTGTATGCAGACGCTGTGTAAAATACAACATATTAATGTCACTACTCCTCCAAAGCTGCTTCAGAGCAAGGACATTGATTAGTCCTCCTGACCACACAACACCATATCCGAAAAAACTTGATCTCTAGTTTGGTTCAATACATACTCTTCAACCCACCATTTAGGGAATTTATTTTTCACAGCATGAGCAGTCACTTAATTAACACAGTTGAGATGCAACTTGAGACCATCCAATAAGACTGCAGTATCCATGATATTTGCATGTCTAATTTTCAGAGCATATGACGCTCAGAATTTCTGCAACAGTTTTAGTTTCGATATATAATACACCAATGTTTGCTTCTCCTTGTTTTTTGTAAGCTCCCCTTAAAATGAATCTGAGGGACATGGTCTGTGGCGTCATTGGTGATAGAGTTGGATAAGACATTCCGGAAGGGTCACCTTGTGATACAGGCCAAGCGTTAATAACCTTCTCCGCTCTGTCCGGATAAGGGTCACCATATTCTATCTGCTCCTTCACACTCCCTGTATGCCTGTTATAGCACTGACCCCCGAACAAGGCTCACACTCTATTTCCAAATAACGCTCAGGCATTTCCAAACTCACGATTGAATTCAGCAACTTTCTTCCTCACTTTCTCTGTCACCTACACAATACCCCCAACACTAATAATACTAAATTGATTTACAACTGTCGACTGCCTCATTCCGGACACCTCACCATTCCCCCCAGCCCCACATCCAACAGCACTAACAGTAGGGTCACTCATTTCCACTCTCCCTCCCTCTCTCCCTTTCTCCTGTTCCAGGAGAAACTGTCTGGAATGGGACAGAAAGGGCCAAGCCGGGTGGTGCTGTGCCTGATATCTGTTCCCTGACACCCCCTTCTCCCGCCATGTGGGAAGGAACCTGGCATGAGCCGGACAGAAACGAGAGGGCTCATGTGGAGCTTCTGAAACATACACTTCCCATCAACGGAGTAAAGAGCAACATCCAGTTCTCACTTTAAACCCACTGTCAGTTCCAACGTCAGTCCATTCACTCCCAAACAAAAACAGATACCTCACTGCACAGAGATGCAGACACTGAAATGCACAGACGTATTGGTAAACACCCCAATATACTAACATGCACAACACATATAAGGAGATGGGCATACACACAGATTGCAACACACAGAGACATATACAATTGCACACAAATAGACACAAACACACATAGAAACACAGAGGCTGATACATAGGTACACAGATGTAGAGACACAAATACACAGAAAACAATCACTTGGACATACACATACGGACACACACACACACACACGCACACACACACAGACACACACACGCATATATATATATATATACACACATACACACACAGACACAAGCTCTAGTGTCATTAAGACACAAATCGACACTTTTTTTGGTTTATAAAGGGATCAAGGATTCTAAGGAGAAGGCAGAAGATTGAGTTTGGGGTACATACAAGAAATTATTGAATGGCATATCAGACTTGGTGGGCCGAATGGCCTCATTCTGCTCCTTTTTTCATGCTCATGTGGTGTTGTGCTGTCAAGTATTCACTTTCTGAGATTGCAGCAGAGGCTGGATTTGATACATATTTGACTGGGAATGTGGGACAGGTTTGGAGGGCAGAACGGTTTATGCTTATTCATAATTATTATATCCTTAAGTACAAAAAGAGGTGGTGATTTGATGTGAGGTTAGCACAGTTTTAATGTAATGGGTCCGACAATGAAATAAAGATGACCCTTTCCATTTAGTGCTGTGAAGTCTGTGGTATCCTCATCCTCAGGCAATAGGGAATATTGAGGATATTCTAGACTGAGCTCGACTGATATTTGCTGGACAGGAGAGTCAATGTTTATCGGGAAAAGATAGGAGAGGGATGATCAGATACAATTGGACCAGCCATGAGCATTCTGAATGTGTTGTTATCTCAATCCACCCTCGATGCTGTTATAGAGATATACTGCTGCCCCTACTCCATGTGTTGTTCCCTCAATCCACCACTCGAAGCTGTTACAGAGATATACTGCTGCCCCTACCCCATGTGTTGTTCCCTCAATCCACCCTCGATGCTGTTATAGAGATATACTGCTGCCCCTACTCCATGTGTTGTTCCCTCAATCCACCACTCGAAGCTGTTACAGAGATATACTGCTGCCCCTACCCCATGTGTTGTTCCCTCAATCCACCATCGAGGCTGTGACAGAGATATACTGCTGCCCCAAACCCATGTGTTGTTCCTTCAATCCACTCCTCGATGCTGTTACAGGGTAGGGGACCACCCCAATCCGTCAGACACGATCGTTACAATGAGACAGGAGGAGACCATTCTGCACCTCTAAGAAATTACACAGGAATATAGAATTACGTAATTCAGATCGGTGAGTACATTACACAGACCAGGACGAGGCCATTCAACCCGCCTGAGCGGCTACACAGGAACAGGGAATATGTCGCGAGCAGGAAATAGAGAGTAGAGAGAAATGTTTACTTTCAAGCTGCAAAGTTCTAACTGATGGAGTGCCTCAGAGATCACTGTGGGGTCATCAATGATCAACAATCTATATCAATGATCTGGAGGAAGTGGAGGGAATGGCTTGGAGCTCAATTAGCACGTACACCAAGATTCATTGTGTCGTCAAATTGAGATACTGAGTCTGCAATATGATTATAGACAGGGATGGTTAGTGTGCAATCCTTCAGTAGAAATAACATAACGTAAATTGTCTGTTTTGGCATGAAGGATAAAATAATGGTAATCAATTTAAATGGAGAGAGATTGCAGAACTCTGTGATTCAGGAGGTTTCCATGTTCCTGGGACATGAATCATGTGAAGTCAGTCTGCAGATGCAGCAAGTGATTTGGAAGGTTAGTGGAATGATGCTGTTTTTGACAGAAGGTTAAGGTTTTAATTGCAGGAATGTTTTACTGCATCTGTACAGGGCATTGCTGAGACCACATCTGATGCACTGTGTACAGTTTTGATCCCCGAACACTAAAATAAAAGGATATAATTATTTCTGACATTTTCAAAGAGGTTTCCCTTTTCTCATTCCTGAGATGCCGGCCTTTGGTTATGGGGGATAATCAGTTCCGATCTTAGCCTAGAAATAGTATTGAACCATCATGACTTTCAGAAACGTGCATCAGCTGGATGCATATTATCTCTTGTCAGGGAGACTAAAGCTAGAGAATATATTTGAAGAAAAAGATGTATTGATATTAACACACATGCTATGAAGACACCTACCAATATTTACAAATTACACAGACACGTGTAAGTATGTCATCAAATGATTAAATGGGGACATGTTTTGAGATTGAATGGAATTGTGTACAACAAGAGCAATGATGCCCCTGCATTTAATCCATATTCAGGTTTTCCAGAGAATGTTCCAGGAGAGCACACATGGTCCAGTTTGGTGTTCAGTTGATATTATTGTATGTTTCAACACAGAGAGGGAGAAAATTATTCCCTGCCTGAGAAGCAATAGCCAATTGATCCGTTTCTCTTACTTTGTTCCACCAGATAGCAAAGTGTCAGTCTATAAAATCCCTGAGTTATATTTGCCACTTGTGGTGGATTCCTGGTGAGGATTCATTGGAAACTCTCATATGCCCGAAACAAAGGGAATTCAGCCAAATCAAACTGTTCCAGAAAGAAATCCCACAACCAGTAGCTTATTTGAACAGAATAACTTCAAAGTCAGAATAACATTTGGAACACTCTGTCATTTTACTATTTGATATGAGTTCAACGTTCTGTGTCTTACATTTTTTTTCGAGAAAATGACCTAATCTGAGACCGATATCATTGGCCACATCATTAAACTGGTTACATTTAAGATTGGTGTAACCAGTGGAGATGTGAGACGGAAAAGGAAACAGTGACCCTCCAACATTGGCTAGAACACAAATGAGAAAGTTTCAAAGGGCTGTCCAAGTGGAAATTTCCTCCCCAGAAGTTTGTGGTGCCTGGATGTTTACATTTATTCAAAGTTGTATTTGTTGACGTTTGACAGAAAACTAAAAGTAGAAAATGGTATACAGACAGAACAGTGCTGGGGAGATCACAATCACATGACCCATAATCTTTGTGCATGGTGGAGCGGTGACAAAGTATCTAATGGCACACTCCTGCTGCTCAGTCCTATGTTCCTATGTTCCATCCAACCACTCACAGCTCCTGCAAGGAGCAGTTGGAGGCCACTTGCTCCAAATACCTGATCCACAGTGACACAGCATCTCATTCAGTCCCTCAAGACTGTCACACACACACGGTTTAGTGTGGGTTGGAAAATGCTATTTGGAAATCCAGGCTGGGTTCGAAAGACGCCTCTGGTCTCTTTGCAGCGTGTCTCCTCACTGCAACTTGTGCTTTATTTGTTGGTCATAATACAGGTCAAGATTCACTGCGAATACAACCCTCATATCTCACCCAGAGATGACTCACAAAATACTTTGCTCTATCTGATTGCAACGTTCAATAACAGAACGTTTAGGAAAATTACAACCATTAACTTTGTAATTACAGATTATGAGGACATAAGAAACCGAATCAGCTAATTCGGACGATCAAGCCATTGTCTACCATCATGGCTGATCTACTATTGGCATTAACTCCTTTTTAATGTCCAACTATTCACATCCCTTAGCTGTCTGACAGCTCAAAAATCCATCTACCCCCTCCTTGAAGACGTTCAGTGATGTAGATGCCATAACTCGCTAGCCCAGATAATTCCTGACATTGATTACCCGCTGTGAGAGGAAAACATTCCCGACACATACATCGTCACCTAATTGATATGAACGAGAGGTGAACACAGGGGCTCAGCAAACAGTGAATGGCTGTGATATCAAGTGAGTATTTGACTGAGGATGGCATCAGGATCACCCACTTATTTGAGCTAAATGGAAATCACGTATAACCTTACACTTGTCTGGGTCTTTCGGAGCACAAAGAAAGATGCTTGTGGTCGGTGGCCAACAGTCCTAACAGTTCCGGGATAGCTCTGCAGGAGATCCTCAGGTTCGCCTCCTCAGCACAAACATCTTCAACTGCTATATCAATATCTTTCCCCATCATAAGATCTGAAGTAAGGATGATGACTGAAGATCACACAATATTCAGAGATTTTGTGCCCCCTCAGCTCCTGAACCATCTTGTGGCAAGACCTGGACAGCATTCCGTTTGTGCTGGTAAAGTGTCGGTAACATTCATGTAACAGCGCTGCCAGACCCTGCACATTTCCACAGTTAATAGACGAGCTCAATCAGCATCCCAGGCTGGTTGCACACTGATATGTGGAAGCCATTGAGCCCGTGGAAACTCATGAACAAGAAGAGGGACAGCCCATTCAATCCACCTGCCTATTCTACAGGAATAAGAGGGGTCTGGTCAGTACATCGAGCCGTTAAACAGGAACAGGCAGAGCCTAATCAGACCCTTAAACCTGTATCATGAGACCAGGAGGAGGCTATTCAGCCCCACGAGATAGTTATACAGAAACAGGAGGGCGTCATTGATACTCTAACATGACAAACCAATGAAACTGAGTCTGCATTGATAGGGGGTTCCTTGGTGTTAATCATGGTTCCATTGTTTGTAGAACGTGTGCTACCTTAACATGGTTTGCTGGCAGTGATAAGGGAAACCAAATATTTTGTGTAAAGTCTCAAGGAGGCATCTTCTATCTCCGAGAAGACACTCCCATGTGCTCTTTGTAGGTCAGAAGCTGCTGGGAAGAGTTAACTCTTTTATAATGAAGGTACTTTTGCTGCTGTCGGGATTATGGATGGTATTATGTTCATTGCAGGATCACGCACCAATTGAACTGCATTAACGTTGGGAGAGGTTGTTTTTTCAAAAGCCTGAACCTCTCTCTCTCTGTTTCTGAATCGAAATAGGGAGTGGGGGTGGTTGGGTGGAACGTTCTCAGAGGCTCTTAAACTATCGAGAACCATGTATCCCGGTTGAAAAAAAGCCATGGAATTTATCACCTTAACAGTGTCTGTTTAGAACATCATAAGTGATTGTGCATCCCCCTTAATGTTCAATGCAATCACCTTATTCTCTCACTGAGCTTCACTCACTGTTCATGTTGCCATCATCCCAGGGATTAGTCTGGTGAGACTTGAGAGAAAGTCTATCCACAGTCCCCCAAATACTGCCTCAACAAACTCTGGGATGATCACAATAATCCTTCCCTCTCACTTAGACATCGTCGTTTCCTTTCTGTGTTATGAAACGCCATTATTTCTCTATGCACTACGACTGACATGGAATTAATAAGTTTCTTATATCTATACGTCAGCACCAATAAAGCCAGCACCAGAGTTGCCTATAGAGATGTGCATCACACTCGGGGAGCATTTCAATGAGATCGAATCCACCTAAAAGATGTAATGATCACCGACCTGAATAGAAATGAGTTGTACAAATACGGGAAACAGGGAGAGGGTGGGAGCTACCTTTACTTTTGTTCTTCTCTCACAGGATGTATGCAGCCCTGGTCAGGGCAGCATGTTACACCAATCTTAAACTGAGTGGCTGGTTCAGTTGTTCCACAGGACAGTAAAGAGTAAAACCCATTGCTGGGAGTTTGTAGTGTTACAATTCAGGATAAATTCGCCTGCTTAATTAAAACCAGCAACACAGAAAAGATTTATCCAATGTGTGATGTCTCTAGAGTCTAAGAACTATTTAAAGTAAAGATTAACAACTTTATTTCTTAACGTTTTACAGAGAATAATAATCGAACGAATATTTACAACTTCTTCCTCTAACCTATCTTTGACTTCCCCCCTCCACAATACGAGTCACATAAGATTCCTAATTAAGATTTACAAAATAAAACTTCTTATCTCAAAACCAGAAAGCTTTCGGTTCTTTTCCATAGTGCTGTCTTCTTTTCTTCTGGGGAGTTCTGCTTCACTAGTTACTAATCAATGAATATACTTTTAAGGGAACTATTTTTCAGGCAGTCTTTGCATGCTGTTAGCTTGGCAGCGCTGCTCGCAACTGTTCAATTTTCCACGGTCTTGTAGCTCCAAACTATTGGATTGTGTCATTGGCTTGTAAGATTATCAATCTATTACATTCAAACTTGATTGGAAGTGGGTCATTTGAGGTATAATTTAAACTGTTTGGCTGAATTTGTTTTTGTCTCAAGACAATGACCTAATCGAGTTGTTCGATCAAATGTTAAATTATATCTATTTTTTCAGAAGACTTGGTGCTGTCAGGTAGTTTAAAGGTGCAGTACACCCACATGTTCATCACTGAAGTCACACGGAAACCTGATTAGGGAAGTTTGACACAGTGACCTACCTAAAGGACTTTAGCCAAGTAGATGGACTTTTATAACAAATGATAATGGTTGCTTTTAAATTCCACCACTTTCCTTCATGAGATATCAACAGACAATTATTCTGTGGCTGTAGATTATGAGTCAATGACTTGACTACCATAAACTGTCTTCATGTACGTGCAGGGAACACGTCATACATCCTCAAGAGCAATTATTTAGTGATGGACATGTGATTAGAAGGCACTTGAAACTGTTGCATCCAGATTGAACAAAGGCAAAAATCATGGTTCATTCAGAAGTTGCACTGAACCTACAGACGAGACTGAGATATCATGATGGTGGTTTTGGACAGG
The DNA here is from genome assembly GCF_047496795.1 of Chiloscyllium punctatum. Taxonomy (NCBI): domain Eukaryota; kingdom Metazoa; phylum Chordata; class Chondrichthyes; order Orectolobiformes; family Hemiscylliidae; genus Chiloscyllium; species Chiloscyllium punctatum. Next base: position 114,328,719 of record NC_092742.1, read on the forward strand.
ATTGGTGAGTGGGGAGGACATGGAGATGTAAATCCGTGAAGGACAAAATTGATTATGGAGTTTGAGAACATTCTGTGTCCTTCTCGCTTATCAGTGAGTAATTTATAAAAAGTAGTTTGATAGTTACAATTTATAAGGAAAGGATTTTTTGTTTGGAACTGAAGACATTGACTTGCACTTTCCCCAATTTGTATATCATGAGCAGAAATTGAGTTCAACCCAGTTTAGTAGATAAATATAATGACTTACCAGGAACACCAACTATCGCAAGGATGGGATAGTAACCACCTTGAATAATCCAAAGGATATACAGGATGCGTGATGCTAATGATATCCAAAGCCAAGAAAGCCAGTAAAGACCCGAGGATAAACTTCTGTCCATTGTTGGAATATTCCAGTCTAATGTTCTCAGATTCTGATACATTGCTGTACCATTCCAGTCAAATGTACTCAGATTCTGATCCATTGTTGGAACATTCCAATCGATGGTCCTCAGATTATGAATCATTATTGTAACGTTCCTGTCTAATGTTCTCAGATTCTGATCTCTCCTCCCGCTCTCTGTCTCAAGCTGCTGATCCCTGTTAGTGCTGTCAGTGATGCTCCTACTCTCGCTTTGTTTTACCACATTGAACAGAGCCCATTTATATTTCAACCATGGAAACTCTCTACTTCCATAATTAGGATCCACTGAGATTGATATTAATCACAGTCACTGAACAAATAGCTCCAGTTAACCCCTTTGAATTCAATAATGATTTTATTAAAATTCAAAAGAACTTTCAAAGTTTACACATTTGGCATGGGATATGTGTGGAGGGTGAACAGGAAGAAATATTTGAGATGGTAGATTGATTGTATGTAATCATTCAATCTGCCTTAGATATGAAAGTAATGTCAAAGGATTGTCAGAACTTAAACAGGTTTCTCGGATTATAAATCGAAATATACTGTCTGTAACTAATTATCAGTGATTATAATGTCAGTAAAATATGTAGAGAACTTTTCTAGTCCATAATCTGACAGAAAATTGCTTATGACAACATGAGTGATAACAGACAAATGGCAAGGATATGTTAACAGAGAATATGATGTGACACGCAATTCAGATGGTTATTCAAGGATCAGAGAGGGCAGGTAAGGGTCCTGCTGTTAATGCTATCGATGTCAATCAACTGCATTGAAGTAAATTTCACTGGGTTACAATTGCAGTGTGATTATGATATTGGGGCATGGCTGCTGAGAGTGTAGGGAGGGAACATGATATTTCCCAGTCATCAGTATTGGAATTTTATTCTTTATAAATCATATGAAGATCAAATTCAAGGGTACATCTCCAATGAAAAATGAGGAGAGCCAATATTAACCACACAACCAGAAGACATTGGAGCAAACATTTGGCCATTAGGCCCATTAAGCCTGCTCCACCATTCCATGATGGCTGTTAAGCTTCTCAACTGCATTCTCACACTTTCGACCTGTAACCCGTGATCCCCTTTACAGTCAAGAACGTATCTGTCTCACTCCTAAATATACTCACTGACCTGGACTCGACAGCCCTCTATAGCAGTGAATTCCATAGATTCACCGCTGTCTGGCTGAAGAGGTTTCTCCTTATCTTTGTTCGAAAAGATCTTCTCTTTCCACTGTCCCCTCGGGTACTAGTCTCTCCTACATTGGATACATCTTCTCAAAATCCCCTCTCTCCCAGGTCATTTAGTATTCTGTAAGTTTCAATTAGACCTCCTAACATCCTTCTGAATTCTACCAAATACAGACCCAGAGTCCTCAAATATTTTTTATATGCTAACCTTTTATTTCCTGGCACCATTCTCGTGAATCTCTTTGGAAAACGCTCCAGGACCAGTGCATCCTTCCTGAGATATGGGACGCAAAACTGCGCACAATAATCCAAATGTTGCATGACCAAAGCCTTGTAGAGCCTTAATGTACATCCCTGCTTTTATATTTAAGCCTTCTTGAAATAAATACCATCATTGTATTTGCCTGCCTAACTACTGACAACCTGCAAGTTTACCTTTCAAGACTCCTGGACTAATGTCCCTAGTCTTTTTGCCCTTCAGAGTTCTGAATTTGCTCGCTATTTCGAAAATACTCCATGCCTCTATTCATCCTGGCAAAATGCTTTCCCACACTTTCCCACATTGTACTCCATCTACCACTTCTTTGCTCACTCTCCAAACCTGTGAAAGTCCTTCAGCAGGTGAAAGTGAGGACCGCAGATGCTGGAGATCAGAGTCAAAACGAAGGGTCATAGAAAAGCACAGCCTGTCAGGCAGCATCCGAGGAGCAGGAGATTCGACGTTTCAGACATAAAGCCTTCATCAGGAATGTGGGGTGGGTGGAAGAGGGCAGAGAGATAAATGGGGGGTGGGGGGAGCTGGTGCTGGGAGGAAGGTAGCTTGGAAGGCGACAGCTAGATGAAGGTGGGTGATGATAGTGATAGGTCAGAGTGGAAGGTGGATTTGATACTTGGGAAGGTAGATGGACGGGTAGGACAGTTCAAGAGGGCGGTGCTGAGTTGGAGGGTTAGATCTGGGATAAGGTGGAGGGAGAGGAGATAAGGAAACTGGTGAAATTGTCCTTGATACCGTGTGTTTGGAGGGTCCCAAGGCAGAAGATGATGCATTCTTCCTCCAGAAGCCAGGTGGCTAGAATTTGGCAGTGGAGGAGGCCAAATGCTTGCAGGGCTTTGGCGGAGTGGGAGGGGAGTTGAAGTATTCGGCCACAGGGAAGTGGGGTTGTTGGGTTTCTGTGTCCAAGAGTGTTCCCTGAACCTTTCTGTAAGTTGACATCCTGTCTCGCTAATGATTACGAGACAGGAGCAAAGGACTGACTAGAAGAGGTGTTTGGATGCACAGGACGTTCTCTGCCTGATGTGGTAGGATCCTTTGGGGCCTTGGGTGGAGGTGAGGAGGGAGGTGTTGGCACAGGTTTCATATCTCTTGCTGTGTCAAGGGATGGTGTTGGGAGTGGAAGGTGGCTTGGTGGGGTCGTGTGGACCTAACGAGGGAGTTGTGATGGAATTGTCTCAGCAGTATGATGATAGGGGTAGGGAGCGAAGTATATCTCTGGTATTGGGGTCTGACTGTTGGTGGCAGAAATGGCGGAGGATGATGCGTTGTGTCCTGAGTTTGGTGGGATGGAAGGCGAGCACCAAAAAGGTTCTAACTTGTTGTCCTTGGAAGGGTGGAGTGCAAGGGCGGAGGTGTGGGAAATTGAGGAGATGCACGAAACCACCCTCCTGCAGCCTCTTCAATGCTACCTGTCCCTCTGTCTATGTTTTCACTGTTTGAAAGCTTAGCCAGAACGCCGTCAGTTCCTTCATATAGATAATGAATGCACAAAGTAAAAAGTTGTGGTCCCAACACTGAGTTTTGTGGAATACCACTTGTCACTGGTTGCCATCCTGTGAAGAACACTTTTATCCCCACTCTATGCTTTCTCTCAGCCAGCCAAACTTCTATCCATGCTATCACCTTGCCTCTAATACCATGGCCCATACCTTTCTCAATAGCCTCATGCATGGCACTTTGTCAAAGGAATCTTGAGTGCAGATGTTTAACATCTATTGGTTCTCCTTGATCTAATCTGCTCATTACTCCCTCACTGTTTTCTAGCCGGTTTGGCAGGACTCATCTCCCCTTGATGAAACTATGCTGACTCTGTCCTATTTTACCAAACACCTCCAAGTATCAGAAATCCCATCCTTCACGATGGATTCCAGGATGTTACCCACAACCAACGTTCGGCAAATCAGTCTGCAGTTTTCCATCTTCTACCCAACTCCCTTATTAAACGGGGTGTCATGTTAGCAATTATACAGCCACTTTGCCCTTTCCTGATTTTAGTCATTCCTGAAAGATTACCACTTACTCTTGCACTAACTCTTCAGCTATCTCCCTTACAAGGCTGGGGTGTAATCCAACTGGTCCAGGTGAGCTATCCACATTCAGACCATTCCGTTTTCTAACATGCTCTTCTTGGTGATGACCACCATATTCAGGACTGCCCTCTCACTCTCGTCAATTCTTGAGAAATTACTTGTGTCTTCCACCGTGAAGACTGATGCAAAGTTCCTCAGCCATTTCTTTGTTTCCCACTACCGCCTCTCCAGCATCATTTTCCAGTGGTCCATGTTCACTTTTACCACTCTTTTGCACTTTATATATCTAAAGAATCTCTTAAAGTTTCCTTTATATTAATGGTTAGCTTATCCCCATAATTAATCTTCTCCCTTCTTATTTATTTTTCCTTGCCTTCTGTTGGCCCCATTCTCCCGTTTCCCTTTGCCCTTCACATTGCTTGCGCTTTTACTTATACAAAATCCCTGACTTCTCTCATCAGCCCTGGTTGCCTCATCCTCCCTGTACCATACCTTTATTGCTCAGCATGTATCTCTGCAGTGTCTCCTGAATTAATCTTGGAATTTTCTGCCATTACTGTTCCGCTGTCTTTCCTGCTAGACCCCTGTCCCGGTCAATTCTACCCAGTTACTCCCTTGTGCCTCTCCAGTTGCCTTTATTCAACTGAAACACTGTTAACTCTGATTCTATTTTCTCTCTCTCAAATTGCAGAATAAATTCAACAATGTTCTAATCACCGCTTCTGAAGCTTTCTTTCACCTTAAGCTCCCTTATCTAGCCTGCGTCATTAAATCCGGTGTCATCTGTTCCAGAGTGGGCTTCACCACATGATGCTTCAAAAAGCCATCCCATAGACATTCCTCAAATTCCTTTTCTTGCGATCCACTCCCAACCTGGTTTCCCATTCCACTTGCATATTGAAATCCCCCAATGATCTCTGTAACTTTGTCTTTCCAACAGATCTTTTCTATCTCCTGGTGTATCTTGTACCCCAGCTCCTGACTACTCTTTGGAGGCCTGTGCAAGTCTCCAACTGTGGTTGTCTTACCTTTGTGATTCCTCAATTCTACCCAGGCAGATTCTACACCATCTGACTTTACTTCCTTTCTTAATATTGATTTAATTTCATTTCTTATTAATAATGTAAACCCACTCCCTCTGCTACCTATCTTTTCGATAGGATTAGATTAGATTAGATTACTTACAGTGTGGAAACAGGCCCTTCGGCCCAACAAGTCCACACCGCCCCGCCGAAGCGTAACCCACCCATACCCCTACATCTACATTTACCCCTTACCGAACACTATGGGCAATTTAGCATGGCCAATTCACCTGGCCTGCACATTTTTGGAGTGTGGGAGGAAACCGGAGCACTCGGAGGAAACCCACGCAGACACGGGGAGAACGAGGATATATGTCCTTGAATATCCTGATCCCCTTGCAACCACTTCTCTGTGATGCCCATCACGTCATACCTACCAATTTCAATCTGTGCCACAAGCCAATTTACTCTATTCCTTATACTGCGTGCATTCAGATATAACCCCTTCAATCTTGTATTAACGGTTCCTTTTCTCATTGTTATTTGTTTGTCCGGTGTGCTTGAAGTCTGATTGCTTACGCTTTCCATACACTCTGTCTTATTTGCGTCTGTGCTGGAGATTTTAATAAACTTTCTGAGCTCTGTACATTTACCTCCTCTTTTCTAAAAATAAAGGGACAAAAAACAAGCTTTTCCGTACATACCAAAACATGAAAACTACAAAGATGCAAGCTTGTTAAAACATACTTACGATGTGGAGCTATATTAATTGAAATGTGAATTTAAAAACCACGGACGAGTTTTTCAACCTTTATCAGTCATTATTTGACCGACAGCTGAGATGCTGATCTCCCCCGTGTCAGTGATCCCCCTCATTGAGAATCTCTCGCCCTGTCTCTCACATCGTGTCTAGAGGGATTACAAGTTCCTGTTGGCCCAGAATATTTAAATTAATTCACCTTCTCCCTGGAACTAATCTATTGTTCTTTTGGATCCTGTTCAGGGTCAGCAACCCGGTTCTGTGATATTATTGGCGATAAATGATCTGGGATGACACCATAGTGCTCACAGGGTACGGACCAGACAAAGGGCTTGCAGTCTGTGGGAGTTTCTAAATGAAATTTCTGTGTATTTCTCCTCATGCTGTCTTCTGATATAACTTCAGACTCGTCTGACACCCTTTGTTCTCACTCACTCTGTCGCTCCATTTTCTCTCCATTCCTTTTCTCTCTCTTCACTTCCTTTTTTCTCTGTTATTTTTTCTCTCTCTCACGCACACACACACAGACACGCACACACATTCTGTTTTCTCTGTTGACAAATTGTGCTTTTGGACAGCTCGTCGATGAACAATGGGCTAAATGGCCTCCTTCAGTGCTCTATCAATTCTGAAGTTCTCTGACCCACAATAAAGACTTCAGGTGCCTGGAGAGACACATTGGTACTGCGAAGGACACAGTGCAGAATCATCCTTTATCACTTCCTGCTTTCTGATATGCAACGGCCTTGAAATATCAGTTCAAAAAAAGATAGAAATTCGAGCAGTTGGGAGAACGTTCACGAGATGATTTTGCTGTCAGGATTTAACAAGGAGTTCCCTCTTACAAAATTGGATTTGCCTGATAGCAGCTCCTCCCAATTGACACGTCCGAGGTCTGTCTGATGCTGACATAATGTGCTTTCTGCCAATTCAGTAGATTCCCACAAGGTCCTGACATATCCGTGTTCATAGCTATCTTAAATCTGAAGGAACTGTGACCACTGTTTCTAACATTATGTCCCACTGAAAGGTCAGTCACCTGGCCAGGCTCATTAGCCAATACGAGGTCCAGTATGGTTCTTCCTCTTGTTGGACAATCCACATACTGCTGCAGTTAACAAATTCTGCCCCGTCTAAGCCCCTTGCTCTAATGGACTTCCAGTCATTATTGGGGATATTAAAGTCACTCACGATGACCACTCTTTTTTTAATACACCTTTCCTTAATCGACATACATATCTGTTCCTCAATCCCTCCGTGGCTGTTGGAGAGATTATAGTAACGCAGTGCTTGTATCCATCTTATTTTTGAGCTTGACCCATTTTGCTGCAGTGGATGGTCCCTCCTGTATGTCCTGTTCACGTGCAGATGTAGCATTCTTCCTGATCAGTAAAACAACTCATCCACCTCTTTTAGCTTCTTCTCTATCTCGCCTAAATCAATGAAACCCTGGATACTTTGAACGGCCAGTCCTTTCCCTCTCTCAACCAAGTCTCTGTAAAGCCGCAACATCATAGTCCCATGTATGGATTCAGGCTCCCAGTTCATCGTCCTTACCCACAACAATTCTTGCATTGAAATAAATACACTTCAGCCAAACTCCATCAGATCCTGACCTGATATTTGTTTTGAGTTTCCCTGATGTAAATTCCTCCTCGTCTACTCTCTGGTAACAGGAGATTACAAAGGACTGTCAGTAAAGTGGAAAATATTGTAAACAGACAATTTCAGTTTCCTCCCTTGTCCCTTCAATCTGTACATTGCATCCCACACTGTCCAATTCCAATAAACTGCTGGTTAATTATTTTGCTTCAAACAAACGTCTCCAGCCTCTCTCTGCACATTCTTCAACTCGCTCTGGACCCATTGGATTGATAGTTTTCTGATCCCTCTCTCAACCAAATCTCTGTAATATTTGTCTCATGGTTATATATATTCATCTGTCTTGACTGTCTCACTGCTCACATTAAAATCAGCACACTTCTGACTTCCAGTCCCATTGTGTTCACTCCCCTCTGCAAGTTTGTTGTTGGTCTTAGCTGTACTGGGATTTGTCTCCAACTGCTCTTCAGTCACTGTGCTTGTGGACGTACTGCTCTGGCTCCACCCTCCCTCCCCCACCACCACACTAGTTTAAAACCCCCTGAGTGACAATAACAAACCTGCCTGCCAGGAGATTGCTGCCGGTTCACGTCATCACGTCCTTCTTGTGTATTTCATAAAGACCCGGGAATCCCAATGACCCACATATCTGAGATTGCTGCCAGTTCAGCTGCATCCCATCCTTCTTGTGCAAATCCTACCTACCCGGGAATCCCAATGATCCACATATTGGAAGTGCTGCCTACCCTACCAGTTCTTTGGCCATGTTTTTAACTTTACTACCTTCCTATTCCTAACCTCATTGGCACGTGGCATAATCTAGTCTCCCCAACATTCAAATATGCTTTCAGCACAACTCCAGCAAGACCTTTACTTTAAAATGGGTAGACTTGACAATAAAAACTTAAGTGTAATCTCATTAACCAGGAACGTGGAGCCCAACGAATCGTTGTAATGATCATAAGATCTGATATCTGTCACCTCCACCACACCTGTGTGACAAGATATACTTATGGAGCATCTATTTGTACATGGACGAGGATAAACAGAAATTAGTCCAAAAGACCTCAATATGTCATAACAGATGGGTGCCCGTCAGCCTGTTTACTCTGCTTTGCTGTTCAATTGGATTTTAGCTATTCTGTTCCTTTGAATGGCTGGGTCTTTAACCCGGATCCCTAGCGCGTCAGAAAGTGCCCAGTGTGTTTGTGCGCTCACTGCGTAGGGAGCATCCAGTGCCAGGCGATGGGGTGTGGATAATCCCGGGGTGGCTCAATGACAGGCTGCATGCAGTGACGGATGGACTCAGGGATTGAGAGAGACAGAGTAGGTAATCAGGGACATGCACTCACATATGTAGCTGGGCAAGATTCCCAAACACTGAGGAAGCCTGAGGACCAGAGCCACTTTTACAATAAACCCGTCATATTTGCAGCAATTCTCCATCAAACACAAGCAAATATACTGTAGATGGCAGAAACCTGAAACAAACACAGAAACATATTGTGGAGAGAGAAAAGAGGCAATTCTCCCAATGCAGAGATTGCAAAATCTCCAGAAAGACACGGTCCAGAGATTGGAATTGAACCCGTGTCCCTGGCACTGTGAGGCAGCAGTGCTGTGTCACCACGCTATCCAATGATGGACAACAGGATTAGGACAGTTACATTCGATTATTTTCGACAGTTAGTTAACAGGAATGCTCTCACGCAGCCTATCTAAGATTGGGAAGCCTTTATACAGCAGCAGAGGACAATTCAAGAAGCAATAAAGTGATGAACGCGAAACATGTAAGCTAGCTTGCTTTTGAAAAGGAGATTGCAGGAGTTTTGTTAAGATATATAAAAGGGGAGAGTGAACATTGGACAATGAGAAATTGAGGATAGCTGCAGAGAAATGGAAAACAAAGAATTGGAGAATGACCTGAATAGGTACTTTCTGTCAATCCTCACAATGGTAGTTACTATGAACATTCCAGAACTTAAAGCGAGTCAAGGATGAGGAATGGATGTAGTGATCAGCGCTGAGAAGAAGGTACTGGGGAAGTTGCAATGTTTGAAAATGGATAAATCACACAGACTGGATGGATAACAGCTAAAGTTCTGAAGGAATTAGCGGAGGAGATTGTGAAACCTTTGGTCGTGACTGTTCAGGAATAAAAATCTTAATAATCTTATATGTCTCAATCAGATCCCCTCTCAGTCCTCTAAACTCAAGGGTATACAAGCCCAGTCGCTCCAGTCTTTCAGTATAAAGTAATCCCGCCATTCCAGAATTGACCTCGAGAACCTACGCTGCACTCCCTCAATATCTAGAATGTCTTTCCTCAAATTTGGAGACCAGAACTGCACACAGTACTCCAGGTGCGGTCTCACCAGGGCCAAAAATAGTTGACTGTTTTTGAATGAAGATATTTTGGCTGCTGTCAGGATGGTGGATAATATGACATTCAGTGCAGGATCACACATTAACTGGACTGTATTAATGTGGGGAGAGTTTATTCAAAACCTGGACCTCTCTGTCTCTGTCAATCGCCGTGGGGAGTGGGGGTTGGTGTGGGTAGGCATAACATCCTCAGAGGCACTTAAACTATCCAGAAATATGCATCCTGAATGAATCAAAAGTCAAGGAATTTATCGCCTTCTCATTGTCTGTTTCGAATATAAGGAGTGATTGGTCATCCCTCTCAGGGTTCAATGCAATCACCTCTTATTATCTCACAGCGCTACAGATCAACCTTTACTCACTCCTCATGGTGCCATCATCCCAGGGATTAATCCGGTGGGACTCTTGTTCATTCTCTCTGTGGTAAGGAGATCACTCCATATAAAGGAGATAAAATCTGTCCACAATACCCCAAACCCTGCCTCAATAACGCTCTCACAGTTGATCACAATAACTCCTTTCCCTCACTTAGCTGGCTCCATTTCCTTCATGTGACACAGGATACCATTCATTTACAATGCACAGCCACTGACGGGGAATTTAAACCATCCTTCCATCTGTAGGTCAGTATCAATAAAGCTAGCACCAGAGGTGCCTATCGAGATGGAAAACACTCTCGGAGACAGACTCAATCACAAAGATTACGTCTAAACGTGTGAGTAGCCACCTACCTGAATGTAATTCAGCTGCAGGAATATGGGATACAGGCAGAGGAAGGGGGTTATCTTTCCTTTTCATCTGCCCTCACGGGATGAATTCAGCCCCGGTCAGGCCAGCATGTTATGTTAACCTTGAACTGAGTGGCTGGTCAGCTGTTCGACAGGACAGTAAAGATTAAAACACAGTGCTGTGGGTTTGCAGTCACACAGAGACCTGACCAGAGAAGAATGACCCATTGCCTTCACTAAAGGGCATGAAGCAAGCCGATATCAACAGATTATAATTTTGTAGCTGTAGATTATGAGCCAGTGAAGTAACCATCATACACCGTCTTCCCATCTTTCGAATTCTGTGCAGAGAACAATGTAAACATCTCAAGTGCAATTATTTTGCAAACGACACATGGTAAGAATGGGCTTGAAACAGCTGTATGCGGAGTTTAACAAAGGCACAAATGATAGTTTATTCAGGAATTGTACTGAGGCTGAGGAGGAGACTGGGATTTCATGTTGGTGGTACTGGACAGAAATGGTCAGTGGGGAGGATATGGAAATATAAACTTGTGCAGGAGAAAACGAATCAAGGAAAATAGTTTGTTTCATCCTCACATATTGGTGTGTAATTTTTAAATAATCATTTGCTAGTTATAATATGTGAGGAATGGAATCTTTGATTGGAATTGAAAACATTGACTTGCAACTTTCCAAAATTTACATATCATGACCATCAATTCAGTTCACACCGTTTCACTAGACATATAGAGTGATTTACCAGGAACACCAAATATCGCAAGGATAGCATAGTAACCAGCTTGAATAACCATCAGTACATCTTCAATCTGCGATGCTAATGATATCCAAAGCTGGGAAATCCAGAAAATACCGGAGGATAATCTCCTGTCCATTGTTGGAAATTTCCATTTGAATGGTCTCAGATCTTGATCCATTGTTGGAACACTCCAGTGTACTCTTCCCAGATTCCGATCTCTCCTCCCTCTCTCCTTGAAGCTGCTGATCCCTGTTACTGGTGTGCTCCCGCTCATACTATGGGATTACACATTGAACACATTCCATTATTGATAGAAGACTGAAACTCTCTGGGGACCCATAGGATCCATGGAGACTTGTATAATCACAATCGTTGAACAAACAGCTTTAGCTAACCCCTCTCAATGTGATACTGTTTTACTAAAATTCAAAATAACTTTGAACACATGCATTCTGGATGTGAGATGTGAGTGTGACTGAAGGAAGGAATGCTGGAGATGACATATTATTTGTGTGTAATCATTCAGTCTGCCTTGGATATAGAGGTAATGCCAGAGGTTTAACTGAACATAAACATGCTTCTCTGCTCATAAATGGAGAAATAAATCCGATAATTACTGTTCGGTCATTGCAAAATCAGTAAAACATTGAGAGAAAATCTTCCGTCCGTGATCTGATGGCAACATGTGCCTAAGACAACGTGGGTTTATAACAATCAAACAGCATGCATATGTTAACAGAGAATTGTACGAGACAAATACAATTCAGATTATTCCAGAATCAGAGAGGGCAAGCGTGAGTGTTGATGTTATCGATGTTAAGGAACTGTGATGAAGTATCATTTACTGACTTCAATTACGTTGTGATTATGACATTGGGGAAAAGACAGAAGATGAAGAGGACTGGGGACATGGGTGTTCAAACTGGGAAGAGGAACATTGCTGTTCCCTAGTTAAAAATATTCGAAAGTTACACTTTATAACTCACATGAAGAACAGATTCCAGGATACATCTACAATGTGAAATTAGCAGAGACAATATTAATGAAATATATTTTAAAAATGCAAAATACTGGGACAAAATGATTTTCTATCCAGACCAAAATATGCAAAGTATAAAGAGATAAGTTTGTTAAAATACACTCCTGATATTGAGTTATATAAATTGAAATGCGGATGTGAAAACTGGAAAAGTGATGTGCAAACTGTATCAATCATTATTTGATCCACAGCGGAGATGTTGATTTCCTTTCTGTCAGTGATCACCCTCACTGAGATTCTCTGGCCAAGTCTCTCACATAGTATCTGGAGGTGGGGTGGGAGTGTTGGGTGGGGTTATCATTTCCTGCTGCTCATGGCACAGTTTATTTGTTTTAAAAATCCACCTTCACCATATAACTAATCTACGGTCTTTTGGGTTCTGTTTAGCGGTCAGTATCATAGCTCTGTGATATTATTGGAAAACAATGATCTGGGACGACAGCCAGTATCAGCAGAGTGGTCACAGGAAATGGCACACAGACAAAGGGCTTGCAGATCAGAGGAATTTCTAAATAAAACTTCCAACTTCTGTCTGTCCGTATTTATCTACCCTCATGCTGCCTTCTGATCTATCTGACTTCACTCTCATCTAACACCTCTTCCTCTCCCACTCAGTCAGTCTCTCCACTTTCTATCCTCTCTCAGTTTATCTCCACTCACTTTCTGTTCCCCGGGTTAGTTCTCACTCACGCCATCTATCTCCACACGCTATCTCTATCTCCAGTTGTGCAGTTGAAGAGCTTGTGACCCCACAATGGGTTGACTGACCTCCATCGGTGTTATAATAATTCGGCAGTTCTCTGATCCACAATAAATACTTTCGGTGCCTGGTCAGGTAAGCTGGTGCGGTGACAGGTACAGTGCACAATCACCCATTATCTCTTCCTGTTCTTCTCTGATGTACAGCTGCCTTGAAATGTCTGTGCAAACAAAATAGACTGAATGAAATTCGAGCGGTCCAGAAGACGTTCATGACGGTGTATTTCAATTAGGATTTAATGAAGGATGAGATTCTAGAAAAACCTAAGCAATGAAAGAAAAACAGGGCAACACAAGAAATAGCACATGAATACAACATGTGGCACCAATTAGGCCTCATGGTATTATCGCTAGATTATCAATACCGAAAATCAGCTCTTGTTCTGTGGACCCAGGTTTGAAACCCGCCACTGCAGAAGGTGGAAATTCAACTCAATATTTTTTTTAAAAAGCTGGAATTAAGAATCTACTGATGAGAATGAAATCTTTGCCGATTGTCAGAAAAGAAAAACCATTTGGCTTACTAATATGCTCCAATGAAGTAATCTTGCATCCTCACTGCAGACCCAAAGCAATGTGATGACTCTCAGTCACGCTCTGAAATGGACTAGCGTGTCATTCAGTTATACCAATTGCTACAAAATCTCAAAGAAATGAAACCAGGTGGACCAACAGTTATCGATCTGACCACCGAAAACGTCAGCTGGAAACATCACTGTCAGACCTGCAAAGTCCTCCTTACTCACACCTGAGGGCTAGTGCCAATATTGGAACAACTGCCTTACAGACTAGTCAAGCAACAGCCTGACATAGTCATGCTCATGAAATTATAACGGACAGAAATACACCAGAAACCACCATCACCATGACTGGATATGTCCTGGCCAAAGGTCAGGACCAATCGAGCAGGTGGGGCAGCTCAGTGCGATGCATTCTGGAGGTAGTTGCTCTGCGAGTCCCCAAAATTAACACCAAACCCAATGAATTCCCATGGCTTTAGATTAAACGTGGGCAAAGCAGCCTTACTGATTAACATGTAACGTCATTCCTCAGCTGGATCAGTACTCCTCCATGTTGAACAACACTTGGAGAAAGCACTGAATGTGAAAAGGGCACAACGTTTATTCTCGCTGAGGAATTTCAAAGTCAACCACCAAGAGTGGTTTGGCAGCACCACTACCGATCACGCTGGTCGGATCCTAAAGGACATATCTACTTGATTGCGTCTGCAGAAGGTAGTGAGGGAATGAACGAGAGGGAAAAAAACATACCTGACCTCATCCTTACCAATCTACCAACTGGAGATGCATCTGTCCATGACAGCATCGGTAAAACTGACCAACGCACTGTCGTTGAGGAGACACAGTCTCACGGTCACATTGAGAATAAACACTATAGTGTTGTGTGGCACTATCACCATGCTAAATGGCACAGACTTCAAACAGATCTAACAACTCAAGACTGAGTATCCATAAGATGCTGTGGTCCAACAACAGCAGAAGAACAATACCCCAGCACAATCTGTAATCTCATGGCGCAGTATATAAACCACTCAATCATTACCATCAAACCAGAGGATTATCCCTAGTGCAATAGAGAGTGAAAAAATGAGAAATAAACTGCTCAAGTATGTTCTGTACATAAAACTCAGGACAAATTCAAACCAGCCAAATACTGCCTCATCAGTCTACCCTCCATCATCAATAAAGTGATGGAAGGACTCATCAACAGTGCTATCAAGCAGCACCTGCTCAGCAATAACATGCTCAGTGACGCCCAGTTTGGGTTCCACTGGGGACACTCAGCTCCTGACCTCACCACAGTTTTTGTTCAAACATAGAAAAAGAAACTGAATTCCATCACTTTAAAATCCAGGCTGCATTCTTTCAAATGTGGCATCAAGGAACCCAAGCAAAAAGGCTATTTCGAGCACGTATTTCATTACTGGAGTTATACCTGACAGATAGGAAAACGGTTATTGTTGTTGGAGGTCAGTCATCTCACTTCCAGAATATCTCTGCAGTAGTCCCTCAGGATAATGTGGACGTAGGTTTGCTCCATGAGCTGGAATGGTCATTTTCAGATGTTTCGTCACCATACTAGGCAATATCTTCAGTTGCCCTCCGGATGAAACCTAGAACTAAACACCTTCTGTTGCTTGATCAATGGCCTTCTCTCCATCATAAGGTCAGAAGTGGGGATATTCGACGATGACTGCACAATGTTCAGCACCATTTGCAAATGCTCAGTTATGGAAGCAGTCCATGCCTAAAGGCAACAGGATCTGGACAATATCCAGGCTTGGGCTAATAAGTGACAACTAACACTGGCACCACACAAATGCCAGACAATGACTATCACCAATAAGAAACTATATAACCACTTGGTATTCAGCAGCATGTTTGTCACTAAATTCCCCTCCCCACCACACTATCAATACACTTCGGTTTACCTCTGACCAGAAACTAAACTAGACTCACCACATAAATAAATGAGCAGATCAAAGGCTAGGAATATCGTGCGTTTAACTCACCTCTTGTCTTCCCAAAGCATGCTCATCATCTACAAGACACAAGTCTGGTGTGAGATGGAATACTCCCCAGTTGCCTGAATGAGTGCAGCCACAATGACACTGAAGAAGCTTGACACCATCCAGGACAAAACAGCCCAATTAATTGGCACCACATCCACAAGCATTCACTCCATTCACAACCTATGCTCAGTAGCAGCAGTATGTACTATCTACAAGACAGCCCCTTTCAATCCTACAATCACTTCCATCTTGAATGACAACGGCAACAGGCTTTGGCGAACACCACCACCTTCAAGCTCCCTTCCAAACCAGTCAACATCCTGAGTTGGAAATATATCACCATTCTTTCACTGTTGCTGCGTCAAATCCCTGGAATTCCCTACCTCGTAGCATTGTGGATCAACTCACAGCAGGTGGACTGCACCGGTATAAGAAGGCAACTCAGCACCACCTTCTCAAGAGGGTAACTAGGGACGGAAAAGAAATGGTGGGTCCATCCAGCGATTCCCATAACCAAAAAAAAAGTTTATAAAGTTCCAAGTTGAACACCTCGATGTAACATGTTTTCTGATTTGAACATGAACAGGAAAGCAGTGTTTCTGATACTGAACATTTTCGACCTTTCTGTTATTAGAAAGGTGTTCAGTGTTCCATGGCATATTGTTGCTGAGTGCTGTGATAAATTGCACCTGTTTTATTAAATGCAATATTAGTGTAACAGAATCGATCCTTCAAAAATACCAGACTGTAAATGACAATCATCGTCGAGACAATGTACTCCCGCCAGATGAGACTCACAGATAGCAGCTTATATTCAACATCTTATTGTGCTACTGCTTAACACTGAATCCTCCCATCGTCCATAATATAGGGGTTACCATTGACCAGAAGGTGAATTCAATTCAAAACACAGATACAACGGCTAGAAGAGCAGGTCTGAGATTTACAATTCTGCACTGAATAATAGACTGTATGACAATACAGGCATGCTATATAGCAATAGATTTAGGCCATTCAGCCTATCTCTTCACTCTGAAACTGTCTCATTTTGTCATAGTCTCTAAGACTTGTGGAAATATCTTCTATACTCTAACTGTATCAATCTTTGCAGTAATCGCTCAATTAAAATTAATTGCGTCCCCCCCCCCCCCCCCCCATTCTTCTAAATTCCATTGTGTACGGACATGGAGTCCTCAACTGCCGCTCATATGACAAGCCATCATTCCCAGGATAGATCATGTCCAACACCTGTAGATCCTTCCCCAGAACAGCTCACAATACTCCAAATCCCGCCTGTCCATAGTCCATTACATTCTCAGCAGTATGTCTCGGCTCTTGTATTCTCACTCTCTTGAAATGAATGTTTACATTGCATTTGCTTTCCGAACTGCCAACTGAACCTGTGCATTAACCGTAAGAGAGGACGATGACTCCAAACTCCTTTAGTGCTTCAGATTTCATGAAGCCTTTTAGAACATAGTGTCTGCCTGTATTCCGCCTACTGAAGTGCATAATCTCACATGTTCCCATATTGTGTTCCATCAGCCATGTGTTTTCCCAGTGTCCTAAACTGTCCAAGTCTTTCTGCAGCCTCCCCACTTCCTTCATATCACCTGCCCATCCAGTCATCATTGTATCATCTGCAAACCTAGTGAAACTGCCGTCAGGTCCGATGGTTCGTATAAATGGTACTTCTTGACTCCCTAAGGACTATCCATCATTGAAAAGGCACAACACTCAAGATGCTTGACTCCATTGAGGTTAAAGCAGCATGACTGGAATTACACCTGCAATGCCTTCACTGCTTGCACCACTGGCACCGACACCCTGCTCACTATTTTATTTTGAATTTATCGCATTATGGTGACACAGAACTTGATGGCACACGATCCCAGTCTATTAATGGCAATCTGTCTCAATGCTGACTGTGTGGTGCTCACACCAACGAATGTCATTTTGTGTTGAAGACGACAGAGGGAGGTGTGGGGAGGGGATGTCGATCATAAATGACGGTGTGACTGTCACTGAGTGCTGACACCGGCCGCGAAAACCCAGATGCACCTGTGTCTGTTGTCACCGCTGCAGGCAAGGTCAGCTTTTCAGTGAGTCAAATCAAAGAAAGTGATGGGCCTGGAGAGTGTTCCTGGCTGAGCACTCAGATCCTGTTTGTACCAACTAGCAGAGGTATTCACATACAACTTTAGCCTCTCCCTCCAGAAGCCGAAGTCCCAACCTGATTCAAGAAGGCTATCATCATCTTCGTGAGAAAGCACATGGAACATGCCCTTATAGACGACCATCCAGTGGCTCTGACCTCAATAATCATGAAGTGCTTTGAGAGGCTGGTTATGGCCGACACCAACTCCAATCTCCCAGCCTGACCTGCTGCACTACAATTTCCCGACTGATGTAACGGGTGCACAACAGATGCCATATCCGAACCTGAACGCATCACTGGAAGATCTGGACAACAAGGACACCTACACCAGACTCCTGCTCATTGACTAAAGCTCCACCTTCAAAATCATTATCCCTTACAGACGAATCAAAAACTCTGAGACCTTGGTCTCTGTTCCATCCTCCGCAAATGGCTCCTCAGATTTCTGACCCACAATCGTGAAGATAGGTTAAAACCACCTCCTCCACAATAACAATGAACACTAGAGCTGCTGAAGGATCTGTTCTCAACACCCGACAATACTCCCTGTACACCCACGGCTGTACCCTCAGCACCTTACTGTACTCCCTGTAGAACCACGGCTGTACCCTCAGCCCACTACTGTCCTCCCTATACACCCATGGCTGTGCCCTCAGCACCTTACTGTACGCCCGTTACACCCACGGATGTGCCCTCAACCCCCTACTGTATTCCCTGTACACCAACGGCTGTGTCCTCAGCCCGCCACTGTCCTCCATGCACACCCAAGTCTGTGCACTCAGCCCCTTATGGTACTCCAGGTACACCCACGGATGTGACCTCAGCCCCTTAGTGTGTTCCCTGTACACCTATGGCTGTGCCCTAAACCAACTATTGTACTCTTTGTAAACCCACGGTTGTTTCTGCAGCCCCCTAATGTCCTCTTTGTACACCCACGGCTGTGTCCTCAGCCCCCTATACACTCCCTGTACAGCTACGGCTGAGTTTCCAAATTCCAAACAACGCCAGCTAAAAGTTCGCTGATGACATCACTATAGCAGTATGGATATTAAACAACAACGCGTCAGAATCAAGAAAGGCGATAGAGAGCTTGGTGGCATGGTGTATTGATAATGACCTCTCTCTCTAATCCGGCAAATGTAAAGGACTGATCACTGACTTTATGAAGAAAGGAGGGGAACACACCCCATCGAAATCAACCGTTTGAGGGATTGCAAAGCAACAAGTCCCTCGGAGTGATGATAACTCACAACCTGTCCTGAACTTCTCACATAGGTTCGATGGCCGGGAAGGTTCAACAATGCCTCTCCTTCCTGAGGTGATACAGGAAAATCAGCTTGCACTACTTCTGCAGATGCACCATTGAGAGCGTATTGTCCCGGTGGATAACAGCCTGGTACTGCAACTGCTCTACTCAGGATTGTTAGAAACTACAGAAGTTTGGGTGCACAGCTCTGACCAACACAGACTCTAACATCCCAACCATTGATTCCATTTACATGGCTCGTTGCCGCAGAAAGGCTGCCAACATCTACCCCAGATTACTGACGGAAGGGAGACAGGAAATATCTGGGGAATTAACAGATATCTTTGTAGCATCCTTGAACACGGCTGAGGTCGCGGAAGACTGGAAAATTGTTAAACCCCTTGTTTAAGAAAGGTAGTAGGGATAATCCAGTCAATTATGGACTGGTGAGACTGATGTCAGGGGTAGGGAATCTGCCAGAGAAGATACTGAGGGATACGATCTACTCTCATTTGGATGAAAATAGTTTTATCAGTGATGGACAACATGGTTTTGTGCAGAGAAGATCAAGTCTTAACAACTCAATAGAATTCTTTGAGGAAGTGACAAAGTTGATTGATGAGGGAGATACTGTAGATGTCATGTACATGGACTTCAGGAAGGCGTTTGGTATGTTTCCCCTCGGTTGGGTTATGGAGTAAGTGAAAATCACATGGTGCACTAGCGACGTGGATAAAGAACTGGCTGGGCAACAGGCCGCAGAGAATAGTAGGGGGAGGGAGTTTCTCAAAATGGAGAACTGTGACCAGTGGTTCCATTTAAGATATTTCTGGAAAGATACATGAATGGGCAGGGAACAATGGGATACAGATCCTGAGAAAATAGGCGACAGGTTTAGATAGAGGATTTGGATCGGCGCAGGCTCGGACCACCGAATGGCCTGTTTCTGTGCTGGAATGTTTTGTTCTAACATTATCAAAGACCCATCACACCCCAGTAATGGTCTCCCACAACCTCTTCCATCAGGCTAAAAGATATGGAAGCTTTAAAACACTGAGCAGCTGGTTCATTAAAAGTTTCTTCCTGACTGTAATTAGACTGATGAATGTACTCTCTAATCTCAGGTCATACTGATCTGGTTCATGTTGATCTCGCCTAGCGCATGCTCTGTGCAGCGTAACCTACATGCCTCTCAGACATGTTTTACAGCCATCGTTCTGCACATCCTTGCTTACTATGATCAGCCTGTACACCTTGGTACAGGTCAAAGTAAATCCTCATCTTCGTCCCCCCAGCTCACTCCGAGCTCTCTCTGGTCCCCACCCACAGCACCTCCCATTCCCCATCCCCAGCTCACTGTGACCCCATCCCCAGCTCACTGTGACCCCATCCCCAGCTCACTGTGACCCCATCCCCAGCTCACTGTGACCCCATCCCCAGCTCACTGTGACCCCACCCCCAGCTCACTGTGACCCCATCCCCAGCTCACTGTGACCCCATCCCCAGCTCACTGTGACCCTATCCCCAGCTCACTGTGACCCCATCCCCAGCTCACTGTGACCCCACCCCCAGCTCACTGTGACCCCATCCCCAGCTCACTGTGACCCCACCCCCAGCTCACTGTGACCCCATCCCCAGCTCACTGTGACCCCATCCCCAGCTCACTGTGACCCCACCCCCAGCTCACTGTGACCCCACCCCCAGCTCACTGTGACCCCATCCCCAGCTCACTGTGACCCCACCCCCAGCTCACTGTGACCCCATCCCCAGCTCACTGTGACCCCATCCCCAGCTCACTGTGACCCCATCCCCAGCTCACTGTGTGCTTTGTGTCTCACTATTTCTCTCACACTGTCTGTTTCCTTTTCTCTGTCTTCTGTTTCTTTCCCTGAACTTACTATCTCCCCTTCTCCCTGTCCATGTGACTGTTTGTTTCTTGTTTTGTTTCCTTTCTGTTTCACTGACTGTCATTCTGTTTCCCTCGCTTTGTTTTCTCTCTCTCCTCATACGTGTCTGTCTAGTTCTCCCGCGTTGTGATGGTGATGGCTTCTCGATTGTTTCGAAGCATGTGATGGCTCTTTGGTTGGATGTTGGCAACATTGGTTAAATTTCAATTGTTGTCAAAACAGCAACCAGAACTTGGATATCCATTTAATAGCCAATTGTTACATCTAAATATTTTGGAACTGCCTTCTCCCACGCTGTGCATACTGGCAACTGAAAGCATTCTATTCATGTGCATAATAGTGTGACGGTAACAGCTCTTCCCAGGACCAGAAGAAACTACAGACGGTTGTGTGCACAGCCCAGACTATCATGGAAGTCAACCTTCCATCCATTTATACTTCTCATTGTGAGCCAAAGGCGGGCAACATCAAATATCTCTCCAAAACCGGTAATGATCTCCTATAACCTCTTCCAAAAGGGAGAAGATACAGAGGCTTGAAAACATGGAACAGCATGCTCAGGAACACCATCTTCCTTGCCTTAATTACACTGACGAATTGACAACTCTAACTTTTCAAATAATATTAATCTTGCGAAAGTTTACCTTGCTTTGCACACCTCGTGTGCAGCTGTCACCTTGAGTGCCTCACTCTGTGTAAGTGCCATTGAGTCTCAAGGTCTTCTCAAGGGCAATCAAATGAGTGAACTAATGCTGGCCCAGCCATCGATACCTATTTCGCCTTAATAAATTTAAGAAGATGACGACATTTAGCGAAGACAGACAAGTGGGATCAAATCGCTTTAAATGTGCTCTTAGATATATACAGTTTCCCTCGGTATCTGAAAGTAGAGTGTTCCTACAAAACCTTTCATAAGCTGATATGGCATAAAGCAAAGTAGCATCAATTTATGTGGGAAAAAATCATCTTTCTTGGTAGAAGTGAAAATCCTCTTCGGATTTCCTTTGGTTAGCGAAAACAGGACGTAATGGAGGTTTTTCAGAAAGGGAAGTGGAAAAAGCGAATATTTGAAAAGCAGGGTATACATGTACATACATGGGCATCATATTCAGGAAGATGGGAAAAGTCAAAAATAAATGAGGTGGATCTCACATTTTATTTCCATCCCATCCCATCATCATTCCCTTTGTTTGTTCTTTTTCTTCTATCTCTCACTTTCTCTATCGATTTAGCTCACTCCTCCTCCCTTTCAAAGCAGACTTCCCTGTCACCAGCATTATTCACACTATTTTCCAACTGGTTTCAGTTCAGGAAAGCTCCCAGCACTTTCTGTTCTTTGCTTCGCATTATTTATGCAATTTCAGATCTCCAGCATCTTCTTTTATTTGGTTTAAGCTTCAAATTTGTTATTCGATGGGAAGTCGGCATCTCTGCCAGGGCAGCATTTGTTAATCATCACTAATTGTCCTGATTGTGAGGCCATTCCACAAGTCAATATAAAAGCAAGCACATTGATATGGGTCTGAAGTCACACTTCACCCAGACCGGTTAGGAACATTAGACTTCTTTAAACTCATCAGTGAAACAGCAAGATTTTCAGACAAAATCTGGGTTTTATGGTTGTTTTTCGTGAAATGCACTTTATTCGAACTCTTATCATTTTTATTTAAGTTCTGGCATCAGCTGTGGTAGAACTTGAAACAAATCGCTTGAAACAATGTCTTTTGTTTAATAAGCTTTGCTCCTGAATTACATCCAGCGACATTCCTACTCTGATACATTGTCCTAATCATGAAGTAACATCCGAGACAAGAACAATTTTATGATTAAAATACTTGTAACTGGAAAAGTGGCCAGAAGAGAGCTTGAAACATAAAGTCTGAATTTTACCAACGTGCAGACAATGGTTTGTTCAGACACAGCACTGACGCAGAGATGGAGATTGGGGATATTATGAGCTGGTCGTGGACAGGGTTCGTGACAGAGAGAACACGAGACATAAATCAATTCAGGGCCAAAAGGGATCTG
This sequence comes from Chiloscyllium punctatum, assembly GCF_047496795.1. Lineage (NCBI taxonomy): Eukaryota > Metazoa > Chordata > Chondrichthyes > Orectolobiformes > Hemiscylliidae > Chiloscyllium > Chiloscyllium punctatum. The sequence goes on from NC_092742.1 coordinate 114,351,553, forward strand.
AGATTGTCCACAGTTTTGTTCTCAGATGTTTGTAAGGGAGTGGTCTGTATTTCAGATGAATGGAGACTGCAATTTGAATTGAAGATAATAGTTTCTTTCTTTGACAAATATAGATAACAGCAATTGCAATGAAGTTCAAAATTGTTTATGGGATTAATGAATGGACAGAGGTAGAAAACACCAACAATAGCGAGAATAGGTGAGTAGCACACACTCCACTCCGCCCAAAATAATGATCAATACCGCTAATATGCGATATGGTAGAAATTCCCACCAGAGAAAAATTTTGAAAAGTCCCAAGGAAAGCCTCCTCTCCATTGGTTTGATTATCCAGTCCATTATTCTCAGATTCAGATCTGTCCTCTCCACGTCTGTGCAGCTGCTGATCTTTGTTATTGTTGGAGCTGATGCATCTGCTCCTACACTGGGATAGCGCACTGAGTGAAGCCCCTCACCAATAGGAGAGGGAAACCCTCCAGTGACACAATGCATGAAGACTGACATCAATCACAGTCACTGAGGAAACAGTTCTCGCTTTCAATACAGCACATTCAGTTTACAATATAACTGGACTGGACTGGATGCTGACATTTTTGGCTATTGGTCACATCTCCCATCACGAATTGCTCTAGTGAAGTCAGTTGTGAGGGAGAATGATGGATGTTTTCTTATCGCAGGCTAGATGACTCTGCCCTGTTGTACGTTTGCAATGCTGTAACCAGCTTACCCCGAATCTCCGCCCCTCCACAAAAACAGAAACACAATCAGGATGTTGTTACTGTGCTGATCTCTCCTCCACGGGAAGAAACGCCAGCCAACACACTGTCACTGGATGCAGTTGCTCTGCACATCGACAGGAAGTGTGGACTTCTCCGAATGTTCCTCTCCCTGGTCTAATAAAGAAACGTTGGACCTTCCATCCATAATATGCTTGAGTAATTAATTTATACAAATGGACATTTTAATGCAGCTTTATTTGCTATAAAGCAGTATTTTTTACGCTTTTTCTCCTCAGTCCAAAACCAAAAGTCATTAAAACTTTTGAATTAATGAGTCACGTTTGGCTGGGAGATAGGGCGGAATGGGGGCAGTGGCTGGGGAGACTGCATGGGGAGTACGATGATATTCCACATGACATCAACACTCTTAACGTCAGATAGAATTAAATATAGTTCACAACAAGGATATTTTATATTTTATATACACACCATTTAATCATTGAGAATACAGATTGAGTAGGGTCACTGCACCTGACGCATTAACATTGATTTCTCTTCATAGCTACTGCCAGACCAGCTGAGCTTTCCCTCCAACGTCTGTTTTTGTTTGAGGTTGATCATATTGTTCATATCTTGCAGGATGCTTACAATTAAAAACAGATACTAATAACAAAATGTGCAGGGCTATGGGGACAATACAGGAGAATAATATTAGAGATATCGCTCATTCCAAACTGGAAGAGACAATGGGCTAAGCTTTCACCACCTTTGTTGTAATAATTCTATGTTATGCATTGAAAGCATTTGTAGAGTGGGGAGACAAGCTTGTTCAATGAAGGACACAGAATGTTCCATCATCAATAATCTATCCCTATTATTTCATGAAGTTCAGCTGCCTCTAAAATATATTTTAAAAAATAGATCTCCTGAGATTTATAGGATGTTCAGAAATGTTTTTACTTTCTATCTTAAAGAAGAAGCAGATTTCGGTTGTAATTCAGGTGTCACAGGAATACCAACTGTAAGAGAACGAGAAATGATGACATTGCCCAAATATTACCAAGTTCAATGTGTAGACCTGTCAAGAAACATGAAATATAGAGATAATGCAAACATGAAATATAAACAGAAATTGCTGGAGAAACAAAAAGATGAAGAAGCATCTGCAGAGAGCAACAGAATTGACATATTTCATATGATGTGACATTGTTCAGAAAAGTACTATTAGAATCAAAGGTTAATTTTTTGCATCTCTGCTCAGATGTTGCCAGAGTTACTGAGTTTCGCTCCAGCTTTTTTGATTTCTTTCTTCTTTCTGAACTGTGACAAAGTGTCTGATCTGGATGATAACAACAAAGTTGTTATCTCAGTTGAATCTTGAGTAATTTGTTATGGACATTAAATGAGAAATGACAAACTTCCTCTGTTTGACAGGGCTCTAAATATCGATGACGTATTTTATTGTGAGAACTTGCGATGAAAATGTTGAAACAAAACAGAAGTTGCTGCAACTGCTCAGTAGGCCTGGGAGCATCTGTGCAGAGAAATCAGAGTTAACGTTTCAGGTCCAGTGCCTCTTCCTCAGAACTGATGGTAATACGGAAAATGTTGGTTTCGATGCAGAAAAAACTGGATGTTGAGATTGGATGAGAAACCATCAGTATTCAAGAAAATCGGGATCTGGAATTCATTCAGATTTAAGAAAGGATTTCTTGAACTCTCTCTTCTATCGCTTTGTCCTTGTTCAGGTTGTACATGTACTATATATTTTTAAATCTCCATCAAGTGCAGACGACATGTTTTTTTTTCTCCCCTACTGTGGTGTTTCAATATTTTTGATTATTTTCCAGTATGTATTTGCTTCCAATTCAATGCGGATATGAGAATATGGCTTGACCTTCTGCAGTTTGCCCATAATATAGAATTTAATTGAATATTTATCCCCATCACACCCGTTGATTTAAACAAACAAGTCCACGTCCATCCTGCAGATGAAAACTTTCGTCAGCTCTGGCTATTGCAGGGAATGTTACAAAGAACAGTGCCACACAAAATGCTGATGTTCCAGCTCAAGATGCCAAACCCAGTTTATCCTAATTTATTTACAAGGTTTATAAATAAAACATGCAGAGGGGCGGAGTGTAAAAAGTGAATTCAACTCTGTGTAGAAAATGCTATTTTTGGCTCCCTCATAAAATGTGTGAATTACATCAGTCATAAATTCACCAAAATGGGGAAAGCAAGAAACTGGAATTGTCAAATAATCCTCTGAATAACATCTGGAGAACAGGAAGGAAATCACGGCTTGTTTGTGATATTCAGAAATGACGATTGTGAGAATGTGAAGGTGGGGAGCAGTGAAATGATGATCAATGTTGTGGATGACACAAAGATGGGCTGGGTGGGTCACAGTCAGGAGGGAATTGTTAGGCTATAGGAGGATATAAACAAATTATTCAGATAGCCAGATCAATGGCCTGATGAAATTTAACACCGATAAATTGGGAAGATGCAAGTCAGAGGTAACAAGACAAATAAGCACTCAAAGGTGAGTATGAAAGAGGAGCGCTAAATTTCCTCATTTTTTCTTTGCAGCAGGAACGGTTGAGGAGGGAATCTGGTACAGATGTACAAGAGCATAAGGGGTATGGAGAGGATGAACAGACAACAGCTGTTTTCCTGAGTCAAAGGATCAAAAAATAATGGACACACTTTTAAAGAGAAAGGGAGGGGTTTGAGAGAGAATTTGTGGAATGTGTTTCGAACCGAGAGGGTAACCTGAATCTGGAATGCGTTGTCTAGGAAGGTGGTTGAGGCAGGTAACCTCACAAACGTTTAAAAAGCCTTTGGATGTGCACTTGCTGGCACAGGCGTGATGAGCCTGTTTTTCATTGCATGATTCTTTGCAGTGGCAGCCATGAACACTCTGGTATATTCTGAAACAATAAGCAATGGCATTTGCTGCTTTGTTCCTTTGATGGTACTCAGTAAGTTTCTGTATTACAAAGCAGCAGCATCTCATGCAGCTTCAGCACTTACTCAACCAATGTCAGCCCAGCTATCTCTGGGAATATCCAGGGTAATTCACATGCTCTGTGCAAGCATTGGCCAACAACAGCACTGACACTATTCTAGCTGTTTGCCCCCATTATTATAGTTACAGCCATAATTTGAACACAGCTTTTCCTCCATTGTAATAAACACGTCTAGCAATAAGGATGTTGTTTTGCTGAAGCATAATAAATTATTTCCCAGGTATTCACTTTGAAAAACAGCAAGTTTTCCTGTGTTTTTTTCTGACAGTTGTTTCTCACAGAATTCCCCAACCCACCCTCTTTCCACTTTATCATTTTATTGTGCACTGTCTCTCTGCTCTCACACACCTCACTCCCTCACATCCCCCACACTCTACATCTTTATTTATTAATCCCTGAAAAACTTGCGCCTCATCTCTATAATTTATTCCAACTCCCAACTCACATTTTGGACTGATTTGATTCTTTCTCTCGGCATGGTCATGAGACTGGCCCTGCCTGATGTCCTATTCACCTCGACCTTCTGCTCAGTTCCTGATCTGCTGCTTTGGTTGTCTGCACGTTGGTAAAATTCAGACTTTATATTTCAAGCTCTCTTCTGGTCACGTTTCCAGTTACCCATGTATTTCAATCATAAAATTGTTCTTGTCTCGGACGTTACTTCATGATTAGGACAAGGTATCAGAGTAGGAATGTCGCTGGATGTAATTCAGGAGCAAACCTTATTAAATGAAAGACATTGTTTCAAGCGATTTGTTTCAAGTTCTACCACAGCTGATGGCAGAACTTCAATAAAAATGATAAGAATTGGAAAAACAACCAGAAAACCCAGATTTTGTCTGAAAATCTTACTGTTTCACTGATGACTTTAAAGAAATTCGATGTTACTACACGGTCTGGGTTAAGTGTGACTTCAGACCCATATCAATGTGCTTGATTTTATATTGGCTTGTGAAATGACCTCACAATCAGGACAATTAGTGATGATTAACAAATGCTGCCCTGGCAGAGATGCCGACTTCCCATGGAATAACAAATTTGAAGCTTAAACCAAATAAAAGAAGATGCTGGATATCTGAAATTGCATAAATAATGCAAAGCAAAGAACAGAAAGTGCTGGGAGCTTTCCTGACCTGAAAACAGTTGGAAAATAGTGTGAATAATGCTGGGGACAGGGAAGTCTGCTGTGAAAGGGCGAAGGAGTGAGCTCAATCGATAGAGAAAGAGAGAGATAGAAGAAAAAGAGCAAACAACAGGAATGACGATCAGCTGGGATGGAAATAAAATGTGAAATTCACCTCATTTATTTTTGACTTTTCCCATTTTCCTGAATATCTTGCCCATGCCGGTACATGCATACCCCGCTTTTCAAATATTCGCTTTTTGCCATATCCCTTTCCGAAAAACGTCCATTACGTCCTGTTTTCGCGAACCAAAAGAAATCCAAAGAGGATTTTCACTTATACCAAGAAAGATGATTTATTTTCCCACATAAATTAATGCTATTTCACTTTACTCCATATCAGCTTATGAAAGGTTTTGTAGGAACACTCTACTTTTAGATACTCAGTGAAACTATATATATCTAAGATCATGTTTAAAGCAATTTGATCCCAACTGTCTGTCTTTCATGAGTGTCATCATCTTCTTATATTTATGAATGGGATATAGGTATCGCTGGCTGGGCCAGCATTAATTCACTTATTTGATTGCCCTTGAGAAGACCTTGAGCCTCAATGGCACTTAGACAGAGTGAGGCACACAAGGTGACAGTTGCACAGGAGGTACTCAAAGCAAGAGCGACTTTCGCAAGATTAATATTATTTGAAAAGTTCGAGATTTCAATTCCCCAGTGTAATTAGGGTGGGGAAGAAGGTGTTCCTGAGCATACTGGTCCATGTTTTTAAGCCTCTGTATCTCCTCCCTTTTGGAAGAGGTTGCAGGAGACCACTACCGGTTTTGGAGAGATATTTGATGTTGCCAGCCTTTCGCTGACAACGGGAAGTATAAATGGATGGAAGGGTGTACTCCATGATAGTCTGGGCTGTGCACACAACCGTCTCTAGTTTCTTCTGGTCCTGGGAAGAGCTGTTACCGTCACACTATTATGCACATGAATTGAATGCTTTCAGTTGCCAGTATGCAGAGCACTGGGAGAAGGCAGTTCCAAAATATTTAGATGTAACAATTGGTTGTTAAATGGAGATCCAAGTTCTGGTTGCTGTTTTGACAGCAATTGAAATTTAACCAATAAACTTAAATTATGTTTAAGATACCAAAATACAAATGAGTTTATTTTATTGCCAACATCCAACCAAAGAGCCATCACATGCTTCAAACGAATAGAGACGCCATCACCATCACAACAAGGAAGAAATAGACAGACACATATAAGGAGAGAGAGAACACAGCGAGGGAAACAGAATGATCGTCAGTAAAACAGAGAAAGGAAACAAAACAAGAAACAAACAGTCACATGGACAGGGAGAAGGGGAGATAGTAAGTTCAGGGAAAGAAACAAAAGACAGAGAAAAGGAAAAGACAGGGAAACAGATAGTGTGAGAGAAATAGTGAGAGACAAAGCACACAGGGAGCTGAGGAGAGGGTCACAGTGTGCTGGGGTGGGGAATGGGAGGTGCTGGGGGTGAGAACCAGAGAGAGATCGGAGTGAGCTGGGGGGAGGAAGATGAGCATTTACTATGACCTGTAACAAGGTGTACAGGCAGATCATAGTAAGCAAGGATGTGCAGAACGATGGCTGTAAAACATGTCTGAGAGGCATATAGGTTACGCTGCACAGCGCATGCGCGAGGCGAGGTCAACATGCACAAGATCAGGATTATTTGAGATGAGAGAGTTCTTTCATCAGTCTAATAACAGTCAGGAAGAAACTTTTGATGAACCAGCTGCTCTGTATTTTCAAGGTTCCAGATCTTTTAGCCTGATGGAAGAGGTTGTGGGAGACGTTTACTGGGGTGTGATTGGTCTTTGATAATTTTAGAACAAAATATTCCAGCACAGAAACAGGCCATTCGATTGTCCAAGCCTGCGCTGATCCAAATCCTCTATCTAAACCTGTCGCCTATTTTCTAAGGATCTGTATCCATTTGCTCTCTTCCCATTCATGTATCTTTCCAGAAACATCTCAAATGGAACCATTGGTCATAGTTCACCATTTTGCGAAACTCCCTTCCCCTACTATTCTCTGCCTCCTGCTTCCCAGCCAGTTCTTTATCCACATAGCTAGCGCACCATGTGACTACACTTTCTCCATAACCTGACCTTGGGGAAAACATACCAAACGCCTTCCTGAAGTCCATGTACTTGACACCTACAGTCTCTCCCTCATCAGAGCTGAAAATGTGTTGCTGGAAAAGCGCTGCAGGTCAGGCAGCATCCAAGGAGCAGGAGAATCGACGTTTCGGGCATAAGCCCTTCTTCAGGAAGGGCTTCTTCAGGCCTGACCTGCTGCGCTTTTCCAGCAGCACATTTTCAGCTCTGATCTCTAGCATCTGCAGTCCTCCTCTCCCTCATCAGTCAACTTTGTCATTTCCTCAAAGAATTCTATTGAGTTGGTAAGACATGGCCTTCCCTGCACAAACACTTGTTGCCTATCACTGATAAGACTATTTTCTTCCAAATGAGAGTAGATCCTATCCCTCAGTATCTTCTCTAGCAGGTTCCCTACCGCTGACATCAGTCTCACTGGTCTATAATTGACTGGATTATCGCTACTACCTTTCTTAAACAAGGGGATTAACAATTGTCCAGTCTTCTGGGACATCAGTCATGTTCAAGGATATCTGTTAATTCCTCAGCTATTTCCTGTCTCCCTTCCCTCAGTAATCTGGGGTAGATGTTGGCAGCCTTTCTGCGGCAACGAGCCATGTAAATGGAATCAATGGTTGGGATGTTAGAGTCTGTGTTGGTCAGAGCTGTGCACCCAACCTACTGTAGTTTCTCACGGTCCTGAGTAGAGCAGTTGCCATATCAGGCTGTTATCCACCTGGACAATACGCTTTCAATGGTGCATCTGTAGAAGTAGTGCATGCTGATTTTCCTGTATCACCTCAGGAAGGAGAGGCATTGTTGAACCTTCCCGACCGTCGGACCTAAGTGAGAAGTTCAGGACAGGTTGTCAGTTACCATCACTCCGAGGGACTTGATGCTCTGCACTCCCTCAAACGGTTGATGCAGATGGGGTGTGTTCCCCTCCTTTCTTCATAAAGTCGGTGATCAGTCCTTTACGTTTTCCGGATTAGAGAGAGAGATCATTATCAACAGGTCATGCCACCAAGCTCTCTATCGCCTTTCTACATTCAGACGCGTTGTTGTTTAATATCCGTACTGCTATAGTGATGTCATCAGCGAACTTGTAGCTGGCGATGTTTGGAATTTGGAAACTCAGCCGTGGCTGTGCACAGAGTACGTAGGGGGCTGAGGACACAGCCGTGGTTGTACAGGGAGGACATTAGGGGGCTGCAGAAACGACCGTGGGTGTACAGGTAGTACAGTGGTTGGCTGAGGGCACAGCCGTGGGTGTACAGGGAACACACTAATGGGCTGAGACCACAGCCGTAGGTGTAGCTGGAGTACCGTATGGGGCTGAGGGCACAGACGTGGGTTTGCATGGAGGACAGTGGGGGGTTAAGGACACAGCCGTGGGTGTACAGGGTGTACAGTGAGGTGCTGATGGTACAGCCGTGGGTGTACAGGGAGTATTGTCGTGTGTTGAGGACACATCCTTCAGCAGCTTTAGTGATGATCATTATTGTGGAGGAGGTGATTTTACCAATCTTCACGATTGTGGGTCAAAAGCCTTAGGAGCCAGTTGCAGAGGATTGAACCGAGACCAAGGTCGTGGAATTTTGGGATTAGTCTGTAAGGGATAATGATTTTGAATGTGGAGCTTTAGTCAATGAGCAGGAGTCTGGTGGTGGTGTCCTTGTTGTCTAGATATTCCAGGGATGCTTGCAGGCTCGGGTATGGCATCTGTTGTGAACCCGTTACATCAGTCGGCACATTATAGGGCAGCAGGTCAGGCTGGGAGACTGGAGATGGTGTCGGCCATCAGCAGCCTCTCAAAGCACTTCATCGTCTGTAAGGGCACGTTCCATGTTCTTTCTCACTCACGAGGTTGATGATGGTTTCTTGAATCAGGTTGGGACTTCGGCTTCTTGAGGGAGAGGCTGAAGTTGTATGTGAATACCTCTGCTAGTTGGTACAAACAGGATTTGAGTGTTCAACCAGGAACACTCTCCAGGCCCATCAGTTTCTTTGATTTGACTCACTGAAAGATCGACCTTGCCTGCAGCGGTGACAACAGTCACAGGTACATCTGGGGCTTGATATTCCCTCCCCCTACCTCTCTCTGTCGTGTTCAACACACAATGACTTTGGTTGTTGTGAGCACCACACAGTCAGCATTGAGACAGATTGCCATTAATAGACTGGGATCGTGCACCATCAAGTTCTGCATCACCATAATGGGGGTAAATTCATTATAAAATGGTGTGCAGGGTGTCAGTGCCAGTAGTACAAGGAGTGAAGACTTTGCAGGTGTAAATCCAGTCAAGCCACTGCTTAAATCTAAATGGAGTCAAGCATCTTGAGCGTTGTGCCTTTTCAATGGTGGACAGTCCTTAGGTAGTCAGAAAGTGCCATTTACGTGAACCATCTGACCTGATGGATGTTTTGCGAGGTTTGCAGATGATACAATGATGATTGGATGGGCAGGTGATATTGAGGAAGTGGGGAGGCTGCAGAAAGACTTGGACAGTTTAGGACACTGGGAAAACACATGTCTGATGGAACACCATATGGGAACATGTGAGATTATGCACTTCAGTAGGCAGATTACAGGCAGACACTATGTTCTAAAAGGCTTCATGAGATGTGAAGCACAAAAGGCGTTGAGTCCTCGCCCTGTCTTACGGTTAATGCGCAGGTTCAATTGGCAGTTAGGAAAGCTCATGCAATGTTAACATTCATTTCAAGAGAGTGAGAATAGAAAAGCGGAGACATACCCCTGAGAATGTAATGGACTATGGTGAGACGGCATTTGGATTATTGTGAGCTGTTCTGGGGAAGGATCTACGGGTGTTGGACATGATTTATCCTGGGAATGTTGGCTTGTCATATGAGCGGCAGTTCAGGACTCTGTGTCTGTATTAAATGGAACTAGGAAGAATGGGGGGGGGGGGCGCATCTGATTGCAGTTGACCGACTACTGCAAAGATTTATACAGTTCGAGTATAGAAGACATTTACATTCGTCTTAGAGACTACGACAAAATGGCACAGTTTCAGAGTGAAGAGATCGGCTGAATAGCCGAAATCTATTGCTATATCTCATGCCCTTATGGTCATACAGTCGATTATTCAGTGCAGAGTTGAAAGGCTCAGACCTGCTCTTGTAACCCTTGTACCGATACGTTGATTTGACTTCACCTTCTGGTCAATGGTACCCCTTGTAATATGGATGGTGGGAGAATTCAGTGCCAGTCAGTAGCGCAGTAATATGTTGAATATAAGCTGCTATCTGTGAGTCTCTCTGATGATTGTCATTTTCAGTTTGCTATTTTTGAAGGATCGATCCTGTTAAGCTAATGTTGTTGAATTTAACAAAACAGGTTCAATTTATCACAGCGCTCAGCAACAATACGTCATGGAACACTGAACACCTTTCTAATAACAGAATGGTCTAAAATGTTCATCATCAGAAACACTGCTTTCCTATTCATGTTCAAATCAGACGACTTGTCCCATCAAGGTGCTCAACTTGGAACTTTTTACATTTTTTTTCGGATCTGAGAATCGCTGGATGGGCCCACCATTTCTTGTCCGTCCCTAGTTGCCCCCTTGAGAAGGTGGTGCTGAGCTGCCTTCTTGTACCGCTGCAGTCCACCTGCTGTGCATTGACCCACAATGCTATGAGGGAGGGAGTTACAGGGTTTGGACCCAGCAACAGTGAAAGAATTGTGATATATTTACAACTCAGGGTGTTGACTTGTTTGGAGGGGAGTTTGAATGTGGTGGTGTTCGCAAAAGCCTGCTGCTCTTGTCATTCTAGATGGAAGTGCTCGTAGGATTGGAAGGTACTGTCTGAGGATCTTTGAAGAATTTCTGCAGTGCATCTTGTAGATAGTACACACTGCTGCTACTAAGCATTGGTCATGGAGGCAGTGAATGCTTGTGGCTGTGGTGCCAATCAAATGGGCTGCTTTGTCCTGGATGGTGTCAAGCTTCTTTCGTGTCGTTGTGGCTGCACTCATTCAGGCAAGTGGGAGAATTCCATCTCACTCCTGACTTGTGCCTTGTAGATGGTGAAAATGCTTTGGGAAGACAGGAGGTGAGTTACTCACGCAGTATTCCTAGCCTCTGATCAGCTCTTATATTGATGTGGCGAGTCCAGTTGAAGTTCCGGTCAATGATAACCCCAAGTGTATTGATAGAGGGTGTGGAGTGGGGAATGTAGTGACAAATATGCTGCTGAATGCCAAGTGTTTATATTGTTTCTTACTGGTGACAGTCATTGTCTGACATTTGTGTGACGCGAATGTTACTTGCCACTTGTCATCTCATGTCTGGAGATTGTCCAGATCTTGTTGCATGAAGGCACGGACTGCTTCAGTATCTGAGCATTTGTTAATGGTGCTAAACATTGTGCAGTCATCGAATATCCACATTCTAACCATATGATGGAAAGAAGGTCATTGATGAAGCCACTGAAGATGTTTGGACCTAGGTTTCATCCGGAGGGCCACTGAAGATGTTACCTAGTATGGTGATGAAACATCTATAAATAAACATTCCAGTTCATGGAGCAAACCTGCATCAACATTATCCTGATGGACTACTGCAGAGATGTTCTGGAACTGAGATGACTGACCTCCAATAATAATGACCATTTTCCTATCTGTCAGTTATGACTCCAATAACAAGTGTTGGCCCGCGATACCCTTTTTGCTGGGGTTCCTTGATGCCACATTTGAAAGAATACAGCCTTGATGTCAAGGGCTGGAATTCAGTTCCTTTTTCTCTGTTTGAACTAAGGCTGTGAATAGGTCAGGAGCAGAGTGTCTCTGGCAAAGCCGAAAAGGGGCGTCACTGAGCAGGTTATTGCTGAGCAGGTGCTGCTTGATAACACGATTGATGACACCTTCCATCACTTTACTGATGATGGAGAGTACATTGATGAGGCGGTATTGGGACGGGTTGAATTTGTCCTGCGTTTTATGTACAGAACATACTTGAACAGTTTTTTTTCCCCATTGTCGGTTTGTAACTGTACTGGAACAGCTTGCCTAGGGAAGCGGGAAGTTCTGGAGTACAAGTCTTCAGGACTATTGCCGGCAGGTTATCAGGGGTTATAGCCTTTGCAGTACCCAGTACCTTCAATCGTTTCTTGACATCAGTCAATCGAATTTGCTGAAGACTGCTATCTGTAATGATGGGGACCACGGGAGAAGGCCGAAATGGACAATTCACTCGAAACTTCTGACTGAAGATTTCTGCGAAAGCTTCAGCCTTACCTTTTGTACTGATGTGCTGGGTTCCTCCATCATTGAGGATGGGAATATTTGTGGAGACTCCAGTGAGTTGTTTAATCATCCAACACCAACCATGATCGGACTCGGAGGACTGCATTGTTTACATCTGATGCATTCGTTGTGGGATAGCTCAGTTCTGTCTGTCCCTTGCTGTTTATGTTATTTGGCACATACGTATTTCATGCCGCTACCTTACCTCTAACACCACGGGCCCTTATTATACTCAGTCATCTCCTGTGTGACACCTTGTCAAAGGCCTTCTTGAAATCCAGGTGGATAACAGCCATTGGCTGTGCTTGGTCAAGCCTGCTCATTTCCTCTTCAAAGAATTCCAACAGATTTGTCAGTCATGACCTTCCCTTGATGAAGAGATTTTGTCCCATTTTACCAAACACTTCCAAGTATTCAGAAATCTCATCCTTCACAATAGATTCCAGGATCATACCCAAGACCGAAGATAAGCCATTAATTGTGGATATTTGTTGTCTTTTTCCTCACTCCCTTGTTACAATGGGGTGTCACATTCGAGGTTGTCCAGTGCTCTGGGATCGTTCCTTACTCTAGTGATTCCTGAAAGATCACCACTGTCCCCCCACACCTTCTGCAGCTATCTTCCTTATATCTCTGGGATGTAGTCCATCCGGTCCAGGATAATTAACCACCTGCAGGTCATTCAGTTTTTTCTCGCACGCTCTCCATGGTGGTGGCCAGCATACTGAGCTCTGGCCCCTCACTGTCTTGAATGTTAATGTATTACTCGTATCTTCCACCGTGACCAAGTTTTTCAGTTCCTCAGCCTATTCTTGTTCACCACTACTACCTCTCCAGTATCATTTTCCAGCAGTTCAATGTCTACTTTTGCCTCTCTTTTGCACTTTATATATTGAAAGAAGCTCGTACAGACTTCCTTAATGTAAGTGGCTAGCTTACCCCCATAATTAATAATCTTCCTCCTTATTTTATTTTGTTTGCTCTCCGTTTTGTCTTTGTAAGCTTTCCAATCCTCTGGTTTCCCAAACAGCCACTCGCCACATTATATGCGTTCTCATTTGCTTCTATGCTCTCCCTGACTTCCCTAGTCAGCTATGGTTGCCTCATCCTCTCTCTATCATGCCCCTTTTTCCTCAAGATAAATCTCTGGTGCATCCTGAATTACTCCAAAAATCTCCTGTCATTGCTTGTCCACGGTCTTTCCTTTTGCACCTGTATCCCAGTTAATTCTACCAGCTCCTCTCTCATGCCTCTTTAATTGCCTTTATTCAGCTGCAATACCATTATCTCTGATTCTAACTTCTCCACCGGAAATTGCAGAGTAAGTTCAATCATATTATGATCACTGCCTCCTATGATTTCTTTTATCCAAAGCTCCCCTCATCTAGTCTGCCTGTTCAAGCTGCTACAAAATGCCATCTCATAGACATTCCACAAATGCTTTTTCCTACAAACCACTATCAAACTAAATTCCCAGTCCACCTGCATAATGAAATCCCACATGATCACTGTAACGTTGCCTTTCCTACAGATCTTTCTATCTCCTGTGTATCTTGCACGCCAGCTCCTGGCTACTGTTTGGCGGCCTGTATATAACTGCAACAGCATTTTTTCAGCTTTTTGATTCCCCAGTTCTACCGACACAGATTCTACACCATCTGAGATTATTTCATTTCTTCTGATTGATTCAATTCCATTTCTTACGAATGAGACAAATCTGTCTCTCTCCCACATTCCTATCATTTCGACAGGATGAATACCCTTGAATATTTAGCTCCCACTACTGATCCTCTTTCAGTGATGTCACTGTGATGCCCTCTACGTCATATATGCTAATTTGTGTATGTGTCACAAGCTTATTTATATTATTTCTTCCTTGCATTCCGATATAACAGTTCAGTTCTGTATTTACCGTCCTCTTCTCATTGTCATTTGCTTGCCAGCCATTGGTACCTACACGAACCCTAGCCACTGACTGATTCCGTTCCCACTCCGAGTTCGTCTGCACCTCAGATGACATACCCCAAAAGCAAGCTCCAGGTAGGCAGCACAACCGTCAGGACTCTCAATCCTGGTCACAGAGAATATTCAAAGTTTGTGTGAAGATTTATAGCTCGTGTGTTCGTTGTTGTGGTTCTGTTCGCAGAGCTGGGAATTTGTGTTGCAGACGTTTCGTCCCCTGTCTGGGTGACATCCTCATCCTCCTGTGAATCTTTTCTGTGATCTTTCCTCCGGCATTTATAGTGGTTTGAATCTGCCGCTTCCTGTTGTCAGTTGCAGCTGTCCATTGCAATGGCTGGTATATTGGGTCCAGGTCGATGTGCTTATTGATTGAATCTGTGGATGAGTTTTTTCATGCACAGGCTGGTGTGTGTATGGAAACAACTGTGGGAGGAAGTGATGGACACTGGTCCCATTCCAATCTTTAAAAGGCATCTGGATGGGTATGTAAATCGGAGGGGTACGAAAACTATCCGCCAAGTGCTGGAAAATGGGACTAGATTAGGTTGGGTAACCTGGTCGGCATGGACGAGTTGGACTGAAGGATCTGTTTCCATGCTGTACATCTCTCTGACTGTATAACGTTCTGACTGAATGACATAAAGTAGGTTCAGATGGCACAAAATCAGTGTGGGTCGAATAGAGTATCCCGAAAGGTTGAATAAAGACACATAGATGGAGTTATGTTCAGGATTCCAAAACGTAGTCAGGAGCTGCGGCACAATATACACCAGGAGATAGAAAAGATGCATAGAAAAGGCAAAGTACAGTAGTCATGTGAGATTTTTAATACACTGTGGGGGGGGGGGGGGGGGGACTGGGAAAATCAGGCTGGTAGTGGTTTGCAAGAAAACTAATTTGTGGAGTATCTTCGATAGGGCTTTTTGGAGCAGCTTGTGGTGGAGCCCACTCAGGAATAGGCAATACTGGGTTTAGTGTTGTGTCAATGAGGCAGACTATTTAAGAGAACTTAAAGTGAAGGAACTCGAAGGAAGCAGTAATCACAATATGATTGAATTTATTCTGCAATTTGAGAGGGAGAAGATAGAATCAGAGGTAATGGTATAGTTGGTGTTCCTAGTAAGTAATTCTCTTTGTCTATAAAACCGGGCTGAACTGTGTTTCTGCTCATGTTAGGTAAATTTTGGAAAAGGGGAAATCAGTGTCTTCACTTCCAATCAAAAATTCCTTTCCTGATGAATTCTACAAAGCAAATTGCTATTGATAAATTGCTCACTGATATGCGAGAAGGAATCAGACTGTTCTCAAACTCCATAATCCTTCCAGCCCTGCACAGATCTACATTTCCATATCCTCCCCACTCACCAATCGTGCCCAGTACCACCATTATGATATCCCGGTCTAATCGTCAGTCTCAGTACAACTTCTGAATAAACTTCTTTATTTGTGCCACTATGAAATTTGGATTCATCTGTTTCAAGTCCCTTCTAACCACATGTCCATGCAAAAAGAATTGTACTTGAGATGTTTAACTTGTTCTCTCCACAGAATCTGTCAGACAGGAAGATAGTGCGTGGTGCTCAAGTCATTGACTCTTCATGTAGAGGCACAGAATAATGCTCTTTTGATGTCTCATGAAGCAAGTTGATGGAATTTAAAAGAAACCATCATTATCTGTAATAAACAGAAGCCCATCTGCTTGTGTCATGTCCTTTCGAGAAGGCAATGGGTTATCCTTCCTTGGTCAGGTCTCCGTGTAAATGCAAACCCACAGCAATGTGGTTTACTTTTTACAGTTCAAGATAGGGATAAAATGCTGGTCTGACCAGGGCTTCACATGCCTCGTGAAAAAGAAGAAAATGAAAGATAACTCCCTCCTACTTCCTGTTTCCCATATTGCTACTGCTCATTTCCATCAGGTAGGCGACTATTCCTTATTTTAGGTGTATTCCATCTCATTGAGTCTGTCCCCGAGAGTGATGTCCATCTCGATCGGCACCTCTGGTGCTGGTTTTATTGACACTGACATACAGATGTAAGGAAGATGCAAATTTCGCATCAGTGGCAATATGTAGAGAATGGTGCTTTTTACACCATGAGAAAGAAATGGAGACGGCGAAGTGAGGGAAAGTAATTAATGTGATCATCCCTGAGAGATTTGTTGAGGCAGTATTTTGGGCATTGTCCACAGATTTTGTCTCCTTTATAAGGAATGATCTCCTTACCACAGATAGAGTTCAAAGGAGTTCCACCAAACTAATCCCTGGGATGATGATACCATGAGGAGTGAGTGAAGATTAATCTGTCGCACTGTGAGAGAATAAAATGGGATTGCGTTGGAAGTTCAGGGGGATGCACAATCACACATGATGTTCTAAACAGATATTAATACGGTGACAGATCCCACTGCCTCTTTTTTTTACTAACTTTATTAAATTCTAGATACTTTTAGTTACCTCTGAAAATATTCCCCCCAACCACCACCCACTCCCCACTCCTCATATCAATAAGAGAGCAGAAAATCCAGACTTTGAATAAAAACTCCACATATTAATGCAGTGCATTTGTTTAGTGATCCTGCACGGATTGTCATGTTATTCATAATCCCAACATCAGCCACAATACCTTCAATCTAAAACAGTTAACTATTCCCACCAGCTTCTGATCCCCACGGAGAACATGGGTCTGCCTTTTCAGAGATGGAAGATGTCTCCTTGAGACTTGACAGAAAACATCTCGCTTCCCTCCTCACTGCCAGCAAACCACGTTAAAGTAGCAATTGTTCCACAGACAATGGAGCCACGATAAACATCAAGATCTACTCCTGTGAATTGTCATGTTGGAGCATCAGTGACATCCTCCTGTTCCTGTATAAGCCTTTGCGAGGCTGAATAGCCTCTTCCTGGTCCCGTGGAACAGTTTTGAGAGACTGTTTTGGGCTCCACCTGTTCCTGTTTAACAGTTCGATATGCTGACCAGACCCCTCCTCTTCCTATGTAACAGGTAGGAATATTGAATGTATTCCCTCTCTTCCTGTTCAGTAGATTTGATGGGCTGAATGCTAGCTCATATTCATGTGTAACCAGCTTGAGATGCTGAATGAGCTCCTCTCTTAACTATGGAAATGTGCAATGTCTGGCCCTGCTATTACATAATTTTTACCAACACTTTAACAGCACAAACTGGAATGCTGTCCGGGCCTTGCTGCACATGAACACAGACTGCTTCAGGAGATGAGGGGGGAAAATATTCTGAACATTGTGTGATCTTCAGTGATCATTCCCATTTCTGATATAATGATGGGGAAGGACATTTATGACGCAGCTGAAGATGATTGTGTCGAGGAAGCTACCCTGAGGATCTCCTGTAGGGATGTCCCAGACTGAAAGGATTGATGTCCACAACCATGAGCATCTTCCTCTGTGCGATGGCTGGCCCCCAGTGGAGAGATTGTGGCTGATTCCTATTAAATTTAATTTAGTCAACGTTTCTTGATCCCATCCTGAGTCAACTCCTGCCTTGATATCAGGGTCTGTCACTCTTACATGAGCTGCTGTGTTCACTCTGTTGAACATACAAATAGGTTATTGTATATGTTTGGGGCATGTAACCTTCTCACAGAGGATAGTGAATGTCATAAATTATCTGGTAAAGAGATTTTGGGGAGCTATATCACTGAAAGTATTTACAGATGAGGTAGGTGGGTTTTTGACCTGCCATGGAATTGAGGGATGTGAAAAATTGGGAAATAAAGCAGAGTTGATAACAACATTGGATCATCCATAATCTTATACAATGGCAGGGCAGGCCTGACCATCCGAATTACCATCCGATCCTGTTCCTTATGCGCTCATATTCTGTAATTAGGAAGTTAATGGTTGTAATTTTCCTGAACATTCCGTTCTTGGATGTTACAGTTACAGAGAGCAAAGCATTTTATGAGTCATTTCAGGGTGAGGTATGGGGACTGTATTCACAGTGAATCTGGATGTGCAACATGACCAACAAATGAAGCACAAGTTGCAGAGAGGAGACACTCTATTAATAGACCAGAGGCGTCTTTTGAGCCAAGCCTGGGTTTTGAATTAACATTTTTCAACCCACGCCAAATTTTGTGTAACAATTGTGAGGGACAGAAGGAGATCCTGTATTACTGTGGACCAGGTATTTCGAGCAATTGGCCTCTGTCTACTCCTGTGCAGGAGCTGTGAGGGGATGAATGGAATATAGGAACATCGGACTGAGGAGTAGGAGTGGGCCATTAGTCACTTTGTCTTTGCTCTGCCACGCACTAAGATCGTAGCTGATCTGATTGTGGTCTCAGCAGGACTTCTTCTGCACGTGCACCATTTTCCTCCATTCACTTGTCTATCAAGTATTTAACAGACACAACTTTGAATAAATGTAAACATCCAGGCACCACAAACTTCTGGGGAAGGGAACTCCCACTTGAACAGACCTTTTAGAAATAGTCATTCATGGTCCAATCAATATGCAGGGTCAGTGTTTCATTTTGCTGACACACTGCTCCACTTTTTACAACGAATTTTAAAGTTTAGTAATATGGCTAATGATGTAAATGTCAGCCTGGCTCATCTTCTAGAATAATGTGAAACACACACGCACACTGATCTTAAGACAAACAGAAAAATGAAAGCTTTCCAGAGTTTCATAATAGTTGAACTCATAACAAATGGATCGATGATAGACTGTCCCAAATGTTATTCGGTCCTCTGAAGTCATTAGTTTAGATTCCCTACAGTGTGGAAACAGGCCCTTCAGCTCCGCAAGTCCACACCGACCCTCCCAAGATTAACTCATCCAGTCTCATTTCCCTCTGGCGAATGCACCGAACACTATGGGCAATTTAGCATGGCTAATTCACATGACCTGCACATTTTTGGACCAGTGGGAATAAACCAGAGCACATGGAGGAAATCCACACAGACACGAGCATAATACACAAACTCCACACATACAGTCGCCCGAGGCTGGAATCAAACCTAGGACCTTGGTGCTGGGAGGTAGTGGTGCTAACCACTGAGCAGCCGTGCCACCCATTCTGCTCAGACAAGCTACTTGTGATGTGATTTCTCCCCAGAATAGTTGGATTTAGCTGAATTCCCTTTGCTTCAGACGGTAAAGAGATTCCAATGAACCTCTCATCAGGAATACTCCACAACTCATCAGGTAGAGGTGAGTCAGAGATTTACTGTTGCCAGTTGGAACAAAAGAAGATAGAGGGATCAATCGGCTGCTGCTTCTCAGGCAGGGAACATTGTTCTCCCTCTCTGTGTTGAAACATGCAATCATGTCAACTGAACACCAAACTGGGCCGTGTGCACTCGTCGTGAACATTCTCTGGAATGGATCATAATGGACGATATGCAAATGCATCATTGCTGTTGTTATACGCAGTGCCTTTCATTAGCAAAAGAGAAAATTCCTGCTTTATAATTTGATGATTTGTTGGTATGCATATGCTTAATTTTTAAAAATTGGCTGATGTTTTCATAATATCTGTGCTAAAATCAATGCATTTTATTCTTAAAATTTATTCCATAGTTTTTGTCTCCCTGAGAAGAATTTTCTCAAAATTGTGTATGCTTCTAGAGGATTTCTCATCTAAGACCAAAATTGATAATGTTTCAAAACAAAAGGCCTTCATTCCAGAAAAGTGTGACCAAAACATTGTTCATAAGCTTCAAGAACTTTTTTTAGGTTAAGGGATCAAAACTGCACATAATGTGCCAGATGTGGTCTTAGCAACGCCCTGTACAGATGTGGACGCGAAAAATGTGATGCTGGAAAACCGCAACAGGTCAGGCACTCCCAACGAACAGGAGACTCGATGTTTCGGGCATATTCCTGATGAAAGACTTATACCCGTGACGCCAATTTTCCTGCTCCTCGGACGCTGCCTGATTGGCTGTGCTTTTTCAGCCTCACACTGTTCGACTCTGATCTCCAGCATCTGCACTCCTCACTTTTACCGGTACAGATGCAGTAAAACATTCCTGATTAAACCTGGGACCCTTTGCCAGAAACACAATCATTCCACTTAGCTTCCAAATCACTTACAGCAAGTGCAGGCTAACTATATCTGATTCGTGTAGCAGGATCATGCATACGGTCTGTATCTCAGAGTTCTGCAATCTCTCTCCACTTAAATTGTTTACCATTGTTTTATCCTTCCATCCAAAATAGACAACTCACATTATGCTATATCTGGTGAAGGTTTGCTCACTAATCTCCCTTTGCCTATCACATTGATCACACACGACCTCCATTTGATGACATACTGGATGACCAGCTTGGTGTTTAAGCTAATTGGGCTTTGATATATTCAGACCCTTCTTCCAGATCTTTGGTCCAGGTACTGATTGTTGATGATCCTATAGTGATCTCTGAGGCACTCCACAAGTTACAGCTTTGTAAAGTGAAAATAAGCATTTATCGCTACTCTCTATTTCCTGTTAGCAACAGCTTCCTGTGCAACAGCTCAGATGTTTACATGGCGTCCTGTGCAGTAAAATGTACTCAATGAGCTAAAATGATTTGTTCTATTTTCCTCTGTAACTTGTTAAATAGGCAGAATATACTCCTCCAATCTCATGGTAACGATAATGACTGGCTAAATGAGGTGGCCCCCTATATTTGTCACAGCTTCGAGGGTTGGATGGAGGGCACAATACATAGGGTAGTGGCAGCAGTATTTCCCTGTAACAGCATCGAGGGTGGATTGAGGGAACAACACATTGGGTAGGGCCAGCAGTATATTTCTGTAACCGCATCGAAGGGTGGTTTGAGGGAACGACGCATGGGGTAGGTGCAGCAGTATCCCTCTGCAACAGCATCGAGCGTGGATTACGAGAACAACACATGACGTAGGGAGAGCAGCATGTCTCTGTAACAGCCTCGAGGGTGGATTAAGGGAACAACACAAGGGGTAGGGACAGCAGTATATCTCTGTAACAGCCTCGAGGGGTTGATTGACGGAACAACACAAGGGGTAGGGACAGCAGTATATCTCTGTAACAGCATCGAGCGTGGATTGAGGGAACAACACATGGGGTAGGGGCAGCAGTGTATCTCTGTAACAGCATCGAGGGTGGATTGAGGGAACAACACATGGGGTAGGGGCAGCAGTTGTCCATTCGGCGCCACCAGTCAGAATATTCATGACTGATCCAATTGTGTTTGATCATCCGTCTCCTGTCTGTTCTCAATAAATATTGACTCTCCTGTCCAGCAAAGATCAGTCGAGCTCAACCTTGAATATCTTCAAAAACCGAGTCTTCACTGCTCCCTGAGAATGAGGACGCTACAGATAGTATACCACTAAAATGAAAGGGGCGACCTTATTTCAGTGTGGAATCTGTTATTTTAAACCGTATTAACCTAACGTGAAATCACCACCTTTTTTGAAATACAAGGACATAATAATTAGGCATAGATATAAACCATTCAGCCCTCTAAACCTGTCCAATAGGATCACTGATCCTTTTCAATCAAATATGTATTAAACTCATTAACTGCTCCTGTCACAGGAAGAGAATAACTGATAACATGACACCACACGAGCATTAAAAATGCAGAATTAAGACATTCGGCCCATCGACTCTGAATGCCAGAGAGATTAGAGATTTCTCAACATTATTCTCCTGACTACTCTCCGTAACTCTTGACATGCTTATTCATCAAAAACCTATCTATCTCTGTCCTATAAGCACTAGTGTGCTTATAGGCCAGTTAGTCTTACTTCTGTGGTAGGCAAAGTAATGGAAAGGGTACTGAGGGATAGGATTTATGAGTATCTGGAAAGACACTGCTTGATTAGGGACAGCCAGCACGGATTTGTGAAGGGTAGGTCTTGCCTTACAAGTCTTATTGAATTCTTCGAGGAGGTGACCAAGCATGTGGATGAGGGTAGAGCAGTGGATGTAGTATACATGGATTTTAGTAAGGCATTTGATAAGGTTCCCCATGGTAGGCTTATGCGGAAAGTCAGGAGGCATGGGATAGAGGGAAATTTGGCCAATTGGATAGAAAACTGGCTAACCGGTCGAAGGCAGAGAGTGGTGGTAGATGGTAAATATTCAGCCTGGAGCCCAGTTACAAGTGGAGTTCCGCAGGGTTCAGTTCTAGGTCCTCTGCTGTTTGTAATTTTTATTAATGACTTAGATGAGGGAGTCGAAGGGTGGGTCAGTAAATTTGCAGATGATACGAAGATAGGTGGAGTTGTGGACAGTGAGGAGGGCTGTTGTCGGCTGCAGAGGGACTTAGATATGATGCAGACCTGGGCTGAAGAGTGGCAGATGGAGTTCAACCCTGCCAAGTGTGAGGTTGTCCATTTTGGAAGGACAAATAAGAATGCGGAATACAGGGTTAATGGTAGGGTTCTTAGTCAGGTGGAGGAACAGAGGGATCTTGGGGTCTATGTACATAGATCTTTGAAGGTTGCCACTCAGGTGGATAGAGTTTGTAAGAAGGCCTATGGAGTATTATCGTTCATTAGCAGAGGGATTGAATTCAAGAGTCGTGAAGTGATGTTGCAGCTGTACAGGACTTTGGTTAGGCCACAGTTGGAGTACTGTGTGCAGTTCTGGTCGCCTCACTTTAGGAAAGGTGTGGAAGCTTTGGAGAGGGTGCAGAGAATATTTACCAGGATGTTGCCTGGAATGGAGAGTAGGTCGTACGAGGATAGGTTGAGAGTTCTCGGCCTTTTCTCGTTGGAACGGCGAAGGATGAGGGGTGACTTGATAGAGGTTTATAAGATGATCAGAGGAATAGATAGAGTAGACAGTCAGAAACTTTTTCCCCGGGTACAACAGAGTGTTACAAGGGGACATAAATTTAAGGTGAAGGGTGGAAGGTATAGGGGAGATGTCAGGGGTGGGTTCTTTACCCAGAGAGTAGTGGGGGCATGGAATGCGCTGCCCGTGGGAGTGGTAGATTCAGAATCATTGGCGACCTTTAAGCAGCATTTGGATAGGTACATGGATGTGTGCTTAATCGAGGTTAGAAGTTCGGCACAACATCGTGGGCCGAAGGGCCTGTTCTGTGCTGTATTGGTCTATGTTCTATGTTCTATGTTCTAGTGTCTGTGTCTCTGTGCGTCCGTGTGTGCACTTGTGTGTGTTTGTTCATGTGTCTGTGTGTTTGTGTATTTATGTGCTGAAATCGGTTTATCTGTGTATTAGCCTGTGCGTTTTACTTGTGCTTGTGTCTATTTGTGTGCGACTGTCTATGTCTCCGTATGCCACTACACGTGTGCGGTTCTATCTCCGTGTATGTACGGTGAGTGACAGTATATTAGCGTATGTACATATGTCTCTGAATATTTTTGTGCCTGTATCGCTCTGCAATGAGATATTTGTTGTTTTGGGAGGGAGAAAATTGTGAGAACAGACAGAATGGTTAAAGTGCGAATTGCCCTTCACTGAACATTGTTTTTTTACTCAGTTGGAGGGACATGGATGTCGAGGAATCTCCATACGACACGTCCCGGTCCTCTCTGGCTCATACCAGGGGCCTCCACACATGGTTGGGGGGGAGGGTGGAGGCGGATCAGATATCAGTTGTCCACCATCTGGCTTGGCCCTTTCTCTCCTATTACAGTCCGTTTCTGCGGGAATGGGAGAAAGGAGGGGAGGGAGTGGTGGTGGGAGTGTGTTTCCATGCTGTTAATGCTGGTGTCGGTGGAGGGGGCGGGGGAATAGTGAGGTGTTCGGAGGGAGTCAGCCCACAGTGTTGTATCCATGCAGCGTTATTAGTTCTTGTGGTTCTGTTCGCCGAGCTGGGAATTTGTCTTGCAAACGTTTCGTCCCCTGTCTAAGTGACATCCTCAGTGCTTGGGAGCCTCCTGTGAAGCGCTTCCGTGCTGTTTCCTCCGGCATTTATATTGGCCTCTCTCTGCCGCTTCCGGTTGTCAGTTCCAGCTGTCCGCTGTAGTGGCCGGTATATTGGGTCCAGGTCGATGTGTTTGTTGATAGAGTCTGTGGATGAGTGCCATGCCTCTAGGAATTCCCTGGCTGTTCTCTGTTTCGCTTGCCCTATAATGGTAGTGTTGTCCCAGTCGAATTCATGTTGCTTAAATGCCGGAGGAAACAGCACAGAAGCGCTTCACAGGAGGTTCAGTGTCTAGGTGACACTGAGGGTGTCACCTCAACAGGGGACGAAACGTTTGCAAGACAAAGTCCCAGCTCAGCGAACAGAACCACCATAACGAGCACCCGAGCTACAAATCTTCTCCCAAACTTTGAACAGTGTTATTAGTGTTGAGAGTATAGTGGAGGGAGAGAGTGCGCGGGGTCGTTGCGGGGCGGGGTGGGGGGGGTGGATGGTTATGGTAGGTGCTGAATTCAATAGGGAGAGTGGTATTGCCTGAGCTTTATTTGGAGATAAAATATGAGCCTTGTTAGGGGGTAGGTGCTATAACAGGTAGTGAGTGTGAGGGCGCAGAGAGAGTACGGTGAAAGTTAACCTGGCAGAGCGGGGAGGATATTGATGCTTGCCCTGTGATGCTGGTCATTTCTTCAGATCATGTCAGCGTCGAGGTGATCCTCCCAGAATGGCTTGTTCACGTCTATCACTAATAACTCCACAGACCCTGTCCCTCAGCTTCAACAGAATCAGTTTGGGTAGATCTTGCAAATAGGAAGGAGAAGCAAGCATTAGTGTATTAGTGTATTATATGCTCTCGGGCAAATTCTGTGCATTATATGCTCTGTAAATTAGAGATGCAAATATTGTATTATTGCATGATCTCAAATTGCATCTAAACTGTGTTAACTAAGTGACTGCCAATGTTGTGAAAAGTAAATTCCATAAGCGTATAACAGGTTGGTTGAAGAGTAGGTTGTGACTCAAACAAGAGAGCAGGTTATTTTGGATTTGGTGTTGTGTGGTCAGAAGGACTCATTAATAACCTTGCTCTGAGGACTACAGAGGTTAATATACTGCATTTTACATGGCGCCTGCATACAATCTCGAATGTTTGAACACGGAGTGGCAGACACGAAATGGTTGTTAGAATATTAGAATCATGGGGTCCTGCAGCTTGGATACAGGCCTTTTGGACCAAAGTTGTCCGTGCCGACCAAAATGTCCATCCATGCTAATTCCATTTCCCTGCCCTTGTCCCTTATTCTTCTAAATCTTTCCTATCTGCGTTTTTGTCTAAAAGCCTTTTGAATGTTGTTAATGTACGTGCCTCAATCAAACTGCTGTCTGCTAATTCCATATGTCTACTAACCTCTGCGTAAATAACTTGGCCCTCAGGATCATTTTTATTCTTTCACCTCTAACCTGATGTCCTCTAGTCTTTGATTCTCAAAACTGGGAAAAAGAATGAGTGCATTCACCTTATTGACGCATCTCATGATCTTATACATTTCTATCCGATTTCCCCTCAGTTTCTTCCACTTAAAGGAAAATGCCTGTCCAAATTCTCCCTACAACTCAGACCATTGAGTACTGGCAACATCCTTGTAAATTTCTTCTGTCCTCTTTCCAATTTAATCACATCCTTCCTATGGCAAGTGAACAAAACCGAACACAATACTCCAAGTGCATGTCTTACCAGCGTCCTGTCCAACTGCAATATAACTCTCGAACGTCTATACTCAATGCCCTGACTGATGAAGGCCAGTGTGCCAAAAGCCTTTTTCACTGCCCTGTCTACATTCAACTATTTTCAGAGAACCACGGATCTGAGCACCAAGGTCCCCCTGTTCCACTACAATTCTTGAGGGTCTAACATTCACCACGAAATTCCAACCTGGATTTGACTTTTCAAAAAGCAACATCCCATATGTTAATCTCTATTTGCCATTTCTCGGCCCACTTCCCCAGCTGATAAAGATCCAGCTGCAATTTCTGATAACCTCACAGTTCACAGTCCTGCCTATTTTATTGTCATCAGCCTAACTACTAATCATGCTTTGCACATTCTCTTCCAAATCATTGATATAGATAACAAACAGTAATAGGCCCAGTACCGACCCCTGAGACACTCCACTTGTCACAGGCCTCAAGTCCAACAAGCATCCTTCCAGTATTAGCCTCTGCTTTCTACCATCAAGCCAACTGAGTATCCAATTTGCTGCATCCCCCTGGATTGCATGCTACCGAACCATTCAGAGCAGCCTATCATGTGGAACCTTATCAAAGGCCTTCCTGAAATCTAGATAGACTACGTCTACCGCCCTAACCTCATCAACATTCCAGGTCACTTCCTCAAAAGAACGCTAAAGAATTGTGAGCCATGATATCCTGTGCACAAAGCAGTGCTGACTGCTCCTTATGAATCCGTGTCTTTTCAAATGCATGTAGATGTTATCTCTCAGAACCTTCACAAGTTGTTACAGTTGTTAAGCTAACTGGTCTGCAGTTCACAGGTTCTTCTTCGCAGCCCTCGTTGAACAAGGGCACAGCGTTCTCTACCCTCTAGTCTTCCAGGACCTCCACCGTGGCCAGCGATGATGCAAAAAGATCAGCCCAGACCCCTGCAATATCTTCTCTCGTCTTTGCTCTGTTCTTGGATACACCTGGTCAAGACCAGAAGCTCTGCAGAAATACTGCAATGTGTGAAATAAAATGTCTATTTCTTTAAGATAGAATCAACAAGGAAAGGGCAAGTGACTTAATGAATGCTAACATGATAAATTAAAGATTATATTAATTGTAGGAAGTGATTTCAGAAGAATTTTAGACATGGTGGAAACCGGAAAATTCTCAGAAATTTGTTTGTGTGGAGTTTGCATATTCTCCCCGTGTCTGCGTGGGTTTCCTCCGGGTGCTCCGGTTTCCTCCCACAGTCCAAAGATTTACACGTTAGGTGAATTGGCCATGCTTATTTGCCCAAAGTGTTCAGCGATGTGTAGATTTGCTGCATCAGTCGCAAAATGTAGAATCGGATGGGAATGGGTCTGGGTGGTTACTCCTCGGAAGGGCAGGATGGACTTGTTGGGCCCAAGGGCCTTTTCCATGCTGTGGGCTTTTAACGATTCTGTGAAAGAAGAACACAAAGCCTACATAAATCTACAATCTGTATTGCAAAGAAAACAAAATAAAAGCAAGATCAAATGTGGAATTTTGTAATCAGGAGAGAAGAGGTTATTGTGGAGAACAGGGAAATGACGAAGAAAGCAGCCAGTTACTTTGCATCTGTCATCACGGGGCAAAATCGCTGAGAAATACTAAGTGATCACATGGAACTTATGGAACTAAACACATAAACTCAATTCATATCAGTAACAAGGTAGTAGTTGAAGGCTAGCATTAATGGTGCTGTCGATGACTGTTTTCTTTTTCCTGTACATTCTGCAGAGGCTGGAAGTTAGTAAATGTGTTCCGAGCATTGTAGATGGATGGGAGGGATTCAAACAACTGCAAAGGGAAGAAGAGATAGTTTGGAGAACTGCAGACCGATTAACTTGACATCTGTAGGGAAACTGATGGAACTTATTATATAGGGTCAGATGTTGGATATTCCTAAATTAACAGCAACATTGGAGAGAATCAGAATGCACTGACAGAGTCTGACATAATGTTCATATCCGACAAACTTCAGAACGATTAGAACTTGTTTATTGCAACATAGAAATGGCTAGCTCGATTTTCAGAAGGCTTCTTTATCAGAACTCATGCAGTGAATTCATAAATAAAGTAATGTAAATGGTAATTGGAGAAATATATAGAAGTGGAAAGTTAAAGTCATATTCGCCTTCATTTATGTGAATCAGAACATAGTCGGAAGGTCATGTTGAAGCAGTTTCACAGCTTGCTAATGAAACTGTACATAGAGTATTGAGTCCAGTGTTGGTGACTCAATCTGAGAAAGAATATACTGACCATGGAGGATGTGCAATGGACAGTCTCCAGATTAATCCCACAGATGGTGAGATTGCCTAATATGGAAACTCAGCCTGTGTTTTTTAGAGTTTCAAAGAATGAGAGGTGATCATAGTGAAATTTAGAAAAGTTATTAACATATGAGAAGATGGAAATAAACAGGATTTTTCTCTGGCTGTCTACTCTACATTTAAGGCAAATAATGGCAGGTAAATGATAGACCATTTCAGACTGCAATAAGAAGGCAATTCTTCATTTGATGAGGACTGACAAACACAGCGACATGGAAACCTGCTGGCAGGGCAAGATTAAGGAGAATCCCCAGATATTCTACAGGTACGTCACGTGGAACAGAATAACCAAGGAACAGGTAGGACTCATTAGTGACTTGCCAAGTTGCATCCAAATCAACTTAGTGGCAGGAGACAGAAGGTCTGCTGGTAGAAGTCTGCTTGTTTGACTGGAGACCAGTATCCAATCGTGTAACATCGGGATCAGTGCTGTGTCCCAAATTATTTGTGATTCGGAGATGCTAGTATTGGACTGGCTTGGGCAAAGTTAAAAAAGTTACAAACACTAGATGATATTCCAACAGTTTATTTGAAGGCACAATCTTTCGAAGAGCATGATCACGTGATGAAGAAGCAGCGCTGAGAAAGCTAGTGCGTCCGAATAAAACTGTTGGATTATAAACTGGTATTTTATGATTTTAACCTTAGTATTTGTAGTATTGATAAATGATGCAGCTATGAATATGGAAGGGATTGGGGTGAGTGTGATAAATCAGTTTGCGTTTGACAAAAAGTTTGGCTGGTTGGTTGGCAGTGAGGAGGAAGGCCTTATATTACAGGAAGATACAGGTGGAATAATGAAATGGGTGGATCAATGTCCGATGGACTGTAACCCTGATAAATATGAGGTGATGTACTTTGGAAGAAGCAACCAGACAGGGGAGGACTCAAAGAATAGCAGCACACTAGGAAGCTCAGAGGATGCTGCTGCACATATTGGGCGGCACGGTAGCACAGCGGTTAGCACTGCTACCTCACAGCATCAGAGACCCGGCTTCAATTCCTGACTCAGGCGACTGACTGTGTGGAGTTTGCACTTTCTCCCATGTCTGCGTGGGTTTGCTCCCACAGTCCAAAGATGTGCAGGTCAGTTGATTTGACCATGCTAAATTGCTAATAATCATACATTAGTGTTAGGTAAAGGGATGAATGTAGGGGAATGGGTGGGTTGCACTTCGGCGGGTCGGTGTGGACTTGTTGGGTCAAAGGGCCTGTTTCCACACTGTAAGTAATCTAATCTAATTTCCCTGTATGCGATTAAACAGGTTAATGCCCAAGTTGACAAATCATAGCGACCATAAACATAGACTCTATTCATGGAAACACAGATTATGCGAGCTATGTGTAACTTTGATTGGGCCAAATGGAATACTATGTACAGTTCTGGGAGCCACATTACAGAAATTATGTGATTGCAGTGGAGATTCACCAGGATGTACCCTTGTATGGAGTAGATCATGTCGGGTTGTTTACTTTGAAGCTGAGAAGGCTGAGAGGGACGTGCTTCCCAGGGGCATGGACAGGATGGATAGACAGCAGCTTTTCCTTCCAGTCAAAGGGCGAAGAAGAAGGGAGGACCATTTTAGAGTGAAGGGTTTGAAGTTTAGTGAGGATTTGAGGATTGGTTTTCATCCAGAGGCTGTTGGGGTCAGGAATGCACTTCCTGAGCAGTTGGCACAGGTAACCTCACAACCGTTAATAAATACATGGTCGTGCCCTTGAAGTGCCATAACATACATGGCTATGGGCCTCGTATCGGAAAGTGGGACTAATGTAGATCGTGCTGTATTTCTAACAGTTCAGAGTCAGTGCTTCTGTGATTGTATGGGTTGGATGGTCAATCATTGAGCAGCATAAGACAGGAAGTGATGAGTTTCTGAGGAATGTATTAACCAGGGTTATAAAAGTAAACTTGTCTCCATGTGCTAGAACAGGGAAGCTAGACGTGTCTAATGCCCTGCTCCCTTCCTGATGTTTCTGTGCAGTCTGTGGGAAAGCTCTGTCATTGTTTTCACAAGCTCTTAAACATTAGGAAGGCAGCATCTGTCTGGTTGAAAGGACAGTGTTTCCTGTTCCCTTTCCCAAAGCTCGTTGCCGGTGTTCTGTCTGGTTTTATCCTTTAAGAACTCAGAGCAATTTGATACAATTGAGTGCCTTGCTTGGCAGTTCCAGAGACCATTGTAGAGTTTATCACATGTCTGTTTGTCAGGAGACACTTGTAGGCCAGACGGGAAGCACGGGAGATTCACTTCCTGAAAGTACATTGGGGAAGGGACAGATGTTTACAATGGATTTTAGATTCAAGGTCAATATTACTGGACCAGATTTTATGTCTCGATATTTTGTTTATTGTTTTCAACTTCCACCAGCTTCCAGAGCATTATCTTGGTCTGGATCAGTAAACCAGTGATATTTGCACAACAACGCCATCTCCACATGGGGACCTATCAGAAACCACACTGAGTACGTTATTCCTGTGCTGCTTGTCAGCTCTATCAAAAAGAATTCCCACCAATGCGACTATCCCGACGGGACTGACTGCAGTCATTCCCTTGTTATGCGACTGGATATAGTTGAGGAACGTTCCACGTGGCCAGGCAGATGTCAGAGCTGGAGCTGGAATGAAACAGCTTCCCCAGCGACATAGCTTGTTGTGCAGCACAATCTTCCATCCTATTACAGGAATGGTGTCAGGGTCCATAGCCTTTGTCATATCTACTGTGTTCAGCTTTTGTTTCATGTCACGTACAGCGAATCGAATTGGTTGAAGACTAGAATCTGTGATGACGAGGGTGAGGTGGATTATCGACTCAACACTTCTGGCTGAGGATGGTGCAGATACTACATCCTTGTCTTTCACACTGATGTACAGGGCTGGGGATATTTGTGTTGCCCTCTCCTCCTGTAAGTTATTTATTAGTCCATCGACATTGATGACTGGATGTACCTTGACTGCAGAGTTTCGGATTTTATCTGTTAGTCTTGGGATCATTTCCCCCTCTCCATCAGATGGTAGATCTGCTGTTTGGAATGGAACCAGTCAAATGTGGTAGCTTTAATGGGTTGTCATCAGGTTTAGATACACATGGTTCTGACTCTGGCATGTTCACCCAAACTCGGCACTGAACCATCACTCGGCTTGATTATAATGGTCGAGTGATGGATTATCCTGGGGGAAAGTTATGGATTGTGTTTGAATGCAATTCTGCTGCGGCGGCTGCTGTGATCACATGAAAACCCTGTGTGAGCTGCAATATTTGCAAATCAATTCTACTGACTTTCCCCCAGTTCACACCCATACCCATTCACCCATCAGCCCTGTACTCAGTAACCTAACCTGGTTTCTGATGTGCAAACACATCCAGTTTCATAATCTCATTCTGCTGAGGGTCTCTCCCTGATGTCATGCTTCCAATATGTTACATTTTTCAGATCCTTTAACATATTAATCTGAATCATTTCCTTTCCCATCATAACATCTTGTATGTTTGAAGTGAATGTTTGTTCCTATATTTTTCTCCCTGACCATGAATAAGACCTCGGTAGTGTCAGTGATGCCAGCCTTATGTCATTTCAGAGCGAATGAACTTGTGCACTTTGCGTTTTTGTTCACTTCCCAATGTTCAGCGCTCTCTGCTGGATAGGGCGTTTGAGCAGATTCAACACACGTCTTTGGAAAATGTTCAAAAACAGAAATTGCTGAAGAAACTAAGGAGGTCTGGCTGCATCTTGTGAAGTGAAAGCTGAGTTCATCTTTCGTGTCCAGCGAAACTTCTGGAGAAACTTAGCAGTTCTGACAGCATCTGCAGAGACAGAGAAACAGAGTTAGCGTTTCAAGTCCAGTGTGACCCTTCAGAATTGAAAAGGATTGGAAACTGGGCATTTTAGTTCCTTGCCACAGAGGTGGGGGGTAGGTGACAGGGAAAAGAGGGTGTGACAACAGATGAACAGGCTTTTAGCAGTGGTGAAAAGAGAAGAGGATATAAAATGAGTTTAAATTACGATGTGAATGGGGGAAAGGGGTTCTCTCTAATGAGTGCAAGATAAAGAAGACACAACCACATGAGGTCATACGGAGGCCAGGAGGGAGAATGTTGAACATGTGTTATTATATAGATCTGGCCAGAGATACATTTTCACTGTAGAGATCACTGCCGTCAGGCAAAGGAATTCAGGTGCTTGCCAGCTTATAGGCACTAGTAAGATTTTCATGCTGCCTTAGTATTGTAACATAAAGAAGAAAACAAATAACAGGATGAAGTTTGGCCTGAGCGTTATTTTCCTGTCACTTTTAACATTGTTTCAAATTTGCAGTGCTTATCTTTAAATGCTTGTTCTTGAAGTTAGTATCAGATGGAGTATAGGAGGTTGGGGTGAAATTATAATAATTTACAAAATCAGGGGAGGCTTGGGCAGGGTGAAAAGCCGAGGTCTTTTCCACAGGATAGGAAAATTAAATCATAGAGCCATAGATATATGGTGGAAGAGGAAAGATTTAAAAGGGAGGAAGAAGGAAAATCTTTTTGCATAGAGGGTGACGTGTTTATGGAATGAGCTGCCAGAGGAAGACTGGCAGATGCAAGTACAGCTCCAACATTTAAAAGACATTTGGATGAACATGTGAATGGGGACCGTTTAGAGGCATATGGGCCTAATGCAAGAAGATGGGAACAGTTTAGTTTGGAGAACCTGGCCGGCATGGACAAGTTGGACCAAAGATTGTGCTTGTATGCGCGATGACTGTATGAATATAGAAAGCGAAGAAAAGGGAAGAAAAGATGTGATATAAGTAAATAGGCAAGAAATATAAAAACAAGAAGCACGAGCTTTTCCATGTATGTAGGAAGAGTTAAAGAGGTGTGTGTGTGACCTTTGATAAAAAGGAAGTCAGGAAAGTATATTGAGGATATTTGGAGGGTGTGACTGGGGAACTGGATACAGGGAACAGACAGATAATTTACATGTATTTTACATCGTTCCTCACAGGTGAAGGTGCTGTAAATATTTCAATGGTATAAGCAAAATGGTAACAGCAGGGAAAATCTTGAGCTGTCTCTCAAAAAAAGGAATAAGGCATTTCTCAAACAGATTAGTCCAAGGGTAAACAGGTCATCAACAATTCAGAGCTGGGTTTAAAAGAAGTGGTCACAGAGTGGCTGGTGGCTCTGTGTGAAATATTCCATAACTCTCTGGATTAAAGGAGTGATCCAGTGAAACTGGAGACCGTCCAATGTAGCGCCTGTCTTCAAGAAACGAATGAGACTGAAAGCATGAAACACTTAGCCCCACCATTATTGCTGGGAATCTGTGAGAGTCTGTTATTAAGGAAGGGACTGCAGGACATTGAAAAAAGCTTCACACAGAGTCAGCCTTGTTAAAGGCGAACTACATTTTCCCTGTAAAATTATGCAAAGTTTTTCTGGAAATCCATGAGAATGTAACAAGGGGCCTTGATAAAGGGGGACTGGAAGACATGAGGCTTTCCAGAGATTTTCCACAAGGTATCACAAAGTAAAGGTTCTTACACAAGACAGAAGCTCATAGTCTGACGGGTAATGCATTAGCATGGGATGGCACTTGGTAAGCACTTACAAATCGGAGAGTCAGGATTCATTGATCTTTATGAAAAAAATGTATCTACTGGAGTTCCACAAATATCAGTCCGACGGCAAGAGCTGCTTACAAGAGCTGCACTCAGCACCTGACAGCTGGAGCTGAGTGCAATATACATTCGAATTTGAGGATGACACTGACAACCAAAAGGCAG
Organism: Chiloscyllium punctatum; assembly: GCF_047496795.1. NCBI lineage: Eukaryota > Metazoa > Chordata > Chondrichthyes > Orectolobiformes > Hemiscylliidae > Chiloscyllium > Chiloscyllium punctatum. The sequence continues at coordinate 114,385,506 of NC_092742.1, forward strand.
GCTGTTATTAAATGGAGAGTTCATCCAAAAAAGGAACAGTACAACGGAGTGGCGTGTTTCTGTATGAAACATAACGTCAGCATGTTGATGCAGAAATGTTGGTTCATTAGACTGGTTCCTGGGATGAAAGGATTGAATTATTGAATACATCAAAAATGCTGAGGTGATTATTCATTGTAGTTTAAATGAATGAGAGTGTCGTTTTTGAAACGGATAAGATACAGAGGGGGCTTGACAAGGTCGGTGTTGAAAATGTGGTTCCACACCAGGGCAGAGTCTCGAAGTCAGGGATGTAGATACAGAATAAGGAATATCGATTTCAAACTGAGATGTAAAGAAATGTCTTCTTTCAGAAGGTAGTGAATGGCTAGAATTTCCTAACACCGAGAGTTGTGGAGGTTGGGTCACTGATTGTATTTACAGACGGGTGGATTGGTTTGTGACATTTCAGCGAGTTGAGGGATGCAAAGAGTTAGCAGGAAAGTGGAGTTGAGCCGTGGAGTAGATCAGCCATGCTCTTCTTGAATGACAGCGCAGGTTCCTATTTCTTACGTTCTTATTTATGTTTTTGGAAAATACTTGATTATTTTCCTTGGAAGTCATGATGTAAAATGTTGCATTCAGAGACGGCAGAGGGTTTGTCTGAGTTGACCTTGTGTGGGGCATGGGGGCTGGATTCAATGCGAATCTGGGCCTGTAACATGACCGACATCAGGAGCAGAAGTTACAGAGAGGGGAAGCCTGAAAAGAGGGATTGAGGGAGGGGAGTCACTGCCTGACCCAGCCTGGATTTTCCTTTACATTTGCCAAACAACACCAAACCATCAGAGTGGCCTCAATCTGCTCCTGCACAGCAGGAGCGAAGGGCTGAATGGAACGGACACGACTGGGCCATTCGGAACTTTGACACTATTCCACCAGTCAATAAGGTCATGGTTCTTCTCATTGTGTCCCAGCTGCACTTTTCTCTGATTTCACAATGATTCCTGATTCACCTGTCTATGGAAAATCAGACAAAGTCAGCCTCGATATAATATAAAGATTCAGCCCTCCCAATCTTCTGGGCGAGAGAATTCCCACTTGAATGAATTCCCACTTTGTGAATTTCTCCTCAGTCCGGTTCTGACTGAGGTTGGAGGGTGTCACTGTTTCCATTTCTAGTCCCACTCCTCCACTGCACACAACAAATTTTAAATGTAACCAGGTTGGCGATATGGCCGATAATAAAGGTCTAATACTGGGTCAAGTTCAGTTATCAGAACAAGCCAGTTGGATTTCTTCAGTCAGCTACAAGTAATTAGCAGAACTAACTGAGGAGTATGATGGATATGTGGTTAGTACTGTGGCCGCACATCACCAAGGGGCTGGTTTCCATTCCAACCTCAGGTGAGTTTGAACATTCCCCACGCATCTGTGTGGGTCCCCTCCCAATGCTCCAGTTTCCTCCCAGAGCACAAAGATGTACAGCTTAGAGTGGATTGGCCATGCTCGATTGCCCATTGTTGAGAGAGCGTCCCCTTCATGGTAATCTCTGTCATAGTGGAAGAATTTAACCTGCGCTGCTGGCCTCCCTCTGCATCACAAACCAGCCGTCCAGCCAACTGAGTGGGAGACAGTGTAACTGTTACAGACAGAAACAGTCACAGGCAAAGGGCAAGAGAAACTTTCATAACAAGGAAAATGGTACAGTTCAGATAACCGTCAAGATATCAGCTGAGGATAAAATGTTCTTTGCTCAAAATTGTATTTCATAACGCGACAAGTATAAAGAAGCAGTGTTTGGCTGAATACAATAATGTGAGACAAAGTGAAATAGCCAGAATTACTAACTGTGATTGGATATAAAATAAGTGCATATTTTTGCACCCAGGGGGTTGAATGACTGAAAGTTCCTATACCTGACAATGGGAATTCTTTGGAACACTATCTGGAAAATTCCATATTCAAAGTGTGTGTGTGTGTGTGAGAGAGAGAGAGAGACCGCAGATACTGCACTGAGCTGGGTGGTGAGCTCAGACCGTGCTCGGTGGGGCTGGTGGTGAGTCCTCCTCTGAGAAGAGAATGGACCCCCCATACTAGCCCATCCACTAGGACTTCTGTGCCTCTGATGAAAAACCGTGGTGTTAGCTCCCCTTACCTGCCATGCTCGGGGTCAACTGTTCAGGGTGGCTTCAAACTGAGGAAGTACAACAGTGTGCCCATTGGCCTTTTAAAGATGGCACCAGTGTCAGTGATCATAAAGTAGCCAGGGGCATCAGTGTGATGGTGAGTCCCTCCAGCCATATTGGGTTGGAGAATTGGGGTGGCATTGAATGGAAGGAACACTATGAGATTGAGTGGGTCGTTAATGTGGTGAGTTCGATAAGATAGCGCCATGAAACTAGTTCAGTCTCGTACAGATAATCCCTTTGTCACACTCAATAAAAATGTCACTGAGACAAACTATTATTAGATTCAGCCCAATGAGTCGAAGCCTCTGCTGACCCTACACCCAGTTACAAAGTTGCAGAACAAATGTTCATCTAAAACTCTCCCTCATCTTTATTGACGTCAATATCCCCTTCACCTATCATCCTGGGAATACTGGCTCATGTTGTAGGATGCTGTCAAAATGCCTTCATTTCAGCATTCTGAAACCTGTGATCTTACATGAAATTGTCTCTCAATCTCCCTTTCGCTTTTTTCCCCAAAATCCTTTTTATTGTTGGTAGTTAAACTGATTTCTCCACCATCTCTCTCTAGCAGGAACTAGGGAATACGGACTAGGCAATAAGGACTCAGTATCAGAGTGATCATGTAACTAGACGGGTAATTCAGAGGTACGGGCTGTGACTCCAAGGCAGTGTTTAACATCCGACCACAGCCGATGTCAGAGATTAAATTCGAATGACAAAAATTGGAATAATTTCACTCATGGAAACCAGAAGCCGTTAAGATTTATTTTTATTATTTTGCTGATAGTCTTTGTTAAAGAAACTTAACATTATTTCCCAATCTGAGCTCAGTGTGACTTCAGACTCACAGCAACATTGTTGGCTCCATTTTGTCTTGACAAATGGCCGCGTGATCAAGGACAATTCGTGATGGACAACAAATGCTGCCCTTGCCCGTGATGCTGGCATCGCGTGAAACAACATTAAAGGTGAAATAAATCAAAGAATGGTGGGTTCTAGAGATCGAAAATAAAATTCTCCAGCGTCTGAAAGTGTTAGAGAATCTCACAGGTATGGCAGCCTCTCTCAGGAGAAATGCAGATAATGTTTTGAACCTGCTTCACAACTGAAAGCAAACTGGGAAATAATATTATTTATCCTGGTATCATGGATGGTTGGGTTGGAGAGAGAGGTGGGGGCTAGGTATAAATTGAATGGATGGTGAAATGGCCAGAAAAAAGAGAGGAAAAGAAATGAAAAGTAAGCAAAGGGATTACTGATGATGAACTGAAAGGAAAAAAAATGGCAAGTTATCTTCACATTTCCCTATTTCCCATATTCCTGAATATCGTGTCCATTTAGATATGTCCCTGTTTAAATTGAATTAGGTTCGCTTATCTCTCTTCTCTGAGTGCGATGATCGAATCCATTAGCAATACTGGTGCTGCCCTTCTCGTTGCTGAGATATAGAGGAAGTTAATGCTACATTGTCAACTGCTTCTTTGGAGAGAGAACCTCTTAGTGTGGGAGTGTGCAGAGATGCAATGGCTTTCTCAGCCAGAAAGAGAAACTCAGGAGTGGAAATAGTTTTCAACACTGAGCGCGTGCACGTTCCATGGGGGGAATTGACTTATTCCTGTCATTGGAAAATCAGTGGAGTTACTGTGGATGCTTATCTCTGGTTTGCATTGTTAACTGCTGGGTCTGGTGACCCCACTCTATACACTGCATTTACAGAGTGTCTGGGTCCATGGTAAACAAATGGAGATGAGGCTCCACATAAGGAAAGCTCTATAAATAGGGAGGTGCAGGACAGTACATTATCTTTCCTGGGATTTCCCGGGACATTTGTCTAAGCTGGACCAGGTGTCAGGTTTGAAACCAGTTTGTTTCAAAACTGAGGTGGTCACTGATCTGTGTCCCCTCCTTCAGTATACTGTGTAGCGTCACACCAGTGACAGGACTGTGTTAATGCTCACCATAAATTAAACTGGATTAATTCTGGAACTTTCCAGGCAGGGGTGAGTAACATATCCACCATCACCGGAGTGCAGTCCTCCGATATATTCACTGGCTGACAGGACCCATCTGTCCACTGAGAGTAATATATTGTGTCCATCTCCCTGAGGAAGATACTGAAAGAAACTTCCAGAAATATAAGGGAACAGAGTGACTGGTAAAAATGAGGAACAGCAGTAAATTAGAATTAATAAAAGGTACGTCTTTCAAAATCTCATTGAATTTAAGGTTGGTATATTGCTGCATTTGATGAGCTACATTCCCGAGTATTGAAGAGGTGGCAGTAGAGCTAGTGAAGGAATTACTGATTGTTCTTCAAAGCTGGTTAGATTCTGGAAAGGATCCTCCAGACTTGAAAGCAGCTATTGTAAACCTAAATATTTAAAACAGGACGGAGAGAGCAATCAGCAAACTAAACAGTGGTTAGCTTGATGTAAGCTGTGAGAAAAACATTGGAACCTTTTGTGAGGAATGTGACAACTAGACACTTGGAAAATAATGACATGATTCGGTAGAGTCAATCGAGATTCAGGAAGGGGAAATGATCTTGTTCTTTGATAAACCTGCTGGATTTTGTGGAGATTGTCCGGTGTGACATCGACAATTGAGAACCAGTGGGAATGAAGTATTTGAATTTTCAGTCGTTGTTTGACATGGTTGAATACAGATGAGTGGGGAATGTTAGAGTCCATGGGTAGTTAGGGGTGGAATACACCGAATGTATTAAAAGTTGGATAGCCGAGAGAAGGAAGAGAGTAATGTAATTATCTGGAGTGAAGGTTTTGGTGTATCAGAAGGATCAGTGTTTGGGCAATAGCTCTTCGCAAGATATGAAGTATTTCAGATATGAACAACAAATATCATCATTCACATTTATGTTCATTAAATAGTGAGAGGTTGGGAAGTGCTGTTGTTGAAACAGACCTGGATGTGCTTGGTCATAAGTCACAAACAGAATTCTTACGCAGCAGGAAGTAAATGATATGTGGCTCATCATACAAAATGATTAAAATACCAAAGTAAATGTATCTTTCCCAAAAATAGTGTTTTGTTGAGAGACTGTGAGGTGTATTGTGTACAGGTTGAATCAACTTTATAAATAATGATCTTATCAGCGATTTAGTCCAGACTAAACCCTGGCATGATGCTTCCATGAGGAGAAATTGAGAACCTTGTGTTTAAAAAGTGTGTTAAGGTGTTTGTGAGTTTATATTTTAAAAAATGCTGAATCTCATTGAGAGTTGAAAATACAAAATTGCCTCATTAGATCAATTAAAGGAATGCCCAGGCAAATTCACATTTCCTATGTATTGGAGTGCAAATATATCCAGTGTAAATATATTGCTCGTGCCTGTTCTAGTCGAGGAGAAATCTGCCCGGTAACAGCATGTAGGTTGTGGTTTTTGAGGGTGGTGATGGTGGGCGGTTCAGCCAGTTACAGTATTACAAACGGACAACGCAGCAGAATCATCTAGCCTCGATGAGAAAACATGCATCTTTCTCCCTCACTACTAACTTCACGAGAGGAATGGGTGATGGGAGAAGTGATCAATAGCCAGCGGTGCCAATATTCAATCCAGTCCAGTAGTTTTTATGAACTGAAGGAACTGTACTGAAAGGGGTTAAATGAAGTTGTTTGTTCAGTGACTGTGATTGATGCCAGTCTCCATGGGTGCTGGTTGTGTCACTGGATGTTTTCCGTCTCCTATTAGTAAGGGGCCTCTTGCAAATGTTTATGCCATTGTAGCAGCAGATGCATCAACTCCAACGCTCAAAGGGACACAGCTGCAGAGACACAAAAAGGAGATTTAAACATCTGAGAATAGTCTGGAATGATCCATTAATGGATCAGAATCTGAGAACATTAGACTGGAATGCTGCAACAATGGACAGGAGTTTATCCTGGGGTCTTGACTTATTTTCCTCGTCTTGGTCAACATTACCAAATCGGATATGGGGTGCCCTGATGATTATCCAGGCGGGTTACTATCCTATCCTCGCAATTGTTGGTGTTCCTGGTAAGTTTCTTCATCTCTATCCATTTATTAATCTCTTCAACCATGGCGAACTTCTTTGCTATTTCTGTTATCTATATTGTCAAAGATGAAAACTATTGTCTTCAGTTTCATTTGAAAATTCCATTAAGTACCCACTAATTTCAGAATCACCCCACACCCGCTCTCACAAACATCTGAAAACAAGACTGTTCACAATACCGAAGTATCTTTCATCCATGAATTCATTTATGTCTCGGTATTCTGTCCATCACCAAACCAACCCACTCCCAGCTCGATTATATGCCCAGTCACCATCTTGGCTTCAATGCTGAAGCTTCATTATCTATTATCTATGCTTCGGTAAAATTCAGACGTTATGGTTCCACCTCTCTTCTAAGCACTCTTTCAGTTGCAAATATTTCGATCACATCTTTGTTCTTGTCTCTAAAATAACTTAATGACAGGAACACTCTCTCAGAGCAGTCATGTCGGAAGAAATGTAATTCAGATGTACAGGTTATTACACAGAAAGATCCTGTTCTACATCCTACCACAGACGATGTCAGAAAGTAAATTCACAAGACAGGAATTGGAAAAAAAGCAAGTTTTACTAATAACAACCATTACATCTCCAGCATTTACGTTTATCTATTTCAGTGATGTCCTTTGGTAAATAGATCTTGAGTTACTCTCTGGTCTGACTTAAGATTGACGAGAGACCCACAGCAACGTGCTTGGTTCTGTACTACCTGAAAGAATGACCTCGCAGTAAATGACATTTGTTTAGGTCAACGAATGCTGCCCCTGTCAGCAATACAGACATTCCAAATAATAACAAAATTAAAGGTTATATAAAGCAAAGAATGATGCAACAGATCAGAAACAATAAAGAACGAGAAAGTGCCAGACAAACTGAGCAGATTTGGCAACCCCCTCGGGTCGAGAGAAAAATAGAATTGGCAATTCGATTCATACATCGGAACTAAACACAGTTGGGAAATAGTGTGATTGATGTTGGTGACACCGACATCTATTATGAAGGGGAGAAGGATTGAGTTGAATAGATGGAAAAAGAAAGAGATAGAGAGAAATAAACAAACAAAGGGATTGTTGATGGTCAGCTGTGATGGAAATAAAAACTGAAATTAAACATTACTTATGTTTTTCCTGTTCCCATATTATTGATAATCATGGCCATGTAAAGTATATGTCAAAGTCCCTGCTTAAAGTTATTTATGTCTGTTGTTCTCTCTTCCCTGAGTGTGATCATCGTCTTTAATTCAGTAATGGGATGCTGGGCCAGTATTGAATTCCCTTTCCTCATTGGTCTTGAGAAGGTGTTGGTGAGCTGCCTTCCTGACCCACTGCAGTCTGTGGGCTGTAAGGAGTCAGTGCTGAGGTCCATGCGGTTTCTTTTCTTTGAGGCTTTGAAGTGACTGATATAACTGAGTGACTAGTTTGGCTATTTCAAACTGCAACTGAGAGTTAACCACATTGTTGTGGAGTAACATGTAAGCCCGACCAGCTGAAGATGGTAGATTTCCTTTTCTGAAGGGCATGAGGGTGCAAAGTAGGACAATCGACTTTGGTTTCATTGTTTCATTTGATTCTTGCTACCTGATATTTTATTGAATTTAATTTCCAACATTTGCCATTGTGGGATTCGGATCCAGTGTCTAGGGCATTACCTGATTCCCTGGATTAATATTCGGAAATAATACAGCTCGGCCATCGCCTCCTCAGCATCACCAATCAACTCGAATGGCAACAGTGATGTTGTTGCTGTGACTTTGCTTCATGAGGCAAATAAATGATTGGCAAAAAATGCCATCCTTCTCAGTTTGTATTTATGAGAAGGCGAGATGATGGGAAGTGCTCTTGGTGAAAAGGAGCTGGAAGTCCTTGATCATGAGGCACTAACAGAATTCCTACAGAGCAGTCGGGTACTGGCAGGTGGGACTACATTGGGTTGAGATATCTGGTTGGCACGGACAGGTCCGACCGAAGGATCTGTTTCCATGCTGTGCATCTCTTTTACTCTATGACTCAGCAAGTAATCAGCACAACAACTGAGTCGTATCGTTCATTACAAAATGATTAAAGAATAAGAGTGAAGACACCGTCCTGCAGTTGTGGAGTACACTTGAGACAGTAGTTTCTTTCATTTATACTCAATGATCTCCTTGCTGCAGAGAGACAGTGTAATGGAGTTTCCCTCGACTAATCCCTGCAGTGATGGTATCGTGAGGAGAGTGTGAAGGAATTTGGCTGCCCTTTCCTTAACTCTCGCCGTTAGCTCAAGATGTTTGATTTGCAACTGAATTCTTGCCCATCTCTGATTCTGATGGTTTCTCCAGCAAGTTTAATTGACGAGGTACCGCTGTAATTATCTCTCCTTTCCTCACAGAAGCAGTCAGTTCCAATTCCAGCTTCTCTGCTAATTCTTGCAACTTGGTCTTATTCATTTTTCGTAAAATTTCCAAAGTCACTGCATGCACACCCAGAAAACGTTTGGCGACTGAAATAGCCATTATTATTCTAAGTTTTCTCAACCCAATCAAACTAATATCCAAAATGAAACATTTGACTTTCGATAAAATACAGAAGAGGGGGAAAAAGAAAGCAGCAGAACAGAGAGTAAAAGAAAGAATGGCAAAAGAGAGAGCAATAGGGGAGAGAGAAAGAGAGAACTTTTGAAGAACAAAAACTGACAATTCAAAAGAAAAGTCAGTGTAAAAGGCTGGAGATAACGGCTGAGGGTGTGCTTAGTAAGGAAGAGAGTGAGGATGGGAAAGCCCCTGGTAGCCAGAAGCCTAGCGAGAATTTGTGTGAGTATGTTCAAGCATCGCCTCAATTTGATGAGAAGAATGTGATGCCCTTTTCATCTCATTTGAAAAATTGGCTAAACAAATGCAGTGGCCAGAGGCTATGTGGATTTTGTTGATCCAAACGAAACTTGTAGTTAGGACTGGTGAGGTATTCACATCCCTATCAGAGGAGGTATCTGGGGAGTATAAGAAGGTTAAAAAATCATTTTGTCTGCATAGGCAACATTTCAGGAATTTAATGAGGGATCCTGGTGAAACCTACACTGAGTTTGTACGGATCAAACAGACTAATTTCGATAGTTGGATAAGAGTTTTAAAATTCAAGGAAAGCTATGATGCCCTTAAAGAGGTTAACACTTGGAGGAATTCAAACTGCCTGAAGTAGTGCAAACTCAGGTGGAAGAGCAGAGAGTGTAAGCCACAAGGTTAGTTACTGAAATGGCTGATGATTATGAACTGGTCCATAAACTTGGTTTGGCATCCAGAACCAGTTCTGGTCTCTGAGGGACAGAAATTGGAGCAAAGAGATATCCTCACGGGCAAAGGGAAAGGTAGATCATATTGTAGATCATAAGGATAATTTACCACAGTAATAAAGAAAACCTTGAGGGGACAAAGAAGTTAAAAACCTGTCGTGTTTTCATTGTAAAAAAGAGGGCCACACAAAATCACAGTGTTGATGGGCTGTGAGAAAACCAGATGTAGGATAACCAAACAAGCCTGGAAGTTTTGTTGGACTCGTAACAAAAAGCATAAGGGAAAGTAGGCAACTGCCTCAGAGTGTACAAGATGATCAGTGGACGTGCCAAATCTGCAAACAAAACTTACATGAAAGTGTAAAGTTTATTCACATAGGCCAGGATTAATTGGTAAGAAGGTTTCAATATTAATTGACACAGGATCTTTTCAGTCTGTAATGCTGAAGGGTGAGGCTTTATGCACTCTTGAGAGACTATTTCCAGAAAATGTGCTGGTAACAGGAATTCATAGTGAGGAAAAAAGTGCTCAGTTATGTAAAGTGAGGCTAGAGTGTCCAGAGAAGATTGGAGCATGTGCGGTAGGTGTACTAGACCACTAACTTTCAGCTCTAGGAATAAAATTTGTCCTTGCAAATAATATAGCTGCTTCACTGGTAGGCGTGCTGCCTACTCTAGTTGAAAAGCCAGTGGAGATGCAGGCAACTGAAGACCTGGAGAATATGTCTCCAGGAATTTCCCCTGATTGCATCACCAGAAGATCACAGAAGCACAGGTTTAAGCAGGATAAAGGCACAGATAAGGAAGCTGACGTAGAGTTACCACAAGTTTCTTTTTGACCAGATAAGTGGAAAACAGACGGAGCAAGTAGGAAAATATGAACGTATTTTTAGCTCTGCTAAGCTGATTGAATTACAGCAGAAAGATGTGGAGTTACAGAAGTTATAACAAAAGATATTTAGCAAGAAAGAGAATGAATGCATTCCTGTGTGTTATTACCTAACAAATGTTGTTTTAATGCAGATATGGAGATCAGCACACATTGAAGCAGATCAGACGTGCACAGAAATTCATCAAATTGTTTTGTCTGTTGGGGAAAGAAAGGGAGTGCTGCGAGTGGCACGTGAGCTACAATTTGGAGATCATTTCGGGGTGAGGACATTACAGGCTGAAATACAAAGATATTTTCACTGGCCTGGACTTCACAAAGATGTAGTGAATATTGCCAAATGTCTCAAACATGTCACACACGCAGTAATAAAACCTGCAACTTTAATACATATTATAGCATTTGAGGAAGCTTTCACAAGATTCATGATAGATTGTTTAGGTCCCCTATCGCAAAGACTAAGTGGGAATAAGTATTTCTTAACAATAATGGATGTGTCCACTAGATTTCCAGAGGCAGACCCATTATGCTGCATCACAGCTAAAGGAGTTGTAGAAAAAAATACTGATTTTTTACGTAGGTACGGACTACCAATAGAGATCCAGATAGATCAAACCTCACATCCGAACTATTCAAGCAGGTGATCAATAACTTTGGAATAAAGCAATTCAAATCTGCTACATAGTATTCGGAATCACAGTGAACATGAGCGAGATGGCAACAAACAGTGAAGACCATGTTGAGGGTTTATGGTCAGGATAATCCAGATGATTGCGATCAGGAAATTACTTTTGAACTATTTGTGATCAGAGACGCACAGAATGAATCGACCAAATTCAGACTATTTGAATTATTTTTTGAGCATGAAGTAAAAGGACCGTTAACATTGGTTAAGGAGAAATTAATAAGGCAGAATTCAGAGACCACACATTTGGACAATGTGTCAAATTTTAGGGAACGATTAAATAAAGCTGGAGAGTTGGCTAGACAGCATTTAAAAGTGTCGCAGCATACAATGAAACAGGAAGTGGATCAGAAATCACAAATTTGCAATTTTGCAATTGGGAATAAGGTATTGGTGTTACTTCCAGTAACAGTTGAGCCTCTAGAAGCAGGTTTTAGTCTCCCTTATCAAATTGGGAAGAAATTGAATGAGATGAACTACTTGATACGGACTCCAGACAGGAAGAAATCTCTCAGAGTGTGTCATGTGAATATGCTCAACAGGTATTTTGATAGGGAAGGAAAGCAAGAGGAGAAGGTGTTAATGATTACAACACTGAAGGAGGACCCAAGTTCAGAGGATTCTGAATTGGACATTCCTCAAATCAAATTGAACAATGAGAAAGTTGCCAAAAATTGGGATAAATTATTGAGTTACCTTCCACAAGAAAAGCATAGTGACCTGAAAGAGTTATTACGGTATCTTGGAGAGATATACGGAAATAAACTGGGAAGTACGAACGTAATTCGAGCATGATGTAGACACAGGAGATGCTGTTCTGATTAAATAACATCCTTAAAGCCATTATCCTCTAAAGTTGGTACAGGTTCAGAAGGAAATAGAGCACACGCTCCAAGATGGCATAATCGAAATGAGTTACTGTGCTTGGGTCTCATGTATAGTCATGGCGCCAAAGACAGATGTTACCCAGTGGACATGTGTGGACTATCACAAACTCACCTTCGTTACAAAGACTGATGCATATCCAATTCCATGTTTGGAGAACTTTGTCGAAAAAGTGAGAGAAGCTTCTTACATTTCTAAGTTGGACTTGCTCAGAGGCTACTGGCAAGGACCTCTGTCAGAGAGAGCAAAGGCAATTTCGGTTTTCATAACACTAAATGGATTGTATCTGTTCAAAGTTGTGGCATTTGACATGTAAAACGATCCAGCCACCTTTCAGAGACTGATAATGAGGTCATTGTCGGATTACCCAACCATGTGGTGTACATTGATCACATGGTAGTTTTTAGTCACTCATGAATGGAATAGTTACGCATTTATCACACTTGTTTGATTGACTTCAGAAGGCAGGCTTGCTGGTAAACCTAGCTAAAAGTGAATTTGAGAAAGCCAAGTCACGTTCCTGGGTCACGTTATTGGACATGGACCAATGGCCCCATGAGATACAAAAACGAAAGTAGTTGGGGAATGTTCCACACCGTCGACAATAAGAAATATGTAATACTACGGTTCCTGGGCTTGACTAGATTTTACTGAACGTTTGTGCCAAACTTTAAGCAGTGTGGCTGCTCCACTCACCGAATTGTCAAGGGCAAGAACTCTCAGTGGACAGAGGACTGTCAAAAGGCATTTTCCAACCTAAACCCTGTGTGAGACACTGCCCCAATATTAGCTACACTAGATTACACGAAGTCCTTCAAGGTGGTTATCGATGCCAGTGATGTGGGTATTGGTTCGGTGTTCCTGCAGGAGGATGATGAGGGAATAAAAGACCTATCGGGTGTTTTTCTGGGAAGTCGAACGTTCATCAACAGAAATGTTCAACGGTGGAGAAAGAGACTTTAAACTTGGTGCTGGCATTACACCATAACTGTGTATATATTACCAGCAATGCATCTGAGACAATCGTATAAACTGATCACAACACATTGACATTTGTGGAAAAAATTAAAGACAAAAATGCCAGACTGTTTAGATGGACTTGTTATTGCAGCCATTCAATCAGGCAATTGTGTATGTGGCAGATCGCGAAAACGTGAAAGCTGATGAGTTACTGAGACTAGAATGAGATACGGAGGTGTTCGGTGGTGGGTATACAGCAGCCTGGTTTTGTATGGGTTTGTGAATGTTTACAATTAGTACAGTATAGCTGTCAGTTTTAAAACTACTAACTGGATTTGAAGGGTTAAAAATGCAGCCACCTTTTAGCATTGATGTTTTCTTTTTAAGTGGGGAGAGATGTGGCACAAAGCAAGTTCCTTTTTGTCGAAAAGGTGTTCCTTGGCTCAAGGAGACTCTGTCCTTGGTTTATTTTTAAGAGGAACAATAAAACGGGGCCATGCTCCGATCAGAGCTGAAAAATGTGTTGCTGGAAAAGCGCAGCAGGTCAGGCAGCATCCAAGGAGCAGGAGAATCGACGTTTCGGGTATAATCCCTTCCTCACTTTCTCCAAGCTCCGATCAGTCTGGTTTGGTACAGAGATGAAAAGTACTTTCAGAGGTCTTTTATTTGTATGGAAATAGATGAGACTTCAGCCCAAAGTGGCCATGCTTTATAAGTGACCAGTATAATGAACGGAGAGTGGTGAGCTATTTTAGCTGAACTCGCTGAGCCGAGCAGTTTTCAGTTGAGTCTTGAACTGGGAAGTTCAACTGGGAGCTGTGTGGAAACTCTCACTCTTTTCTGACCTTCAACTTCAACTTTGCAGTTAGTCTTCCATTTATACTGGTTTTTATTGGGAGTTTGCTTATTGGGACAGTTGTGTGTATTCGGAATAGCATAATTAAGTCTAGCTGAATAGGTTGAATTCTGTCGTGATTTTTTATTCTGTTCTTTGTGTTTCATTGTGTAGTTTTATGAATAACGTTTTGTCTGTTTCAAAATCTATTAGTCAACCGAGCTAAATTACCCCCGGTAATTTTCATTGTACACTTACCGAAACAAATTGCAAAGGTATGCTCTGGGCTGCCTGCTTATAAGTGTTTGGAGTAGTCTAACCTAGTTCATAACATCTCGGAGATGGAAGGTGCCTTCTTGGGACTTGGCACAAACCATTCACTTTTCCTCCTCATGGTCAGCAAACCATGTTAACATAGCACGTGTGTACCATTAGCAATGGGGCCAGGAGGAACAACATGGAGCAGTCTGCCTTTGCAGTCTGTGCCTCATTGGTTTGTCGTGTTGCAGCAACAATGACATCCTCCTATTTCAGTTTAACAGTTTGGAGGGGCTGAATGGCTTCTTCTGTTCATGTGTCAGTGTCTGGAGGAACTGAATGTCTTCCTCCTGGCCCGAGGGCAGGGTTCAAGGACTTCAGTGGGCAACCCGTGGTTCCTGCCTCCCAGCACGCTGGGCTGACTAGACTCAAACTTCCTGAGTTATAGGAGAGAAACAGAAGGCTGGAAGAACACAGCAAGCCAAGCAGCACCATGAGCTGGGAAAGTCAACATTTCAGTTATAACCATTCTTCAGAACTGGGTTGCGGGGTAGGGGAAGCTGCAGATAAAGAGGGAAGGGAGTGGTTGTGTTGGGGAGATCAGGGGGATGGTCAGTTACGGCTATGTGGACACAAATGGTTGGTGCAACCTGGTTGGGCAATGGGAGGGATGAATCAGGGATGAAATGTAGGGTCGTTAGGTGAAATGGAAAATATCCCAGTCACTTCCTATTTCAATTCTCTTTCCTAATGCCTTTCCGACATGGCCATCCTTGGCCTCCTCCATTGCCACAATGGACCAAATCATAATTTGGAGGAATAAGATCTCATCTGTCACCTGTGCAGCCTGCACCCCGGGGACTCAACATTGAATGCTTCAATTTCAAATAACCTCCCTTCCAGTCCCCCCACTCCATTTCCAAACACTCCCCTCCATTCCATTCCTCTGAGCAACCTTTGTCCAGCTACCAACTGGATTCAGCCGTTCCATCAACAACTCGCTGATACCTTTATCTGTGTCCACTTATCCACATCTCGCCACTCTGCCTCCTCCTCCCTCACCCGCACTTTATCTATATACCCCCTTACTCCCATCCACAGTCCTGATGAGGGGTTATATCCAAGGCGTTCACTTCTCAAAGTCTTGATGCTGCCTTGCTTATTCTGTTCTTCCATCTCCTGAGTGTGTATTTTGCATTCCAACACCTGTTTTTATTTTAAATTGTCTTCTTCTGTAATAGGCAGGAGTGAGTGAACGCATTGCACCTCTTGTTATCCAATAGATCTGATGGGCTGAATGGCTTTCTTATATTACTGTGAAACCAGCTAGAGTTGCTAAAGGGGTCCCTCTTTCTTTTAACTGTGGAAATGTTTATTCTCCAGCAGTGCTTTTAATTCATGTTCCCTGTATATTAACAGCACAAGCTTGAATGTTGTCCAGATTTGATACTTTAGTACCTTAGCAGGTGACCCATTGTTCTCAACATTGTATAATCTTCAAAGAATATCCCCACCTCTGATTGCACGAAAGAGGGAAAGACATTGATGAAGCAGTTGAAGATGTTTGTGCCGAAGAAACTACCCTGAGGATTGCCCACAGAGATATCCAGGGACTGAGAGGATTGATGTCCACCAGCCCCATTGTGCTTTGAATGATTCAGCCAGCGGGGAGTTTACAACTGATTCTCATCAAGTTCAATTTTGTTCAGTCTCCTTGACATCTTGCGCAATCAAATACTGCCGTGATATCAGGGCCAGTAACTTTACATTGTGTTCATATCTTCTATCCATGTCAATAGGCCAAGGTGTATGTGTGGGGAGTAGTTCCTTCTCTCAGGGAATAGTGATGGATGGGGCCAGACAGTTAGGGGAGGCTACATCACTGAAATGTTTGGGGGTTGCGAGTGGGTGTCAATGGGTTTTGACCCGTCAGAGAGTCGACAACTACAAAAAATTGGGCATGAAAGAGAAATTGCGGCCGAGTGCAAATCAGCCCTGACTTACTGAATGGAAGTGCAGGTCTGAGCGGCTATGTAGCCTGGTTTTATTACAGTATACCCCATAGTGCAGTCACTTTGTGACCTCTTCCATTTCCTGTGTTACTGATTCAAGTCGCTGAATAGATTGAACCTGTTGCTGTGCAACTGGATACTGGTGCTGCATGATCTGGTTACAGTTTTATAGGCCGGAGGGGTTTATTGGCCTCCTCCTGTAATTGTATATCAGGCTCCACGGGCTAAAAAAACCTCATTCTGTTCTGCTGTAAATGAAATCCATATTGACTAAATCTCCTGCCAACGGAGAAATTGAGCACAGCAGATGCTGGAGATGAGTATCGAAAAGTGTGGCATTGGAAATCACGGCAGGTCAGGCAGCATCAGAAGAACAGGAGAATCGATGTTTTGGATGCTCCTGATTAAAGGCTTATGTCCGAAACATAGATTCTTCTGCACCTCGAATATGCCTGACCTGCTGTGCTTATCCAACACCACATGTTTTGAAATCTACTGCCCCTCACAAATTAATCTTCCTGGTCACATCATCCACTTACTTTAAGAGAATTGTCAGGCACAATCTTCCTCGCACAAAGCCACACTTACTATTCCTAATCAAAGCCTGTCTTTCTAAATCCATGTAAATCTTATCCCTCAGAACCTTCTCATGTAACTTACCGACCACAGATGTTAAACCTACTGATCTGTAGTTCGAAGGCTTTTTTTTGTTCAGTTCTTCTTGAATAAGGGCACATTTGCTGTCCTCCAGTCTTCCGGGACATTACCTGTGGTTACTGATGATAAACATTAAAATCCAGGCTCCCCGCAAATTCGTCTGGAGCCCCTTGAGGTTATCTTGGATATATCGGGTAAGGACGATGAGATCTATCCACTTTCAAACATTCTAGTACGTCCAAAATCTCGTCAACTATGATATAGATTGGCTCTAAGATATCACCACTAACTTCCTCAAGTTCTCATGTCAACATGTCTTTCTCCACGGTAAACATAGAGTAGAAATATTCGTTGAGGACTTCACCCATCACTTATAGTTCCACACATACTTGTCCACATTGGTCTTCGAGGGGTCCTATTTTCGATCCTGTTTTGATTTTTAAAAATATATTTAAAGCACCTTTTTGGATTCATCCTAATCTTCTCAGCCAAGGCTCTTTCTTGCCCTCTTTTCACCCTACTGATTTCCTTCTGCAGTAAACTCCATTATCTCTTATATACCTCCAGGAATTCCCTTGATCCCAGCGGCCTGGACCTGAGCCACGCCCCAAGTTCGAACATGAACCTGTGGACCAGTTTTGTCCCTCTCCATAACTAATTTAAAATTAATAGAACTGCGGTTAATGGTCACAAAGTGCTCCCCCACTGTTAACTCAGTCACCTGTCCTGCCATATTTCCTAAGAAAATTTCGTGTTTTTCCCCTTCCCGAGTAGAACTCTCTGTATATTGCTTGAGGAAACTTTCCTGAAGCTTTTATCAGATTCTATCTCATCAAATCCCTTAACGCTCTGGCCATTCCAGTCTGTATTCGAAAAAATAAAAGCCCCTATTATGATAAAGCTATTGCTCTTGCAGGTTTCCCCTCTCTCCCTTCATATTTATTACTCTCATTTCAGTTGACAATTTGGGGGCCTATAGCACATCCCCAATCACCTCACGAACACCTTCCTATTTCTTAACTCCACCCACAAAGCCGCACTGGGTGATTCATCAGTTATTTTATCTCTGATTACTGCTGTGGTACTCCCCTTAATCAGAAATGCAACTCCACTCCCCTCCTCCCAACATCTCTGTCTCACCTAAAGCAACTGTACCCTGGCACATTAAGCTGTCAGTTCCATCCATCACTTAGCCATGTTTATGTAATGGCTATAATATACCAGTCCCACCTACCTATCCATGCCCTGAGTTCATTGGCCTTACCTGTATTGAAATAGATGCAATTTAATCCAAAAGGCATTTCTCTCTGTCATTTTCAAGCCTAAATTTACTATTTCTGATGACTCTATCTCCTTCCAGCCTCGCACTTGTCTCCCTCTCTTGAGTATACCACCCCCTGCCGATCTAGTTTAAACCCACCCTCGTAACACGAGCATAACTGGCAGCCAAGATATTGGTGTCCCTTCCAGTGCAGATCTCGGACGGTAATCTCCCTCTAAGGAGATGACCACTGTCAAGGTTTTTTTAAAAAAATGTTTCTCCGAGCTCTCTGTAATCTCGCTTCAGAACCTCGGCCCTATTTCAACGGGTATCATTTGTGCCAACGTGCATAATGATTTCTGGCTGCTCACCCAAACCCTTGAGAAGGTTCAGCAGCCACTTGGAGACATCCTGGACCCGAGCAGCGGGGAGGTAACCCACCATCCTGGATTCCCGTTTGTGGCCACAGAATCTCCGATCTGTCCCACTAACAATCAACCCTCCTATCCTTAACGTCCTGTTTACCTTTACCCTTTCCCGCTGTGCCCTTGAGCCAGTGGTAATACCAACCAACCTGGCTACTGCTGCTTTCACCTGAACAGACATCTCCCGCAACAATCCAAAATGGTCTACATGTTATGGAGAGGAATGGCCACAGGCTATTTCTGCACTCTCTGCCTACTCCCTTTGCCATTCCTGGTGGTCGCACAGCTACTCTCTACCTGGAATATGACAGGAAGCAAGGAACGCCTGCCGGATTAAATTGTGTTTATTTAAATACAACAGGACTGACAGGTAAAGCTAATGAACTGAGAGCGATGAACGTTAGACTGGAATATTACAGTCGTTAAAGAAACATAACTAGGGCTGTGTCTTGGGTGTGTCCACCACACTAAAGCACTTATCGATGAAGTCCTCAGTATCTCGAATGACCCTGAGTGCATCCTAAATTATCTTCAGCCCAACAAGTCCGCACCGACCCTCCAAAGAGCAGCCCATCCAGAATACTCCCCTACACTACAGGCATATTAGCACGACCAAATCACCTAACCTGCACATCTTTGAACTGTGGGAGGAAACCGCATTACCCAGAGGAAGCCCATGCAGACACGGGCAGCATGCGCAAACTCCACACAGACAGTTGCCCGAGCCAGGATTTGGCCCCTGGTCCCTTGTGCTGTGAGGCAGCAGCGCTAACCACTGAGCCATCATGCCGCCCATCTCCAGCTCCCTAACACGGTCTCCCAGGAGATGAAGCTGGGTGCTCAGTCCACAGTGCAGGATTTGTGTCGACATCTGAGGTTCTCTGGGCTTGTTTTCCTAAATCTTATCTTCGGTGTAACATGCTGGGCCGACACTGTCATCAATTTGATTTTAATCAAATGATCCCACAGTGTATAGTCATCAGAGACGGTGAAAATCTCCGTGAGCTCCCACATCAAACAAGAGGATCGTGTGACTGCCCTAACTGCCATCTCGATGGCTATAACAATAAAGTTAAAAGGACTTTATTTCAGTTTCCCTGTACATTTTGCTGAGCTGGAGCTTTCCGACGCCTCTCGTATCAAAGCCTTACTGCTTACTCTGCGACAACGGCATGTCTCTCTACCTCTCCATATATAGCTTTGGCCAGCGAAGGAAGGAGACACGACAGTGATGCAGTGTTTAGGTCTTCAGCACTCCTTGACAACTGGGCACTAACTACCTGCTCCCCAGTGCAGATCTCTGCTTGGCCTTGAAGGGTGTCTTGCTGAGGTCTTCCTTCTGGTAGTGGTGACTTGTCCATGCAAATCCTCACCCCAACAGGCATTCTGTGTTGTCGCAGCCCTCTCGTGCTTTCTGTCTATTAGTATCGGTTTATGAATTCCTTGAATCCCTCGAGAGAGGTGATGTTCTTGTGAATACAGGGCTATTGGAAAAGAACACCATTAGACATAGGGACAACTATATGTCTATCCTCTAACTGAGACTGCTGTTCTTCGATTAGGTTATTTTTATTTTGTTAATCCCCCATTCCACTTTCCTGCAATTTCCCATAACACTTGTATAAAAGTCTGTCTCTCTCAGCCTTGAAGGTATTTATGATCCAGCCTCAACAGCCCTCCGAATGTTATACAATTGTTTCCCTCTCACTGATGTGAGACTTGGTGGTCTTTAATCTGGTGATTTGCCCACTCTATCTTACATAAACTTCCAATTCTTCCTCAGCTCCTGTGTCAATTTGCTCAAGGGTCAAACGGTCACTCTCCCTAAATCCAGAAACAGCTTCTCCAAACTGAAGACCGATTCGTAGAATGTATTTAACATATTCTCTGGCTGCGTAAACAGGCTGTCCCCTTAGTCCCTAACACTCCCATTCTTTCCCATGTTATCGTCTTCACCTTAATATACCAAAAAATGACTTTGGATTCTTGCTAATCTTACCCACTAATGTTTTATCACCCCTGCTTCTGCTCTTCCGCTGACTTTTTAAGTTTAGCCCTCCACTTTCTATATTCTTTTAGGACCTTTATTGGCCCGCTCACCTGGAACCTGCTTTAAGCTTCTCTTTCCTTTTTCATCCTGTTCGGGAATTGTGTGGACATCTGATGTTCTCTGGGCTTGTTCTCCTAAATCTTATCTTCGATGTAACATGCTGGGCCGACACTGTCATCAATTTGATTTTAATATAATGATCCCCCAAACCTCCGCCCCAACTTGTTCTGCTATAGTTTCATCCAGAAGCAACTGCACTTTGCCCGGATTATGTCATTTTTTTTTCATAAAATCTGTCTACCCAATCCAAAAAGCTTTTATGATTCAAACATTTTGGGGTCTTTTCCTTAGCAAAGTCAAAATGTGTGATATCACAGTCACTGTACCGATAATGCTCTCCCACTTCTACCTGGAACACCTGACTGGATTCGTTCCCCACAGTGAGGCCCAGCACTGCACTGCCCATTGTTGTATCTGCTCTATGTTGATATAAGAAGCTCTCGGGAATAAATTTCAAAGCACCTGTTCCTCTTAAGGAGTTATCACTACCATAATGAATGTTTGGAATTGAAATGCCTGAATAAAATGATCCTATTATTGTGTTTACACACCTCAATAACTTGGTTATATACCTGCTCCCGTACTTTCCTTTATCTGGGGTTCGACAGTGTATCCCAAGCAGTGTTTCTGTCATGGTTTTGACAATGAGCTTTAACCACCAAACCTCATTAGATGATCCTTTCAAGATATCGTTCCTTTTTAAGCCAGTATCTGACTCCATAATTTATTAGACAACACTACCTCATCTTTTACTCTATCTCCTGTCCTGACAATAGTTCTGGTACCACAGAATATTGAGTTGTCAGCCATGACCTCCCTCAAACTCATCTCTGTAATGGTAAAAAATGACACACTTCCACATGTCATCTCATTTCCTTGTCATATCTGTCTGTCTGATTATATTCCCAGCATAAAGGTATAGAACATCCAACGTGGAATATAGTACCTGGAATACTCTGTATCTCGGAGTTCTTCAGTCATTCACTTTTCGTTATCAAGCTGTCTAATTCATGAACAAAAACTGTAACTCTGGGACTGAATGAATCTTTGTTGAATTGTAATTTCGTTTTTAATAAAAGTGTTGATCAAATGCAGCTTTCCAGAACTGTACAGTCAACTCTAACTACAACGGGTTTCTGCTGATTAATTCCCGACTCAGTGTGCAGAGGGAACAGCCCCCAGTAATGGCCAAGTGAGAATTGCAGATCCTGGTAATCAGAGTCGAAAAGTGTGGCGCTGGCAAAGCACAACTATTCAGGCATCATCTGAAGAGCAGCAGAGTCAAAGTTTTGGCATCTCCCCTTCATGAGAAAGGCATAACTGCCTTCCTATGTTTTCCATTCCATAATACACAGGATATTGGGATCCATATCCTCAGGAAGGCAGCACTGTACAGAGCCCTGAAATGGAAAGCAGTCAATCAGTTGGTTGGGCAGGGAGTAAACAAGTTGAGGTGAAATACAGACTGATTGAAGTACAAACATAAGGATAGATAAATCCCTCATCCAGACAGGAAACACCCTAAGTTACTACAGGAAGAGAGGAAAGAGATTTCTGTGATTTTTGCGATGGTCTTTGCGTCTTCACTCTCCAATTGAGTAACGTCGGTTGATTGGAGGGTGGCGAATGTTAGTCCCTTGTCCAGGCAAGGGAACAGGGATTGTCCTGAGAATGACAGACCAATCAGTCTTACATCAGTGTTGGGCAAAGTATTGGAGAGGATTCTGAAAAATCATAGTTTGATTAGAAACAGTCAGCATGACTTTGTGAGGGACTGGTCATACCTCACAACTCTTATTGGATTCATTGAGGATGGGATTAAACACACTGAAGAAGGTAGAGCAGTGAATGCAGAGTGCATGGATTTTAACAAGGTGTTTGATAAACTTCCCCGTGGTAGTTTCATTCAGAAAGTAAGGAGCCATGACATACAGGGAGACCTATCTGTCTGGATAGAGAATTGGCTAGCCCTTAGAAGACAGAGGGTGGTGGTAAATGGGAAGTATTCAGTGTGGAACTAGGTGAGCAGTGGTGTTCCGTAAGGATCAGTTCTGGGACCTCTGCTGCTTGTGATTTTGATAAATGACTTGGATGACGAAGTGGAAGGGTAGGTTCGTAAGTTTGATGATGTAACACAGGTTGGTGGAATCGTGGATAGTGTAGAGGGCTGTTGTAGTTTGCAACAGGACATTGACAGGATGCAGGACCCAGCTGCTTAGTGGCATATGGTGTTCAGTATGGAAAAGTGGGATACGATTCATTTTGGAAGGTCGAAGTTGAATGCAGAATACAGGGTTAGAGGCAGGATTCTTACATTGTGGAGGAACGGGGGATCATATGGGCCATGGCGTAGCTCCCACAATGTTTCTACACAGGTTCATAAGGTGGTTAAGAAGGTGTTTGATGTGTTCATTAGCCGAGGAATTGAGTTTAAGAGCTGGAAGATTATGCGCCAACTGTATGCAGCCCTGGTGAGACCACACTTAGAATATTGTGATCAGTTCTGGTTGCCTCGTTGTAGGAAAGATGTGGAAGCTTTGATGAGAGTGCTGAGGAAATTTATCAAGATGCTGCCTGGACTGGAGGGCATGCCTTGCAAATAAAATTTGAGGGAGCTGGGGTGTTTTCCTCATTGGAACGAAGAAGAATGGAACATGACTTGACAGTGGTGTACAAGATGATGAGATCATAGATAAAGTGGATAGCCAGAGACTCTCTCCCAGGGTGGCAATGGCTATCTCGAGGGGGTATGATTTTCAGGTAATTGGAGGAAAGTTTAGGGGAGATGTCAGAGGTATGTTCTTTACACAGAGAGTGGTGGGTGTATGCAATGAACAGCCAATAGTTGTAGTAAAATCAGCTATATTAGGGATATTTAATTGGATAGGCACATGAATGATAGTATAAGAAAGGTATGTAGGTTAGTATGATCTTAGAGTAGGATAAAAAGTCAACAGAACGTCAAGGGCCAAAAGGCCTGTACATGCTGCACTGCTCTATGTTTAAAGTTTCACCCAGCTTGTGGATTCCCCTGGAATTGTTGAATGTGTGAGGGAGTGATGTGTGTGAGATCAGGAAGCTTTGGAGGTGTGTAAAGCCAAAGCCTCCAGTTGTGGCGTGCATTGTCACAGTCACCTGAAAGTCAGTATAATCTGTGTGGTTACTTAGACCAGACAGAATTCGCCAAGTTCAGTTATTAATGTGATTTGTGGATTGCCATTTGCTGCTGGTTACTTCACATAAATGCGACTGTGTGATCCATGTAGTAACTCTGACCATTCATAGAGATGTACAATTTTATTTTGATACTGGAGAATGTGAAGGTGACATTTAGTAGATACTGCTTTAGAGACACAAGGCACTGCAATAGACTGTCAACTTGTGAACCTCTTCACCCATGCCTGGTCCGTGGTGCAGATATATGGAGTCTGTGAGACAGGTCAGGTTTCATCACCATAGGTAACTTGTATGGCGTGATTCTGGCTCTCAATGTCAACACGTCTGCTCGCTGGGCCAGGCTCTGACTGAAGATGAATTTCAAAACCTGGTTGCTGGTCAGCCATTAGTATTTAGCCTGGACAATATTTGTACCTACACTGAGACCAGTGATAGCCTGTTGGCGGGTTATCCCCCTGCACAAGGAAGATTTCAACTTACTTGCTTTGAAGTAATGTTTGACTGGCTGCCCTGAAGCAGGTTAGAATCTCTGCACAAATGTTGGAACAAGCCACTCAGTGTCTCTATAGCACAGGCAGCTGTGAGTTCCAATACCACTGTAAATGATTTCAGATAAATTGGAAGCAAGTTTCAGCGTAGCTCACTGCAAGATGTTGAGTTTACTGACCCCGAACAATAATCGGATTTTTGCTATAGTTCATGAATTGGGCAACAATAAGACGAGGTAAAAACAATGACTGCAGATGCTGGAAACCAGATTCTGGATTAGTGCTGCTGGAAGAGCACAGCAGTTCAGTCAGCATCCAAGGAGCAGCGAAGTCGACGTTTCGGGCAAAAGCCTTTCATCAGGAATTAAGGCAGTGAGCCTGAAGCGTGGAGAGATAAGCTAGAGGATGGTGGGGGTGGGGAGAAAGTACATAGAGTACAATAGGTGAGTGGGGAGGGGATGAAGGTGATAGGTCAGGGAGGAAAGGATGGAGTGGATAGGTGGAAAAGGAGATAGGCAGGTAGGACAAGTCCAGACAAGTCATGGGGACAGTGCTGAGCTGGAAGTTTGGAAGTAAGGTGAGGTGGGTGAAGGGGAAATGAGGAAACTGCTGAAGTCAACATTAATGCCCTGGGGTTGAAGTGTTCAGAGGCGGAAGATGAGGCGTTCTTCCTCGAGGCGTCTGGTGTTGAGGGGGTGGCGGTAAAGGAGGCCCAGGACCTCCATGTCCTCGGCAGAGTGGGAGGGGGAGTTGAAATGTTGGGCCACTGGGCGGTGTGGTTGATTGGTGCGGGTGTCCTGGAGATGTTCCCTAAAGCGCTCTGCTAGGAGGCGCCCGGTCTCCTCAATGTAGAGGAGACCACATCGGGAGCAACGGATACAAGAAATGATATTTGTGGATGTAAAACTTTGATGGATGTGGAAGGCTCCTTTAGGGCCTTGGATAGAGGTGAGGGTGGAGTTGTGGGCGCAGGATTTACAGTTCCTGCGGTGGCAGGGGAAGGGGCCAAGATGGAAGGGAGGTTTGTAGGGGGGCGCGGACCTGACCAGGTAGTTACAGAGGGAACGGTCTTCGAGGAAGGCTGAAAGGAGTTGGGAGGGATATATATCCCTGGTGGTGGGGTCTGTTTGGATGTTGCGGAGATGTCGTCAGATGATTTGTTTTATGCAAAGGTTGGTAGGGTGGAAGGTGAGCACCAGGGGCGTTCTGTCCTTGTTACGGTTGGAGGGGTGGGTCTGAGGGTGGAGGTGCGGGATGTGGACGAGATGCTTTGGACGGCATCTTTAACCACGTGGGAAGGGAAATTGCGGTCTCTAAATAAGGAAGCCATCTGATGTGTTTGGTGGTGGAACTGGTTCTCCTGGGAGCAGATATGGCGTAGGAGGCATTGGGAATAGGTTACAGGTTCTTCGCCCACTCCCAGCTCCACACCCACAACAGATCCCAGCTCCCAGCCCTGCCGAGTTTTCACCATCCCTCCAGACCTTCCCCTCACTGAGGATGAACGATCAGTCCTCAGCAAACGAATCACTTTCATCCCCCTCCGTCCACGCATCAATGAATTTAATACACGCTGTGATGTCAAACAATTATTCTGTGGCTTCCGTCTCCGAGCTTACTTTCACAATCAGGATTCCCGCCGACATTCCAAGGACCCCTTCGCCCACCTCCAACACACTTCATCCACCTGGACACCCCGCGCTAACCTATTACCTGCCCTCGACCTCTTCATTTCGAAATGCCACCGGGACATTAACCACCTCAACCTGTCTACACCCGCCCCCACTCCACCCTCTCACCCTCACAACGCACAGCCCTCCAAGCCCTCTGCTCCAATCCCAACCTCACCATCAAGCCAGCGGATAAAGGGGGCGCAGTGGTAGTCTGGCGCACTGACCTCTACACCACTGAAGCCAAACCCCAAAATGAGGACACCTCTTCCTACTGCACCATCGACTATGACCCCACCCTCCATCACCAAACCATCATCTCCCAGACCATACAGAACCTCATCACCTCAGGAGATCTCCCACCCACAGCTTCCAACCTCATAATCCGGGAACCCCGCACTGCCCGGTTCTACCTCCTTACCAAGATCCACAAGCCTGACCACCCTGGCCGAAACATTTTCTCATCATGCTCCTGCCCCACTGAACTCATGTCTACCTACCTTGACACTGTCCTATCCCCCCTAGTCCAGGCACTCCCCACATACATTTGAGACACCACGCATGCCCTGCACCTCCTCCAAGACTTCCGTTTCCCCGGCCCCCAACGCCTTATCTTCACCATGGATATCCAATCCTCCATCCGCAATGACCAGGGCCTCCAAGCACTCCATTTTTTCCTCTCCAGACGTCCCCAACAGTACCCTTCCACCCGCACTCTCATTCGTTTGGCCGAACTGGTCCTCACCCTTAACAAATTTATCCTTTGAATCCTCCCACTTCCTCTAGACCAAAGGAGTAGCCATAGGCACACGTATGGCCCCAGCTATGCCTTTCTCTTTGTTGGCTACGTAGAACAGTTGGTCTGCTATAATTATACCGGCACCACTCCCCACCTCTTCCTCCGCTACATTAATGATTGCTTTGGCGCCACCTCGTGCTCCCTCGAGGAGGTTGAGCAATTCATCAACTTCACCAACACATTCCACTCAGACCTTTAATTTACCTGGACCATCTCTGATACCTCCCTTCCCTTCCTGGACCTCTCCACCTCCATTAATGACGACTAACTTGACACTGACATTTTTTACAAACCCACCGACTCCCACAGCTAACTGGATTACACCTCTTCCCACCATACCTCCTGCAAAAATGTCATCCTGTATTCCCAATTCCTCCACCTCCACAGTATCTGCTCCGAGTAGGACCACTTCCACCACAGAACACAACAGATAGCCTCCTTCTTTAGGGACAGCAATTTCCCTTCCAAACTGGTTAAAGATGCCATCCAACACATCTCGTCCACATCCTGCACCTCCGCCCTCATACCCCACCCCTCCAACCGTAAGAAGGACAGAACGCCTTCGCATAAAGAAAATCATCCACCGACATTTCTGCCACCTCCAAAATAACCAAACCACCAGGGATATATTTCCCTCCCAACCCCTTTCCACCTTCCGCAAAGTCCGTTCCCTCAGTGACTACCTGGTCAGGTCCACGCACCCCTAAAACCCACCCTCGCATCCTGGCACTTTCCCCTGCCACCGCAGGAACTGTAATACCTGTGCCCACACCTCCTCCCTCACCTCTATCCAAGGCCCTAAAGGAGCCTTCCACATCCATCAAAGTTTTACATCCACTGTTATCATTTATTGTATCCGTTGCTCCCGATCCGGTCTCCTCTACATTGAGGAGACTGGGCGCCTCCTAGCAGAGTGCTTTAGGGAACATCTCCAGGACACCCGCACCAATCAACCTCACCGCCCCGTGGCCCAACATTTCAACTCCCCCTCCCACTCTTCCGAGGACATGGAGGTCCTGGGCCTCCTTCACCTCCGCTCCCTCACCACCAGACGCTTGGAGGAAGAACGCCTCATCTTCCGCCTCTGAACGTTTCAACCCCAGGGCATCACTGTTGACTTCAACAGTTCCCTCATTTTCCCTTCCCCCACCTCACCCTAGTTCCAAACTTCCAACTCAGCACTGTCCCCATGACTTGTCTGGACTCGTCCAACCTGCCTATCTCCTTTTCCACCTCTCCACTCCACCTTCTCCTCCCTGACCTATCACCTTCATCCCCTCCCCCACTCACCCATTGTACTCTATGCTACTTTCTCCCCACCCCCACCGTCCTCTAGCTTATCTCTCCACGCTTCAGGCTCTCTGCTTTTATTCCTGATGAAGGGCTTTTGCCCGAAACGTTGATTTCGCTGCTCCTTGGATGCTGCCTGAAGTGCTGTGCTCTTCCAGCACCACTAATCCAGAACAATAAGATGAGAACGATAATCCTTCAACTGGACTATAATCTCTTAAATCAATTTTGTTGATTCTATATTTATGGAACTAAAATATAATTCCTGTCAAGGTTTCCTAACACAGAAATAAAGCATGTACGTTCTATTTTATCGAAGAAAGAACATAACTCTAGTGGTAATGAGATTTATATATTCGATGTCAGGATTCCGAGCAATGTTTTGCCACTCCAATATTTTTAAAGTGGTTGGTTTCTGGATAATTCCATGTTCAAAGTGAGCAGAAGATTGAACATACAAATAGAATTAGCGTTCTTATACATTTACATGTAATCAATCAGTTCAATTTCTCACTGAAATGCATGATCTTCCGCTATTTGCCAGCAATTTAAAATGACAATAATTCAACATGAACTGTGAATATTAAACTAAATAAATTATTTGTGTTATCAAATTTCAGAGAACAATAATTTGAAAACTTCCAATTTTTAGACTGAATGATTCTAATATGAAATGTGGATAGTGAAAAAAAAACAACAAAAATAATATCGTGTCAGAGAAATGTCAAAGCTTTCCAAAGGGTTTTGTGCCAAAGCAATGATATATTTGTTTTAGTAATTGGAATACAACATGTAAAATATTCATGTTCTGAGTAATAATTAGACTTCACAATGAAGCTGACCTTGCAATACTTGCATTTTTAATGCTTATGCTGCACCAAATAATCAGATATTTGCGAGCACTTACAATGCGAAATAATTGGATACTGACTTTTATTCACAGCTGACACTTGATAGAGTACAAAACTTTAAAGTACAGGAGGAAGTCATTGGCATTATGTATGCATCAGCTCCAAAAATATATCCCAGCACCTCCCATACGTCAGTCATCTCTCTGTTGCCCGTTAAATTCATAATTTCCAAGTATATATCCAGTTCTCTTTTGAATCTTCATTCACAAATTTCCCAGTCAGTCAATTCTAATTTGTAACAACTCTCTAAATAAAGACACTTTTCCTTATTTCACTCCTCGCTCTTTTGCTTACAACCTTGAAATTAGAATTCTTTGACTCTATAATGCCAACTAATAGAGTACTATTTTTCACTCTGACAGTTTATTCATACTTTTGAGCACCGCAATAAATTCACACCTTTGTCTGTTCAGCTTCAGGAACAATAAGCCTTGCAAGAACTGTAACAAAACCTACAACGGAAAAACAAGCAGAAAAATAGTCACCAGGATATATGAACATCAACTAGCCACAAAATACATGATCCCAACACGTACTGATGAGGAAGTACGCCACTTTGACGAGGTCTGCATATCCATCCTAGGACATGCCAAACAGAGACAAGCACAAGAATTCCTAGAAACATGGCATTCCACCCAGAACTACACGAACAAACACATCAATTTTGATGCCATTACTCACCCTCTCGTGAAAAGGGCCGGAAATGACATCATCGACAGTTGAATTTACATGACCAATGCAAGGAAACTGAAACACTTGAATAGAAAGTGGGAGATAACACCAGCACTTCACTGGAGGCTCACTCACTGAGTACAGTCAATGGAACAAACCAGGAACTGCCAATAGCTATTGCTTCAGAATATATCAGTGTTCACGGCTGCCGCCACATAGAATCAATGAATGAAAATGCGAGCCTACATCACCAAGTGTATATCCAAAGGCTTTTTGAAACGTTTGTGAGATTATCTGCTCAATCACTCGCCGAGGGAATCCACTCCAGCCACATGTCACCAGGGGTAGAACGGTGGCTCAGTGGTTAGAACTCCTGCCTTAGAGCGCGGGGACCCAGCATTGATTCCAGCCTCGGGTGACTGCATGTATGGATTTTGCACATTCTCCCCATGTCTGCGTGGTTTCCTCTCGGTACTCCGGTTTCCTCCCACAATCCAAAGATGTGCAGGTTACGTGCATTGGCCGTGCTTAATTGCCCATTGTGTTCAGGGATGTGTAGGTCAGGGGTAAATATAGGAGGAACGTGTTTGTGTGGGCTATTCTTTGGCGGGTCAATGTGGATTTGTTGGGCCAATGAGCCTATTTCCACACTGTAGGAATTTTATATTCTATGTCTGTGCCACCCTCTCAGTTCAAAACAGACTCACAAGTCCTCTCTCAATCCCCTGCCTTTCACTTTAAGCATTTGTCACTTTGTTTTTGACCCTTTGAGTCAGGGAAACAGCTGATGTCTGTTCATTATCTCCTTTCCCCTGATGCTTTTGTACACCTGTACCGGGTTTCCTCCTCAACCTTCCCTGCTGCAATGAAAAAAGGAGCAAATTTAGCACTCACACTTCACAGTTTGAGTACTCATTTGTCTTGTTAATTCAGATGTGCATTTTCTCACATTTATCAGTGTTAAACTTCATCGTCCATTAATCTGGATATAGAAATCATCTGTTTATACCGTCCTTAGGCTAACTCTTTCCTCCTCACTGTGAACCACCCAGCTAATCTTTATGTCATCCCCAACATTAGTTATCATTCCACTGCTGTCCATCTTCCACATTCTCACCATCATCATTTATGAATATCACAAACAAACCTTGATTTCCTTCCTTTTCTCCAGATGTTATTCACAGAAGGGGAATTAAGAATTCCAGTCTCTTGCTATTCTTATTTTGGGGAATTTACAAAGTGATGTAGTTAACACCTATTATGAGGGAGCTGCGAACAGCATTTTCGACACCGAGTTGAATTCACCTTTTACACTCTGCCCCTCAGCATGTCTTATTCATAAAGTGTGTACCTAATTTAAGATGAACTAGGGTTTGGCACTTTGCACTGGAACATTAGCACTGTTCTTTGTATCAATAGTCAGAACTGAAGAAGTTTTTCATCTGCAGGGTGGACACTGACTCATTGCTTGAATCAGTGATTGTGATGAGGATAACTATTCAATTAAATTCTACGTTATGGGCAAACTGCAGGAGATCAAATCATGCTCTCATGTCTACCTTGAATTGAAAGCAAATACATATTGTAAAAATATTAAAAAATATTGAGACACCATACGACGGAAAAAAAAACATGTAATCCGCAAATGATGGAGGTACAAAAATGCAGAGTGAATGTTCAATCTGATCAAGAATCAAGTATAGAAAATGAAGTACATCAAAGCTTAATTTTCAATGGAACCAGATCCCAATTTTTCTGAACAGTGATATTTTTCACCCAACCTCACATTTGCCAAAGCAAGTTTTTCCCAGTCACTAATACTTCATTAGCCATTCTTCCTCGGCCTTCTTACTCTTTTCTTATACTCCTACTTCCCTTGCACTGCTCCATCTGCAGCTACATACTCTTCCATTGATGATATCTCTTCACATCCTTTTCTCTCACTCCCACTGTAAGTTACACCAGTTCCCGAGTTGCTCCCACTTCCACTGGCAATTCCTTTCAGTTTTTGCTTTCCAACAGGGGTGATTGGAAATGCTGGCTTCTGTGCTGCTATTGGTATTCAGTGAATGATGAGATTGAGATGATCAATGTCCAATAGGAACGGACAATAGTGTGAACATGGTGCTTCTGTTCTCTATAGAGTGTGGAACTTTATTTCTGTCTCTGTGTCACAACGCTTAACCAAACAGCCTCATCACAAATAGGACAAACCTCTCCTCAGAATCAGATGAACATGCATCAGTTTTTCCTTAAACGTTGTGGGAACAGTGACCACATTGTTCAAATAAGCCGTGTACTATCATTTTGCTCTTTACCATTTTAACTGATTTTCCAATGTCATTAGAGGTGAGATCAGAGTAACTTGCCTCGCATCAAAGTAATATTTGACTCATGTAGCATCATTCACCCTCAGAAAACTGTGGTTAACGGGAATCAGAGGAAATTCTGTGCTGGTAATTTCCTCAATGAACCAAAGACACCTTCCCTAGAGCTATTGGAAATGACAAATAAATTCTGCCTTTGCTACTGCCTTCCAAAATCATGGATGGATTTGTCTTATTAATACCATCATTTGTTTTCACGGTTTGGTCTAAAGTCTCAGAAATGTAAGTCCTTGCTGGTTGAGATTCACCCCAATGAAATCAGAGTATTACAATAAGATAACGATAATTTTCAATCAGTTACTTTCTGTGGACTGATCGTGCGATGTCAGTGCCACTGAGATCAATATTTTCTCTGTCCAATACCATCTCATCAAATTGACACAAGGCTGCACCATTCCACAATTTTACATCATTCTCCAGCTCATTCGCCGTGCTCGCCAGCTATATGAGGACTACAACGTGGAATAACTGAGAGATGCCTATGAGCCTCTGGAACCTGTCACCCCACCCATGCCCTGCGCTCTGAGTCCATTCCCCCCCCCCAAAACCACCTCCTGTCGTGTATTCACCATTCCTCCTAAACTGCCACGCTGTAATGCTGAATGTTCTGTACTCAGCAAAGTTCTCAGCTTTATCCTTCTGCGCCCCCTTTAATGAATTTCAGGAACGACTTAATGTTGAACTCCTCTTCCACTGTCTTCTCCTCGGTGTCCAGTTGTTTGGGCAAGAGTCCACTCCCCATCCCAAAGACCCTTCCCCCAGCTCAAACACTCTCCCTCCACCTGGACCCATTTCTCTGGCGTTTACTTTTACTCAATCTGTTCTTTGAGAACTTTCAATGTGACACTGGGTGTTTTAATTTCTTTGCATCGCCCTCACCCTATCCCACGTATCACTGGTCACCTATCACCCTCTGAACAGTCTATAAGCTGTATGCTTCGATCCAACCCTGACTGTGTTATTCAGCCTGTGCCGATAAGGGTGGTGCTGCTGTAGTCTGGTGGACTCATCTCTCCATTTCAGAGGCTGAGTTCCAGCTCTCAGATACTTCCACACAAAACCTGCTCCTCCATAACCCTGCGATGGCACATCAGGCCATTTTATTAACTAAATCTGACAACATTTCATCAGGAGATTCCCACCCACTCGCCCCCACATAACAGTCCCGAAGCTGATGGTCCTCTGATAGCAGAGCTCGCTTTTATTCCTCCTGAAAATCCACAAACAGAGCTGCCTGGGCAGACCCATTGCCTCAGCCTGCTCCTGCCTCACAAAGGGGGTGCATGGATATACACGTGGGCTCAAGTTATACCTGTTCCTTCATGGGGTACGTAGACCATTCCTTGTTCCAGTTCTTTCCACCTCCCATCCACAACACTTGCTCCGATATGTAGATGATATCATAGCTGCTGCTCCTCTCTCTTGTCCAGAATTGGAAAAGGTAATCGTTTCCAATTTGCACTAGTCCCTCACTTTCACAAGGTCCATCTCGGACTCCTCCCTTTCTTTCCTCGATATCTCTGCTTCTATTTCTGGAAATAGACCAGTCACTGTCATACAGTATTAAGCCACCGACTCCCACAGCTACCTGGAGTATACACCCTCACACCCTGTTTCCTGCAAAGACTCCGTTCCATTCCCCCAGTTCCTCCATCTCAACCGCATTGCTTCTGATGATGTCAAGTTCAAAAATGTGGACTCTGAAATGTAAACGTTCTTCCTCAACCGAGAATTCCCCAGCACTGTTCTCGGCAGGGCCCTCAACCAGTTCTGACCCACCTCCTGCACTTCTACCCTCACGCTCTCTCCTCCCTCAAGCAACAGAGTTAGAGTTCTACTTGTCCTTGCCGACCATCCCACCAGAATTCACATGCAGAAGATCATCAGTCTGCATTCCCCCACCTCCAGCGAGATGCCACCACCAGACACATATTTGTCTCCTCTCCCTTTTCCGCCTTCTGAAGTGACCATTTCCTCCGCGACACCCTAGTCCGCTCGTTATTCACTGCCAACACATCCCCCCACCTCCACCACCCCGCCCCCCCCAACACAGGTCCACGTCACTTTCCCCTGCCGGAGGTGTCACACTTTCCCATTTACCTCCTCCCTCCTCACTAACCAAGGGCCAAACATAACTCCCAGCTGAAGCAGCATCCTATCAACATTTCCCACATTCGCTGCTCACATTGTGTCTGCTCTACATTGGGGAAACTAAAGGTAGACTGGGTGAACACTTCACAGAATAACCAAGCTGGACATATGCAAAAGACCCTGACTCTCCAGTTGCCTGCCAGTTTAATACCCCATCCTGTTCCTTGGCCAATATCTCTGCCTCAGGCTTGCTGCAGTGTTCCAGGACATTTCAACGCAAGCTGGAAGAACAACACCCCATTTTCCGCGGGCGGACCCTGCAGCCCTTCAGACTCAAAATAATGTTCAATAATTTTAGGGACTGGACTCCTCAATGCCCCATACCTATACCACCAGGCCTTGTACTCACCCCCTATTGTTAGCTACTAACAGTCTCCATTAACAGCTATTCAGCCTCTTCTGTATATTAATCAACATTTTCAGGGCTACCATCCGTTCTGAGGAAGGGCCACTAAACTAGAAACGTTAATTCTGATTTCTCTGCACAGAGGCAGTTAGACTCGAAACGTCAGCTCTTTTCTCTCCTTCCAGATGCTGCCAAACCTGCTGAGATTTTCCAGCACTTTCTCTTTTGGTTGCAAATTACTCGAGATTCAACTCAGATAGCAGCTTTGCTTATATCATTCAGATCAGTCAATTTGTCACAGTTCAGAAAGAAAAGAAAAATCGATAGAGGGTAGCTCAGCAACTCCGGCACGCTCTGAGCAGATACGCAGAATTAACCTTTGATTCCAATATGACTTTTTCAGAACAGTGTCACATCATATTCGATATATTAACTTTGTTTATCTCTGCAGATACTTCCTGATCCGTGGCGCTTCTTCACCATTTATTATTTGTTTTTCATGTTTCTGTATCACTATATTTCATGTTTCTTGGCAGGGCTACATGCTGCATTTGGTTATATGTGGACAATGTAGTCCTTTCCTGTTCCTATTATAGTTGGTGTGTCTGTGACACCTGTGTTACGGCCGAAATCTGTTTCTTCTTTAAGATTCAAAGGAAAAAAAAAATATTTTTCTGAATATCATGTAAATCTCAGGAACTCCACTTTGTTTGAAAAGACATTTTAGAGGCAGCTGAAATTTCATGAGATAACAGGAATAAATTATTGATGGTGGAGCACTCTGTGTCCTTCGTTGAACTAGCTTGTCTACCCCCTCCCAAAGGCTTTGGTTACATATCACAGAATTATTTACAGCAAAAGTGGGGGAAACTCAGCCCATTGTCTCTTCCAGTTTGGAACGACTATATCTCTACTGTTAGTCTGCTGCACTGTCCCCATAGCCCTCCACATTTTGTTATTAGTGTGTGCTTTTAATTTTAAGTATGCTGCCATATATGAACATTATGATCAAGATCAAACAAAAAAAAAGCAGAACTTAGAGGGCAAGCTCAGCTGGTCTGGCAGGATCTGTGAAGAGAAATCAAAGTTAATGTTTCTGGTCCAGTGATCCAAATCGAACTGTATTCCCAATGATTAAGTGGTGTGTATATTTAATATAGTTCACTTTATCACATTTAAAATGATCCTGTTCAGTTCATATTGTCATTCAGCATTGCATCTCTCAAATGTTGGCTCTTTCCTTGTTGTGCATTAGATTTAATTCTGTCTGGCAGAAAGCGTGATGATGACTGGGGAATATCATTGTACCCCCGCCCCCTCCCCCCCCCCCACCCCCCATGCAGTCTCCACAGCCACTATCCCATTCTGTCCTATCTCCCAGCGATTGTCATGTTCATTCGAACCTGACTCATTAATTCATAAGTCTTAATGAATACGTTCATTGTAATTATCACTTTTGGTTTAGACTGAGGCCAAAATGCGTAAGAAAAGTACGGTTTTAGGCAAATAAAACTGCATTTAGAATTTTGTCAATTTGTATAAATAAATTACTGAAGCATATTCTCTAGTTGCCTTAGTAGAGCAGTGAGAGGAACATTCAGAGAAGTCCACACTTCCTGTCTATGTTCAAGGCGGCTGTGACCAGTGACAGTGTGTTGGCTGGTGTTTGCTCCCGTGGAGGAGAGATCCGCACAGAAACAACATCCTGGTTGTGTTTCTTTTGGTGGGTGGAGGGATTTGGGGAGAGATGGTAACAGCATAGTAAATGGACAACCGAGCAGAATCATCTAGCCTACGAAAAGATAACATTCTTGGTGATGGGAGATTTGACCAATAGCCAGCAATGTCGACATGTTGTCGAGACCAGTTATATTGTGAAATGAATGTTCTGGAATAAAAGCTGGGACTGGATGCTCAGTGACTATGATTGATGTCAGTCTCCATGCAATGTAACTGTGTCACTGGAGGGTTTCCCTCTCCTATTGGTGAAGCGCTTCACTCAGTGCGCTATCCCACGGGAGTAGCAGATGCATCAGCTCCAACAGGAACAGAGATCAACAGCTGCGTAGACAGAGAGAGGACAGATCTGAATCTGAGAATAGCGGACTGGAACATTACAACAATGGAGAGGAGGTTTTTCTTGAATCTTTTCAAGTGTGACTCCTCTTCAGAACAGAAAAGGATTGGAAAATGGACTTTTCCCTTGACCGAGGTAGAGGAGGGGTGATGAGAAGAAGGTGGTGTGGAGGAGCAATGCCACTGACAAATTGACATTTATTTCTGATAAAAGAGAATCAAATGTAAAATGAGTATTAATTAGATTGTGAAGGGGGAAATGGGTTCGTAAATTAAGTGCAAGACAAGCGATTCACAAACAGGGCAAGTTCATTGGGAGACCAGGAGAAAGAATATGTGAAGAATGGAGAACAGCCATTATGCGGTCAGGCTGTGCAAGTATGGAATTGAATAAAAATTCCATCAGGATAGAACGTTCCTGGGTCTAAAGTGAGGTGTTATTCGAGCTTGGGTTATGCTTCATTGGAGCATTACAGCAACCCAGGACTGAAATGTTTGCGTGTGAGTAAGGTAAGTTTTTGAAATGGGAAGCAATGAGAAGGTCAGGGTTATTCCCACAAACAGAGTGGGAGTGTTCCTCAATACAGTTTCTGTTTGGTCTCCCCAATATAAAGGAGACTGCATTGTGAGTAGCAATGACAGGAGACTGGATTGAAAGAGTACAAATGAAATGCTGCTTCATCTGGAAGGTGTGTATTGGGTTGTTAAGACACACACACACTCACACACACACTGACACACACTCTCTCTCACACACACACACACAGATCAATCATTGTTCGGCCATTCCATTTCAAATTATCCTGTTTCATTTACACTGTCACTTGTAATTCCTTCTTCCGAATATATCTGTTTCTTTCTCTACATTTGATTTTATTCTCTCTGTCAAGAAGACATTGGGGACAGGGGGGATGTCACTTTACTCCTCATCAGTCTCCACAGTCACTGTCTTCTATTCCTTTCTGTTTCTTAGCCCATGAAAAATACATACTGTGTCTGACCCTTGAATCCCGAAAAACGTTTTTTTTAGTATTCCTACAGTATGGAAACAGGCCCTTCGGCTCAACAAGTCCACATCGACCCTCCGAACTATAACCCACCTAGATCCATTCCTCTACCCTCGATTCACCCCTGACACTGTGGGCAATTTAGCATGGCCAATTCACCTAACCTGCATATCTTTGGACTCTGGGAGGAAACCGTAGCACCCAGAGGAAACCCACGCAGACAAGGCGACAATGTGCAAACGCCACACAGACAGTTGCCCAAGGCTGTTCAGTAAACAAGACATGTACTTTTGGGCTTAGGCTACAATAAACCTAAAAAAGAAACGGCATACAACTGTGCAATAAGATGTTTGCACCTTTGCAAGTAAATTATTGAATTACATTGCGTAAACGATAATTAACTGATAAAAGGTATAAGAG
The DNA here is from genome assembly GCF_047496795.1 of Chiloscyllium punctatum. Lineage (NCBI taxonomy): Eukaryota > Metazoa > Chordata > Chondrichthyes > Orectolobiformes > Hemiscylliidae > Chiloscyllium > Chiloscyllium punctatum. The sequence continues at coordinate 114,423,350 of NC_092742.1, forward strand.
TATAATCCAGCAACACCCGTCGCACTTCAAGAGAATAACATTCAATTACATTTAAACTTGAGGATTATGGAGTAACATTTATTATGTACGGAAAAAAGATGGTGATTTTGTGAGAAATTGCATTTTCCCGATGATATGTAATTCCCAGTAGTTCACGTACCAGTGTGGAGACCCCATGTTGGTTGAGAGGCTGCGCCAGGCTCTGAATGAATTCTCACTGTCTCAATGTGCAGTTGGTGTGTGTCTCTGCACTGTTCATAAATCTATCAGAATCCTTAATGCCTTACTCCTGAAATAGTTCGCTATTCCCACCAACTTCTGTCCTCTATAGGAGTACAATAATGTCTTCTCGGAGATAGAAGGCATTTCCTTGAGACTTCGCACAAACTTTTCACTTCTCACTTTTCCCTCTCACGTTCAGCAAACCAAGTTAAAGTGACACATATGTACCACGAGCAAAGGAACCAGGAGGAACAACATGGAGCAGTCTATCTGAGTAGACTCTGCTTCACTCTTTGTTATGTTCGGGCATCAAAGACATCTTCCTATTCCTGTACACATGGTTCGATAGGCTGAATGGCCACCTCCTGGTCATCTGGAAGCAGCTCAAGGACCTGACTTGGCGACTCCGGTTCCTGTTTAACATCTCGATGTGCTGACTACACTCCTTCCCTCCTTGTGTAATAGGTAGGAGGGTCTGAATGGGCTACCACTATTCTTATCCAATAGTTTCAATGGATTCAATAGCGTCCTTGTATTCTGTTGAAACCACCTTTCGGGCAGAAGCTTACGCTCAGAAACGGCGATTCTCCTGCTCCTCGGATGGTGCCTGACCTGCTGTGCTTTTACAGCGCTACACTCTCGAGTCTTCAGTCAGTGAATGGTCTCCTCTATTTCTGTGCACCAGGTTATCAGAATAAATGAACTCCAAATGCTCCTGTCTTGCAGTTTTGAGGAACTGAATGGAACATAGGAACGTAGGACTGAGGACACTTTAAGCCCTCTCAACTCGGCAGTAAGGTCGTGGCTGAGCTGGATGTGTTCTCAACCCCACTCCCATATCTGTAGTTCATTGTCCTTTACTGTCCAATATCTAAATGCTTTGACTAAATGCAAACACACAGGCACCACAAACTTCTGGGGAAGAGCATTCCCACTCAAACAACCCATTGTGAAATTCTCCTCATCCGTGTTCAGACTGGGGCTGGATGGACCACTGTTTCATTTTCTAGTCCCGTTCCTCCATTGATCATGATAAATTTTAAATGTAACTCGGTTGGTGATATGACCAATGATATAGGTCTCAGACGAGGTCAGGTTCTTTGCTGGGGACAAGTCAGCTCGATATCTTACATTTGCAAAAATAATTCATCAAAGCAAAGTTACTCAAAGTTAAGATGGAAAAATAAATGGCAAACACTTTGGATAAATACGTACATTAATATTTATCTTTGAACGCATACTGAGATGCAGTCTGTGCATACACACAGACACACACACTAAGACATACACAGTGTCTCACACACGCAAGTGCACACAGACACACACATACACATACCTAAATACAAGCAGGAAAAAAAGCTGCAAAATATCAGCTTGAAAGAGCTTTGTCCAAGCAATAGTTAAACTCAAGACAAAAGTAAAATAATTAAATGTTATTCTGCCTCTGAAGTTGTTCTGCTCACACAAGCAGGACTTATTCCTGGAACAGTCGGATTTGGCTGAATTACCTTTGATTTTAGGCAGTGGGGAGATGCCACTGATTCCTCAATAGTAATCCTACATGAATGATAAAGATGACTGAACGGTTTTCACCTCTCATACATTGCTGCGAGAAGGAACAAGGAAAGATAGGTAGCAATAAGCAGTGGCTTCTCCAGCATGTTGCATTTTCTCCATCTCGGAGCAGAAATATACAATAATGTTATCTCAACACCAAACTGGACCACGTGAGGCCTCCTTGAACATTCTCGGAACTGTAGGACTATGTCCCTGTTCTCTGCTCCATGTAGGAGTTTTAATGACGTTATGTTTGTATGTGTCCTCATATTTTTGTCCAATAAAATCATGCCTTCATAGTGTTTGTTTTCTTATACTATCAAAAGAGTATATAACATATACATGTTGTTTTCTTAGATTTGAATCCTCAGTTCGAGACTCATATACCAGAGAAAATGTCCATAGGCTATGCATCAGATACACTCTCCTCGATATCTTATACAGTTCAATACGAACGCCTCTCATTCTCAATCCTGAAGTGCTCTCGCCTAAAAGAGGTTTAAAACATTAAGAGGAGAAAAGAAATGGTGAAGATCCAAGAACATTTTCCTAGCTTAGGGCAGTCCACAATTAGAGCACATAGATTGAAGGTGAGGGGAGAAACATATAAAAGGGACAAAAGTGGTAACAATTTGACAGAGTGTATAGAATGAACTGCCAGAGGAAATGTTGGAGGCTAGGACAGCTACAGCATTTTTAGCCATTTGAATGAAGCCATTTGAGTGAACACGAAGGTTTTATGGGATATGGGCCAAGTGCTGGCAAATGGAACTTGATTAATTTAGGACATCTGGTCGGCATGGACATGGTGCAGTGAAGAGTCTGTTTCCGTGCTGTATGACAGGATAAGGCTTTCTCTCCAGGAGCAAGTGCAGTGAAACATATTCGCAAAATCTTCTAAAGCTATTGAGTATATTTATTTTTCAGTTTATGGAGTCATCACTGCCGACAATACATCAGATGTTGACTCAGAAATCCTCTGTACAGATGCGGTAAAACATCCTGATAGCCTTTTCATGAAGTAATATTTCAATCTACCTTCCTAATTACTTGCTGCATCTGCATACTAACCCCGTGTGATGTATGTACCCTGGTGAACAAATGCCTTTGTACAACTGAGGTTTGTGATCACTCTTCTTTGAATTAGATTACTGTTGTTTTTCCCTTCTGCCACAGCACAAACTTCGGTACCCCATGTTATCCTGTTTCTGCTGAAGGTTTGCACATTAACCTTCCCTGTCTCTATCACATTACAGACTCTCTCGCTCCACTTGACATCTTACCGAATCTTAGTGGTTGAGCCAATTGATTTCCATCCAATCAGTTCCCACACGCAAATTATTGACAGATTCTAAATAGCTTTTGATGTTGCACTGATCTCTGAGGCACTTCACCAAGTTAAAGATTTCCAACCCGAAAATACACATTTCTCCCGACTATCTATTTCGTCAAAGTTACCCAGGACTCCCCTGTTCCTGTGTAGCAATCTAGAAAGTAGGTGTGACCTCTTCTTGCGCTGCGTAATGTACTGAAATGGCTGAAGAGCTTCATCCTATTTCTTTATAATTACTTAGAGGTGCAGATCGATCCTGAATGGCTGAATGCGATCTTCCTCACCTTCTGTAACAGCATCGCGGGGTTGAGTGAGTGAACAATACATGAAGCAAGAGCAGCAGGTGGCCATTCAGCCCCTCGAGCCTGCTGTACAATTCTGAATGCTCATTGTTGATGTGATGGTAACTAAGCATCCCTTTCCTGTCTGTTCCCAACAATCATTGATTCTCTTCTTCATCAACGATCTATATAACTCCTCCTAGAGTGTTTTCATTAACCCAGTCTTCACTGATCCTTGGGCATGAGAAGACCACAGACCATACAATCCTAAAGAAAAAGGAACATCCCTTTCCCAGTCTGAAATAGGAATGCCCTTATTCTCTAAATGAGTTCCCCTCAAACCAATCATTATTCTTTTGACACAACGGTTAGGAACAGATATAGACCATTCAGCCCCTCAAACCTCCCCAAATTTCCATTAACCCTCAACAATCAAATACTGATCAGATTAACCTCCACTGAAGTTAAAGGAATTCCAGGTACAATATTTTCACAAGATTTCAAGAAATTAGAACAGCGAACATTGTACAGTACAGCACAGTAAGAGCCCTTCAGCCCTCAATGGTGTGCCAACCTTTTATCCTACTCTAAGATTAAACTAAACTGCAGAGCCTTCATCCTATTATCATCTATGTGCTTATCCAAGAGTTACTTGAATGTCCCTAATGTAGCTAATTCTACGACCACTGCTGGCAGTGCATTCCATGCACCTATCACTACCTGTGTAAACAACCTGCCTCTTGACATCCCCCCAAAACCCTCCTCCAATCACATTAAAATTATGTTTTCCTCGTGTTAGCCATTTCTACCCTATGAAAAAGAATCTCCTAATCCATTCTATCTGTGCCTCTCATCATCTTGCACACCTCTATCAAGTCACCATTCATCCTTCTTTACTCTAATGAGAAAAGCTACAGCTCCCTCAAACCTTCTTCATAAGACATGCCCTACAGGCCAGGCAACGTGCTGGGAACTCCCGTCTGCACCCTCTCTAAAACTTCCACATCCTTCCTTTAATGGGGGGAACAGAACTCAACACAATATTCCAAGTGTGGTCTAACCAGGCCTCTATGGAGCTGCAGCATAACCTCGCAGCTCTAAACTCAATCCCCCAGCTTATGAAAGCCAACACATCATACACATTCTTACCTTGAGGGCTTTGGCAACTTTGAGGAATCTACAGACGTGGACCCCAACATCCCTTTGTTCCTCCACACTGCCAAGAAGCCGACCTTTAACCCTGCAATCTGCATTCAAATTCAACCTTTGAAAGCTCTCTCCTGAATATGGGAAAATAGAGCAGAATCAGGCCACTTATCCCATTGGATCTGCTGTGCCATTGGACTACAGCTGAACTGTTTCTCACCTACATTCTCCTGCCTTCGCCAAATGATCACTGATTCCCAAATTAATGAAAAGCTTATTCAACTCTATCTTAAAGAAACTGTGTGCAGGAGTGTGTGTGTGTTTGTTTGTGTGTCCATATCTGTATGTATATGTGTTGTGTGTTTAAAGTGTCTGAGTATGTTTGTCCTGCAGTTTTTTTGGGTAAATCCATTGAAATTGAGATCAACCCCTCACCACCACCACCACCCCCCCCACACCTCTACATCTGTCTCTGTTTAGTTTATAGTTATGCAATGCCACCTTCTGCTAGCCTCCCCATGCCTTTGCACTAGTGTCAGTTTGTTTTTGTTTCTTTCAGAGGACATCAAATACTGCCAATCTTTCACATTGCATGGCTGTTTGGTTTTTCAAATAACGTCTTTGGAAGCACAGAGCAGTTTCGTCTGATACCTAACGATAGCGTTCCTGACATATTACCACTACCACTGTGTCCATTTCAGGATTTTCAATCTTTTCTCATTTATAATTTGTAGGAGTATATTATAAAACATGTCAAAATAATGAACGTGAAATACTTTCATTGCATTGACTTACAAATTATTCCGTCAATCTTGCTTGGATGCATTTGCGATAGAAATACACTTTGATTTGCGCACTCTGTGTCATGAATAATCTTTAAAGACAAATCACTTCCACATTGCAGAGCGACCATAGACATAACTTTACATGAACATTCTCCACTCTAAGGGTCCTCAGTACGAATACAATCCTCCATATACCAAACTGTGTTTCTGTGCGTGTGCAGCTAGTTCTGTCAGTTTGGATGGCGCTATGAGCTGTCTCCCTCCCCCTCCCTCCCAGACTGAATCCCCTGATGGTTGTCACCCTGCGGTGCTGTCAACGCAGAGGAGTGTGAAGGCCAGCAGAGAGGGACATTGCATCACTTTAAACACCAGAGAGGCTGACAGATCCGCTGTGCACAAGGACACACAGATACACACAGAGACGAATACAAGCACGCAGACAAAATGCAGAGAGGAAAATAGATATGCAAATACACAAAGAGACAAACACAGACACACAGAGATGAATACAGATGCACAGGCGCACACAGAGATGAATACAGACGTGCAGCGACACACTGAAACAAATACAGGCACACAGATACACACAGAGACAAATACAGACAGGAAGATACACACAGAGACAAATATAGACACGCAGATACACACAACGACAAATAGACTCACACAGGTGCCCACAGGGATGAATACAGACGCAAGGATACGCACAGAGATGAACACAGACACGCAGATACACACAGAGACAAACACAGACCCGCAGCTACACACAGAGACGAATACAGACACACAGATACTCACACATGAACACAGGCATGCAGATAGACATAGAGACGAATACACACGCGCAGATACAGACATGAATACAAACATGCAGATGCACACAGAGACAGATGCAGACACGCAGATACACACAGAGACACGCAGATAGACAGAGAGACGGATACAGGCACACAGATACACGTAAGAAGAATACAGACATGCAGATATCAACAGAGACAAACGCAAACATGCAGATACACACAGAGACGAATAGAGTCACACAGATGCCCACAGAGACGAATAAAGACACACGGATACACGGAAAGACAAATATAGACACGCAGATACACACAGAGATGAATAAAGTCACACAGATAACAACAGAGACGAATACAAATACACGTCTACACACAGAGTTGAATACAGATAAACTGATATACACAGAGACAAAAACAGACGTGCTGATACATACAGAGATACACAGATGCACACAGAGACGAATAGAGACACACAGATACACGCAGAGATGGATACAGACACGCGGATACACACAGAGTTGAATACAGACAGTCTGGTGCACACAGAGATGAATACAGACATGCAGCTGCACACAGACATAAATAGAGGCATGCAGATACACACAGAGACAAATACAGATATGCAGATATACACAACGATGAATGCAGAAACGCAGATACACACAGTGAAAAATCAGACATGCAGAGACACACAGAGATGAATATAGATGCACAGACACACACGGAGGCTGATGCAATAGCACATATACAGACACACATGGACAAATTCCTGAAGAAGGGCTCATGCCCTAAACATCGATTCTCCTGCTCCTTGGATGCTGCCTGACCTGCTGCGCTTTTCCAGCAACACATTTTCAGCACACATAGACAAATGCCGATACACAGATGCACATGCGCACACAGATACCCAGTCATCAATACAGACACACTACACCCAGTGCCACACCGACGTTTAAATAGACATTGGGAATCGGCCAGTGTTTACTTTTCACGTGGTGACTTTCTCAATATTTCACTCACTCTGTGTGGCTTGTGTCGACCTTTCTGCTGTTCCATAGATAATTCTCTGCATTCTCTCTATAGCTTCCACCTCTTTCCTTTAATGAGGTGACTAGAACACGGTATTACAAGTGTGGTGTTATGACACGGCAATGAAACCTTCTGTGAATGAAACCAAACACTCAGAAAAGCTCACCTCGCTCATAATCTGTTAAAGTCGAGTGACAGAGAGCTCACAAATTCCGCTACTTAACAGGAAATAATATCAATGTATCCCTTAATTATAAAAGTGAACATTGAACAACAACAGTTATTCCCAACTCTAAGTTTCCCTTTCTCTGAACTGTTTGTTATCTTTCTCCACCTTTAACAATATAATCTTCCAATTAAAGAAAAACTGTATTACAATTACTTAAACTAGACAGTGGCTGTAGTCTCCAACGCCCTCCTTCTTTCCACTGAATATCTCCCTGGGTCATGTTCTGTCTTTTAATGCAAGGATATTTCCTTCAAAAAATGAATCTTACACAGGGAATGTTGTTCATGGCAGACTATCACGATGGTAGTTTACTCTCTGTCTAACTTCCAAAATGCGTGCCTCTTTATTCCCTCAACATCAGCTCATCTCCTTGGTTTGATGTTGACAAAACAATAAATTTAAAATCGATTGGGTTTAGTATAGTGGGACATTATTTAAACTTGGTTGTTTAAATTCGAATAGTTGTTAAAAGAGCAACCAAAGCTCAACATATCTGTTTCACAGCCAGATGTTACATAGTTTCAGTACAGTAAACTCTGAAAATATTAGCTAGTCATATGACAAGTACTTGGAAGATCTCAATGCAGAACAACATTCAACTTTATCACAGTGGGTTAAACAGTGGGATTATAGAGCTGCAGCATAACCTCATAGCTCTGAAACTGATCTCCCCGGCTGTGAAAGCCAACACATCATATGCTTTCTAAACAACAGCACCAACCTGGATGGCAACTTTGAGGATCTATAGACATGGACCCAAGATCCTGCCGTTCCAGATTTATCTCGATCTGTCACTCATCAGCTCAGTTATGTCAATGTCCTGTTGTAACCTAGAACAGCTCTCCACACTAACCACCAACTCCACCAAAGTTCGTGACATCGGCGAACCTATGAACCCACCCTTCCAATTTATCATCTACTCTCTTATAAAAAAAATCACAAAGAGCAGAGGTCCCAGAACAGATCATCAAGTTAGTCACCAAGCTCCAGGCGGGATCTGTTCCATCTACCACCACCTTCTGTCTTCTGTGGGCCAGCCAATTCTGCATCCAGACATCCAGACCTCCCTGTAAGCCATGCCTCCTTATCTTGTGAATGAGCTTACCGTGAATAACTTTATCAAACGCCTTATTAAAATGCATATATACCACATCCACTGCTCTAATTCATCAACGTGTTTTGTCACATCCTTAAGGAATTCAATAAGATTTATGAGGCATGACGTGCTCCTCACAAAGCCATGTTGACTGTCTCTAATCATTTATAATTTTGCAAGTATTCATAAATCCTGTCTCTCAAATCCTCACCAATACTTTGCCCGTCACTGGTGTAAGACTGGTTAGCCAATACTTCCCAGGATTATCCCTATTCCCTTTCTTGAACCAGGCACAAACTTTTGCCAGCCTCCTGACATCTGGCACAACTCCAGTGGACAGTGAGGATGCAAAGATCATCGCAAAATGCGCAGCAATCTCTTCTCACTTCCTATAGTATCATAGGGCATATCCTGTTTGGCCAAATAAATTTATCTATCCATGTGTTTCTCAAATTTTTCAACACATCCTCCTGTTCTAGCATATTCGCCTGTTTCATGCTGTCCTCAGAAACGTCAAGGTCTCTCTCATTAGTGAATACTGAAGCAAATATTCATTAAGAACTTCCGTTACCTCCTCCGACTCCTGGTGTAAGTTCCCTCCACTATCCCTGATCTCCCTACTCTCACTCTGGCCATCCTCTTGTTTCTCATGTCAGTGTAGAACGTCTTAGGTTTTACCTTAATTCTACCCGCCAAGCCTTTATCATCACACTTTTATCTCTCCTGAGTTTATTCTTCATTTCCACCCTGGTTACCTTGCAACCTTCTAGTGCACTGCTTAACCCTTGCCTCCTCAACCTTATGTAAGCTTCATCCTTCCTCTTGATTAGATCTTCTAAAGCGCCTGGCACAATGAAGATATGGAGCTGTAAATGGATGGGAGTTGCACATCCTGTCACTTGCAGCATGGGCTGCAAGTTTCCCGACAGTGTGCAGTGATCAAATACAGTATTACTGAGCAATGCACTCGGATGGTGGACACAGCTCTACATGCTGGAAGGGTAACTTCTCCAGGTTTACAGAGTTATTCACTGCACAGCCCCCCGTGGACTGATGTGGTCTGCACAGTCTGCACAGATTGCTGGTTTGTATTGAGCACTACACTAGCCTCATCTGCACAGTGCTTCACGCTGAATATATATCTCATCCGGATTATGATGTCTGATTCTGTGAGGTGGAGTTGGTATCGGGCATAACTGACCATTTGAGCTGATCTGTCAGCATATTTATTTTATGTTCTTACTCTTGTTATTGGACCCGTCAGCATCTGACTCCTCCGACTAATCCCATTTCTCTGAGAAGAGCCGTGTTTATTCAACTTGTTGATCAAGTAATCATCCAAATATAACACGAGTATCTGTCTTTCTGTAACTTAACCTGACCGTTGGTGCTAATATCCCTGAATCCCCGGGGATGTAATTATGAAGTTCAGAAACAACATGCAAAGTGCACAGCTCATGCTCTTCTACACATCACGGTTGTGGATCCCATTTGGATCCTTAATGTATCAAGAGCTGGCACTGTGAAGCTCAGAAACAATGAAATGGTGTGTCTCGGGCTTTTCACTGCCTGGTGTGTCCCATGTGGTGCTCCATGAACAGTGGAGTGTGTGTTGGGCTGTTGCTCACTTCCCCATGTGTCCTATGTACTGCTCCTTGGTGGGCAGAGGGTCCCAGCAGCTTTGAGACACGTCTTTGAAACTTGGTCTGTGCCTGTTCAATGAACATCTGTGTTTGTCCCTCTCAACTGATCATGCGGTCAATTACACGAGGAAGCCCCTCGAGTACTATTGTTAATTACCAGGCATCAAACTTGGAACTGAGGGACTCCGGACTGACTACTGTTATTGGAAAGTTAGTGGAGCTGCTGGGAATGTTTTATTGGAGGTTGTGCTGTGAGTTTCCTCAGACATTCAGGAAGACCTGAGGATTTGGTGACACAACTGTGGATGGAGCATGGGGACGATAGTAAAAGCATCTGGGTCTGTAACATGAACAACAAATGGAGCAGAGGCTGTAGAGAGGGGAAGCTCTGAAACCACGCAATGCGTGTGTCTGGGGAAAGGGATCTGCTGGATCCACCCCGGGGTTTTCCAGGAACAGCTTCCCAAGCTCCACCTAACTAAGGAGCAGAGTGTGAGGGAACCCTGACTGAACAAGGAGCTGGTAACAGAGCGGTGTCACCTCCTTCAACACGACCTGCAGCTTCATATCAGGGGGAGGACCGTGCTACCAGTGGTTTTTGGGTCAGAGTTTCATTCAGCTTCTATGTTCCAGAACTTTCCAGACAGGACTGGGTGACAGCTCCATCAACTCTCCGGTCTCAACATAAGTGTCATCATTCAGTGACGGAGGATATATATGGTGGATGAGAGCAATAGGCCCGCTGGGTACCTCAGGCAGCAGACAATCAGGATGATGGAGCAACACATGCCAAGTCTGCACGGCTCAGAGTAAACCCTTCAGTACACACGGTATCACTAAGTCCTGTAATCCCTCTGTATTTCAGTAACATACTGCTTGCCGTTCTTCCTGGAAGAAAATGACAGGTTATATATGACGTTAAATCCCACCTGCCAAACTTTTATCCATTGATTAACTTGTCCATATTCAGTTACAGACTCTACAAATTCTATTGATTATTTATTTTCCTGCTTATATTATTTCCATCGGCAAACTTAGTTACAGTACATTTGTTCCACTTCTCTAGATCATTGATATAGAAGGTAAATAGCTGAGGACCCTGCACTGGTCACTGTGTGACCCTGCTGGTTACATTCTTTTAAACTGATTAAACCTGATGCCTGCTTTCTGTCGATTAACCAGCCCTCCCCTATTCCTGTGTAACACGTTTGATGGACTGAAGAAAGACGAGGAACCTCAGTCAGCAATCCAGCTCCTCCAGCCTGCTCCACCATTGAATACAATCATGGCTGATGTCAGCCTGCTTCACCATTGAATACAATCATGGATGATGTCAGCCTGCTCCACCATTGAATACAATCACGGCTCATGTCAGCCTGCTCCACCATTGAATACAATCATGGCTGATGTCAATCTGCTCCACCATTGAATACAATCATGGCTGATGTCAGCCTGCTCCATAATTGAATACAATCATGGCTGATGTCAGCCTGCTCCACCATTGAATACAATCATGGCTGATGTCAGCCTGCTCCACCATTGAATACAATCATGGCTGATGTCAGCCTGCTCCATCATTGAATACAATCATGGCTGATGTCAGCCTGCTCCATCATTGAATAAAATCATGGATGATGCCAGCCTGCTCCACCATTGAATACAATCACGGCTCATGTCAGCCTGCTCCACCATTGAATACAATCATGGCTGATGTCAATCTGCTCCACTATTGAATACAATCATGGCTGATGTCAGCCTGCTCCATCATTGAATACAATCATGGCTGATGTCAGCCTGCTCTACCATTGAATACAATCACGGCTGATGTCAGCCTGCTCCACCATTGAATACAATCATATCTGATGTCAGCCTGCTCCACCATTGAATACAATCACGGCTGATGTCAGCCTGCTCCACCATTGAAAACAATCATGGCTGATGTCATCTCGGTCTCAGTCCCACTTTCCGGCCCACTCTCCATATCCCCTCAGTTACTCAGTATCCCAGCATCCACTGCACTCTGGAACAGTGAATTACACTGATTTAAAATGCTTTGAGAGAAGTTCTCTCATCACTGTTCTAATTACTCTCCACTTATCCTAAAACTCTGATCTCTTGTTGTAGTTTGCCCCACATGAGGAAATACCCAATGCATGTCGACATTCTCAATCACCTTTGGCATTGTCCAGTCCTCAGTGACATCTCCTCCCATTTTTCTAAACTCCAGAGATTATAGGCCTGAATTGCTCAATCTCCCTTCAGAGGACAAACTCCTTATCTCTGGAATCAGTCTAGTAAACCTCTTCTGAACTGCCTCCATGGTAATTACATCCCTCCTGCAGTCAGGACCCCAAAACTGTACACAGTACTCAATTGCGATCTCACAAATGCCTGGCATTATTGCAGCAGTACCTCCCTCGCTTTATAATCTATTCTTTCAGAAATAAAAACCAAATTTGTAGTTGCCTTTCTCATTATCTGCTACACCTGCATCTGTGTCTTTTGCGATATGGATGAGGATACCAGATCCCTCTGTACCTAAGCACTACGTAGTTTCCCTCTGTTTGGATAGTAAGTTGCCTTTCTGTTACACTGACCAAAACGGCCGCATACTTTTCATTGTTTCATTTCATCTGCAACCTATCCTTAAACATTCATTACAATTTCTCAACTGAGTCAGTGTCTTCTGAAAAACTGATTATAGCATGTCCATCCCCTCAAATAGGTGATAGTATTTATTGCTAATAGTTGGGGCCTGGGGACTGAGCCCTATGGTATTTTTGGAAACAGAAAATGAACCAGTTATTCCAACTCAAAGCAATTCTTTGTTTCGCCAAGCCTACATCCATGTGAATAAATTACTTCGAACCATATGCAATCTTATTCTGCAGATTAATCTTTTGTGCACACCTTCTTCAATGTCTTCTGCAAGTCCTGATTTTACATCTCCATGATTCTCATTATGCAGCTTGCTTGTCACATTCTTAAAGACTCAAATAAATAATGAAACTATGATTCATCCTTTGTAAAATTATGTTGATTCTGATGGATTGTGGCTTCACTTTGTAAATGTCCTTTCATTAATTCTTGAATAATCGATTTTCATAATTTTCTTAAATTCCAGCAGTTTTCTCACTACTTTATATTCCATCGTGAATGTGGTAAGCTTGTAGTCTCACCTTTATATATTCTCTTCATTCCCTCCAATCCTGTATAATTGACAAATGGTGTGAAATGACCTACTCTGGTTGCTGTGTAAGAAGCATGAGTGGCTGAATGGACTCATTCACTTCCCTGTGCACAAAATCAATGGGCTGATGTCAAAACAAAATCAAAACAAAACATAGATTACACCGAGCTGAACCAAGGCAAATTAACTTAAATTACATGAAGTTACAACACCCAGCACATTCCTACCAAAGCTCCCCATCACCGGTAGCATGAGTTGCCATACCCGTATTTGTTCAGAATTCTTCCTCTCAGAGCCCTCACTGTTACACAAATGTCCTGACCAATATAGCCAATAAAACCATGTGTATATGGTTGAAATAGGGCCGCCACGTCCTATGACAATGTTCATTTCTTGGGTGCCCATACTCATAAGGAAGTCGAGGGGAATTGGCTCCATAACTAGCCTACACCACGATCAGAGTCCTGGGAGGTTTCCTGGGACCCAGTTTATCAGAATGTTCTTCCTCACACAAAATGAAAGAATACTAAATAATTTATTCCCATGCAAGTCCAAAGAGGGAAGATTCAGCGAACACAAGAGGAGAGGCACCGGATTTCCCTTGACCTCGGTTCCCAAACCCCCTTCCAAAACACTTGCTATCGTGCACCAATACCAACGAAGCTTGTGGCATGATCACAAGCAATACGTAAGTGTACCAACATCTATTGTACATTTGGGGCACATTGGGGACTCCTGTCTTAAATTTGACAGGCTACTCGGGTGTCAATTAAACCCTGCGGAGTACCTTCAACTGCATAGCCTACATCCTATTGCAAATTGAAATCTTCCTTACGGTTTCCCAAATATCTTCCCACTCCTCTGGTGAGATCTCCACCCACAATTCCTGAGCCCAGATTCCATGCAGCCGCTCTATATCATTTGAGACACTACCTCTTAATAAATGATACAGGGTGTTGACCAAGAGAGCACCTGTGGACGAAGCACTCTTCCCTCCATTTCCGACCTATGGGGACTAACCATTAATGTAGTCTTTTTTTCTGTCTAAAGTTCCTCATCTAAAATTAGTGAAAGTGGCCCCTCCAAGATAACTCATATTTCTGGCTCAGCTGCTCTAAAACCACCATGACCACCACGTCAAATAATTCTCCCAAACAGGAAACTCCTCTGGACTCTCAAAGCCGAAAGCCATAATCCATCAATCCCAGCTGGGATCCTACCGATACTACAATGGGAGTCAAAGGGGAAGATTATTTTTGTAAATTGCCCTCACTTTGTCGCATCATTTTACAGGCTATAACTATTAATGGACAATTGGATTTCTGCAATGGTTCATAACAATCCTCGTCTTGTCCATGAAGAACAGATTAATGAGGGGACATTTTGCCGGGGATGCCTCAATGTCCAGCCAAACTGACCGCAGGTCTTTGCAAGCTCAATAAGCCACATCCGATTGCAGGGAACCTTTTGGGACGGCAGGTGATAGTACCAGCACCCTCTCTCATGGATGTAATAGATTGGGGGCACTTTTCTTTCTGGCCAAGTGCGCCAAATAACTTCTCAGTTAAGCACCATACTCGAATATCCTCTGTTTCGCAAAGGAAATCTCTCTCTTTGCAGTCTGGGTGAGCACAGTGTTCAGAGCAGCCCGGAGGGCTGTAATCTGCTGCAACTTAGTTACAGACTGTCTGTCAAAGAATGCTGTCTCAGCTGCCTTCAGCCAGGCCTTGAGCATACGCTACTGCTGTCCCTTCTGCCGCTTTTGAGTCACCAAGTAAGAAATAATCAAATCCCTTGTATAGGCCTTGGCAGTCTTCCAGAACATAGATGGGTTACTGGCCGTACCCAAGTTAATGTCCCAATAAAAACTTCAATTCCCGCGAAAATTACTCAACGTATTTGCTATCTTTCAGGAGGCAAGGATCCATGCGCCAGTGCTGCGAGCCTGTCCCATCACCATCGGCCTTAACATCCACGTACACTGCTGTATGATCAGAATTTTGCAGGGCAGCATCGAATTTAAAAAGTCCAATGAGGCAAACAAATGTCACTCCTGGTATAGCACTTACGTGGGATAAAAAAAAACGTGAAGCCCCTACCTTCAGGGTGAAGACATCTCAAACGTTCACCAACGTAGCTCCCTGTTCAGGTCCACGAGCTGCCTTGATGGCTGGGAAATACCCGAGAGACCCCTTGACATCCTATCCACTTCGGGGTCCATAAGGCTGTTAAAGTCTCCCTTTTATTTGTACAATGTTCCCCAAGGGTTATCAACCTGGAGTGCGCATTTGAGGGGGTGTGGTGGGGCAATATTATACAATGTCCCATATTCCTCTCCATGTATTAAAGCTTTAAGGATCAGAAACCACTCACGTTCGTCATTAATTTGGTCAAACAACTGAAGCGGAAGGTTTGTATGAATGAGTGAAGCTTCTCTTCTACTTTTCAAATTAAAGGATGAAATAAACACCGGACCGAACCTTTCCTGCTGTAACTTTAAGTGCTCCTTATCAGTTAGCTCTGTTTCTTGCAGCAAGGCCTCATTGACCCCTTCCTTTCTGAGGCTTGAAAGTATCTTTTTCCCTTAATGAGTGAGTGACTCTCCTTAAGATCCCACGTGCACCATTAAACAAGCGGTTAGCCATAGCTATCCGAAGCAGCCCATGACCCACTGGGAGAAGAACCCATTTATAGCACGTCAAGTGAAAGCAGTAAACAGTTCATACAAACATAAAACTATAACTACAATAACAACCAAATCAAAACTTCTCACAAATATTTCTAAAATGAGCCAACATATAACGCAAATAAGTGGAGAGATCCCCCCTTCCTGCAGAGGGTGTACGTATCACCCATTACAATTCGTGGCTCTTACAAGCTGAAGCCGCTCATCAAATCCAGGCAAAACAATGTTTTCAAAAGTTGCATGCGTCTTACAACAAGAAAATTAAAACCATCCAATCCATACTTTGACCTCAGGCAGTCCGGGTGAAACAAAATGTAACCACCTCCACCATCCCTAAACCCACTTTCTCATTCGGCGGTAAGTGAGAGAAATGAAAAGAAGTTGACGAGCTGGCCGTTTTCTTCTCGTTCTGGCAGCCCGACCAGGCTGATGTTCTTCTGATGGCCCTGATTTTCGAGGTCGTTGACCTACTCTACTAAGGCCCTTAGCTACCATTCCAGGGCTTCGACACGACCCGCCGAGGATTCTGCCATGGTTTCCAAAGCCGCGATCCGCTGTTCCACCTCGACGATGGACGGCTCGAGACACTGGGTCTCCTGATCCGGCTTCTGCAGCTTGGCTGAGATCAGTTCCAGCCTGGTTCAGGTCTCCTCCATCGCTGAATCAATCTTCTCTCGCAGGCTCTGAACTCTGAGGCCAGGCTCTACTCCACAGATAAGTCTCCTGGAGCGTTCGCAGAGGCCGACGTCACAGACGCAGGTGTATCCATTGCTGCGGTGCCCTGCTGGTTGTGATCCTCATGATCCTTTTCCCTTAGTTATTTTCCGTTACTCACTTGAAATGGCATAGAGCAATACTGGGGATCAAAAACCTCCGATTTTACCACAATAGGGAAGAAAGAGATGGTGAATGCAAAACTTTGTCTGGGTTCTGGTGCAGAGCTCAGCAGGGCACACCTACTGGATCGCCGCCATCTTGGATATCACCCGAATAATCACTGTTAACAAACTTTTTTTGAAATGGTTTGAAGATGTTTCTTGTAGGGGGAGACAGTGGAGAACTATTGGATGTGATATAGTTAGATATTCAGGTGGATGTTTAAGAGTTCAGAAAGTGAATAGTAAATAAAATTGAACCAACGTGGTTCATTCAGGGGCGACTTTGGGAAACGGAAAGGTAAAAGTGAAGTTGGCCTTCAGTTAACGGAAATTGGAATATCGAATTAAAGGCGTTCTGCACAGACTGCATGCAGTGTGGATGAGATTATACCTGTGTTCTGTACTGTTTCAAAGAATGAGAGGTGATCTCAGGGAAACTTAGAAAATTCACCCACAGCAGACTAACGAATACAGGGGCATGGAGAAGTGCAGCAGGCAAAGTTAGGGGAACCCAAGATGTTCTACAAAAACAAGCTGAACAGAATAACTAGGAAAAAATTAGGACCCATATCGAAACCAATGGGGTAATCAGGATGTGAAACCGGGGAACATTGATAGACTGGGACATGAGAGTTCCACATCTGTTTTATTTGAGAAAGGAAGAAGCAGGTACAGAATTCAAGAAGATGGACTGGGAAGCTCTCGAGCAGATTGAAATAAGATGCAAGTTGGGATGAATGGTTTTGGATGATGTAAAGTCCAGATGAGTTGTATCGCAGGATGCTGTTGGAGACAAGAGAGGAAATGTCCTGATCTAAATGTTTTAGTCGAATCTGACCACACAAGGGAGGTGCTAGAGGACTAGAAAATAGCTATGTGGTCCCAAGTCACTCGGAAGGTTGTAGCGATACACCAGTGTCTGGTGGTGTACCACAGCGAGAAGTGTAATGTATCTAATTATTTGTGGTATTCATAAATGATGTAAATATTAATGTGGAGGGGGTGGTGGGGGTTGGGGGCTGAGCGTAATAAGTAATTTTGTGTTTGACACAAAGATTGGCCAGGTGGTTGGCAGTGAGGAGGAAAGCCTTATGTTACGGGAATATACAGGTGGAATTGTCAGATCAATGGCAAATGGAATGGAACATTGATAAATAGGATGTGATGCACTTTGAATGAAGGAACTAGACAGGGGAGAATTCAATAAATATAGAACACTAGGGAGATCAGAGGGTGTTTGTCCACATATCCCTGAATGTGACTGGACAGTGTAATAGCCCGTTAAGAAATCACAGGGGACTGTAGGCATAGTGTTTCTTCATAGAGGCGACATAATATGAGTTAAACATGCCATTGGTTAAGCCATAGATAGAATACTGCGTGCAGTTCTGGCAGCCACATTACAGGAAGTGTTTTGGTTTCTCAGTAACATCAGAAGCTATTGGGGTCACCACAGAGTTGGAAGCTTCAGTGGATTTGTTTTCCTTCCTAGACTGGAGAACTGCATCTGACAATCTGTGTCTGATCTTTCCTTTTTGCCGAGTACATGTTTATGGGATATTACTGTATCAGAACATTTCATTTTTGATAGAGTCTAGGCCAAGCCTTCAAATATTTTTGAGGAGCTCTGCGGTTTTCTATAACACGTGACTCCTCCTCTTCTTGTATAATTCGTTGGATGCACTAAATGGGCTATCTATAAACTTCTCCAATAATTTCATTGAGCTGAATGACTTCCACATATTCCTGTGAAGATAGCGTGAGGAGCTGAATAATCTCTTCCTTTTAACAGTGGAAATGTGCAGTGCCCAGCAGCACTGTTGCATGAATGTTACCTAACTGTGGAAATGTGCAGTGCCCAGCAGCACTGTTGCAAGAATGTTACCGATACTTCCAACAGAACAAGCCTGAATGTTGTCCAGATCTTCCTGCACATGGACACAGACTAGTTCAGGAGCTGAAGGGGAACATTTTTCCTGAATATTGTGTGACCTTCAATGAACACCCTCAGTTCTAATCTTTATGAAGCAGCTGAAGATGTTAGTGCTGAGGAAGCTACCTTGAGGATCTTTCGCAGACATGTCCAGGACTACATGGATTTTTGTACACAAACCACAATCATTGTGCTTTATGCTTTAAATCACTCCAACCAGGGAAGTTTCCAATTCACTCCCATTCAGCGCAATCCTGCTCAGGCTCCTTGAGAGCATCCTTAGTTAAATGATGCCTTGATGTCAGGGCCAGTCACTCTTCCCTGAGCCCTTGTGTTCACGTCTTTTGCTCATATCAATAGGTCACAGTGTGGGCGTAATGAGTGCTTTTTGACCAATCATAGTTGAGGGCTGTGAAGAACTGGACATGAAAGAGGATATTATACCTTATGATCTTATTGTGGGTGAAGACGTGCTTGTGGGGGGAGGGGGGCGTGTGGATGAATGACATACCCCTGGTTGTGAGGTTCTCACATTCTATTATTGGAAAGTAGAGGGTGTTATTTTCCTGGAAGCTCTGTTATTGAATGTTGCCAGATTGTCTGGACCATCTCTGGCTGAGGTGTTGGGGCTGTATTCACCGTGAAACTGGGTCTACAACATGACCAACATATGAAGCACATGTTGCAGAGAGGGGAAGCTCTATAAAGAGAGATGACCGACCTCTTTGATACCCAACCTGGGCTTTCCAATTACATTTTACAAACCAGCCCAAATTGTGTGTGACAGTTTTGAGGGGCTGAATGGTCTCCTGTGTTTCTGTGCACTAGGGTATCGCAGTAAGTAGCTTCTAACTGTCCCTGTCTAGCAGGTTTGAGAGACTGAATGGAACACAGAAACATGTGACTGAGGAGCAGGAGTGGGCCATTAGACACTTTGAGCCTTCTCCAACAGGCACTAAGATTGTGGCTGATCAGGTTATGGTCACAGCCCCACTTCCCTGACTGTATCCCGTTATCCATGACTCACTTCTTTGCCAAATATTTAACTAACTCAGCTTTGAATCAAAGTAATCAAAGAAGCATCTCAAACTTGTGGGGAAGAGAATTCCCACATGAAATGCCTGTTTAGAATGTCTCCTCATCCCTCTTATAAGAGTCTTATTGCATGCAAATTTGTCCGTGCTGACCAGACATCGCAATCTGATCGAGTCTGATTTGCCAGCATTTGGCTCATATTCCTCTGTACCTCCTTATTCAGATACCCATCAAGATGCCAGACTCCATCACTTCCTCTGGCAGATGATTTCATATGCACACCTCCCTCAGTATGAAAACATTGCCTCTAAGTTCCATCTAAAATATTTCCCCTCGCACTTAAACCTATACCCTCTATTTTTGGAATCCCCTATTCTGGGAAATAGACCTTGTCTATTTACAAAATCCATGCCCCTTATGATTTTATAAACCTCTATATGGTCAGCCTTAAGTCCGTGATTCTGCAGAGAAAACCGCTTTTGCCTATTCAGCCTCTGCTTATAGCTCAAACTCTCCAAACCTGGCAACATCCTTATAAATCTTTTCTGAACCCTTTCAAGATTCACAGCAACCTTCGTACAGCAGGGACACCAGAACTGCACACAGTATTCGAAAATGTGGCCTCACTGACATCCTGTACAGCTGGAACATGACATCCCAACTCCGAAAGTCAATGCTCTGACAAATGAAGGCAAACATCCCAAGCACCTTGTTCACTATACTATTCACTTTGAAGGAGCGTTGCACTACATCTCTCCGTCTCGTTGCTCAGCAACATCCTCCAATAAATTTCCATTAAGTACCCTGATTTGCTTCCCAAAATGCAGCACTTCACATTTATTTGAATCAAACACCATCTGCCAATCGTCAGCCCATGGGCCCGTCTGATCGAGGTCTCATTGCACTCTGAGATAATTTTCTTCATTACCCACAACAGCAAAAATGTTGGTGTAATCTTCAAACTTGATACCCTTACCACCTATGGTCACATCCACATCATTTATATAAGTGACGAAAAGCAGTGGGCTCAGCATTGATCCTTGTGGCACACTACTGTTCACAGGCGTCCAGTCTGAAAAGCAATCCTCTACCAACCTCTGTCGACTTCCTTCAATCTAATTTTTTATTCAATTGCCTTGGGTGCGCTGGTTCCCATGTGACCTCACCTTACTAACTTGCCTAATATGCAGAATCTTGTCGAAGAACTTGCTCCAGTCTATATGGAAAGCATCTACAACATTGCCTTCATCAATCTGCTTTGTCACCTCTTTAACATACTCAGTCAAATTAGTGTGACACGATTTCTCATGCAAATAACCATGGTGACTATCCCCAATCAAGCCTTGCCTTTGAACATGCATGCAATTGGCTATCCCTCAGAATCCCGTCCTACAACTCACCCACCACTGATGTCAGGCTCACCGGTCCAGAGTTCCCTGGGTTGTTGAGTAACTGTTTTCTTTTCTACTGCCACTCCTCTATTGGTCACAGCAAATTATCGGTGTTACCAGTTTGATGATATGGCTTATAATATAGTTCACACATTGGGTCAGGGTCGTCCTAGGAAGAAGTCATGTAGATTTCCTTCTCTGTTAAAATAACAAATTCATGACTAAAACAAAGTTCTTCAAGCTATGATGTAAAGGTTAATGACAAACAGTGTAGAAATTACAAAAATGTACATTGATATTTCCATTACTAAAAGTAATGAGGAGCACAAACATATGCAGACACACACAGATACATACACAGGCACACATAGACAAACTCAAAGACACACACAGATGTGCACACACAGACACACTCAACCTCACAAAAACACAGAAACACAAACACACGGACACACAGACACACATGCACCCGCAAATACACACACTAACACAGACGAATGCATGTACTATAGTGTGTACAAGATTAGAGCAGTAAAAAGGCCATTTGGCCCATCCAGTCAACTGAACTATTGATCATGGATGAAATGTTTTTCAAGCCAGTTCTACTACCCTCTCAGAACAAGCCTTGAACCCATCTTTAATCATAACTTATCAAGTTATATCCTAGACCCTAAGATGTGTGTGTGTGCGGCACGCGCATGCACGTGTGTATCTGTGTGTGTGTATGTATGTCTCTTTGTGCGTCCGTGTGTGTGTGTGTGTGTGTGCATGTGTTGTCTGTGGGTGTGTGTGTCTGTGCGTGTGCATGTGTCTGTGTGTCTCTTTTTGCTTTTCTTTGTGTGTGTGCATCTGTGTATGTGCGTCTGTGCGTATGTGTGTGTGTCTCTGTGTGTGTCTTCGAGGAGAAAGTGAGGACTGCAGATGCTGGAGATCAGAGCTGCAAATGTGTTGCTGGAAAAGCGGAGCAGGTCAGGCAGCATCCAAGGAACAGGAGAATTGACGTTTCGGGCATAAGCCCTTCTTCAGGAATGTGTGTCTGTGTGTGTATGTCTGGGTGCGTGTGTATGTGTATGTGTGTCGTGTACGTGTCCTAATACCAGGAGACAGCATTATCGAGGACGGTTGTTTTTCGGACTGAATGCCTGTTGTTATGGACTAGGCCAGACCACTCAAAATATTCTTGAGCAGGCAACGCAGACTATAACTTTGTAATTTGTTTCAGTAAGTGCACAGTGAAAATTATCAGGTTTTAACATAGACAAAAAATATTCACAAAACTACACAATGAAACACAAAGAACAGAATAAAGAACCCCTACAGAACTCAATCTATTCAAACTAGACTTATTTAGCTGTTCTGGAAGTACACAACCATCCCAATAAGCAAACCCCCCTTAAAAACAGGACAAATGGAACAAATGATTGCACGTTAAAGTTAGAAGGGCAGAAGGAGAGAGAGAGAGAGAGAGAGAGAGAGAGAGAGAGAGAGAGAGAGAGAGAGAGAGAGAGAGAGAGAGAGAGAGAGAGAGAGAGAGAGAAAGCTAAACTGCAAACTGGTTCTGGACTGAACTGCTCACCTCGAGAGCTGACCACTCCCCTTTCATTATACCTTTAATCACAAAACCGTTCAATCTCTGTACCAAACCAATCACCTTGGAGCCGGGAACTATTTACGACGCCTCTGAAAAAAAATTTAAGGACACAGTATCTTTGAGAAAAGGAAGCTTTTAGAGAAAAGGGACCAGCTTTATGACACTGTGCACAGTGGTGTTCCACAGGGACTTCTGCTCAATCCGTTTTTGTTTTGACATTTAGACAAATGATTCAGATGAGAACTATAGAAGGCGTGGTTAGAAAGATTGTGGATGAAACCAAGTTTGGCTATATAGTGGACAGTGAAGATTACACAGGGACCATGATCAAATGGCTTGATGGATCTGAAGAGTTGTACAGCACCGAAGCAAACACTTTTGACCAACTCGTCCATGCCAACCTGATTTCTGAAAGTAATCGTGCCCTACTTGGGGTGGTGCAGTGGCTCAGTGCTTAGCACTACTGCCTCACAAGTACCAGGGACCTGAGTTTGATTGCTGGCACAGCTGACTGACTGTGTGGAGTTTGCACATTCTCGCTGTGTCTGCGTGGGATTCTTCCCACAGTCCAAAGTTGCGCAGCTTATGTCAATTGGCCTTGCTAAGTTGCACATAATGTCAGGTGCATTCGTGGTGAGATGGTTCTGGGTGGGTAACTCTTCAGAGAGTTGGTGTGGACTTGTGCTACCCTGTAGGGAATCTAATCTATTTGCCAGCAATTGGAACATATCATTCTAAATCCTTCCTATCAATATATCCATCTGGGTTCCTTTTAAATGTTGTAATTATACCTACCTCCATTACTTCTTCTGGCAGTTCATTATGTACACGCTCCACATTCTGAGTGATAACGTTGCCCTGACGTCACTTTAAAATCTTTCCCCTCTCACATTAAATCTATGCCTTCTAATTGTGGACTTCCTAGCATGGGGAAAAGATCTTGACTATTCACCCCCTATCCATGCACTTCATGAATTTATAAACCTCTAGAAGGTGCAAATATGTCTCCCACTCAAGGTCAGTGCTTTCAGGCATCCGGGGCTTAAATTCTGAATTTCAACACTGACACCTCTTCCATCTCGATCAAACCACAATTTTAAAATCATTTTACTCAATGCGTTCAGACCTATTATTATACACCTCTAGTTGGATGAGTTGGCCTCCAGTTAGCCCTATAGGGGCCAGAGGTAGGGACACTACCACCACTCCACAATAGCCCCAAAAGTTGCAGCATGATTCTCCTGTGTGTTCGTTCATCAGCCTGTTCTGACATGCTGCACCTGAATCCAGACAATCTGGTCTCGATCTAGGGACACTGCCAGGGAAGTTCAGGAATTGGAATAGAAATCGGAGCTCTGCCTCAGAGGCAGGGATACTACCAACTGCACAAAATCTAAACCATGCCCAAATTTTTAATTTTAAATGCCAGCTTCCAGATCTGTATGGATTTATTGAAATCTGGTTCACTCTACTGAATTACCCAGTTAAAATAATAACGTTCTTAAAAAATGCAAGGTACTTGCCTCAACTGTAGGATGTCGAGTTTATGAGCTCTGCCTTCGAGATAAACTATGAACATCTTTAAATACTTGTCTATTATTTCCAGATTAAATGGCTATTATCTGTAGTCTGCAATATGAGGGAATGAAATCCTGCAGACACACACTGCACTATGAAGGATCTCGAATAAATATCAACACGGAACAGCAGAGACAAAAACAGAGCTTACTTTCTGGCCTGAAACACCGATCACTGTTTCCCAGCTCTAACGTGTGACTGCCCTCTTCCTAAAACCAGTAAATGGTACAAGGTAACTGATTACTTTCCAGCCTTTCTTCCCCAATATTATCACTCACTGGGCTAAAGAATTGCAGATGGAGTGTAATGTTGATAAATGCGAGGTATTGTACTTTGTTAAAACAAACAAAAAAAAACACATATACAATTAAATGTTGAGCCATTGGTAGTGTTGTAGAACAGATCAACCTGGGGTTTCAGGCATAATTCTTTGAAGTTTGCTTCATATCTAGACAGGATGGTTATGAAGGTGTTTCACTTGATGTTCTTCATTGTATAGACATAGTCATAGAGATGTATTGAACGGAAACGGATCCTCTGGTACAACTTGTCCATGTCGACCAGATACCCTAACCTCATCTTATCAATTTTGCCAACACCTGCCCATATCCGTCTGAACCCTTCCCATTTATATACTCATCCAGATTTTTATTTTTAAATACTTTAACTTAACCAGCCTCTGGCAACTAATTCCATACGCATACAACCCTCTAAGCATAAAAATTGCTACTGTGGTCCCTTTTAAATCTTTCCCCTCTCATCTTAAACCTATGCCCTCTAATTGTGGACCCGCTTACCCCGGGGAAAAAAAAACATTGTCTATTTAACCTATGCGTGCCTCTCATGATTTCATAAACCTCTATAATTCACCTTTCAGCCCCTAATGATTCAGAGAAAATAGCCCCAGCCTATTCCAGCTCTCCCTTCAGCACAAATCCTCCAGCCCTGGCAACATCTTTGTCAATTTTTTCTGAAACTTTCCAAGTTTCACAACATCTTTCTGATAGGAATGAGACTAGAATTGTATGCAATATTGCAAAAGTGGCCTAACCAATGTCCTGCACAGCCGCAACATGACCTCCCAACTCTTGCACTCAGTGGTTTGAACAATAAAGGAATGCATATTAAACACCTACTTCACTATCCTATCGACCTGCAACTCTACATTCAAGGAAATATGACCCTGTACTCCAAGGTCTCTTTGTCCAGCAACGCTGTCCAGGACTTTATCATATATAAGTCATGCTCTGATTTGCTTTTTCAAGATTTAGCACCTCGCATTAATCTAAATATACCTCCATCTGCCACTCCTCGTTCCATTGGCCTATCTGAACAAGATTCCATTTTACTCTGTGGTAACGTTCTTAACTGTTCATTACACCTCCAATTTTGATGCCATCTGCAAATTTATTGGTATATCTCCTATGTTCTCATCCGAATAATTTATATAAATGACGAATAGCAGTGGACTGTCCTTTGAGTACAGTTGTTGGGACGGTATTTTCAGGTTGCACAGGACATTCTGGTCGCCCTGTTATATCGAGAATATTATAAAGTTCGGGAGAGTGCAGAAGAAATATATCAGGATGTTGCTGGGAATGGAGTGTTTGCATATAAGGACAGGCTCAACAGACTCGGACATTTTCTACTGGAGCGTAGGAGGCTGAGAATTAACCTTTTAGAGGTTTAGAATATCATAAGAGGTATCGGTAATGTTGAATGATAGGTGTCTTTTCCCTGGAGTGGGGGATTGTTTTAAGATAAGAGGAGAAAGTGTGTTAAAAGACATGGCGTCATAGAGCTGTATAGCATGGAAACAGACCCTTTGATCCAACGTGTCCATGGCAACCAGACAGCCAAAATTATTCTCCTCCCATTTGCTGGCATTTGGTCAATTTCCATCTAAACCCTTCCCATTCATCTGTCCATCCAGATGCCTGTTAAATGTTGTAATTGTGCCATCCTCAATACCTTCCTCTGGAGGCTCATTACACACGAAACATCCTCTACATGAAGATATTGTCCATTAGAGCCCTTTTTTGTCTTTCCCATCCAACCTTAAACCTTTGCCATCTAGTTTTTGACTGCACTACCTAGGGAAAAGACTTTGGTTATTCAATCTATCGTTGTACCCATGATTTTACTAACCTCGAACATCAACCCGCCTCCTCTGATTCCCCAGGGAAAACAGGCTCAGCCTATTCAGCCTCTCCCTGTAACTCAAACCCTCCAATCATAGCAGTGTAAACCCTTCTTGAACCCTTTCGAGTTTGACAACATGCTTCCTACAGAGCAGGGAGTACAGAATTGCATACAGTAATCCAAATGTGGCCTGAACCAATGTGCTGTTTAGTCGCATTCCAGTCTCCTAACGCATATACACAATGCACTTGACCAATTACATATCAAATACTTTCTTCACTGCCCTATCTACCTGCAAATCCACTTTCAAGGAAGTATAAATCTGTACTCTGAGATCATTTTGTTTAGCAACACTCCCCAGGATTTTACCAGTAAGTGTATAAGTCCTGCCCTGATGTGCCTTTCCAATATGCAGCATCTCACATTTATCTAAATTAAACTCTGTCTGCCACTCCTCGGCCTATTGGCCCATCTGATTAAGATCCCATCGTAATCTGAAGTAACCTTCTTTGCTGGCCACTACACCTCCAATTTTGGTGTCATGTGCAAACGTACTAACTGTCCTATGTTCATATCGAAATCATTTATATAAGTGACGAAAAGTAGCGGAACCAGCACCAATCCCTGTGGCACTCCACTGGTCACAGGCCTCAAGTCTGCAAAACAACCCTCCACCACAACCCTCTGTCCTCTACCCTTGAGCCAGTTCTGTATCCAACTGGGTAATTCTCCCTGAATTCCATGTGATCTAATCTTGCTAACCAGTCTCCATGGGGAGCTATGTCGAATGCCTAACTGAAGTCCATATAGATCACATCCAGCGTTCTGCCGTAATCAATCCTGTCCGTGACTTCTCAACAAAAACAAAATCAAATTAGTGTGACATGATTATCCACGCACACCCCCATTTCACGATGCATACAAAGGGCTTTTGTCCAGATCGTCGCTTTTTCTGTTCCTCAGATGCTGCCTGACCTGCTGTGCTTTTCCAATACCACTCTCATCTAGACTCTGATCTCCAGCATCTGCAGTCCTCACTTTGGCCTATCCCTAATCAGTCCTTGCCTTTCCAAATGCATTTTAACCATGTCGCTCATTATTCCCTCCAACACCGTGACCATCACTGATGTCAGGTTCCCCAATCTATAGTTCTTGGCTTTTTCTTTCCATTTTGTTTAATAGCAAAACTTTAGTCAAACTCATGACTTCCAGCGTCTCACCTGTGGCTATTGATGATGACAACATCTCAGCAAGGGACCCAGCAATGACTTCCTTCGCTTCCTACAAATTTATTGGGTCCACCTGATCAGGACCTGTGAGGTGATTCATTTTTACACCACATGTAGTTCGTGAAGGGAATGTACTTTCTGAGGAAGTGATGGATTGTGGGTGATGTTATAACATTTAAAACGCATTTGGTTATGTACAAGAATAAGAGAACATTTGGACAAATCTGGGCCAAGCGCAGGCACGTGGGACTAGTTTAGTTTGGGATTATGGTCAGCATGGACTGTATGGGCCGAAAGGCCTGTTTGCAAATACCCTGTATAACTCGATGAGTCTATGTGTGTTTGCATGTCCAAGTATGTGTCTGCATATTTCTGTTCGTGTTTGTCTATTCCTGTGTGTCTATATATGTCTCTGTTAACCTCTGTTTGCATGTCTATCTCTCTGTGCTTGTTTCATGTGTTCCTGCATTAGTGTGTGGATCTCTGTCTCTGCATCTCTATGCAATGGGAACTCTTCTTGTTTTTGGTGTGAATCACTGAAACTGGGTCAAAACCACTCTCCCTTCCTCTCCATTTCCCTCTTTTCTAAAAGTGATACAAGCCCACACTTTGCTGGTCTGGTTTAGGTGTTTTCAATCCTTTCTCAAAGGTAAGATTACTTGTAAGAGTAAAACATTAAAAATTCCAAGTTACAGGAAGTGCATTAAAATTAATCTCATCGCCTTGGAAAGTGGCTCACTCGGAACTGCTTGGATATAATTGCAATGGAAATATGCTTTAATGTGTAAACTATGTGTTGGAAACACTACCCAGTGACAAAACATTTCCACATCGCAGAAGGAGCGCAGACATTTCTCCACACGAACATGTTCCACTCTGCGGGCCTAAGTACAATGACAATCGTCTCCAAACCAACCGAGTGTGTGCATGTGCGTGAGTGTGAGCGCGCGCGTGTATGCACGTGTGTGTGTGTTTGGTGCAATCAAAATTCAGGTTGGATTTTGCTGCGAGCTGCTGCCCTCCCTATCTCCCTCCCAGACTGAATCCCTGATCGTTTACACACTTTAGCATCGCGATTACAGTGGGGTGGGGGGTGGGGGATCGGGGTGGGGGTGCAACAGAGATTGAAAACAAGATAAATCTCAGCAGCTCTGGAAGCATCTTTGGACAAAAATGAAAGTTGACGTTTTGGATCGAGTGATCCTTGCTCGGAATTCATAATGAAGGATATTACATCACTTTAAACACCACAGAGACTGCCAGACCCACCCCACACAGATACACACACGAATACAGACACATAGAAGCACTCTCTATACATTGTCAGTAATATAGACCTGTAGAGTGTGTCAATATTTCACTCGCTCTCTTTGGTGTGTGTCAGTATTTTTGAGTGGAGTGTGACTGTAGGACAATTTCAATATTTGCAGATACCAAACCTGAAAGAATTGTAAAGTTTGTTGTGGACGGTGTGGAACTCCAACAAGAAAGTTATATGTTGATGTACTGTTCTGGTGTATGGCAGATGAGGATCAATGCAGCACAGTGTGAGGTGATGCTCTTTAGTAGGAAGGACATTGAAAGACAATATAAAACAGGTTGTATAGTTATAAAGGAGGTGCAGTAGCAAAGGGCCAGGGTGTATATGAGAACAGGTTACTGAAGATGTCAGGACAGGTGGGGAAAGCAGTAAATCTCACAGATTCGTTTCAGTATCTGAGCTGTTTATAGGGGGAGGTTTAGGAGGGAGTCTCCGTGCTCCCTTCCTGGGAGGTGATAGTGACGATGTGTTGTGAGCCCACCCTCATTCCCACCGAGACCGTGGGGATTCCATTTGTACCAGCTCGACACAAAAGGGAGATGGCATCAGGGCCATGGCTTCTAAGTTGTGCCGGGGGAAAACGGAGCTGCCAGTGGGTTTAAAGTGAGAATTGACCTTCACTGAACATTGATCCTTACTCGGTTGCTGGGATGTTTCAAAATCTCCATTCGACGTGTCCCAGTCCTCTCCGGCTTGTACCAGGGTCCCCCGAACGTGGCAGAGGGAGGGGGAACGTGAGGGAACGGATATCGGGCACTCCACCACTCGGCTTGACCCTTACTGTCCTATTCCAGGCTCTTTCTCCTGGAATGGGAGAAAGGGAGGGACGGAGGGAGGGAGGGTGCGAGTGGGTACCTCTGCTGTTACTGCTGGTGTAGGTGGGGGGAGATATGGTGAGGTGTCTGGAGGGAGTCAGTCCACAGTGTTGTATTCATGCAATGTTATTAGTTTGTGTGTGGTGGGGGCGAATAATGGGGAGAGAGAAAGAGAGGGAAGGTACTGCAAGCAGCAGTGAGAGTGGTGGAGCATGAATGTTGTTCTGGGTCGCTGCTGCAACAGATATACAGTGAGTGTGAGGAAGCTGAGGGAATACGGTGACCCTTTTCCAGCAGAGCGGGGAATGTTATTGATGCTTGTTCTGTATTGCTAGATATTTCTTCAGACCTCAAACACTGCACTGACCTGAGTTGGGAGCTCAGACCATGCACGGTGGGTCTGATATTGTGACCCTTTCTTGGAAGAGAATGGTCCCCCTCTGTACTATCCAATCTACCAGGACCTCTGTGCCCCTGTCGACAAACTGTGGTGTAATTGCCCCTTATTTGCCATGCTCGGGGTAAACTGTACAAACCAGCTCCGACATCAAAAAAGCTCAACTGGCCTTTTAAAGATGGCACCAGTGCCAGGGATCACGGAATACCCAGGGGCAAGAGTGCGATGGTGAGTGCCTCCAGCCATGATGGGTGGGAGAATAGGGCTGGCATTGAATGAGAGGGACACCATGGGGTGGGGTTGGTAGTTAATGAGGTGAGTTCGATAAGGTAGCACCAGGAAATTAGCTCGACCTTGTGCAGACAATCCCTCTGTCACACTCAATGAAAATGGCGCTGAGATAAATTATGATTCGATTCAGCCCAATGAGACGAAGACAATGTTGACCCCAATCCCAGTTACAACGCTGCAGCTGCTTGATCAATGCTCTACATCACAGAGAAGAATCTCAACGTCACCTTCCCCTTGGGAAATATGGCAGGGCAGGAGACTGAGCTATCAGTGGGGAAGCACGTTGGGACACATAATCATAATTCTATTAGTTTTAAAATAGAGATGGAAAAGGATGAACTGGGTCTAAACGGTAACGGTCTAAGTTGGAGAAAGGCCAATTTTGATGATATTAGCAAGAACTTCCAAACTGGATTGGAACAGATATTCGCAGTTACGGGGCCAGCTGGGAAGAGGGAAGCCTTCAAAAAGGAGATGTCAAAACCACAGAGACAGTCTGCCCCTGTTAGGGTGAAGGGTAAAGCTAGTTGGTGTAAGGAATGCTGGAGGACGGGAGAAATTGAGTGTCTGGTCATGGATAAGAGGAAAGCATATGTCATGTAGGGAGAGCAGGAGTCAAGGGTTTTTTCAGTACTCATTCACGGGTTGAGGGTATCACTGGTTGGACCTGCATTCATTACCCATTACTAATTGCCCAGCGGGCAGTTACGAGTCACATTTCAACTTTCCCTCCCACTCTGTCGAGGACATCCTGGGCCTCCTTTACCGCCGCTCCCTCACCACCAGGCGCCTGGAGGAAGAACGCCTCATCTTCCACCTCGGAACACTTCAACCCCAGGGCATCAATGTGGACTTCAACAATTTCCTCATTTCCCCTTCCCTCACCTTACCCCAGTTCCAAACTTCCAGCTCAGCACTGTCACCGTGACTTGTCCTGAGTTATCCTACCTGCCTATCTTCTTTTCCACCTATCCACTTCACCCTCCCCCCGCCCCCGACCTATCACCTTCATCCCCTCCCCCACTCACCTATTGTCCTCTATGCTACTTTCTCCCCACCCCCACCTTCCTCTAGCTTATCTCTCCACGCTTCAGGCTCTCTGCCTTTATTCCTGATGAAGAGCTTTTGCCCGAAACGTCGATTTTACTGCTCCTCGGATGCTGCCTAAACTGCTGTGCTCTTCCAGCACCACTAATCCAGTTACGAGTCACACACATTGTTGTCGGTCTGGAGTCACATGTAACTCAGGCAGTTTGCTTCTTTTAAGGCCATCAGCGAACCTGATGGGTTTTTCCAAAAATCAAAAATGGATTCATCATCGTCTTTTGGCTCTTAATTCCAGTTTCAAAGTGACTATTGAGAAGGGTCTAAAGCCAGTCGGAGTATACATAAGAGGGAAATCCGGAGGCCATAAAGGGGACATGAAATAGTTCTGGCAAGTAGGGTTAAGGAGAATCCAAAGGGACTCCACACATACATTAAGGACAAAAGAATAGCTCAGGAGAGTTTTGGGCCACTTAAAGATCAGCAAGGTTGCCGATGTGCAAAACCGCAGGAGATGGAGACGATACTCAACAGGCATCATGCGTCAGTATTCAATGTGCAGAAGGATATGCAAGCGAAAGAACTTTGGAAATAAACCGTGACATGTTGAAAAGTGCCTGTATTACAGAGAAGGAGATGCTGGAGCTCGTAAACCGTTAAGGTGGGAAAATCTTCAGCACCGGATCAGATGTACCTGAGAACTCTGTGGGAAGCGAGTGAAGTGATTGCTGGGCCCATTGCTGCGATACTTGTACCGTGAATTGTCACAGATGAGGTACCATAACTTAGCTTGCGAACTTGGTGCGATTATTGACAACATTTTGAAGGATAATAAGGAAAAGCTAGTGAGCCAGACTTCCGGGGAGCAAGCTGTTGATAAGGATTATGAGGCACAAGGTTTGCATGATTTTTGAAAAGCAAGGACTGATAAGTGATAGGTAACATTGCTCGAAGCATGGAAAGTTGTATCTCACAAAATTGACTGAGCACGTTTGAAGAAGTGACTAAGACGATTCATTGAGGGAGAGGTGTACATTGTTGATATGGAATTCAGTAAGGCATTTGCCAACTTCCTGCATGGTAGATTGGTTAACAAGTTTAGTTCATATGGAATACAGGGAGAACTAGCTATAGGTATACAGAATTAGCCCGAAGGCAGGAGACAGAGGGTGGTGGTGAAGGATTGACTTTCGAACAGGAGGGTTGTTACCATTGGTGTGCTAAAAGGGTAAGTGCTGGCTCCACTGCTTTTCACTATTCACATAAATCATTTGGATGTGATCATTGCAGCAATAGTTGCTAAGTTTGCAGATGAAACCAAAAATGATGGCACAGTGGACAGCAAAGAAGGTTTACCTCAGAGGACAATGGAATCTTGATCAGTTGGGCAGATGGGCTGACAATGGGAAGGTGGTTTTTAATCTAGACAAATGGGAGATGCTGCATTTTGGAAATGTAAATCAGGGTAGGACATGTACACTTCATGCTAACGTCCTGGGGAGTGTTGCTGAACAAAGAGACCTTGGAATGCAGGTTCATAGTTTCTTGAAAGTAGAGTCGCAGTTAGGTAGGATAGTGAAGAAGTCATTTGTTATGCTTGCCTTTATTGGCCAGTGCTTTGACTATATGAATTGGGTGGTCATCTTGCTGCTGTACAGCACATTACTTTGGCCACTTTTGGAGAACTGCATTCAATTCTGGTCTCCTTCCTTTGGAAATATATTGTGAAACTTGAAGGGAGTCAGTAAAGATTTACAAGGATGTTGCCAGGATTGGAGCTATAGGGAGATCGCAAGTAAATTGGGTTCTCACAAACTTTGATGATTGGGTTATTTTATTCCTGTAGCGTGAGGAGCATGTATAGTGTCCAAAGCCAAGGTCTTTTTCCCCAAAACTAGAGGGCATTAATTTCTGATGAGAGGGAAATGATTTTAAAATTACCTAAGGAGCAACTTTTTCCCACAGAGGGTGGTGCATGTGTAGAATGAGCTGCCAGAGGAGGTGGTGGAGGGTTTTTACAATTATAACGTCTAAATGATATTTGGATGGGTACGTGAAGAGGAAGGGTTTACATCGACATTGGCCAAACGCGATTAGTTTAATTTGGGGTATCCCATCACCATGGTCGAGTTAGTCTGAAGCATCTTATTCTGTGCTGTGCATCTCCGAGTCTCTGACTCTATCTGACTTTGCACCAATATCGTATTAATTCATCATTCCCGGACATGCTAACCTATGTTGCTAGATATGATCGAAATGTCTTGATTCCAGCATTCTGAAACCTGTAAACATATCCTTCCATAACACTGGCTCAGAGTATCTCTCCCACTGTCTATTTCCCAAATCCCTCCCATTTGTTGGTGTTTAAACTGCTTCCCCACCATCTAGTTTTAATTGTCCAGTTTCAATGTGAATAACTGTCCTATATCTTTTCCTGCCCTTGAATGTTGCTCACAAGAGCATCAGCTTCCAACACTAAGAAGCTTGGAAACAGTGTTCAAAAAATCATTGCTTGCGTTTTCTTTGACTTCCCAGTGTCCTGCCCTGTGCTCCATGTTGGATAATGGGTTTTAACAGTTTTGAGGCACACCTTTGTAACTTGCTCTGTGCGTATTCATTGAACGCCTGTGTTAATTACTCTCTGCTGCTCATATGCTCAGTAACATAAGGAATCCTCACAAGTGTTAGTGATTCAGACCAGGCTTCTCATTTGCCTTTGACTGATATTTGACTTAACTCTAGTTTTTGTACGTTCGGGGATTGTTTTCTGGAGGCTGTGTTTTAAGCTGCTGTGGAAATTCAGGAAGACCAGAGGCTTTGGTGATCCAACTCTGGATGAAACATGGTGACTGTAGTTACAGTATCTCTATCTGCAACATGACCAACAAATGGAGCAGAGGCTGAAGAGAGGGCAATCTCTGTAAAATGGGATGAGGGAATCACAACCAAATCAGCCATGGTTTTGAAAAATGTTGGAGCAGGATTGAATGGTTCGCTCATGCAACTTATTCAGATATTCCTGTTAGTAACAAGCCAATTTCCCTTTTCTCCCAGTGTCCAAGACTGGTGGGTAGTGAGTCACCTCCTCCTGTTCCTGGGGAACTGAAATCTGGGGCCTCACTAGCCTCCAGGTTTCCCTGTATCCCAGTCTCGAACAATTGAGTGACTGCCTCCTGTTCCTGTGTTCCGGAATCGAGCAGTTGAGTGTCTACCTCCTGTACCTGTGTCCCAGTCTCGAACAGTTGTAAGACTGTCTCCTGACCCTGTGTCCCAGAATCGAGCAGTTGAGTGACTACCTCCTGTATCTCCCTGTTCCTGAGCAGCAGTTTCAATGCTCTGAATGATGTCACAAGGTTAGGAAAGGACTTGATAACAGGGAATTTCAAACTTGGAGCAGCATTACACAAAGATATCGAGAAACGTCTCCACCAAACATTTTATGCAGCTGTTGTCTTATTCCTGTCTCCTTTTATAAACAGGGTGAAACGTATACAACAGTGCAGTATCCCCACAATACTCCCACATACAGGGAAGACAGATTATAAAGATTGAAAGATTTATGATCTATCCTTCAGCAACCCTCATCCATTCCATCCAAACCAAGTAAATGTTCCCTTTTATTGTGTTATGTAAAATGATGTAAGTAACTGGTTAACTGAAACGGTTTATTTGGTGACTGTGACTAATGTCAGACTCCGTGGATTCTAACCCAGTGGAGGGTTTCCATCTTTCCATGATAAAAGGGCTCCATTCAATATGTTATCCCATGGTATGGGCGGGAGCATCACCGATAGCACTAACAGGGATCGACTTCCCCAGAGAGAGGGAGAGATCAGAAACTGAGAATATTAGACTGGACAGTTCCAACAATGGATCAGAATCTGAGAACCACAGACAGGAATGTTCCAACAATGGATCAGAATCTGAGAACAATAGATTGGAATGTTCCAACAGTGGATCATAATCTGAGAACAATATACTGGAATGTTCCAACAATGGACAGGAGCTTATCCTATTATGTTTGGATTCTTTCCACATATTGGTGGCCATTAGCATCGCAGATCAGATATGCACTTCACATTATTCAATGTTTTTATTATCCTATCCTGGCTATTGTTGGTGTCCCTGGTAAGTTTCACTGTCGATTTATTAGTTGCATTAACCATGTGCGACTGTATTACTGTTCTTTTCATTTAGTCTACTCTGTAAGTATTCAAGCTCCAAACCACAACAAACAACAGTGAACTTGTTCATTCTTTCTCTACTTCTGGTACTGGGCCTTGTTGGTTGACCTACTCACTTACTGGTCTGAACCAGGATTCATTGCATCCCTGCCCTTGCTATTTAAATATTCAAAGCCTCGAGGTCACTGCCTTCTGTTCTGGATGCAAACTCCATTTTCTTCCACTGACTCCATCTCATCCCTGTCCAATAACTGAGGCTGAAACAGACGAGTCACAACTCTGGTGATCCCTTTGGCCCCAAGCTGATTACTGACACTATATCCTGACCATTCCTAATTTTAACTAGTGACAACTGCAGATTATACTTTACTGGTTCATCCCATCTGCTGTTTGAACCTTCAGCTATGAAACACAGTCTTAATAAAGCCAATGATCTGCTGCTGCTTAACCAAATCTGAGTCGGTATCCATGGCTTGTATCTAAACGCAGACCAAAATCCCATCATTCCTGTACGGATTGCTTTATATTGTTGTTGGGTCTGGCAAAGCCTTTACTTTAATATTCACAAGCACATCGTCACCTCTGACTATAACACGGTCCTCAGTCTCCCTCTGTTAATGACACAAAGCCCTGTCAGTTGTTCACATTTAAGCTGATTTTCTCTATGTCTATTCTCTCTCAAATAGTAATTTACAAGTCTACTGCCACCAACACACACACACACAAACACACACACACACACACACACACACACACACACACACACACACAATCTCTTGCCTTATATTTCGGCAGTGGAGGTACAAAGCCATATATTTGTGGGAGCCCATTTATGTCACTCACTGCATGGGTTACAAATCTTCCCGTGCAAGACATTTCTGTAGTGCAAGTATAATAGCAATATACTGGCAAAGGTTTGCAATAGTCCCCATGCTGGGCAGGTAATCCCGTTTATAGAGTAGTCCACGAGCATGGTGTGCATAGCTCTCCATTCTGGCTGGTCCCTTGTCCCAGTTTATGGTGTCTGGGATGGTTCTGTGAGGCAGATTCACAATTTAATGTAACTAACCATTTCAACAGATCTGGCAATAATTTTATTGAATGCTCTCATTCTTTTGATTGGACCCACCATTGTCTCACTTCTCCAGTTACTCCCACTCCCCTGTCTCCTTATCCATATTTTCACAACATGTTATCAGTTAATTAATTGTTTGTTTTTCAGTAGCTTTCCCGGTGTTTTTATTTTGGCTCCCGAGTGTATCGAGTGCTGGAATTGTGAAGCTCAGAAACAATGAAATGGCATGTGGCGGGCTGTTTCTCCAAGTTGGAAAGGGGGTCCCAGCAGTATTGAGACACAGCTTTGAAACTTGGTCTGTGCCTTACCACTGAAAGCCTGTGTTTGTCCCTCTTACATGATTGTGCGGTTCATCACATGAGGAAACCCCTCGAGTAATATTCTCAATTAACAGTCTCTTACTTGCAGCTGAGGGGCTTCTGACTGACTCCTGTTATGGAAAGGTTAGTGGAGGGGCTGGGGATGGTTTTCTGGAGGTTGTATTGTGATCTGCCTCAGACATTTAGGGAGACCTGAGGATTTGGTGACCCAACTCTGGATGGAGCATGGGGACTGTAGTTACAGCATCTGCGTCTGCAACATGAACAACAAATGGAGCAGAGACTGCAGAGACGGGAAGCTCTGAAACCACATAGTGTGTGTGGGGAAAGGGATCTGTTAAATCTGCCTGTGTTTTAACGAGGAGACACACATCCTTTCCCTCTCCCCTTTAAATACACCCATGCAAACCCACCATCTCCTCCCCAGACACAAACACACTCCCCCTCTCTCACATGCACACACACACACTCCCCTCTCTCACACGCAAACACACCCTCTCTCTCCCTCCCAAAGACTCACATACTCCCCCTCATCTTCTCACAAACACACACACTCTCTCTCCATCCCACACACTCCATCTTGTTTTCAAACACACACCTGCACGTGCACACAAACACACAGACACATACACACACACACACACATCTAATATCTAGGATGAATTTTCATTTGCTGGCTTTTATTTCCAGATGCATTATATTTTCTCAAAAATATACAATTTGTAGACAGTCAGTAAATGTGATATTTTATGAACTCGTACTTTGGATATAAACCTAGTCTGATTCCAGGTGAAGACACATACAGAACCCAAACAAGACTACATGCCTAAAATATGTTGTCTTACTGGAAGAGTCACCTCCTTTACATTGATAATATCTGAAGGTATCTCCAGGCAGGGGTTGAAAGGAACTCTGGAATTTGCATATTCATCAATCAAAACCTGTATCTCCATTCTACCTGAATTCAGATTTAGCAGCTATCTTAGATGTGTTCAATTCATGTGCATGTGTTGTCTGAGCCTTTGATATTTTCCTAATAAATTTTGTGCCTAAGGTCTTCTCTCTCTAACACCTGACGAAGGAGCAGGACAATGAAAACTTGTGTTTTCAAATAAACCCGTCAGACTATAACCTGGTGCCATGCGATTATTGACGTTACCCAACCCAGTCCAAAGCTAGCATCTCCATATCATGGTTTTTATTGGTTAGCCAATTTTTTCTCCAAGCAAATAAATTGTCTCAACCCCATGTGCTCTTGTTTTGCATATTAAGCTTTCATGAAGCATGTTCTGCATTGCATTCTTGAAATATATAATAAGATATATTCTTGAAGTATTCTATTCCAGATATAATACATCTTTCAGATCCCCCTTATTCAACTTTTTTGTCATACTTCTTAATACGAAAAGATTAGGAAAATCATTCAAACATGATTCATCCTTAATAAAATCATATCGACTTTGATGGGTTGTGGTTTGACTTTCAAAGTCTCCTGTTGCTGATTCTTTAATAACAGATTCGAACAATTTGTCTTCAGTCCCAATCGTTTGCTCATACCTTTCCGTTCCCGATTGAAGTTGGTTATTCTAAGTTCTTCCCTTTCCATAACCTCGACAGTCCGTTTCAATTCCTGTGAAATAGGCACCAGGCTGTGAAAGATCGGCTCCAATTGCTGTGTGAGGGACATGGGTGGCTGATTGGACTCATTCTGTTATTGCTTTACACACAAGATGGGCTGAATGTCCTCCTGGTGTTCCTACACTATAGATTCGATGTCTTGCATGTCCTGCGCCTGTTCCTGACCAAGCTGCGAAAGATATCATTGTCCTCATCCTGTTGCACAATAACAAGTTTGGAGACTAATGGAATCTCCCTGCTGTTATGCCACATTTCGAGTGTTGAATTGTGCAGGCAGGTTGCGTTGTCCACAGTAGGTAGCTCAGTGGTTAGCACTGCTGCCTCCCAGCACCAGAGATCTAGTTCAGTTTGTCTCGGGTCACTGTTTGTGTGGATTATGCACATTCCCCCGAGCCTGCAAGGTGTACCTGTCGGGTACTGCAGTTTCCTCCCAAAGTCCCAAGATGTGCCAGTTAGGTGCATTAGGCATGGAAAATGTTAGGTTGCAGAGATTGGGTTGGGAAGGGGTTAGGGACTGCGGTTTGTATGGTATGACCTTCAGAGGATCAGCGTGGAGTCGATGGGTCAAATGGTCTGCTTCCACACTATAGGGATTCTATGATTAACACCTTCATTGCAGAAATCAATTGAGGGAATAATATCTGAGTTAATACCAATACCCTTTCTTAGTGAGGAGATTAAATCTGTACACATTACTCCAGAAGTGATCTCACTAAGATCCTGTGCAGCAGCAGCCACACTTTACCAGCTTGTTGTAAGGTTCCTACTCAGGTTAGAGCAGGCTCAGCTGTCACGGGAATACACAATTTTGTTGAAAATGAATGGTGTGCTGATCTTCATTTCAGGACGTTTTGAGTACAGGAGTAAGGGTGTCTTACTGCAGCTGTACAGGCCCTTGGTGAGACCCCATCTTTAACATTGTGCAGAATTGTGTGCAGTTCTGGTCTCCTGACTTAACAAAGGACAAGCCTTACATTGAGGGAGAGCAGCGAAGGATGACCCGACTGATCTCTGGGATGACAGACTTCTTGTGGGAACAGAGTTTGAGGCGACTGTGCCTGTATTCCATGAGGTTTAGGAAAATGGGTGAACTATATAAAACTCTGACATGGCGAGACAGATTGGAAGCAGGGATGATAATTCCCCTGGGTGGGATGTCCAAAACACGGGCTTACAGTTTTGGGTACAGCCAGGCCAAAGTGCGTTGAGCTGAGACAAATTGCCTGCACTCAGAGATTGGTGAACTCGGGGAATTGTTTCCCTGATCAGGCTGTGAAAGCTAACGTACTGAATATAAATAAGGATTTCAAGACACAGAAGGGATGGGGACAGTGCAGGAGTTTGGTTGTGGAGGTATAGAATCAGCAATAATTACAGGCAGTTATCCAATAATGTGGCAGCTGTGTTCCTGTGGAACACCGTGTTATAGAAAACGGTGCAATATCAATAATGTGGCCAATGGGAAAAAGAGACTTCGGTGCGAACCCCCAAAATTACCAGTAAAAATCAAAACAAAAATAATAGTCAGCCTAACATAAACAATAGCACAGGCTACATAAATATTTAAACTGTGTATTGAAAGGAGTTAGTGCAGTAAATGTCACACTTAACACTGTAGTCACTGACTACAGCACTGTACCTTTCACCAAGATCTTCACGAGAAATCGCGCGAGCTGACTGACCACGTGATGCCGATGCGGCATTCCAGTTCTCTCCAAGATATTCCCCTTCCGGTTTGAAATAAAATTCCTTCTAAATGTAGGCCATAAATCCCACATTCAGGCTCAGTTTCAAGGCTTGCAGAGCGGATTACAGACCAGCTTTATCTGAACACACTGAGGGTGCATTTGGCAGACAGAGGGATCCTGAGGCTGGGATTTGCTGTTTAGCTGGTGCCAGAGACTGACTCCCATAACAGTGAACGGGAGCTCGCTTTATAAAGAAAGGGGCACAATACACGAAATGTGTTGCAGCGAAATTGTGTTTAATAAACTCACCTTTACTGGATAACTGCCTGTATGTTGACTGGAGGATCAAAATTGATGGACCAAAGGGAATACAGTAGTTCCTATTTTATATGTTCCGATGTTTAAACATACAAAAGGATATGAACACTGTGTGGGGAAAACTGAAAAGAGGAGATTTTCACCATGAACTAGAATGGAGGATGCTCAGTGTGTTGAATGACCTACTCCATTCCCGAAGTTTCTGTGCAGTCTGTGGGAAAGCTCTGTAAATGCTGTCACCAGTTCCTAGATGTTAGGAAGGAGGTCTCTGCAGGGTCAATAGGATAGAGTTTCCCATTCCAATACTGAGGCTGGTGCTGAGTGCTGTGTTGTTTTATTCTTTAAGAACTCAGAGCAGTTTCATACAATAGGGTGTCTTGCTTGGCCGTTTCCGAGACCATTAAAGCGTTTTTCATATATCTGTGTGTCTGGAGTTACTTTTAGGCCAGACCAGGAAAGCACGGGAGATTCACTTCCTGAAAGTACATTGAGGAAGGAAATTGGTGTTTAAAATCGACATTGGCTTCCAGGTCACTGTTAGTGACTCGAGGTTTTACATCTCGATATTTTATTAATTATAACGTCCACCAGCTTCCAGAGCATT
The DNA here is from genome assembly GCF_047496795.1 of Chiloscyllium punctatum. NCBI lineage: Eukaryota > Metazoa > Chordata > Chondrichthyes > Orectolobiformes > Hemiscylliidae > Chiloscyllium > Chiloscyllium punctatum. Next base: position 114,464,816 of record NC_092742.1, read on the forward strand.
AGCCTGGTCTCGATTAGTAATCCAGTGATATTTCTACAACAGCACCATCTCCACATGGGGACCGATCTGAAACTACACTGAGCAGGTTATTTCTGTGCTACTTTACAGATCTGTCAAAAAGAACTCCCACCAATGTGGCTATTGCAATGGGACTCAGGGCGTAGTAAATGGTCAGACTGTAGTTATTCCCTTGTTATGGGACTGGACATAGCTGAGTAAATTTCCACATTGCCAGGGAGATGTCAGAGTTGGATCTGGAATGAAACAGCTTCCCCAGGGACACGGCTTGTTGTGCAGCACAAGTCTTCAGTCCTATTGCAGGAATGGCGTCAGGACCCATTGCCTTTGTCGTATTTACTGTGTTCAGCTGTTTCTTCATGTCACGTGCAGTGAATAAGATCGATTACAGACTGACATCTGTGATTCTGCGGGGAGCATGGCGAGGGTGAGGTGGATCATCAACTCAACACTTCTGGCTGAGGACGGTGCAGATAATACAACCATGTCTTTTACACTGATGTACAAGGCTGTCCCGTTATTTAGGTTGGCGATATTTTTGGAGTCCTCTCCTCCAGAGAGTTGTTTAATAGTCCATCGACATTTATGTCTGGATGTGGCAGCACTGCACAACTTCGATCTGATCTGTTAGTCTTGGGATCATTTCGTCCTCTGTATCAGAAGTAAGTCCTGCTGTTGCGAATATAACCAGTCAAGTACGGTAGCTCTAATGGATTGTCATCAGGTTTAGGTACACATGGTTCCGACCCTATCATGTTCACCCGCACTCATCGCTGAACCATAGATCAGCTTGATGGTAATGGTAGGCTGACGGATTATCCTGGTGAAAATGTAGTTGAATACAATTCTGCTGCAGCTGTGATTCTACCGCACCACATGAATGCCCACTTTGAGGTCCAATACGTTCAATTCAATTCTACTGACTCTCCCCCAGTTTACTCCAAGACCCATTCACCCATCAGCCCTGTACTCAGTGTCTTAACCTGGTGTCTGATGTGGTAACACTTCCATTTTCCTATTCTCATTGTGCTGAGGGTCTATTTCTGGTGTCACGCCTCCAATTTGTTACTTTACTCAAAGCCCTTAACATATGCATCTGAATTTTTTCCATTCCCCCCCCCCCCCCCCCCCACCAATGCCATCTTCTGTGTTTGATGTGAATGTGTTCCCCTCTGTTTCTCTCCCTGACCAAGATTAAGAGCTCTGCAGTGTCAGTGATGCCAGCTTTATGTAGTTTCAGATCAAGGAATTTGTGCACCTTGCATTATCGGTTACATCCCAGTGCATTCTGTGTGAGACAGAGAGTTTGAGCAGCTTTAACACACGTCTATGGAACTTGTTCAAAAACAGAAATTGCTGATGAAACTCAGCAGGTCTGGCAGCATCTTGTGGAGTGAAAGCAGATTTAATCTTTCAGGACCAGTGGCCATTCTACAAAGCTCCCATTTTCTCCAGCAATTTATGCATTTTCTATTCCAGTATCCATAGTTATTTGTTTAATTGAAAACTTGTTCTGAGTCTATTCATTTCTAGACACACTCAACAGGTGTGGCATCATCTGCAGAAACAGAGTTACTGTTTCAAGTCCAGTATGACACTTCTTCAGAACTGAAAAAGGATTGGAAAATGAGGTTTATAATCCCTTGACAGATGTGGGGAGTGGGTTGACAGGTAAAAGAGGGTGTGGCAAAAGATAAACATGCTTTTCGTAGGGGTGAACGAGAAGACCATGTGAAATAGCTTTAAATTAAGATGTGAATAGGGAAAAGGGTTTCTCTCTAGTGAGTGAAAGATAAAGAAGATACAACCACACAAGGTCATAGGGAGGCCAGGAGGGAGATTGTACGGAAATTGGAGAACATTTATAATGGGGTCAGACTCTGAAATTATGAAATTGTACATTAATTTCTAAAGGCTGTAATGTACGAAAGTGTAAAGTGAGTTGTTACTCGAGCTTGGGTTGTGCTGCCTTGGAACTTTGCAGCAACCCAGGGCTGAAATGTTAGCATGAGAGCAAGGTAGGTGATTGAAATGGGAAGCAATGAGAAGGTCAGGGTTATTTCTACAGACAGAGTGGGTGTGTTCCTCAAAGCAGTCTCTATTTGGTCTCGCCAATATAAAGAGACTGCATTATGAGCAGCAATGACAGTAGATCAGATTGAAAGATTACAAGTGAAATGCTGCTTCACCTAGAAGCTATGTTTGGGGCATTGGACAGTGAGGAGGGAAGAGATGAATGGACAAGTATTGCAGCTTCTGTAATTGCATGGGATGGTGTCATGGGGGAGTGGGGAAACGTTCAGGGTGATGGACGGTGACACAGAGGGAACGGTTGCTGTGAAATACTGACAGTGGGCGGGAGGGGAAGATGTGTTTGTTGATGCTGTCCTGCTGGAGATGTGGAAATGGCGTAGGATGAATATGTGAATGTGGATTCTCGTGCAGGAGGAAGTGTGGACAAGGAGGAATCTATCATTGTTCTGGGGTGGAAGGGACGGATTGAGGGCATCACTGTGGGAGATGGGACAGTCATAGCTGAAGGCCCTGTCCACCAGAATTCGGGAATTTCTGGTTTGATGGAAAAGGAGGTCACGTTAGACACAGCTCACAGGAATGTGGTATCGTCAAACAGAAACAACAGAGATGGAGAAACTTGGAGAATGGAGTCAGCCTCCGCTGATCTTGTGCTCAGCCACAGGCAGAAGTTCCTTCTGAATGATTGAAAAGAACCAGGCATCTAATTTGAGGATTTCTGCCTCACATCTGGTCTGAAACATAATGTGAAAATAGACCCAGGGAAGGTCAGTGAGTATACGTGAGCAGACATTCAAGCAGATATCCCAAACCGCTCAGTAACTATTGTTTCTGTTCAAAAAGAAGAACTCGATAAGCAGGTGAACCACCCATGGTTGACAAAGGCTCTCAAGGATACTATGGATGAGCATGAGTGGAGGGCCAGATTTAGGATGTTTATTTCAGGGACCAGAAGCAGATGCTGGGTATGAATTTCAGCTGTGCTTCCTGAATTCCCCCCAGAAACTGCTGCCATTGCTGTTCCATCTTCTTCCCTGCTCGTGTCCCCTTCCTGATTCCAGGTTCTCCCTCTCAAGTTACAGAGTACATTCTCTTACATTATGGTCCCTCCCCACTTCACCTGAAACTCTTTGTTCAAGTCTACCTACTCTGCAGGAGCATTAAGCTGCGTTTTGTGCTGTCACTTTGCCTCGGTCTCAGTGTGGCTCGGCCTCTCCATTCATGCTGTTTTACACCTTCCCACTCACATCTCACTCCGGAAAGTTTCCTTCTTTCAGTAAACCTTATTGAAGACCCCTCTCCCCCTTTGCACTGAATTCACACTGTGATCCAAATTTCAAAAGTATACTCAGCCTTCATCTCACTCTGCTAAAGGTAGACGCTGACCGTGTGGTACAAGAATTCCCCTTCTTATATGGTTCAGGCCAGTGATGCGCTTTCACTGTAGAGATCATCACCCCATTTGGACAAAGCAATTCAGATGTTTGACCTCTTATTGGTACTCGTTACAGTTTCCTGCTGCCTTAGTATTATAACATGGAGAAAAATAAATCACAGTATGAAGTTTGGGCTGAAGGTTATTTACCTGTCATATGAATACTGTTTCAAATTTGCAGTGCTTTATCGTGAAATGCTTGTTCGTAAAGTTAGTGTCAGATAGAATGTAGGAGGTTGAGGGGTGACATTGTAGACGTTTATAAAATCATGAGAGGTATGAATAGAGTGACCAGCCAATGTCTTTCCCACGGGATGGGGGAGTTCAACCATAGAAGGCAGAGGTTTAAGGTGAAAGAGGGGAGATTTGAAATGGACGAAGGGTCAATGTTTTCACACAGAGGCTGATGTGTGTATATGGATTGAGCTGTCAGAGGAAGAGTGGGTGGCGCAAGTACAGCTACAATATTTAAAACTCATTAGGACATTATGAATGGGAAAAGTTGAGAGGCATATGGAGAAAATGCAATCAGATGGGACTAGTTTAGTTTGGAACACCTGGTCAGCATGGACAAGTTGGACGAAATCGTCTGTTTGTGCGCTATATGGCTGTATCAATCTAGAAAGCGAGGAGAAGGGGAGAAAAGACATGATGTAGTAAATTGGCAAGAAATACAAAAACAAGCAGCACGATCTTTTCCGAGCATATAAAAAAAGTTCAAATGAGTGTGTGATCTTAGGGGAAATTAATTAGGAAAGTATACTGACGATAATTGGAGGGTGTGACTGAAGAATTGGCTACAGGGAGCAGACAGATAATTTACACCCGTGTTTTACATCTTTCCTCACATGGGAAGGCACAGTAAGTATTTCAAAGATGTAAACAAAATGGTAATAGGAGGGAAGTTCTTGAACTGTCTCTAACAAAAGGAACAAGGACTTTTCTAACAGGTAAGAGTAAGAGTAGACAGGCCAGCAGTAATTCATAGCTGGTTTTAAAAGAAGTGGTCACAGTCTTGTGGTCATGGTGCCCTCTCTATCAGATGTTAGTTCTGCTGTTTGTTAATTTAAGTAGTAAGTGCGGTAGCTTGAATGGGTTGTCATCAGGTTTAGGTACACACAGTTCTGACCGTGGCATGCTCACCCACACTCATCACTGAACCGGAGATCGACTTCATGTTAATGGTAGACTGAAAGATTATATTGTGGTTGAATATAATTCTGCTGCTGCTGCTGCTGCTATGACAGCTGCTATGATTTACAGCATCACATGAATGTCCAGTTTGAGATGCATTATCTGCAATACAATTCTGCTGCCTGTCCTCATTCGCATGGGACACGGTCGTCCTCCTCCTCTGTACACAATGCCCTACCCCAGTTTCTCATGTGGGAACACTTCCTTTTTTAAAAATTCTCATCCTGTTTGGGTATCTTCATGATGCCATGCCTCCAATTGTCGCATTCCTCAAAAGCATTTAACGTTTCCACCTGAATATTTTCCCCTCCAGTAATACCATCTTCTGTTTAAAGCGAATGTGTTTCCCGCTGTTTCTCTCCATGACCATGGTTAAGAGCTCTGTAGTGTCGGTGATGACAGCCTTATGTAGTTTCAGAACAAGTGAATTTGTATACGTGCATTATCATTCACTTCCCGGTATATGGTGCTCCATGTTGGACAGGGCATGTGAGCAGCTTTGACACACATGTTTGAAACTTATTCAAAAACAGAAAATGCTGAAGACACTGACCAGTCTGACAGCATCTGTGGAGTGAAAGCAGAGGTAATCTTTCGGGTTCTGTGACTGTTCCTCAAAGCACCCAGTAAGTCCAACAATTTTTGTTTTTGTTTCAGATTTCCTGAATCCAATGATCTTTGCTATATTGAAAATGTCTTCTGTAACTTTTCATTTTTGAAGGAACTTAGGGGTCTGGCAACATCTGCAGAGACAGGGAAACAATCGTAATATTTCAAGTCCAGTGTAAATCTTCTTCAGACGTGTAAAGGATTGGAAAGTGAGCGCTTTAGTATCTTGGCAGAAGTGGGAAAGAGTGTTTGGAGGCCCAGTGTGAAAGACAAATGGGCTTGAAATTGTGGTGAAAGAGACACAGGTATGTAATGTGTGTAAATTAATGTGTAAATATTAGAAGTTGATTTTCTCTGTTGAATGGAAGTAAACAAGACACGAATTTAGGGAGCCCAGGAGGGAGCGTGTACGGAAAATGGAGAACAGCCATAGTGGGTTCAGGCTATGAATTTATGGAATTGAATATTAACTCCTACAGACTGTAACGTAACAAAGTGTAAATTGCAGTGTTAACCGAGCTTGGGTTGTGCTTCATTGGAACATTGCAGCAGCCTGCATTTTCTTAGAATCCCTACAGTGTGAAAGCAGGCCCTTCAGCCCAACAGGTTTATACTGACCCTCCAAAGTGTATGAGAACCAATCCCATTCTCTCCCCTAATACTGTACATAGACCCTTGACTATTGCACCAAACATCAACATCCCTGAACACAATCGGTAATTCAGTATGGCCAGTTCACCTAACCTACACAACTTATGGGCGGCACGGTGGCACAGTGGTTAGCACTGCTGCCTCACAGCGCCAGAGATCCGGGTTCAATTCCCACCTCAGGCGACTAACTGTGTGGAGTTTGCACGTTCTCCCCGTGTCTGCGTGGGTTACCTCCGGGTGCTCTGGTTTCCTCCCACAGTCCAAGGATGTGCAGGTCAGGTGAATTGGTCATGCTAAATTGCTCGTAGTGTTAGGTAAGGGGTAAAGGCAGGGGTATGGGTGGGTTGCGCTTCGGCGGGGCGGTGTGGACTTGTTGGGCCGAAGGGCCTGTTTCCACACTGTAAGTAATCAAATCTAAGTAATCTAAGAAACTAGAACACCCAGAGGAAATCGAACCCAGTTACCTGATGCTGTGAGACACCGTGCCATCCAGGACCGAAATATTATAAGACCACAACGCTATACGAACAGAAATGAAGCCATTTGGACCATCAATTCTGCTCCGGCATTCGATCGCGAATTATCGGTTTTCAACCCCATTTCCCTTCTTCCTGCCAGTTATCTTTGATCCCGTTGTCAATCAAGAACTTATCTGAGTCTCTTTTAATTATACTAAATAGAACGTAGAACAGGACAGCACACGATGTTGTCCTGAGATTTAATCTTAATGTAAAATGTAGTAATTTAACCTCTGCACCCCTCAACTCACTGCTATCCACGTGCATGTCCAGCAGTCGCTTAAATGCCCCCAGTGACTCTGCTTCCACCAACAGAGCTGGCAATGCATTCCATGCATTCACAACTCTCTGCATAAAGAACCTATCTCTGACGTCTCCCTTTTACCTTCCTCCTAATATCTTCAAACTATGATTTCTCGTACTAGTCAATCCTACCCTGGAGAAAAGTTTCTGGGTATTGACACTATCTATTCCTCTCATTATTTTGTAAACCTCGATCAGATGTCCTCTCTCCTCCTTGTCTCCAGAGAGAAAGGTCCAAGCTTGTTCAACCTTACTTCATAAAGCAAGCCGTCCAGTCCAGGCAGCATCCTGGTAAACTTTCTTTGCACCCTCTCTAAAGCCCCTGTCTCTTTCCTATAGTAGTGGGTCCACAACTGGACACAATATTCCAAGTGTGGTCTCACCAGGGACTTGTAGAGCTGCAGAAAATCTTTGCAGCTCTTAAGCTCAATCCCCCTGTTAATAAAAGCCAAAACAACATATACTTTCTTGACACCCTATCCACTTGCGTGGCAACTTTGAGGAATCTATGCACTTGCGCACCCAGATCCCTTTATTCCTCCACATTGCCAAGAATCCTGTATTTAATGCTATATTCAGGATTCGAATTTGACCTTCCAAAATGAATCACTTCTCATTTACCCAGGTTGAACTCCATCTGCCATTTCTCAGCCCAGCTCTACATCCTGTCTATGTCACGCTGCAGCCTACAGTAGCCCTCTATACTATCAACGACGCCTCCAATCTTTGTGTCATAAGCAAATTTACTAACCCACCCCATAACCTCCTTATCCAAGTCATTTATAAAAACTACAAATAGCAGAGGCCCAAGGACATATCCCTGTGGGATCCCTCTCAACACTGTCCTCCAAGCAGTATATTTTCCATCTACAGCCACTGTCTGCCCTCTGCTAGCCAGCCAATTCTGAATCCAGATAACCAAATCTCCCTGTATCCCATACTTCCTGACTTTATGACTGAGCCTTCCATGGGGAACCCTCTCAAATGCCTTCCTGAAGTTCACATGCTCCACATCCACTGCTCGACCGCCGTCGTCCTGTCTTGACACCTCCTCAAAGAAATCAATAAGATTTGTGAGGCATAACCTGCCCCTCACAAAGCCATGCTGACTGCTTTAATCACACAATGCTTTGCCAAATAGTCAAAAATTCTATCCCTCAGAATTTTTTTCCAAACTTTGCTAACCACTGACGTAAGACTGACTGGTCTGTAATTGCCAGGGATTTCCCTATTACCCTTATTGAAATAAGGAACAACATTCGCCTCCTTCCAATCCTCCGGTACGACTCCTGTGGAGACTGAGGAAGCAAATATCCTCACCAGCGGCTTAGCAAACGCCTTTCTCGCTTCTCGGAGCTGTCTAGGATAAATCTGGCCCTGGGGACGTATCTATCTTAATGTTTTTCAAAATGTCGAGCACATCAATTTCATCAATCCTGATCTGAACCAGCTCCTCTAAGTTTTCATTTACAGCAAGTTCCCTTTCCCTGGTGAAAATCGAAGCAAAAAACTCAATTAGGGCTTCCCCTATCTGCTCAGACTCCACGCATAAGTTCCCTACACGATCCCTGATTGGCCCTACCTCCTCCCTAATTATTCCTTTATTCCTCACGTATGAGAAAAATGCTTTTGGATTCTCCCTAATCCTTCTTGCCAAGCCTTTTTCATGCCCCATCATGGCTCTCCTCGGTCCATTTCTGAGCTCCTTTCTAGTAAGCCTGTAATCCTCTAAAGCTGTGTTATATTCTTGCTTCTTCCATCTTCCGTAAGCTGCCTGCTTCCTTTTGACGAGAAGTTTCTCTGTTCTCGTCATCCAAGGTTCCTTAATCTTAAACCTTCTTACCTGTCTCCGAGGAACAAATTTGTGTATCACTCGCAACAACTGCTCCTTAAGCAGTCTCCACATGCCTGCTGTACCCTTTCTGTGGATCAATTGCTCCCAGTCTGTACTTCCCAACTCCTGTCTGAGAGCATCGTAATTTCCTTTTCCCTAATTAAATATCTTCCTTCGGAAACTGCTCCTTTCACTCTCGCAGACTATGCTACATGTGAGCCAGTTGTGATCACTTTCAACAAAGTGCTCTCCCACCATTAGTTCTGACACCTGTCCTGGCTCGTTGCCGAACACCAAATCCAAAATAGCCTCTCCCCTTGTCGGTCTGTCTCCATACTGAGCAAGGAAACCATCTTGAACACACCTGACAAAAACGGCTTCATCCACACCATCTGCACTTAGGAGGTTCCAGTCGATATTGGAAAAGTTGAAATCGCCCATAACATTAAACCTGCTACTTTTGCATTTTTATGGAATCTGCCCGCCTATGAGATCTTCAATCTCTCTTCTGCTATTAGATGGTCTGTAGAAAACCCCCAAATCCAGCGACTGTTCCCTTGCTGTTCCTAACTTTCACCCATACTGACTCAGTAGACAAACCTTCCTCAACAACCTTCATTTCTGTAGCTGTGATGGACTCTCTGATTAGCAATGTTACACCCTCTCCTCATTTTCAACCACCCTGTTCTTTTTTAGATAAGATTAGATTACTTACAGTGTGGAAACAGGCCCTTCGGCCCAACAAGTCCACACCAACCCTCCACAGAACAACCCACCCAGAACCATTCCCCTACATTTACCCCTTCATCAAACATTTCGGGCAATTAAAGTACTGATCCATAATCTAAGTTTGTCACTCTTAGATCAGACATTCCTTGCATTAAAGCAGATGCACTTTAACTGATCCCTTTGTTTCATAGCGTGAGAAACCTTCCTGATAGATTCAATATATCCTGTTACTGTCCCATCTGCAACTAACCCCCTCTCAGACATGTGGTCTTATTCCTACCCCCTGCCAAAAGCGTTTTAAACACGCCAGAATCACACGAGCAAACCTCCCAAACAGGCCATTTGTGCTCCTCCAGTTCAGGTGCAACCCGTCCTTCATGTGCAGGTCCCACCTTACCCAGAAGGTATCCCGATGGTCTAGGTATCTGAAGCCCTCCCTCCTGCACCAGCCCCGCAGCCACGTGTAAATCTGCATTCGCTGACTGTTCCTCATCTAACTAGCTCGTGGCACTGGTCGCAAACCTGAGATCACTACTCTACTCGTCCTGCCCTTCAGCTTCCAAACTAACTCTCTGTAGTCACTTTTCAGATCCTCAGTCCCTTTTCTGGCTATATCGTTGGTGCCAAATAATTTGGTTTCCACAGCATTCTGTAGTAAGGAATTCCACAATTTCACCACTCTCTGTCTAAAGACGTTTCATCTTATCTTCATTCTAATGGGTTTTCCCTTTGCTCTAAGCCTGTGTCCTCCTGCCAGTGCCAACGTGCTCCCAATTTTGTCTGTATCCAGGTCATTCAGTATTCTGTAAATTTCAATATGACCCCCACCCCCAACCCATCCTTCTAATCTCCATCGAGTATAAACCCAGAGTTCTCCAACGTTCCTCATGTGTTAAGTTTTTCATTTCTGGTGAACCTTCTCTTGACACACACCAAGGCTAATACATCCTTCCTGAGGTATGAGGCACAAAATACTGGAAATGTGGTCTGACCAGAGCCTTAGAAAGCCCCAGAATCCCTACCATTATATCCTACTCCTCTCGAGATGAATGACAACATTGAATCTGCCTTCTTAACTACTGACTCAACCTGCAAGTGTATAGAAGGCGAATCCTGCGCTTGGAATCCCAAGTCGCTTTGTTCCTCAGATTTCTGATTTTTTTCCCATTTAGTAAATAGTCCATGCCTGTATTCTTCATACCAAAGTGCATGACCTCACACTGCCCCACATTGTATTCCATCTGCTACTCCTTTTCCCACTCTCCTAAACTGTTGAATTCTTTCTGCAGACTCCCTGCCTCCTCACTATTACATGCATCTCCACCTATCTTTGCTTCATCTGCAAACGTAGCCAGAATGCCTTCTGTCCTGCCACTCAGATCGTTAACCTATAAAGTAAAATGTTTTGGTCACAACAATGACACTTGTGGAACACTGCTAATCACCGGCTGCCATCCTGAGAGAGACAATTTTATCCTCACTCTGCATCCTGTAAGTGAGGCAATTTTTTATCCATGCTAGTACCTGTCCTCTGAGAACCATAGGTCCTTATCTTACTGTGCAGCCTCCTGTGGGGTACCATGTCAGAGGCCTTCTGGAAGTTAAGATATTAAATAATTCTCATTATCTTGAGAGCAATGTAGGTTCTTGAAATGGGGAGCGATCAGAATGTCAGTGTCATTCCTACAGATAGAGTGGAGATGTTCATCAAATCAGTTTCTGTTTAGCTCAGGAATGTAAAGGAGACTGCATTGTCAGCAGCAATGACAGGAGATTGGATTGAAAGCGTACAAGTGAAATGCTGCTTCACTTGAATGGTGTGTTTAGAGACTTGGACAGTGAAGAGGGAAGAGATAAATGGGCAAAAGTTGCAGCTTTACATTGGAAGGTGCCATGGGGGAGTGGGGAACTGTTCGAGGTAATGGAGCTTGCCACAGAAGGAATGGTCCCTGTGAATTTCTGACAGTGGACAGGAGGGGAAGATGTGTTTGCTGGTGCTGTCCTGCTGGAGGTGGTGGAAGTGGCGGAGGATGATTGTGTGAATGCAGATTCTAGTGCAGAAGGAAGTGTGGACAAGGGAAGATCAATCATTGTTCTGGGGAGAAAGGACGGAGTGAGGGCAGAAGTGAGGGAGATGGGCCAGACACAGCTGAAAACTCAGTCCATCAGATTTAGGGGATTTCTCGTTTGAGAGAAAAGGATGACATGTAGGAAGCTTCCCACTGGAATGTGACATCATCGAACAGAAATGACAGAGCCAGCGAAACTGGGAGAATGGAGTCACCTTCAGTTGATCATGTGTTCAGCCACATACGTAGGTTCCCCCCGAATGACTGAAAAGAGCCAGGCATTTCAAATGCAGATACATGTCATATATCTGGTCAAATACGGAGTGTGAAAATAGACACAGATGAAGGTCAGCAGATATGTGTGTGGCGGGGTGGGTGTGGGGGGGGAGGGGTGTGGGAACATTGAAGCAGGTACTGATTAATAACTCTCAGTAATGTTTGGCTCTGGTGAAAAAGAAGATGATATGAAGATGTGAAGATGACCCATCCATGATGCCCAAATGCTGTGAAGTATGCTCATCAATCACAAACTAAAGAATTCAGATTGTTGAGCTCGAGCATTGGCCACATTTGGGAAGTTTACTTTTGGAACAAGAAGCAGATTGTATAAAACAAAATACAAAGAAAAAACATTTCAAAACTGGCAAGAAATATGAAAAGAAACTAACCGCAAGAGTTTTCCCATATCGAATAAAAAAACATTCATGAAGTGTGTGTGACCCTTGGAAGGAAGGCAGGAAAGATTATGTGGGACACCTGTAGGATGTGACTGGGGAACTGATTTCAGGGAACATGCAGATAAGTTAAAACATTATTTTACATTGTTCCTCGCAGGGGAAGGCACAAAGAGTTTCAATATTATAAACAAAATTGAAGTCAGATGAAAGTTTTGCATAGTCTCTCACAAAATGAACAAGGCTTTTCTCAAACAGAAAAGAACAAAGGTAAACAGCTCATCAGCAATTCATAGCTTGTTTTGATAGAAGTGGTTACAGAGTGACTGGTGGCACTGTGTGAAATATTCCATAACTCTCGGGATTACAGGAGTGTTCCAGTGAAACTGGCGAAACTCCAAAGTGGCGCCTCTCTTCAAGAAGAGAGTGAGTCTTAAAGTGTTTAGGTGCTTCCTTTGCCTAAATAGTGGAGCGTATTTGAGAGTATTAATGGCCCCATGATGCATTTTCAACCTGAGTGATTTAAAATAAAAGTAAAACTCTGCTCCTTCCTCTGATGGGTTACATACCGGGGAATGAACATTTTGCTGAAATTGAATTATTTTGAAAATTATCTGGAACATTGTACGAATGACATCAACCAGAGAATTCTAGAAACTGCACTCATAAGAACATTTACTAACCATGTGGGGGTATTGCGTAGGTGAGAGAGAGAGAGAGAGAGAGAGAGAGAGAGAGAGAGAGAGAGAGAAGGTGCTGTATTGCAGTGGTAAGAGTAATGGAGCTTTATTCTGGGGAAGGCACTAAAAGATATGCAATGAGTGTGAGAGAGTAGAGAGAATACGTTGACCCTTATCCTGACAGAACGGGGAAGATTATTGATGCTTTTCCTGTATTGCTGGACTTTTCTTCGGACCACAGATACTGCACTGAGCTGGGTGGTGTGCTCAGACCATGGTCTGGGAAGAGAATGGTCCCCCTCTGTACTAGACCATTCACCATGACCTCTGTGCCTCTGTCGTCAAGCTGTGGTGTAATTTCTCTTTATCTGCCATGCTCAGGTAAACTGTGCAGGGCAGCTCCAAACTGAGAAAACTCAACCGTGTGCCCACTGGCCTTTTCATGATGGCAGCAGTACCAGGGATCACTGAATATCCAGGGGCATCCGGGCGATGTTGAGAGCCTCCAGCCCTAATGGGTGGGAAAATCGTGTTGGCGTTGAATGAGAGGAACACCATGAGGTAGGGTGGTTAGTTAATGAGGTGAGTTCGATAAGATAACACCAGGAAACTAGCTCTGCCTCGTGTAGATATTCCTTCTGTCACATTCAATGAAAATGGCACTGAGACAAATTATTGTACGATTCAGCCCAGTGAGTCGAAAACTCTGCTGATCCTACTCCCAGTTACAACGCTGCAGGACAAATGCTTATCCAAAATTCTCAATTATCATAACTAACACAAATATCCTGCTCACCCATCATTCCTAGAAACAGTGGCTTATATTGCAAGACGCTATGGAAATATTCTCATTTCACAATTTTTAAACTGACCATCAGATTATTCTCTGAAATTCTCTCTTAATCTCCCCCTCGTTTTTCACCAAGTTCCTCCCATTTGTTGGTATTTAAACTGATTCCCCCACCATCTCTCTCTGGCAATGAGTTTCACACCCACAGCACTCCTGTGTCATGCCACAATGGAGATATGGAGCTGTAAATGGAGAGGTGCTGCACATCCTGTCGCTTCCAGCATGAGCTGCAAGTTTCCCCACGCTGGGCAATGATCTAACACAGTGTTACACAGCAATGCAGCGATTGGTGCACACAGCTGCATATGCTGAGAAGGTAACTGCTCCACATTAAAAGATAAATTCACTGCTATTCACTGCACAGCTCCCCATGCTGCACAGATATCCAGTCCGTGTGTATAGAACAACGCCTTTGTGTGTTCTGCACAGCGCCATGTGTTGAACAGATCTTTTAGTACAAATTTATAGATCAGTGCACTGTTGGACACATAAGTAGTAAACTTGTGAGCTCTAAACAGTGTTAGATTCTGAACGGATTGCTGAGCAGTACACTCGCCTGGTCTACGCAGCGCTTCATGTTGAGGAGGTACCTCATCTGGGCTTATACGTTTCTAGGCTGGTTCTGAGAGGTGGATTGGGTAACCGATATAATTCTTGACATGATTATCACTCCTCCAGCTCTGCCCATTCCGCTGATAAATGTAAGGTGCTGTGTTTGAGATAGAATTGACTTGGTCAAAATATTTGACATTAAGCAAAACACAATTTATTCGAAGACTCTCGGTAAAATACAACAAAAGGAAGAAGAACTTGCAATAACTTAATTCTGTTCGAAAACAGAGCAGAATAATAGTTTTTTTAACTACTATACACTAACTGCTCCAATATGGTATCATCCAATTAGCACACAAAGGTCAAAAAACAAATGCAAGAAACAGATTGTCTGACATGCAGTTCTCCAATCCAGGAGGAAAGAACATTCAAAGACAGTTCGGAGAGAAATCACAGAGAGAGTGTGTAGCACCCAGGAGAGATTTCCTGCCTTCCAACCGTGCTGAGACACCAGCAATAACTGGTGAAAGGTAAAATTAGGAGTCCTGGTTCTGTGAGAGTTTGACCATCACTTCACAGGACCAGGCCGTGGCTGCAAGAACACAAGGAATGGACTGTATCTACACCGTCTATGGCTCTGTAGGTGTCTCTCAAAAATGCCTAAACCCACCTAAGCCGTTAAATGCTGGACAGATAAAAGTCAAAGTTAAACATAAATAAATAAAACAAAAAGATGCAGCGGGCCTGGTGATCAGACACAGACGGCCTCGGGAGCCCAGCAATTCCTATATTGCCAAAACACAGCAGAATAATCGAGCTTGTGAAGAGAAAGAATTATGTCTCTCTCTCACCTCGATGTTTACAACTGGAGATGTGCCATGAGCCCAATAATCATCGATATCAAAATCCCACACACACCAATTATAGTGATATATCAGAGTTGCCGTGAAATGGGTTAACTGGAGCTGTTTGTTCAGTGACTGTGATTAATATCAGTCTTTCTGGACCCACCTGGGTCACTGGAGGATTTCCCTCTTCCATAATTAGGGACTTCTTTCAACATATTATGCCATAGTATTCGGCGCAGCGTCACCCTCAACAAGATTGGGATCAGCAGCTACAGAGGAAGAGAGAGAAATCAGAATCTGAGAACATTAGAATGGTCCAACAATGGATTTAATTTGAGAATATTAGACTAGAATGTTCCAACAATGGATCCGAATCTGGGATCATTAGACATGAACGTTGCAACAATGGACAGGAGTTTATCCTGGGGTCTTGACTGTCTTTCTCGGTTTTGGCCACGGTTAGAGTTGCGGATACGAGCCATACTGATGATTATTCAAGCTGGGTACTATCCCATCCTCGCTATTGTTGGTGTTCCTGTTAAGTCTATCTCTGTCAATTCTATAAATGAGGCTGAATGTTATTGGTATTCTGGTTGATTATATTTAACAAATTCATAAACTTTCAGTCACAAACCCCACTTCCATCTTATGCATTTCTAAACTACTTACTCATAAACATCTGAGAAGGAATAAGACTGTTCGGAACCTTGAGCTTCCTTTTTACTGTGAATGGTTTTATATCTCCATATTCTCTCTGTGTGATCAAGCCTGCTGACACCCCCTTCATAATATCCCCAATTTCCAGCTCTGCCTGAGTTCTGTTGCTGACTTCGCCATCACCTACCCCTTCGTTAACAACAGATTTTATGTCTCCAGTTCTCTTTTGACCTCTCTTCCAGTTACAAATAGATTGACCACAAACTTGTTCTTGTCTCTACAGTTACTTCACAACAGGGACTCTTAAACAGAGTAATAATGTCACTGACTGTGTACTTCAGAGGCACAAGTCATGACTTTAAAATCATTGTCTGAAATCCTACCACAGCCGATAACTAAAGTTAAATTCAAATATAAAAAATTGGAATGAAACCTAGTTTCACTCATGGCAAGCATAAACCACTGGGATTTCTTTTCTTATTTTATTGATAACCTTTGGTAAAGAAGCCTAATATGTTTGCCCTGTCTGAACTAAGTGTCACCTCAGATCCACAACAATTTAGTTGCCTCCATATTGCCTTGACAAATGGCCGCGTGGTCAAGGGCAGTTAGGATGGACAATAAATACTGCCCTTACCAGTGATGCTGGCATCCCGCGAAACAACAACATTAAAGGTGAAATAACCAAGGAAATGCGGATGCTGGCGATCTGAAATAAAATTGTCCACCGTCTGAAAGAATTTTGGAGAATCTCAGCAGGTATGGCAGTCGGTCGGAAAAAAAAAATCATGTTTCGAGTTCAGTGAACCTATCAAAACTGAATGGAGCTGAGAAATAATATTATTATATCACGGATGGATGGAAGGGTGAGCGGGAGGTTTGTGTTGAGTGGGTGATGTACTTCAAGAGAGAGAAAGTGAGAGAGAAAGAGAGAGAGATGGGGAGAGAGAGAGAGCGAGAGCGAGAGAAAGGAAAAGCAAGCAAAAGGATTGCTGATGAAGGACTGGATGGAAAACAGAATGGGAAGTTACTCTACCATTTCCCCTTTTCACATATTCCTGAATATCATATTTATTATGGGATCTCCCTGCTTACCGAGAGTTATTTTCCCTCTATCTCTTGTCTCTGAGTGTGGTGATCAACTCCATCAGCAATACTTATAGTCGCTGAGATATAGAGAAACGTAATGTTCCATGGTCAACTGTTTATTTGGAGATAGGAACTGTTACTGTGCGACTGTGTGGAGATGTAAGAGCTTTCTCAGCCAGGAAAAGAAACCGAGGAGCTAAAAAATGTATTGCTGGAAAAGCACAGCAGGTCAGGCAGCATCCAAAGATCAGGAGAATCGATATTTCGGGCATGCCCTTCTTCAGGAATGAGGAAAGTGTGCCAAGCAGGCTAAGATAAAAGGTAGGGAGGAGGGACTTAGGGTAGGGGCGTTGGAAATGCGATAGGTGGAAAGAGGTTAAAGTGAGGGTGATAGGCCGGAGTGGGAGTTAGGGCGGAGAGGTCAGGAAGAAAATTGAAGGTCAGGAAGATGGTGCTGGGTACGAGGATTGGCATTGAGACAATGTGGGGGGAGTGGAAATGAGGAAGCTGGAGACATCTGAATTCATCCTTTGTGGTTGGAGGGTTCGTAGGCGGAAGATGAGGTGCTCTTCCTCCTCATTCCTGAAGAAGGGCTCATGCCCAAAACGTCGATTCTCCAGATCTTTGGATGCCTCCTGACCTGCTGTGCTTTTCCAGCAATACATTTTTCAGCTCTGATCTCCAGTATCTGCGTTCCTCACTGTCTCCTAGAGAAACTGAGGAGACCGAGGCATTTTCAGTAGTGAATGGATGCATTGTCGGTGTGGGGAATTCACTTGCTGCTGTCATCTGGAAAGTCAGTGGAGGGTCTGTGGATGGTGTTCTCAGGATAGTGATGTCAGCTACTGGGTTCATTCATGGAGCCTCGGTGGTTTGGGAACCCCACTCTGGATACTGCATTTACAGTGTGTCTGGGTCCATAGTAAACAAATGAGGCTGAGACTACAAAGAAGGGAAGCTGTACAAACAGGGAGGAGTGAGGCATTATATTTTCCTCTCTGGGATTTCCAGGAAAATTTGTCTAAGCTGCAGCCATTCAGGTGTAAAGTGTAAAACCAGCTTGTCTCAAAATTGAGGTGATCACTGAGCTGTATCCCCTCCTTCAGTATAACCTGTGTTCTCACACCAGTAGCAGGACTGCGCTGACACTCACGATGAATTAAACTGGATTGATTCTGGAACTTTTCAGGCAGCAGTGGGTAATATATCCACCATCTCTGAAGTGCAGTCCTCCAATATATTCACGAGTTGACTGAAACCATCTGCCTGCTGAGAGGAATGCATTGGTTCCATCTCCACAGGGGAAGGTACAGAAACTACTTTCCACAAATATTAGGGAACAGAGGGACTGGTAAAAATTGGAAACTGCAGGAAATCAGAATTAATGAAGTGTATGTTATTGAAAATCTAATTGAATTGAAGTTTCATAAGTTGCTGCATCTGATGAGTTACATCTCAGAGTGATTGAGATGGGAACAAACTAGTGAAAGAATTACTGATTATTCTCCAAAGCTAATTAGATTCTGGAAAGGATCCTGCAGACTGGACAGCAGCAATTGTCAACTTAAATATTTAAAACAGGATGGAGACAAGGTATAACAATTATTCAGATGTGAACAACAAATGTATATTTATATTTATTAAATGGTAGGGAGGTTGGCGAGTGCTTTTGTTGAAAAAGACCTGGATGTCCTTGGTCATAAGTCACTGACAGAATTCATACATGGGCAGGAAGTAAATGATATGTGGTTCTTCATGCAAAATGATTGAAGTACCAAAATTAGAATATCTTTCCCAATGATCGTGTTTTGTTGAGAAAGTATTTGGTGCTATGTGTAAAGGTTTGGTGTGCTTTATAATCAATGATCCCTTTGTCACTGAGAGAGTGCACGGGAGTTTGACTAGACGAAATACTAGCATGATGTTACCATGAGGAGAGAGTGCAGTAACGATGTGCTTTATCTGTAGCGCTGTGAGAGAATAAGAAGTTGAAGCTTGATGGGTATGGACAGCAACTCATTATGTCCCAAACAACTGAATGGGGTGACAATGTCATACTTTTCATTGAATGTTTAATTCACGACAGTTTACATGCATCTGCAGAACCCTCACGTCAATTGAGAGCGAGGTACAGGCTCTGAATGAACTCTGAACACTTTAATGCACAGTTACTGTGTGACACTGCATTGAGTGTCAATATGTACACAATCCTGTCAGCAGCCAAAGTACCATCAATCTGAAACAGTTAGTTATTCCCGCACCGGTTTCTGACTCCACGGAGACCATGGGTCTGCCTTCTTGGAGATGGAAGATAACTTGGAGAATGGCTAAAAAATGTTGGCTTCATTCCGACTGCCAGAAACCCATGTTAAAGTAACACTATATACCATGAGTAATTAAGGCATGTGGATCAATTTGGAGCAGTCTGTCTGTGTAGCCCCTGCTCCATTTGTTTGTGATGTTGGAGCATCTCTGACACTTTCCTGTTCCTGCGTTAGTGTCTTGACAAGCTGAATACCTCTTCCTGATCCTTTGTAAGTGACTCCGGGTATGAAATGGTTCTTTCTGATCCCTTGTACGTGACATGTGGGAGAGAGCAGACTCCCACCTTCCTGTGCAACAGGCAGGAGGGGCTGAATGGGCTATCCTTCTTTTGCCCAGTAGTTTTGATGGGATGAATGGCCTCCCCACATTCTCGTGAAACCTGATTGAGCTGCTGAATGAACCTGTCCTTTTACTGTGGAAATGTACTGTGCTGTTACATAATGTTACCCAGACTTTAACAACACGCTCTTGAATGTTGTTCGAGTCTTGCTATAAATGGTCACAGATTGTTTCAAGAGCTGAAGAGGGACAACCTGTCCTGAAAATTTTGTAGACTTCAGTGAATGCCCCCTCTTCTGCTGGCACGGTGAAGCTGGAGCTTACACTGCTGCCTCACAGCACAGGGTCCCAGGTTCGATTCCAGCCTTGGGCAACTGTCTGTGTGGAGTTTGCACATTCCCCACTTGTCTGCATGAGTTTCCTTCGGGTGCTCCGGTTTCCTCTCACAGTCCGAATATGTGCACGCAGGGTGAATTGGCCATACTAAATTGTCCATCATGTTAGGTGCATTAGTCAGACGGAAATGTGTTTGGGTGGGTTACTCTTCGGAGGGTCGGTGTGGACTGGTTGGGCCAAAGTGCCTGTTTCCACACTGTAGGGAATCTAATCTGCTCCGTTTGGACTCAATGGGCTGAATAGCCTCCTTCCACACTGTAGGGATTCTAAGATGACAAACTGGAGATGCCTGAGCTGAGGAAGCTACGCTGAGGATCTCCTGCAGATGTGCCCCACGGCTGAGATGATTGATGCCCACCAATGATAATCACGTTCCCTTGTGCCGTGAAAGACTTCAAGCAGTGTAGAGGTCATAATTAATTCTCAGTAAGTGTGATTTTGTTCAGGTTCCTTGATGTCATCCTCAGTCAAATACTGCCTTGAGTTCAGGGTCAGTCTCTCTTACCTGAGCCCCTGCGTTACCTCGTTTGTTCATATCAATAAGTCATGGTGCAGAAGCAGAGAAGGTTTTCTTCAAACAGAGGGTAGTGAATGTCAGGAACTCTCTTACACAGAGAGTTAGGGCAGCTAGATCACTGAAAGGGACCAGTAGCGTCCCGCTCGGATCAGTTCAGTGACCTCTGCTCTCTGTTATTTTCAAAAATGACTTGGATGTGGGTGTTGAAGAGTTGGCTAGTAAGTTTGCCGATGACACAAAGGTGGTTGGAGTGGTACAGAATGTGTAGGGCTATTGTAGGTTGCAATGGGACATCGATAGGATGCAGAGCTGGACTGAGAAGTGGCACATGGAGTTCAAACTGAAGTAATTCACTTTGCAAGCTAGAATGTGAATGCAGAATACATGGTTAAAGGCAGGATTCTTGGCAGTGTGGAGAAACAGAGGGATCCTGGCGTCCGTGTCCACAGATCCCTCAAAGCTGCCACCCAAGTTGATCGAGTTGTTAAGAAGGCGTATGGTATGTTGGCTTTCAGTTGCAGGGGGTAGAGTTTAAGAGCTGCGAGGTTATGCTGCAGCTCGATAGAGCCCTGCTCAGACCGCACAGGGAATATTGTGTTCAGTTCTGGTCTCCTCATTATAGGAAGGATAGTGAAGATTTTGAGAGTGTAAAGAGGAGATTTACCAGGATGCTGCCTGGACTAGAAGTCTTATGAAGAAAACGCGAGGGAGCGAGGGCTTTTCTCATTGGAGGAAAAATAGATGAGAGGTGACTTGATAGGGGTGTACAAGATGATGAGAGGCAGATAGAGAGTGAATAGCCAGAGACATTTTCCCATGGCAGAAATGTCTATCACTAGGTGGCATAATTTTAAGGTAATTGGAGGAAGTTTTAGGGGAGATATCAGAGGTAGATTCTTTACACAGAGAGTGGTGGGTGTATTGAATGCACTACCATCAGTGGTAGTAGAGTCAAATACGTGAGGGACACTGAAGAGACTCTTGGATAGGCACATGGAACAAAGTGAACAGAAGCATGTAGGTTAGAGTAGGACAAACAAAACAACGTCGAGGACTGAATGTCCTAACTGCATGCATTCATGTAGAACCTTGAGCTGAAAATCTGCATGAATTCATGTAAAACTCCGTTATCTCACTTTTTAGCTTAGAATCAATCTAAACATCATGGCATAGTCAGAGAACACAGGGGGCCAACACCTTCAACATTTTGTTTTGCTATCACCATTGTTCACAGCTCACCTGAGAATGCAACTTTTTTTAAAAAAAAGGTTTTGTGATTTACACATGAAAGAAGTGAAACTATCATGGTATTCTAACAGATGAAAGAGAATCAATTTTTCAATGTATAATTTCAGTTACATCATACTGTAAATTTTTGCTATAAATTCTGTGTTATGATCGAGCCCTCCACTATCACCTGATGAAGGAACGATGCTCCAAAAGCTAGTGTGCTTCCAATTAAACCTGTTGGACTATAACCTGGTGCTATGTGATTTCTAACTTTGTACACCCCAGTCGCACACCGACATCTCCAAATCATTACTATTCTTTGTTCTGTGTTCTATGGAAGTGCTCAATAATACTTGGACATTAAGTAGATTTGAGACTTGGAGCAGGTCAGCCTTGATCTTAGTGAAGGGCAAGGCAGGCTTGGGATGTGAATGACTTGCCCCTGTTCCTGATGCTCTCCCATTCTGTTATTGGAAAGTTAGTCGGTGTTATTTTCCTGGAAGGTCTTTTATGGAATGTTGCAATCAGGGAGACCCGTGGACTTTGTGAGCCATCACTGGGTGAGATTTGGGGGCTGTATTCACAGTGAATCTGGGTCTACAACATGATCAACAAATGAAGCACAAGATACAGAGAGGGGAAGTTTTGTAAAGAGAAATGAGCAACCTCTTCCATATTCAGCCTGGGTCTTCCAAATACATTTTCCAAATCTCCCAAACCGAGTGCGACAGTCTCCAGGGACCGAACTGATTCCTCTATTTCTGTGCACCATGCTATAACAATAAGTGGACTCTAACTGCTCCTGTCTAGCAGGTTAGAGGGGTTGAATGGAACACAGAAACATGGGACTGAGGAGCAGGAGTGGGTCATTAGAGAATTTGAGTCTTCTCCACCAAACATTAAGATTGTGGCTGATCAGATTGTGGTCTCAACCTCATCGCCCTGTCTGTGTCCCATTATCTGTGACTCACTTCTCTGTCAAATCTTTAACTAACTCAGCTGTGAATACTTGTAATCAGAGAGGCACCACAAACCTTCGGTGGAAGAGAATTCCCACTCAAATGGCCCTTTTAGAATTCTTCCTCATCCCGCTGTGCGAATAAGAGAATCATACAGCGTGGAAAAAGATCCTATTGTCCAATTTGTCCATACCGATCAGGCATCTTCATCAGATCTCGTCCCACTTGCCAGCATTTGGCCCACATCACATGATCCATTCCCATTTATGTACCTCTCCAGTTACATTGTAAACATGTAATTGTACCCACTTTCACTACTTTCTCTGACAGTACACCCACCAGCCTCTGTATGAAAAGGTTTCCCCTCAGGTCCCTTCTAAGTCTTTGCCCTGTCACCTTCACACTATGCCGTCCAGTTCTGGACGCCCCTTCACTGGGAAAAAGATCTTGTCCATTCAGACTATCCATCCCCCTCAGGACTTTATTAAACCTCTGTCATGTCACCATTCAGCCTCTGACAGTCCAGGGGAAAAAGCCTCATCCTGTTCATCATCTCCCTGTAGCTCAAACCCTCAGGTTCCAGAAAATCTTTGTAAATCTTTTCTGCACCCTTTCAAGCTTAACAACATCCATCCTTTAAAAGAGTCAACTGATATGTACGCAGTTTTCTTAAAGTGGCCTCACCTATGTCCTGGACAAGCCACTCACGCTACCCCTACTCCTATTCTCAATGTTCTGACCGATTAAGGCAAGCATGTCAACCACGTTCCTCACTACTCTACCGACCGAAACTCCACTTTCAAGGAACTATGAATCTTCACCCGTAGTTCTCTTTGTTAAGCAACATTTCCCAGGGCACTACTCCGCTTTAACTAACCAAAATGTAAAACCGCACAAATATCTAAACTAAACTCCATCTGCCAGTCCTTGGCTCATTGATGGTCAAGGATCCCGTTATATTCTGAGATAATTTTCTTCACTGTCCACTGAACCAATTTGGTGATGTTATCTGTAAACTTACTAACCATGCCTCCGATAATCACATCAAAGTTTTTTATATCCGTGATGAAAAGCAGTGAGCTTAGCACTGATCCTTTCAGAACACCGCTGGCCACAGGTCTTCAGTCTGGAAAACAATCCATTACCTTCAATCCAATTTTGTATCCAATTGGTTAGCTTTTCCTAGATTACATATAACCTAATTTTAGTAATCTGTCTACGATGGGGAACCTTATTAAATGCCTTGCTGAAGTCTGTGTAAACAATTTATACCACAGTGTCTTCTTCAATCTTCTTTGTCATCTCTTGATAATACTCAATCACATTAATTAGACAGGATTTCCATCACACAAATCCATATTGACTATCCCTAATCATTCCTTGTCTTTCTAAGTAAATGCAAATTTTATCCTTCAGAATCCCCTCCAAGGAACTCCTCGTCTCTGACGTTGGCTGATTGCGTCGATAATTCCCTGTGTTGTTTTAGCTCACTTCTCCATTTCCTAGCCCCACTCCTCCACTGCCCACAAAAAATAATTGTAACTATGTTGGTGATATGGCCAATGATATAGTTCTCAGAGTGTGTCAGGGTCAGTGTTAGGAACAAGTCAGGCAGAATTCTTTAATCTATTAAAACAACATGTCTAAGACCAAAGCAAACTATGATGGAAAGAGGAATGCCGAGAGGATATTGCAAATATGTACAGTGATATTTCCCTTTGAAAAATACTGAGAAACACACACTTAAATACACACACACAGACACACAGACACACAGACACACAAGCACACACAGACAGACACACACACACACGCATGCGCACACACACACGTATTGTTGCTAACAAACTGAAAAGCAAAATTTCTGCAAAGTTAACTTGAAAGAACATTATCCAAATATGATTCGAAATTATGACCTAAGGAAAAATGAGAGTTTGACCAAATGCTGTTTTATTTGTACAGTCATGAAGTACTACAGCATGGAGAGAGGCAGAGAGGCCCTTTGGCCCACATTCGTCCATGCTGACCCAAATATCAAACCACACTAAACTCATTTCCCAGCACTTGGCCCATAGCATTCTTGACTTTCCTATCCATGTAATTGCCCAAATGTCATTTAAATATCGTTAATATAAATGCTTCAACTCCTTCCGTTGGCAGCTCATTCCCTTTGTGTGCCACTCTCTGTGTAAAACAATTTCCATCAGTTTCCCTTTTATTCTTTCCCCTCTCACCTTAAAATGATGCTCTCACCTCCTTGATTCCCCAACTCCAGGAAAAAAACGTTGGGTCCATTTACCCTATCCATGTAAACTTCTATAAGGCCCCTCTCCTGTGCTCTAAAGATAAAAGTCCTCGCTTGTCCAACCTCTCCCTATAATTCATACTGTCGGGTCCAGGCAACATTTTTGTAAATTCCGTCTGCCCACATACCAAATTAAAAACATCCTTCCGATCGCAACGTGACTAAAACTGAACACAGCACTACAAGTGCAGCCTCACCAACATCCTGTATAACTGCAACATAACTTCCGAACTGCTCTCCTCCATGTCCTGACCAATGCTTGCGAGTGTGGCAAAAGCCTTCTTCACTACCATGTCTAACTATGACCCCACTTTCAGGGAACGGTGGACCTAAACTCCATGGTCCCTCTGCTCAACTACACTCCTTAATGTCCTACCAATCAACATGAAACTCTTACCTTGATCTAACGTTGCCAAAATATTCCTTGGTCCACTTCTCCAGTTTGAACAAGGTCCTGCTGCAATTTCTGATATACTTCCTTACTGTCCGTGATACCACCTATTTTAGTGTCATCTTCAAGTTTCCTAACCATGCCTTGTACATTCGCAAGAATATCATTGATTCAGATAACAAACAGCAACGGGCCCAGCAGCGACCCCTGAGGCACTTCATGTGTCACAGGCCTCCAGTCCGAGAGCATCCTTCCAATATTACCGCCTGCTTACGACCAATTGTGTGTCCAATTGTGTGTCCAATTGGCAGCTCCCTCTAGATTCCATGCGATTCTAACCTTCCAGACCAGCCTATCAATGGCAACCTTGTCAAAGACCTTACTGGTAACCACAAAGTCTGCCGCGCTACCCTCATCAACATTCCTGGTCAATTCATCAATGAACTCAAACAAATTTGAGAGGCATGATCTCCCACTCACAAAGCCATGCAATCTTTCCAGTCTAAAAACAACTTTTAATGATAATTATTAAAATTAATAATATCAAACTAATAAAGTAATAATAAGATGACACTTTCAGTGGAGAATAAATCATCCATGGTATGTGATATTCGAATGTGTATCATAGGTGAAGGGCAGAATAGATTTTGTACCTGTGTCATTAAACTGTGTTGAAAAAAGCAAGGGTGGCATGGTGGCTCAATGGTTAGCACTGCTGCCTCATAGTGCCATGTATGCGGGTTTCGTTCAAGCTTCGGGTGACTCTCTGTGTGGATTTTGCACATTCTCACTGTATTTGTATGTGTTTCCTCTGGGTGCTCCATTTTCCTTCCACAATCCAAAGATGTATAGGTCAGGTGAATTGGCCATGCTAAGTTACCCATAGTGTTATGTGCATTCGTCAGGGTTAAATATAGGGAAGGGGCATGGGACTGGGTGGGTTACTGTTTTAAGGCTCGGTGTGGTCTTGTTGTGCCAGACGGCCTGTTTCCATAATGTAGGGAATCTGTCCAAAAAACTATTTCTAAACAGACCTTATCTTTCCAAATGCATGCATATCTCATCCCTCAGATGTTCGGTTTCCTGGTCTATAGATCCCAGATTTTTCTTTGCTTCCCTTCTTGAATAATGGCACAACATTTGCTAATCTCCAATATTCTGGAACCTAACCTGTCGCTAACGATGGCGCAAAAATATCAACCAGGGTCCCCGTAGTTTCTTCTGTAGCCTCCTGCAGTATTCTTGGAAGCATCTGTTTAGGATCAGGAGATTTATCCACCTTCATACATTCTAATGCATCCATCGCATCTTTCCTGTGATATTAACTCACCCCAAGATAACACTACGACTTTTGTTAATCTCCTAAGTTTCATAAATTTCTCCACGGTAAAGGCAGAGGAGAGATATTCATTGAGAATCTCGCAAATCTCCTACGGTTCTAGTCATGCATGTCCATTTTGGACTTTGAGAGGTCATATTCTCATTTTGCTATTCTTTTTACTTTAATATACTTAATGAACCTCTTTGGATTCACCCGAATCTTCTCAGCCAAAGCTACCTTGTGCCCCCTTTTCACCCTCCTGATTTCCTTCAGTTAACTCCTGTATCCCCTGTATAACTCCAGGGATTCCCTCGATCCCAGCTGCCTGGACCTGAGCCACACCTCCTTTTTTGCTGGTCAAAGCCTCAATATCTCCTGACATCCGAGGTTCCCTCTTCCTACCAACCTTGCTTTTAACCCTCACAGTAACATATAGACCTTGAACTGTAGACATTTCACTTTTAAAGTCCTCCCACTTGCAGGAGGTCCCTTCGTCTGCAAACAAACTCCTCCAACCAACTCCTTCAAGCTCCTTTCTCATTCCATCAAAATTCGCCTTGCCCCAAGTTAGAACGTGAACATGTGGACCAGTTTTGTCCTTCTCCATAACTATTTAAAAATTAATAGAACTATGTTCACTGGTCCCAGAGTGCTACCCCCCCCCCCCCGCCCCCACTTCACCTCAGTCACCTTCTCTGCCCTAGATCTTAGAGTAGGTCACGTTTTGTCCCTTCCAGAGTTGCACCCTCTACTTACCGCTTTAGAAAACTATTCTGAACACACTTAATAAATACACCTGATCTCAGTCCTTAATTCTCTGTCATTCCCAGCCTATGTTAGGAAAATTAAAATCTCCTACTAATGTAATCCTATTGGCCCTGCAAGTCTCCCCAGTCTGTCTACATATTTTTGTTCCCCTAATTCCTCGTTTATTATTTGGGGGCCTTTGTACAATCCAAATCCTATCACCATTCCCTTCTTATTTATTAGCTCCCCAGACAAATCCTCACTGGATAATCCGCCAGTTATTTTATCTCCGTTTACTGCTGTGTTACTCGCCTTAATCAAAAATGAAACTCCCCGTCCCCTCTTTCCACCATCTCTGTCCCGTATAAAACACCTGTACCCTGGTACATTAAGCTGCCGGTGCTGTCCCTCCCTTAGCCATGTTTCAGTAATGGCTATAATATCCCAGTCACATGCACCGATCCATGCCCTGAGTTCATCGGCCTTACCTGTCAGCCATCTTGTATTCAAACAGTTGCAATTTAATCCAACAGGCATTCCTTGCTCCCCGTCGTTGTCCAGCCTGACCTCTCTCTTCATTTTACTGTTTCTGATTACTGTATCTCCTTTCAGCCTCGCACTTGCCTCCCTGCTGTTGAGGATCCCACCACTCCCCAACCCCAGCCAATCTAGTTGAAACCCTCCCTTGCAGAAGTTGCAAATCTGCCTGCCAGGATATTGGTCCCCTTCCAGCTCAGGTACAACGCGTCCTTCCTGAACACGTCATCTTGCCCCACCAAAGATCCCAGTGATCCAAAAATCTCTGCCCCCTGCACCAATTCTTTAGCCACCCCTTCATCTGCCATATACTCCGATTCTTACCCTCACTAGCACGGAGAACTGGAAGTAAAATGGATATTACCACTGTCTTTTGTCCTTTTCCCTAGCTCTCTACAATCACTCTGCAAGATGTCGTCACTATTTCTATCTGTGTCACTCTGTCCTTTGTAGAAATGTGCACAATGACTTCTGGCTGCTTCCCGCCCACTCCCCCCCACCCCCACCCCCGTTGAGAACGTTCTGCAGCCGCTCTGAGACATCCTGGACCCTGGGCATGTGGGAGGCTACTCACCATTCCGGATTCCCATTTGCAGCCACAGAATCTCCTGTCTGTCCCCCTCACTATCGAGTCGGATAATTACTTCTGTTGTTATTCTGCTTGCACAGCCTTCTGACAATCGGATTTCTTCATGAAACAGTTGAATTTGGCTGAATTGCTTTGCTTCAGGCAGTGGGGAGATTCCAATGAATCCTCATCAGGAATTCTGATGAGCGATAGGGAAACAGAAAGGGAGCAATAGAATGATTCTCCACAGATAGGCTACATTTTCCAACTGAAAGTTAAATCAGTAACGTTATCAGTCCCACACTGGACCCTGTGAGCTCTTCTTGAACATTGTCCGAACTATATGACTCCATCACATTCTCGACTCCAGGTCAGTGCGTTATTGCAGAATCAATTCATTAACAATAAATTTTCCTACTTGTTTTGAAGATGTGTTAATATGTGCTCGCATAATGTAAAAATAAGCGTTTCATGTCTTCACAATATCTGTGTTAAAATGAATATTCTTAAACATATTTCCCCAGTTTTATTCTCCCACACAAGAAGAAATATCCATCCAGTATTCACCAACTACACTCTTCTCAAGGTCTTATGTGGCCAATAAAACATCCCTCATTCTCAGGCCGAACTGTTAATTCTTCACAACGTAATGCCTTCATCCCAAGAATGCGTAAAGAGAAACATCTTTGAGACGTTTCGAAAGCAATTTTGTTTTTTTTTCAGTTTAGGCAGTTAAAACTACATATAATACAACAGATGTAATCTCAGCAATGCCCTGCACTGATGCAAAAAACATCGCTAAGCTCATACCCAACACCCTTGCACGAAACAGGATCACGACATTTACCTTCCAAAACACTTGCTACATCTTCAGGTTAATTTGATGTGATTCATGTACAAAGACACACAAATCCCTCTGAAACACTGAGTTCTGCATTCTCCTTGCATTGAAATAAATTTCTGCTGTTTCGCCTTTTCCCCAAAACAGAAAATTTCCATCACATTGGAATTGTACTGTTTTTTTTCTGCTGAAGATTTGCTGACAGACATCCTCTGTCTCTATGCCATTGCTTGTTGCTGTGCCCTCCCCCAGTCTGTATCCCATTGCAAACGCTCTGCCCTGCTCCTGTTTGTATCCCATTGCAGACGATCTGACCTTCCCCGTCTGCATCCCATTACAGACGCACTGCCTTCAGCTGTCTTTATCGCATTGCAGAGGCTCTGCCCTTCCCCTGTCTGTATCCCATTGTAGATGCACTGCCATCGCTCTGCCCTCCGCTGTCTGTATCCCATTACAGACGCTTTGCCTTCCCCTGTCTGTGTCCCATTGCAGACGCTCTGCCCTCCCCTGTCTGTATCCCTTTGTAGATGCTTTGCCCTCCCCTGTCTGTATCCCATTGTAGACGCTCTGCCCTCCCCTGTCTGTATCCCACTGCAGACGCTCTGCCCTCACCCATCAGTATCCCATTGCAGACACTCTTCCCTCCCCCTGCCTGTATCCTGTTGCAGGCATGCATCCCTTCCCCAGTCTGTCTCCCTTTCAGACGCTCTGCTCTCCCCCTGTCTGTATCCCAGTGTAGACGCATTGCCTTCGCTCTGCCCTCCACTGTCTGTATCCCACTGCAGATGCTCTGCCCTCCCCCGTGCATATCCCATTGCAGACGTTCTGCATTCCTTCGTCTGTATCCCATTGCAGATGATCTGTCCTCTCCCTGTCTGCATCCCATTGCAGACCTTCTGCCTGTCCCCTGTCTGTCTCCTATTGCAGACGCTCTGCCCTCCCCCCGTCTGTATCACATTGCAGACGCTCTGTCTTCTCCCTGTCTGTATCCCATTGCAGATGCTCCGCCCTCCCCCTTCTGTATTCCATTGCAGGTGCTCTACCCTCCCCCTGCCTGTATCCCATTGCAGATGCTCTGACCTCCTCCTGTCTGTATCACATTGTAGATGCTCTCCCCTCCCCTGTCTGTCTCCCGTTGCAGACGCTCTGCCCTCCCCTTGTCTAAATCCCATTGCTGACGCTCTGCCCTCCTCCTGTCCCTATCCCATTGCAGACGCTATGTCCTCCCTCTGTCTGTATCCCATTGCATACGCCCTGCCATCCCCATCTGTACCATTGCAGACGCTCTGCTCTCCCCTGCCTGATGAAGGGCTTTTGCCCGAAACGTCGATTTCGAAGCTACTTGGATGCAACCTGAACTGCTGTGCTCTTCCAGCACCACTAATCCAGAATCTGGTTTCCAGCATCCGCAGTCATTGTTTTTGCCTCCCCTGTCTGTATCCCACTGCAATCAGTCTTCCCTCCACTGTCTGTATCCCATTTCTGATGCTCTGCCCTCCCCCCTGTATGTATTCCATTCCAGACGTTCTACCATTCCCCTGTCTGTATCCCATTGCAGATGCTCTGTCTCCATTTGACATCTTATTGAATGACTATCCTGGTGTATGAGCAAACTGAGCTCCATCTCCTTCATCCGGTTCATTAGAATAGATTGTAATTTGTTGATGATCTCATACAGATCCCTGAAGATTTCCACTCGTTGCAACTTTCCAAACACAAAATGAGTAATGATCTCGACTCTGCATTTCCTGACATCTACCAGGCTGTCCCTGCTTCTGTATAACAGCCTGGGATGGTTGTATGGCGTCCCCCTGTGCTGTGTAATTGACTGAATACTTCATTCTGTTTGGTGGGGTCTGATTGGTGCAGCCCATTTTGCCGTAGACCCATTTAGGCGCAGAACTATTTCAGCGCAGCTCATATTTATTCCTTTTCAGGCTTCGATAAAAGCATTAATCAAAGCAATAAAAATAAAAATAATGTTTATTCCCTTTAGTAAAAATATTAAAAGGACACTTGAGTAAGTGTAACATTGACTCAGAGTTTTGTTTCTGAGCTAAAATGATAATTGGCCTTGCATTTATTCAGATTGAAAACATTCATGAAGCGATTGAACATTTGACTGATGCGCTTCCAGATGAACTGCAACCGCTGCTGAACTGGTTCGAGGATAACTATGGAGGTAGAAGATTACGCAGAGGAAATGGTCGGCGTCCACCGCTTTTTCCAGTTGGAATGTGGAATTTATATGAAAAGACTTTAAACAATGAGGACAAAACAAACAATAATGCAGAAGCTACCCACAGGAGATGACAATGCAAACATGATGTGGAATATCCAGTTATTTGGAAATTTATTGACAGTTTACGAAAAGTTCAGAGAGGAAGGGATATTTACGATGAGCATCTGATAGCAGGGCACGATATTCCGTTGAAATTAAAGAAACAGATGCATGAATACAAACACTCGTAAGAAGTTTTGGTGAGAGAAATGATGTCGAGTATTTATGATGGAATGCCCACAATTTTGAATGAACGCCATGTTTTAGATTTTTCATAATGAACTTATTCCGTTTACTTTTTTTTATTTTTAACGTTTTTACTGAAGAGAATAAACATTATTTTTATTTTTAGTCTTTCATTAATGTTTTTAACTAAGCCTGAAAAGTGAGAGAGATGAGATTGGAACTGCCAGCTAGTTTAAATTGAGAATTGCTCTTTCCTGAACATTGCAGCTTACTTGGTTGGTGGGATGTTGATGTTTCACAATCTCCACATAAGGAATCCTAGTCCTCTGTGGCTCTTTCCAGGATCCTCCCCACATGTCGAGGTAGTGGGTGAGGGAACAGATATCCGTCATTCTTACACTCTTTATGTCCGATTCCAGGATGTTTCTCCTGGAATTGGTGAAGAGGAGGGATGGAGTGAGGGTGGGAGTGGGTACCCCTACTATTAGTGCTGGTGTAGTGGAAGGGGGAAGGGTGAGATGTCCGGAGGGAGTCTGACCACAGTGTTGTATCCATGAAGTGGTATTCGTGTGCGCGGCTATTGTGTCAGTGAGAGAAAACGTCGGGGAGGGAAGGTGCTGAATTCAACAGTGAGTGCGGTCGTGCTTGAGCCTTATATGGAGATAGAGTGTGAGCCTTGTTCGGGGGCAGGTGTTATAACAGTTACACAGTGAGTGTGAGGGAGCAGAAGAATATGGTGACACTTATCCTGGCAAAGTTGGGGGAAAGAATATTGATGCTTGTCCTGTATTGCTGACCAATTCTTCAGATCATCTCAGCATTTAGGTGAGTCTCCCTGAACGTCTTGTCCAAGTCTATCGCTAATCACGCCACAGACCTTTTCCATCACATCCAAAAGAATCAGTTTGGGTAGATCTTCCAAATAGCAAGGTGAAGCAAACATTGGTGCATTATATATCAAACCCAAATCTATCACGCAAATACTTTACATCATATGTTCTGGAAATTAGGTGTGTAAGTATATGCAAGGGAAAGCAATGACATAGTGATATTATCGCTGGGCTCTAAACCCAGAGACCCAGGTAATATTCTGGGGACATTGTATCTGGAATCAAGGGTTTATGATGACCAGGAATCCATTGTCGATTGTTGGAAAATCTCATCTGGTTCACTGATGTTCTTGAGGGAAGGACACTGCTGTCCTTACTTGGTGTGGCCTGCATGTGACTCCAGACTCAAGACAACGCAGCTGACTCTGAACTGCCCTCTGCCATGGGCAATAAATGCTGGTTATCCAGTGACGCCCTCATCCTGTGAATGAGTAGCAAATAATCATGGGTGCTGCAGTAATACTGGATTGTCTCAAGTTGCACCGAAACTGCATTAACTAAGTGACTACTAATACTGTGAAGAATAACTTCCGTAAGTGTGTATCAGGTCGGTTGAACAGTATGTTGTTAACCAAACTAGAGAGCAGGTTATTTCAGATTTGGTGTTGTGTGGTCAGGAGGACTAATTAATAACCTTTCTCTGAAGCAGCTTTGGAGGAATAGTGACATCAATATTTTGCATTTTTACACGGCGTCTGAATACAATATCGAATGTTCGAAAGTTCTGGTCACGCATCATGGAAGCCCGGCAGACGAGAGAGTTAATTACGCTCCAGTGAATTGGGGAAGTACAATACAACATTCAATGGGAGAAGCAATGATTGTGAGAGTCATACAGTCCGACAGCAAGGAGACAGGCCC
Organism: Chiloscyllium punctatum; assembly: GCF_047496795.1. Lineage (NCBI taxonomy): Eukaryota > Metazoa > Chordata > Chondrichthyes > Orectolobiformes > Hemiscylliidae > Chiloscyllium > Chiloscyllium punctatum. The sequence continues at coordinate 114,498,194 of NC_092742.1, forward strand.
TTCAGATCAAACTGGTCCATTCCGAACGAAATGTTAACCCCATTTCCCTGCCCTTGCCCCATATCCTTCTTATTCTTTCCTATCCGTGTATTTGTCCAAATGCATTTTAAATTTTGTGAATGTACCCACCTCAACTACTTCTGCTGACAGCTCATTCCATCTGCATACCATCCTGTTTGTAAAAGAAATTGCCCCTCAGGTTTCCTTTCACTCTTTCCCCTCGGACCTTAAATTAATGCCCTCTGGTCCGTGGTTGCTCAACCCTGGGGAAAAAAGACAGAGTGCATTCACTTTATCCATGCTTCCCATGATCTTATACACTTCTATTAGATCCCCCTCAGTCTCATCCACTCTAAAGTAAAAACTCCCACCTTGCCCAACCTCTCACAATAACTCAGACCATTGAGTCCAGGCAACATCCTTGTAAGTTTCCTCTGCACTATTTCCAGTTTAATAACATCCTTCCAAAAGCAAAGTGAACAACACTGAACATAACACTACCAGTATTGCATCACCAGCAACCTCTATAACTGCAACATAACTCCCTAATTTCGATACTCATTACTCTGACTGATGAAGGCCAGCGTGCCAAATGCCTTTTTCACTGCCCTATCTACCTGTGACTCCACTTTCAGAGGACTTTGAACGTGAATTCCAAGGTCCCTTTGTTTCAATACACCCCTAAAGACCCTGCTATTCACCATGAAACTCCTACCTTGCTTTGACTTTCTCAAATGCAAGATTTTACACTTATCGGTATTAAACTCCATTTGACATTTCTCGGCCCACTTCCTCAACTGATCAAGGCACTGCTGTAACTTCTGAAATTCCTGATAGTCTTCCTCACTGTCCACGACACCGTCTATTTTCGTGTCACCTTGAAACTTATAATTCATGCCTGTACATTCTCATCTAAATCATAGATGTGTGTAATACGTAAATATATATACAATAAACATGCATGAAACAAACAGTAATAGTCCCAGAATTGACCCCTGAGGCATTCCACTCATCACAGGCCTCGAGTCCGACAAGCATACTTCCACTATTACACAATGTTTCCTACCATCAAGCAAATTTTGGATTTGATTTGCCAGCTCCCCCTCAATTCCATGTGATCTAAACTTCGAGAGCAGCGTCCAATGTGGAACCTTACAGAAGGCCTTACTGAAATCCATATACACCAGGTATACCACCAAGTTACTTGTCATTTCACCAAAGCAATCTATCAAATTTTTAAGACATGATCCCCCATGCACAAAGCCATGCTGACTGCTCATAATCACACCCTGCCTTTCCAAATCCATGTATATCTTCTCTCTCAGAACCTTATCAAGAAACGTACCTACTAGAGATGTCAGGTTTACTGGTCTATAGGTACCAGGTTTTTCTTTGTAGCTCTTCTTGAATAAGGGCACAACATTCGCTACACTCCAGTCATCCTGGACCTCACCCGTTGGCTACCGATGATGCAAAAGTACCAACCAAGGCCCCCGTTATTACTTCTTTGTCCTCCTGCAGTGTTCCTGAATATATCGGGTCAGGACCAGGAGGTTTATAGAAATACTGATATGTCTACTTATTTCAGGTGAAAACACCAAAGAATGAGAAAGTCACTTAATGATGATTAAATTAACAAATTAAAGAAGATATTAATCACAGGAAGTGACTTCAGAAGAATTCCAGACTTTGTGGAATCCTGAGAATTCTCAGAAAATTGCAATACAGAAAAGGAGGGTCATGAAACTGATCAGGAAATCAAAAAGCGAACATGCATGCAAAAATCTACGATCTATAGTTCAAAGGAATGAAAAGCATAGTCAAATGTGGATATTTGCAATCGGGAGAGACGAGTTTATGGTTGGTAACAGGGAAATGGCAAAGCAAATGACCACTTACTATACATCTGTCTTAATGGAGTAAGATCCAGAAAATCACCCAGAAATACGAAGTGATCGAATAAGACTTGTGGAAGTAAAGACATAAAGTCAACTCATATCAGTAACAAGGCAATATTGAACATGCAGCTGGATTGAGCATTGCTAAGCTTGACAAACCAGATGTACTTCATACCAAAATCTTCAGAAAAAAATCACAAATAGAAGTATTGATTGCATTGTCGATGATTGCGTTCTATTTTCCTGTACATTCTGCAGAGTCTGGAAGCTGGTGTAGATAAATGTACATTAGTAAACATGATCCAATGGTAGATGAATGGTAGGGATCCAAGCATCTACAAAGAGAAGAAGAGATAGCGTGGAGAACTGCTGACAAATTAATTTTACATTTGTCGGGAAACTGTTGGAATCTATTATATAGGATGTGATATTGGATACTTAGACATTAACAGCAATATTGGAGAGACTCAGTATGCATTTCTGAAAGGGGCATCATCCTTGACGAACTTTGGAATTGTTTGAAGTTGATTCTTACAGCATAGATAATGGGGATCCAGTAGAATTGGCATATTTTAGATTATCAGAAGGCTTTCTATAAGAACTCACACAGTGAGTTCGAAAATGCATTGATGTGAAGGGTATTTGGAGGAACATATGCAAATGGAAAATTAAAGTTTGGTTTGCCTTCCTTTAAGGGAGTCAGAATATAAATGTAGAGACATGTTGAAGCAGTTTCAAAGAGTGTTGGTGAGACTGTACCTGGAATATTGAGAACAGTTTTGGTGACCAAATCTGAGAAAGAATATACTGACCACAGACGAAGTGTAATGGACATTATCCAGATAAATCCCTCAGAAAGGAGATTGCGTGATGAGGAAACTCCGCCTGTGTTCTCTTGAGTTTCAAAGAATGAGAGTTGGGTCACTGTCAACTTTATAAAACTCACAAAACATACGACAAGTTGGAAATTAACAGATGTTTATCAGGCTGTCTAATCCACATTCAAGGCAAATAATGGCAGGATAAGGACAGAACATTGAAGACTGAAATAAGGAGGAAATTCTACACGTGGAAGGGACTGACTAACACAGGGGCAAGGCAGGGCAAGATTACGGAGAATCCCAGACAATCTATAAGTGTGTCAAGCGTAACAGAATAACCAGTAAATAGGTAAGCCTCATTAGTGACTTGTCAAGTTGCATCTAAATCAACTTTAGTGGTAGGAGAAAGAGGGGAGTGTAGAAGGCTGTTTGTGTGACTGGGGGCCAGTGTACCACAGGCATCAGTGCTGGGTCCCTTATTATTTGTGATTCGGAGGTGTTAGTGTTGGGCTGGGGTGGAAAAATGTAAAAATAGCATAACACCAGACTATAGTCTAACAGATCTATCCGGCAGCACAAGCTTTCGAAACACCGCTTCTTCATCAATGTGCACAACCACGTGATGTAACTTATGTTGAGAGATTTTTAACCTTATTAATTGTGGTATTCATAAATGATGTAGCTGTGAAAATGGATGAGGGGTGGGGTATGTAATAAATAAGTTTGTGTTTGATACAAAGATTGGCCGGGTGATTGGCAGTGAGGAGGATGGCCTTATGTTACAGGGTGATACAGATGGAATGGTCAGATGGGTGGATCAATGGCAGATGGAATGCAACTCTGATAACTATGAGATGATACACTTTGGGAGAAGGAACCAGACAGGGGAGTACTCAATGTATGGCAGCACACTAGGAAGCTCAGAAGGTGCTTCTCCACATATCGCTGAATGTGATTGAACAGGTTAATACACAATTTGGGGAAGGATAGGGGAATATAAACATAGCCTTTTTATTCATCTAGGCATAGATGATAAGAACTATGCAGAACTTTGATGAGGGCAAGATGGAATTCTGTGTGTAGTTCTGGGAACAACATTACAGGAAGTATGTGCTTATACTGGAGGGGGTACGGAGAATATTCACCAGGATGTTCCCTGGGATGGAGCATATCAGCTATGGAGAGAGGCTGGATAACCTCAGGTTGTTTAGTTTGGAGGAGAGAAGGCTGAGAGGTCTGTGATTCAGAAGAATAGGATTACGAGGTACATGGACAGTGTGGATGGACAGCAGCTGTTGCTTTTAGTCAAAGGGCCCCACTTTTAAAGTGAAGGGTTTGCGGTTCAGTGAAGATTTGAGAATTGTTTTTCAACTAGAGTGTGTTGGGGTCTGGAATGCACTTCTTGAGAGTACACTTGTCATGGTAACCTCAACCCATTAGAAACGACACAGCTGTGCACTTCAAATACTTTAAGATTCACGGCTATGGTCATGTGTCGGAAAGTGGGCCTAATGTGGACCATGCTGTATTTCTGGTAGTACAGAGACTTTGCTTCTGTGATTGTATGGTTGTGGAAGGTCAATCATTGACTAGGTTAAGGTAGGAATTGATGGGTTTATGAAGAATATCTTAACACAGTTGATAAGAGAGAACATGAAATATTTCCTGAAAATATGTCAAGGGCAAAAGTAAGAGCAAAAAGGTGCAGATTTCTTACCATCTGATACCAGATAATTGAGGACAGGGAAATAGCAGAACGATGGAGCAAATACTTCAGTTATGCCTTCACAGAAGAAAATAAAACAAAAAAGAAAACTTCCTAGTAATACGAGGAAACTTTATTCTGGTGAGAAAAAGGGATAGAATGAAATTAGCAGCTAAACAGTTTAGAGAAAGTAATCGACTGAAATTAATGGACATAGACAAAGTCAACAGAGATTTATGAAATGGAAACCATATTTGAGAAAGTGGCTTTTAGTAGAATTATGTAGAAGGTATCAATGCCATACGAATGGAATCTCAAAAAGAGTTTTGATAAAGCCCAAGCCTATTCTGCAAACTCGAATCCTGTGGGACTCAGGCGAATATATGGTCATAGATTTAGAATGGGAGAGCTGGCAGGAAACAGTGAGTAGGAATTAAACAATGTTTTTTTAATGGAAGGCTGGGAGGATATAGAAAGGATCATGGCTTGAGCTCAAGCTATTCCCAATACACATCATATCTTGGGTGTGGAGCGCAACTGCAATATTCCCAAGTCTGCTGACAGCACTAAACGATGTCAGCCTTTGAGTGGATGAGGAGGATGTACAAAAGTTCCAAGGTGATTGAGACAAGTGGAATAACTGGGCAAATACGTGGCAGATGGAGAGTAATGATGGAGATGAAATGTTGTGTACTTTGATGGGAAAAATAGAATGGCAGCCTCTCATTTGAAAAAGGAGTGGTTGAAAAACGTTGCTCTATGAATGAACTTAAGCTGCATTTTTGTTCATTTCTGTATAGCCCGCCGAGTCCATGTAGGGCAGTGAGTTCTGAAGCCAGAGGTCAATACTGGAAATGGCATTGGCACGCTGACTATTGTATATAGGCCCAGCAAGTGGAGAACAGTAACTTTGAAAGGAATCTGGATCTCCCTGTAGACCAGTCACTGAAAGCAATATTGCAGGAGCAGAAAGCGGGTAGGAAGATAAATGCTGTATTCACTTTCATTTCAGGGGAATTTGAGTACAGGAGTAAATGTATCTCACTGCAGCTGTACAGGGCCTTGGTGAGACCCCATCTCAAACATTGTGCAACATTGTGTGCAGTTTTGGTCTGTTTTCCTAACAGATGACAAACCTGACATTGAGGGAGAGTAGCAAAGGATGACCAGACTGATCTCTGGATGACAGACTTGTTGTGGGAGCAGAGTTTGGAGCGACTGGACCTGTATTCAATGGGGTTTAGGAAAATGAGTGGAAATCTCAGTGAAATATATAACATTCTGACAGGGCGAGACAGATTAAAAGCAGGGATGGTAATTCCCGTGGCTGGGATGTCTAAAACAAGGGGCCACAATATTAGGTAGAGACAGGCCACTTTGCATTGAGATGAGAATAAATGCCTGCACTCAGAGACTGGCAAAGCAGATGTACTCTCTCCCAGATCAGGCTGTGGAAGTCAAGGGCCTGAATATAAATAATGGATTTCTGGAAACTAAAGGGATAGGGAGAGAGCAGGAGTATGGTGTGAAGATAGAAAATCAGCTATCATTCCAAGTTGTTCTCGAATAACGCAGTAACTGTGTTCCTTTGCAACACTGTGTTGTAGAAAATTGTGCAATATTAATAATGGGGTCTTTGGATAAAAGAGGGTAAGTGCCGAATCAGTAAAAAACAAAAATTAAATTTGGTCGAACACACATTCGGACAGTCTAAATAAGTCTTTAAATTACATGTTGTAATGGAACAGTGCTGTAAATGTAACGCTTTCACAGGACAGTCACTCACTAGAGCACTGTACCTTTCACCACAATCTTCACCAGAAAGCGCGCGGGGGCTGACTGACCACGTGATGCCGATGGGGAATTCCAGGTTTCCCCAAGATTCTCCCCACAGTTTGAAATAAAGTTGTTTCTAAATATAAACTACAATTCCCAGTTTCAGGCTCAGTTTCAAGGCCAGCAGAGCGGATTGCATTCCTGTTTTAGCTGAACACATTGATTGTACCTTTTGTAGACAAAGGGATCTTGAGGCAAGGTTTGCTGTTCAGCTGGTGTCTGGCAAGGATTCGCATCACAGTGAACACGAGTTCACTTTATGGAAAAAGGTTCATGAATTGCATTGCAGCCAAATTGTATTTAATCAACACACGTTATCAGTGAACTGCCTGTACATAGAATGGAGGTACAAAACTGATGGGCTGAATGGACTACAGCAGTTCTCATTTTATGTTTCACAACGTTTAAACATATTAAGGGTTATGAATATTGTATGGGGAAAACTGCATTGAGGAGATGTTCAGCCATTAACGAGAATAGGGAAAGCTCAATGAGTTGTATGATGTATTCCTTTCCCGATGCTTCTGTACAGTGTGTGGGAAAGCTCTGTAAATGTTGTCACAAGCTCTCAGCTGTTAGGAAGGAGGTCTCTGCAGGGTCGACAGGATTGTGTTTCTCGTTCCCATTTCTGATCACGAGGCTGGTGCCGGGTGTTCTCTCCGGGTTTATCCTTTAAAATCTCGCAGCAGTTTGATACAATTGAGTGCCTTGCTTGGCCGTTTCCGAGCCCATTGAAGAGTTTATCACATGTCTGTGTGTCTGGAGTCACTTTTACGTCAGACCAGGGAAGCACGGGAGATTCACTTCCTGAACGTATACTGGGGAAGGAGATCGTCGTCTATAATCGACATTGAACAAATGATCACTATTAATGACACCAGGTATTAGATCTCGATATTTTATTAATTGTTTTTAACTTGCACCAGTTGTCAGAGAATTATCCTGGTCTGGATTAGCAATCCAATGACAATTCCACAGCTGCGCCATCTCCACATGGGGGCCTATCGTAAAACCACACTGAACTGATTATTTTTTGTACTGTGTGACAGCTCTTTCAAAAATAACCCCAACCAATTTGACTATCGTGATGGGAGTGAGGGCGTGGTAATTGGTCTGATTGTAATTATTCCCTTCTTAGGGGATGGGGCATAGTTGAGTAATTACCCACGTTAGGAGAAAGTGAGGACTGCAGTTGCTAATTACCCACATTGCCATGGAGTTGTCAGAATTGGAGCTGGAATGAAACAGCTTCCCCAGGGACACGGCTTGTTGTGTAGCTAAAGTCCTCAGTCCTATTGCAGGAATGGTGTCAGGGCCAAATGCCTTTGTCATATCTACAGTGTCCAGCTGTTGCTTCATGTCATGTGCAGTGAATTGAATTGATTAAGACGGGCATCTGTGATTCTGAGGTTATCATATTGAGGGTGAGGTGGGTAATCGACTCAACACTTCTGGCTGAGGATGGTGCAGATACTGTATCTTTTACATGGATGCACAGGGTTGTTCTATCATTTAGGCTGGGGATATTTGTGGAGTCCTCTCCTCCAGTAAGTTGTTTAATGGTTCATCGACTTTTATCCATGGATTTGACAGGACGACAGAGCTTCTATCTGATTTGTTAGTCTTGGGCTCATCTCTCTGTCTGTATCAGATGTTAGTCCTGCTGTTCATAGTGTAACCAGTCAAGTGCGGTAGCTTTAATGGGCTGTCGTCAGGTATAGGTGCACGTGATTCCGACCCGACCATGTTCACCCACACTTGTCAGTGACCCATGGATCAGCTTGATGGTAATGGTAGATGGATGGACTATCCTGGGGGAAAAGTTACAGATTGTCATTGAAATCTACAACATCAGATGATAACCCAGTTTTAGCTGCAATACCTACAATTCAATACTACTGACTGGCCCCAGTTCACACCGAGACCCATTCACCCATCAGCCCTGTACTCAGTGACCTACTCTGGTTTCTGATGCGGAAATACTTCCATTTTCATATTCTCATTCTGCTGGAAGTTTTTCCTTGTGTGATGCCTCCAATTTATTACATAAACTATATCCATTTAAGGTACTAATCTGAATCTTTTCCTTTCAGTAATGCAATCTTCTGTATTTAAAATGAATGTGTTTCCTTCTGTTTTTTTCCCTTGACCATGAATCAGAGCTCTGCAGTATCAGTGATGCCAGACTTATGCAGTTTCCGAGTCAAGGAACTTGTCACCATGTGTTACTGTTCAGTTCCCAGTATATGGCTCTCCATGATGGACAGGATGTTTGGGCATCTTTGACAATATGTCGTTGGAAATTGTTCAACAAACAGAAATTGCTGAAGAAATGGCTAAAGACGTTGCAGAATTTTCTGGAGTGAATGCAGAGCTAAACTTCCAGTTCCAGCGAACCTTCTATAAAGCTTTTTGTATTTTTATTTCCAGTATCCATCGTCATTTGTTTAATTGAAAATTTGTTCTGTGCCTATTCATTTCTGGAGAAACTCAGCAGGTCTTACAACATCTGCAGAGAAAGAGTAACAGAGTTACCGTTTCCAGTCCAGTGTGACAATTCTTCAAAACTGAATACAATTGCAAAATGGTATTTTAATCGCTTGTCAGAAGTGGAGGATGGGTGGCAGGAAAAAGAGGGTGTGGCAAAAGATAAATGGACTGTTAGCAGTGGGGAATGAGAAGATTCTGTATAACGGGTCGAAATTAAGGGTTACTGGGGGAAAGGGGTTCTCTTTATTGAATGCAAGATAAAGAAGACACAACCAGACAAAGTCATACGGAGGCCAGGAGGGAGAATGTGGACCATGTGGTAATATATAGACCTGGCCACAGATACGTTATCACTGTCGTGATGGTCACCCCCTTTAGACAAAGGAATTCAGGTGCTTGACTTCTTATTGGCACTAGTAAGCGTTTCATGCTGCCTTAGTATTGTAACATGGAGAAAAACAATTCACTGTATGACGTTTGGGCTGAGTATTGGTTACCTGTCATTTTTAATATTGTTTAATTTTGCAGTGCTTATCTTTAAACACTTGTTCTTGAAGTTAGTATCAGATGGAGTGTAGGATGTTGAGGGGAGACATTATAGAAACATATAAAATCATGAGAGGTATGGATAGGGTGAATAGCCAAGGTCTTTTCCACAGGATAGGGGATTCCAAACATAGAGGGAATAGGTTTAAGGTGAAAGAGGGTAGATTTAAAAGGGATGAAGGGTCAGCGTTTTTACACAGAGGGCGGTGTGGGTATGGAATACGCTTCCAGAGGAAGAGTGGGAGATGCAAGGACAGCTACAACATTTAAAACGCATTTGGACAAACATATGAATGGGAAACATTAAGAGGCATATGGACCAAATGAAAGCAGATGGGACTAGTATACTTTGGAAGATCTGCCCAGCATGGACATTTAGAAAAGCTTCTCGTAGAGTCAGAGTGGTTTTGTGAAAGGGAAGTGATATTTTGCCCTGTAAAATCATGCAAAGTATTTCTGGAGATGCCTGTAAATGTAACAAGTGGACTTGATAAAGGCGATCTGGTGGACACCAGGCTTTCCAGAGATTTTCCACAAGGTATTACAAAACAAAAGTTCTTACACAAAACAGAAGCTCTAGGACGTCGGATACTGTATTAACGTGGGATGATGATTGTTTAACACAGAAATCGGAGATTCAGGATTAATGGATCTTTATGATAAAGGTGTATCTGCTGGAGTACCACAAATATCAGTCTGATGGCGTCAGTTATTTGCAATCTGAGCTGACAGCCTGAAGGAGGGAGCTGAGTACAATATACATCCCAGTTTGAGGATGACACTGAGAATCAAAAGGCAGGCTGTTATTTAATGGAGAGGACTTCCAGAAAAGGAACAGTAAAGGGATTGGAGTCTTCCTGTGTATGAAACATAAAGTCAGCATGATGATGCAGCAAGGAACTCGGTTGGTACATTCGGCGGTTTCCAGGGAAGAAAGGGTTGTGTTATTGAGAATCTCTAAGATGGTGAGGCGATAATTCATTGGGGTTTAAATGAATGAGAAGTGATACTGCTGAAACATACAAGACACAGAAGGGGTTGGAGAAGGTAGATGTTGAGAAGTTGTTTCCATTGTTGGGAAAGTGTCGAACTCGAGGATAGAGATAACGAAAAATGAACATCGATTTCAATCTGAGATGAAGATTAATGTCTTCTCTCCGAAGGTAGTGAATGCCTGGAATTCCCTAACCCAGAGAGGTGTGGAAGGATACAAGGAGTCGGCAAGAAAGTGGAGTTGAGCCCTGGAGTAGATCAGTCATGTTCTTATTAAATGACAGGGTTAGCTTGAGGGGCAGATTGACCTACTCCTGTTCCTATTTATTAATTTCACATGTTATGCTTTTGGAAAGTAACGGGTTATTTTGCTGGTAATTGTGTTGTACAATGTTGCATTCAGGGAGAGCAGAGGATTTGTTGTTTTAACCCTAGGTTGGGTATATAGCTGTATTCCCAGCGTATCTGGGTCTGCAACATGACCCACATCTGGAGCAGAAGTTACAAAGAGGGGAAGCCTGGAAACAGGGATTGGGGGTGGGGGTGGTGGTCACTTCCTGATCCAGTCTGGATTTTCCAAGTACATTTCCAAAACTCCACCTAACCATCGGAGTGGCTTCGATCGGCCGCTGTTTAGCATGTCTGAGGGCTGAATGGAACATCAGAACATAGGGCTGAGGGACACAAGTGGGCCATTCGGCCTTTTGACACTACTCCACTAATAAATAAGGTAATGGCTCATCTCATTGTGATCCCAGCTGCACGTTTCTTTCCATGCACCATTATCCCTGATTCACCGGTCTGTAGAAAATCAGACAAAGCCAGCTTAGATGTAATTTAAAGATCCAGCCATCCCAAACTTCTGGGTAAGAGAATTCCCACTTGACTGAAATCCTACTTTGTGTATTTCTCCTAATTCCTGTTCTGATGGAGGTTGGAGGGTATCACTGTTTCCTTTTCTCGTCCCATTCCTCCACTGCTGACACATAATTTTAAATGTAACCAGGTTGGTGATATGGCCGATGATAAAGTTCTCAGACTGAGTCGGGTTCAGTGACAGGAACAAGTCAGGAAGATTTCTTTAGTCAGTCACAAGTAACTAATATAACTAACGAATGTGCATGGTGGATCTGTGGTTAGCACTGCTCCATCCCATCACCAAGTAGCTGCGTTCAATTCCAACCTCGGGCAACCCTCGATGTGGATTTTGAACATTCTCCCCATGTCTGTGTGGGTTTCCTCCCAGTGTTCCAGTTTCCTCCCACTGTCCAAAGGTATCCAGCTTAGAGCGGATTAGCTATGCTAAATTGCCGATAGCGCTCAGGGATGTGTTGGTTAGATAGGTTAGTCATGGGAAATGCAGGGTTACATGGATAGAGTCGGAGGGCAGGTCTGGGGGAGGGGGGGGAGGATACTGTTCCGAGGGTCAATGTGGACTTGATGGACGGAATGCCCTGCTTCCACAATGTCGAGATTGCATAAAAACACGGCAGCACGGTGGCACAGTGGTTAGCAGTGCTGCCTCACAGCGCCGGAGACCCGGGTTCAATTCCCACCTCAGGCGACTGACTGTGTGGAGTTTGCACATTCTCCCCGTGTCTGCGTGGGTTTCCTCCGGGTGCTCCGGTTTCCTCCCACAGTCCAAAGATGTGCAGGTCAGGTGAATTGGCTATGCTAAATTGCCCGTAGTGTTAGGTAAGGGGTTGATGTAGATGTAGGGGTATGGGTGGGTACGCTTCGGCGGGGCGGTGTGGACTTGTTGGGCCGAAGGGCCTGTTTCCACACTGTAAGTAATCTAATCTAATCTAATTTTACTATACAAACACCCAGTGGGTATCTATCTGATCAGTCTCCTCTAGGTTTTGTATGTTTCAATAAGATCACCTCTCATTCCAAGAGTAACCTGTGAAAGCCTTCATAATATAAGACCCTCATCCCTGGAATACATGAAGTGACATATCGAAGAACTGCTTCCAATTTGATTGTATCCTTTCTCAGGTAAGGAGACAAAAATAATCTCTCACACAGATAAAGTTATTTTTTGTTTTCTCAGTGATGAGAGTATTTGGAACTCTCTTCCCTGCAGAGCATTGAAGGCAGAGATATTGAATATGTTTGAGGCACAGACAGAATGTTTATAAAGAATAACGGAGTCAAGGATTATCGAGGAATGGCAGGAATGTGCAGTGTTGGGGAAATGCTGACAGTGGTAAAAAAAATCACATTGCTCCAGCACATCCAGGAATAAAATGCAAAATGAAATGATAATATCGATAAAATGATAAGGGGAAAGTCAAGATGGTAGCGATCTGGAAGGTCTGCTTTGTTGGGCTCTGCATCACAGGACGGGAAAAGTGGTTTCCTCACCCACTCCATCCCAGCCATTTACTTAAAATGCTTAATTTTGGAAAGATTTGAGATTTGGCAGTTGTAGTAGTTTTAGTTTGTGTAGTTTTTAAGCTCTATGAGACTTTGTTTATTAATGATCAGTAATTCGAGTTCTTCGTCTCTCGAGTTCAAATGTTGCTACAGTGTGTTCTGGGTAATGATGTGCTTAAATGGTCTACCTGGAGCATTAAGGGGAGCCATTAGCCAGAAAAGAGGAGAAATTTACTTTCTAGTCTTAAAAAGAGAGGGTGGATCTTGTCCTATTGCAGGAAATGCACCTTGATGACAAAGAACATTTGACTTTCTAGCAGGTCGCGTTTGATCGGGTTTATTTCTCCTCTTTTAATATTACGAGTTGGGGAGAAGCCATAATGGATAAAAAGAATCTTCCATTTAACCTACTAGATTGTATTTGATACTCACGGGAGGCTCATAATCCCCAAAGCCTTGAACTATGGTAAATAATACAGTATTTTGAATGTTTATTGCACCCCCTCCCCACCCCCCCCCCACCCCCCCCATCCCCACCACCCCCAACACACCATCTTAAAATCCTGGTAGATGCATTTTCCAAATTCAGTTATCTTACATCGTGGCACATTATTGTAGAAGATTTCATCTGCCTTATGGACCCCACGGTGGACAGAATGTCCTAAAGTGGCCCAATACCCTCGTTATAATGTAAGCAATTAGTGGATTTGTGCAGAAGGAGAGCTGGTGGATATCTGGAGGCAGATCCACATCACAAGTAAGGATTTTATTTTCTTCTTTAACCGGCATAAATGCGACACGAGGGTTGATATCTTCCCCATTCCTGCAACAATCTTAGATTCGGTGGCATCCTGCACAATTAGGAATATTACCATTTCTGACCATGAAGCAGTATACTTATTGATTAAGATTAAGGGCAATATAACAGCTTCGAGACACGAGCGAATCAATCTCTTTAGTATTAAGACTAGTTGGTTAATTGAGTATTTAGATTAGATTACTTACAGTGTAGAAACAGGCCCTTCGACCCAACAAGTCCATACCGACCACACAGACCCATTCGCTGACATTTACCCCTTCACCTAACACTACAGGCAATTAAGCATGGCCAATTCACCTGACCTGCACATGTTTGGACTGTGGGAGGAAACCGGAGCACCCGGAGAAAACCCACGCAGACACAGGGGTAATGTGTAAACTCCACACAAACTGTCACCTAAGGCAGGAATTGAACTGGGGTCTCTGGTGCTGTGAGGCAGCAGTGCTAACCACTGTGCCACCGTGCCACCCACTGCAATGAATTCAGATCTTTCTTAGCCATTAATTCAGATCTAACCAGTAAACCATCTATTCGATGGGAAATTGCTAAGGCTTCTGCCGAGGGATTAACTAATCCTTAGGATGCAGCAGAGAGGGGAGCGCGAACGCTGGTTTGAGGCAGAGCTGAGGCCAGCCAAGAGGGCATACTGTGATAGACCCTCAGTGGCTAAGCTGCAGAGGATCACAATGCTTCAGTCTACAGTGAATTCCACGCTCACACAGACAGCCAGGAAGGTACTTACTTTTGCAAAACAAAGGCTGTTTGACCATGGTGATAAGCCAGGCAGGTATTTATTCTATCTTGCCAGGAAAACGAACGCCCCTCTTAAGCCATTATCTCAATTAGGGAGAGTACTGGGATCCTTACCTTCAATTCCAAAAAGATTAATGCCTCCTGTCCGAGATTTTTCACCGAATTATTTCAGCCTGAACATTTCGAGGATAGATGGATTAAGATGGAAGCATTTTTCAAGAACCTGGGTCTTCCAAGAGTAACCCCTGAATAAGTGTTGTGCCTTAAATCACCATTGTCAGCGTAGGAGGGTGTGAAGCAGCTTCAGAATGTAAAGGTGCGCGTTCCTGACAGATTTCCTAGTGAGTTTTATAATTACTTTATACACCTATTGTCAGGGCTGATGTTTAACGTGTTCCGTCACTCAGACAGTCACAAACCCCTTCCTCCATCCTTTAGAGAGGCCCATATCTCTCTGATGCTGAAGAAATGAAGACCCCGGAGGATTGTGCTTCTTACACGCCAATCTCACTTTTAAATGTCGGTCTCAAAGTCCCGTCTGAAACCCATGCATTAAGGCTGGAAACTTTGCTGCCTTCCATTACCAAAGAGGACTAAACAGGCTTTATAAAGGGCGGCAGATCTTCCTACAATGTTAGGAATTTACTCAATATGATCCAAGAGTGTCAACAACAATCTGCCCAGGGATTATTGATCTCTTTAGATGAGAGAAGGCATTTGATTGGGTTCAGTGGCCGGAACTCTTCTGTACATTAGAACGGTTTGGTCTACGCAAAGATTTTATCAAGTGGGTGAGGGTCATTTACCGTGATCCTCTGGCTGCAGTTCTCACTAATGGTGTGCCAACCAGGAATAATAATATTTCTCCAGGCAGCCGACAAGGTTGACACCTTTCACCATTGTTGTTGACGTTGGTGATTGAGCCACTGGCGGAGGCCATCTGTAGGGATGTCAACACATCTGCCCCAAAGTTGGGATATAAGTCACGAAAGATTACATTGTATGCAGATGAGGGTGTTATGTTTTTTATCAAATCCTGCAATTTTGGTAGGTCATGTGATGCAATGCATTAATTCGCTTGTTGCCTTTCCGGGCGATAAGATTAATTTTACAAAGTTGGAGGCCATGCCTATGGGAGGTCTTAGGGAAATACCTGATACTGAGGCTAAATCCTGGTTTCCTTTTAAATGGTCACGGGGGTGGTTTCTCTATTTCAGTATATTCATTACATCTGTCTTTGATCATTTATGTAACGCGAACTATGTCCATTTGTTGGACAAAATTAAACAAGACATTCAAAGATGGGAGGCATTTCCAAAGTCCTGGCTAGGTCGGATAGCTGTTATGAAAATGAATGTCCTTCCTCATTTCCTACACCCCGTGTGAATGCTTTATTTGATGTTTCCCAGACAAATGAGGCATGTGGGCTGCACTGTGGCACAGTGGTTAGCACTGCTGCCTCATACTGCCAGTGACCCGGTTCACTTCCCACCTCAGGCGACTGGCTGCGTGGAGTTTGCACATTCTCCCCGTGTCTGCGTGAGTTTTCTCTGGGTGCTCCTGTTTCCTCCCACAGTAGAAAAATGTGCAGGTTCGGTGAATTGGCCACGCTAAATTGCCCATAGTGTTAGGTGAAGGGGTAAATGTCGGGGAATGGGTCTGGGTGGGTTGTGCTTCGGCGGGTCGGTGTGGACTTGTTGGGCCGAAGGGCCTGTTTCCACACTGTAAGTAATCTAATCAAAGTTTTTTTGGAAAGAAATGGCTGGTTTAGCTCTTTTATTTGGCACCATAAGCGATTGTTTATCAAGCTAACAAAATTGCAACTGCCCCAAAGATTGTGGGGAGTTGATCTCCCTGATTAATATCAATCAATTAAGTTTTTTCAACGTATTTGAGTGCCTGGGCCGCTGTGGTCTTGGCGTCAATATGGCTAGACATTGAGTCCTCTCAGACAAAGTGAACCCTTTTCGTCTGTCGTTCTTAGATAAATTGACAACGTGTATGGAGTATTGTCAGAAACTAATGATGATCAATACTGTTAAAGCATGAAGTACAATCCGTCAGATTGAGGGCAATACAGCCAAAACCATGTTTCTTAACCCCTATAATTGGTATACAAGGTCGTCAACCAGGGATAATGGATTCCAGGTATAAACTGTGGGCAGCAAGGGGGATACCTTGCTTGGGTGATTCAGAATTAGTAAAAGCCCTGCAGTGTGGAATCAGGTCCTTGGGCCCAGCAAGTCCACTTCGACCCTCGGAAGAGTCACCCACTCAGACCCATTCCCCTACCATGCTATATTTACCCTGGTTAATGCCCCAACTTACAGATCCTGGAACACTATGAGCGATTTAGCAATGACCAATTCATCTAACCTGCGCATCTGCGTGACTGTGGGAGGAAACCTACGCAGACACAGTTGAGAATATACTAACTCCGCACAGCCAGTCACCCAACGCTGGAACCAAACCCATGACCCTGGTGTTGTCAGTCAGCAGTGCAAACCACTGACCCACCACGTGTTACTTGAGGGAGAAACAATTATATCATTTGCTCAAATAATTCGTAAGTATGGGCTACCTCGTACAGATCAGAGATTTGATTAAAAAATTACTTTGAACAGACACTTATGGATCCGACATAGAGAAGTGGGTTCTTACTGCTAAGAATACGCTCTCTGTCAGTATCCTTTATCATTCGTTGGATAGTGTCCGCTCAGACAAGACTGTGCAGCTTCGTGACGTCTGTGCGAGAGAGTTGGGGGTTTAGATGTCTTCGGAGACATGGGAGGATATTTGTGAAAATGCTCTAAGGATTTTGATCTGAAATAGGACCATTCCATGCAGTTGTAAATTCTTCACAGGGTCTATCTGACCCCAGATTTTCCCTCAAAATTCAAAGTGGGATTATCTTCAGCGTGTCCTAATTGCAGAATGACTACAGGCACTCTTACTAATTGCATGTGGTCCTGCTGCAGGCTTCGTATATATTGGAGCACTGCGTTAGGTGTGAGAGAGTGGGTCGAGGGGACCGAACTGGAGATGGACCTGGTTTCTCTTTTCCTGGGCCTGCCCAGAGTATCTTACACAGATGCACATGGGGAAAAAATATATCCTTACTTTCTGGGCTAGGGAAAATATTATGTTGAGTTGTCTGTCTGAAAACTCCCCGGATCTGTTGGGACTTTGTAAACTCATCATGGAGAATATCCCGTTGGACTTTCACACCAGCATGGTCCAGCAAAAAAACAGAGATTAATATAAGTCATAGAGTCATAGAGATGTAAAGCATGGAAACAGACCCTTTGGTCCAACCCGTCTATGCTGGCCAGATATCCCAAACCAATATAAACCCACCTGCCAGCACCCGGCCCATATCCCTCCAAACCCTTCTTATTCATTTACCCATCCAAATGGGTCTTAAATGTTACACTTGTATCAGCCTCCCCGACATCACCTGGCAGTTCATTCCATACATGTACCATTCTCTGTATGAAATCGTTGCCCTGTAGTTCTCTATTATATCTTTCCCCTCTCACCCTAAATTTATACCCTCTCGTTCTGACGCCCCGACCCCTGGGAAAAGACTTTACCTATTTACCCTATCCATGCCCCTCATAATTTTGTAAAACTCTATTATGTCAGCACTCATCCTCCGACGCTCCAGGAAAAACAGCCCCAGTCTGTTCAGTCTCTCTCTATAGCTCAAATCCTCCAACGCTGGCAACATCCTTGAAATCTTTTCTGAAACCTTTCAAGTTTTACAACATCTTTCCGATCGGAAGAAGACCAGAATTGCACGCACTATTCCAACACTGGCCGAACTAATGTTCTGTACAGCCGCAACATGATCTTACAACTCCTGTACTCTATACTCTGACCAATAAAGGAAACGCCTTCATCACTATCATATCTACCTGCAACTCCTCTTTCAAGGAGCTTTGAACCTGCACTCCAAGGTCTCTGTTCAGCAACACTCCCTGCGACCTTACCATTAAGTGTAAAAGTCCTGCTAAGATTTTCTTTCCCAAACGCAGCACCTCGCATTTATCTGAATCAAACATCATCTGCCACTTCTCAGCTCATTGGCCATTTGGTCAATCTGAGGTGACCCTCTCCGCTCTCCACTACACCTCCAATTTTGGTGTCATCTGCAAACTTACTAATTGTACCTCTTATGCTTGCATCCAAATCATTTATGTCAATGACAAAATGTAGTGAATTCTGCACTGATCCTTGTGGCACTGAACTTGTCACAGGCCTCCAGTCTGAAAAACAACCCTTCACCATCACCCTATGTTTTCTACCTTTGAGCCAGTCCTGTATCCAAATGGCTCGTTCTCCATGTATTCCATGAGATCTAACCATGCCATTCAGTCTCCCATGGGGAACCTCATCAAAACCCTTACTGAAGTCCATATCGATCACATCTACCCGTCTGCCCTCCTCAATCCTCTTTGTTACTTCCTCAAGAAACTAAATCAAGTTTGTGAGACATGATTTCTCACGCACAAAGCCATGTTGACTATCCCTAATCAGCCCTTGCCTTTCTAAATACAAGTACATCCTGGCCCTCACGATTCCCTCCAAAAACGTGCCCACCCCCAACGTCAGGCTCACTGGTCTATAGTTCCCTGGCTTGTCCTTAACACCCTTCTTATACAATCGCACAGCGTTAGCGAACCTCCAGTCTTCCGGCACCTCACCAGTGACTATCCATATGACAAATATCTCAGCAAGACGCCCAGCAATCACTTCTCTAGCTTCCCACAGAGTTCTGGGGTCACGTAATCAGGTCCTGGTGATTTATCCACATTTACCCGCTTCAAGACATCCAGCACTTCCTCGTCTGTAATATCGACATTTTTCAAGGTGTCACCATCTATTTCACTACAATTTATATATTCCATATTATTTTCCACAGTAAATACTGATGCACAATACTCGTTTAGTATCTCCCCCATACTTCATGTGCGAGGAAGAATATTCTGTTGTGTTGGATGTCTGAAAACCCTATTGGGTCTATTGGGTCGTTGTAAGCTCGTCATGGAGAATATCCCTTTGGACGTTCTGATTAGTATGGTGCACCGAAAAGCAGAGATTTATGTAAGATATGGCAACCCTTTCTGGATTACCGCGATGCAGGCGTATTTGCCACTCTAAAAAGGTCTTTTATATAGCCATGACGATATTGGCTAATGAATCACATCTTAGGAACTATGAACGTATGAATGTGCATCAGTTGATGCTCTCGAAGAACGAGAGCTATCACTTTGTTATTATTTATTATTTATTGTTTATTTTTGTTTTTCTTCTGTCCGTTTAGAGACTTTAACTTATTTTGTATATACATGCACATGGGTGTAATTTTGTTCAGTTATTTGAGTTGTTTTGTTATTGGTTTAATATAATAATAAAAATATATTTTTCAATAAAAAACTTTGTTAAAAATTAAAATGCTAATATGGATAGATTAGAGTCCCAAATAACTCTCATTAGAGAGATCACTCGTGGTGGTTTACGTTGAAGGTCACCACACGGGTGATAGGGTAAGGTTGAGAGAGGATCCCCTTCATGATAACTTTTGGGGAATTGTGGGGAATTGAAACTGCGCTGGTGGCCTCCCTCTGCATCACAAACCAACCATCCAACCAACTGAGTGGGAGACTGTGTAACTGCTACACACAGAATCAGCCGCAGAAAAAGGGCAAGAGAAATGTTAATAACAAGGAAAAAGGTGTATTTGATACAAAAATATTCTCTGCTAGAAATTGTATTTTATAATGAGACAAGTGTTTGGAAGCTGTCTTTGGCTGAATACAATAAGGTGAGACAAGTGAAATAACCAGAATGGCTAATTGTGATTGGATATCGATAACCATAAAATAAGTCCATGTTTTTGATTGGTCTGTGGAAAGCATACTGACTGTTGCATGAATTTATAAATCAGATGAAATATATTGAAAGGAGAGTACACCCCCATGAGAAATGCCTTCGGAACACATGCTAGAAGAAACCCGGGGTATGAAGTGTCTGAGAATTGTCTGCTCGGTAACAGGAACCTGGGGGATGAATGACTGAAAGTTCCTGTAACATGGAGCTGAGAAAACCATCAGATTACCCCCAAACGTATTGAATGTTGGAGCATATTTGAAGTACTGAATGGCCTCATGATGGATTTTAATTGTGTGTGATTTGAAAAACGTAAATCTCTACTCCATCCTCTTACGTGTTACACACTGGGGCACAGCCGTTTTCCTGAAACTGGGAATAAGTTGGAACAATACATGGAAAATTCCATAATTGGCATTCCCAGGAATATTCTATAACTATGTGGGGGGCATTAGAAAGGCAAGAGAGAAAGAGAGGGATGGTGCTGCATGCAATAGTGAGAGTGTTGGAGCATGAGCCTTGTTCGGGGTCGGTGCTATAACAGACATACAGTGAGTGTGAGGGAGCAGAGAGAATACGGTGACCCTTAACCCTCCAGACTGGCGAAGGTTATTGATGCTTGTCCTGTATTGCTGGACATTTCTTCAGACCATAGATACTGCACTGAGCTGGGTGGTGAGAGCAGACCATGCTCGGTGGTTCTGGTAGTGTGGCCCCCTCTGGGAAGAGCATGGTCCCCTTTGTACTAGCCCATCCACCAGGACCTCCAAGTTGCTGTCGACAAACCGTGGTGTAATTTCCCCTACGCTGCCATGCTTGGGGAAAATGTGCAGGGCAGCTCCAAACTGAGAAAGCACAACCGTGTGCCCATCGGCCTTTTAAAAATGGCACCATTGTAAGTGATCACAGTATATCCAGGGGCATCCAGGCGATTGAGAGTACCTCCAGTCATGATGGGTGGCAGAATCGGGCTGGCATTGTATGAGAGGGGCACTATGGAGTGGGGTGGGTAGTTAATGAGATGAGTTTGGTCAGATAGCACCAGGAAACTAGCTCGGCCTCGTGCAGACAACCCCTCTGTCACACTTAATTTACATGTCACTGCGACAGTTTTTTGTTAGATTCAGCCCAGTGAGGCGAAGACTCTGCTCTCCTCACTCCCAGTTACAAAGCTGCAGATCAAATGCTCATCCAAAACTCTCCATCGCCTGAACTCACAGCAATATCCCTTTCACTCATAATTCTTCGAAATACAGACCCGGGTTGCATGATACTATAGAAATGTCTTCATTCTGAAACCTTTGAACATATCCTTCCATGATATTTTATCTCAGTCTCCCCCCCGCATCCTATCTCCACCCCAAAACACACTCATTTACAGTCATATTGCACGAGACTGCCAGTATGACTAGTCATTTGGCCTAGCTGGTCCATGGCAACCAAAATGTACATCCAGACTCACCCCATTTCCCTACGCTTGTTCTGTATCCCTCTAATCCTTTCCAATCTGTGTATTTGTCCAATTGCCTTTTCAATGTTGTTATTGTACCCACCTCAATGACTTCCACTGACAGCTCAGTCCATATGCGTACCACACTCTATGTTAAAAAATTGCCCCTCAGTTTCCTTTTTATATTTTTTATCCTTTCCAAATATTAATGGATGTCCTCTAGTCTTTGATTCACCAAACTTGAGAAAGAAGTTTGAAGTATTCACCCCATGCACGCCTCTCATGATTTTATAAGGGCTACACTTCGATAAGAACCCCCTCAGTTTCCTAAGCTGTAAAGAAATAAGTTCTAACCTGTCCAACCTCTGCCTATAACTTAGAGCTTATAGCCCAGGAAACATCTTTGGAAATTTGTTCTGCATACTTTCTCGTTCAATAATATCCTTTCTAGAGCAAGATGAACAAAACTGAACACAATACTTCAACTGCAGCCTTACCAACATCCTGTACAATTGCAGCATAACGTCCCTATTTCTATACTCAATGCGTTAATGAAGGCCAATGTGCCAATAGCCTCCTTCACTGTCCTGTGTATCTGTGACTCAAATTTCAGACAACCGTGCACCTGATCTCCAATGACCTTTTGTTCCACTACACGTCTTAAGGCACTATCATTCGTCATTAAACTCCAACCTGGATTTGACTTTCCAAAATGCAAGACGTCACACTTATCGAAATTAAACTCCATTTGCTATTTCTCAGTCCACTTCCCCAGCTGATCATGGTACTGCTGCAATTTCTGATAAAGTTCCTCACTGCAAATGATGTCTCCTAATTTAGTGTCATCTGCAAACCCACAAACGTTGCGTTGTGTACTCTGGTCCAAATCATTGATATAGCTAACAAACAGCAATGGGCCCAGCACTGGCCACTAAGGCACTCCACTAGTTACAGGCCTCCAGTCTGACAAGCATACCTCCACCATAGCCATTTGTTTCAGAACATTAAGCCAATTGTGTCGCCAATTTGCCAGTTTACATTGGAGTCCATGCGATCTAACCTTCTCGAGCGGCCTACCATGTGAAAACTTATCAAAGGCCTTACTGAAATCCATATAGACGATGTCCACCATCTTTCCTCATCAACCTTCCAGGTCACTTCCTCAATAATCTCTATCAAACTTTGTCAGGCATGATCTGCCACGCACAAAGCTATGCTGACTGCTCCAAGTCAAACTCTGTCTTCCCAAATGCATCCATATCTTATATCTCTGAACCTTCTCAAGCGGTTTACCGAATACAGATGTGAAGCTTACTGGTCTATATTTCCCAGGCTTTTCTTTGCAGCCCTTCTGAATAAGGGCACGACATTTGCTACTGCCCAGTCTTCCGGGACCTTGCCCCTGAACAATCTTCTCTCGCCTCTTGCAGTGCTCTTAGATATATCTGGTCAGGACCAAGAGATTTATCTGACTTTATGCATTCTAATATGTCCAACAACACCTCTACTGTGATATTGACTGTACCAAGATATCGCAACTAACCTCCCAAATGTCACAGGTCTTCATGTCTTTCTTCATGATAAACACAGAGGGGAAATTGAGGACATCACCCATCTCTTGAGGTTTTACACATGCATGCCCATTTTGGATTTTAAGGCATCCTATCTCTCTCTAGTTGTTCTTTTTATTTACTATACTGAATTTGGACTCATCTTCATCTGCTCAGCCAAGGGTATCTAATGCCCCACTTTAGCCCTGCTGATTTCCTTCTTCAGTAAACTCCTGTAACCCCTGTGTACCTCCAGAGATTCCCTTGGAACCAGCTGCCAGTACTCGAGTGACGCCTCCTTTCTTTCTGGTCAGAGTCTCAATATTTCTTGTTATCCAGGGTTCTCTCTTCCAGCCTCACTTTCCCTTCACCCTCACAGGAACATATAGACCATGAACTCGAGCTATCTCACTTTTGAAGCCCTCCCACTTGCCCTGGATCCTTTTATCTGGAAACACACTACTCCAATCAAGCCCTGCAATCCCCTGTCTAATTTCCTCAAAATTCGCCTTGCCCCAATTTAGAACTTGAATCTGTGGGCCAATTTTTTCCCTACCATACCTATTTTAACATTAATACATCTCTGGTCACTTTTCCCAAAATGCTCCCCCACTTTACCTCCGTCACCTATCCTGCCCTGTTTCCCAACAGTAGGTCGAGTTTGTCCCTTCCCGAGTAGGACCCTGTACATGCTGCTTGTGGAAGCTTTCCTGAACACACTTAACAAATTACGTTCCACCTAAGTTCTTAACCCTCTGGAAGTCCCAGTCTATGTTAGGATAATTAAAATCACCTATTATGACAACCATATTGCTCCTGCAAGTCTCGCTAGTCTTCCTGCATATTTGTTCTTCTAATTACCATTGATTATTTGAAGGCTTATAGTGCAACCACGATAACGTTACCAAACCCTCTTATTGTTTGCATCATTTACAAAATCTCATTGGATATTTTCTCAGTTATTTCATCTTTAAATACTAGAGTGATAAGAGCCTTAATCAGAACTATTGGTATTTAAATTGTTTCCATTTACATCTCTTCCTCGCAGTGACTTTCACATTCGCAGCATCCCTTGTCAAGGCACAGTGTAGAAAAGGAGCTGTAAATGGATGGGAGCTGCACATCCTGTCAGTTCCAAAATTGGCTGCAAGTTTCCCCACACTGAGCTGCGATCTAACACAGTGTTACCGAACAATGCAACAGCCTGGGTTTATATATGAATGAACCAGTGCGGACTGCACAGCTCCCCACGTTGGACATTTAGCCCAGGATTATAGATCCAGCATTGGTGTGGGCTGCACAGAGTTTCACTCTGCACATAGCTGGGTTGCATTCAGCAGTACACTAGCCGGATCTACACAGTGGTCCATCCTGAATCTGTAGTGGTTATGTGAGTTAGATTGCGAATGTGAGAGAACTAAACATCCGGCTATGCCTTTATTTTTGTTTTAATTCTTGTGATTGGACTCTTCAAATCCTGACTCATCCGGTTAGACCCATCCCTCTGGATGAGTCATGGTAACTGTTGTTACAGCATCTGGGTGTGCAACATGACCAACAACGGAGCACAGGCTGCAGAGAGGGGCATCTCTGAAAAATGGAATGAGGGAATCACAATCAGATCAGCCGTGGTCTTAGTGAATGTTGGAGCAGGATTGAAAGGACCACTGATGCAACTTATTCATATATTTCTGTTTGTTCCAAGCAAACTCCCCTTCTCTCCCAGTGTCCCATATTGGTGGGGAGTGAATCACCTCGTCCTGTTCCTGCGTGACAGGATCCTCGGGCCTCACTAGCCTCCAGATTTCCCTGTGCTCCAGTTTTGAGCAGTTGAATAACTGGCTCCTGTTCCTGTGTCCCTGTCTCGAACAGTTGAGTGACTGTCTCCTGTCCCTCTGCCCCAGTTTCAAGCAATTGAAAGATTCCCTCCTGATCCCAAGTTTGTGAAAGTAGATGTCCCCTCCTGCTCCTGAGTAACAGGCTCCAGTAGCTCTGTGCTCACCTGCTGTTCCTGTGGAATGGAGGTGAGGGACTGAATGGCCTCTTCACATTTCTTACAGCTTTGTTCTTGACTAAAGGCCTTTCTCCGTTTCTGTAAAGCACCATCAAAATCTGAACGATGTATTTTTGTATTTGACTCTCTGTAATTGAGCAAACAAGCCGATTGGCAGAATTCAAATGCTGAATAGCCTCCTCCTGTTCCCGTGTTATACACTGAAGAGTCAATAGACTCTCAGAGATATACAGCACGGAAAAAGATCATTAGGTCTGGTCATCCATACCGCCAAATATCCTAAAGTAATCTCGTCCCTGTTGCCAGCAATCGGCCCATCTCCCTCTAAACCCTTCCCATACATGTATCCATCCAAATACCTTTTAAATGGTGTAACTGTACCTGCCTCCACCATCTCTTTTGTCTGTTCAATCCATACACACAGCGGTCTCTGTGTGAAAATGTTGTCCCTCATGTCCCTATTTAAATCTTTCCCCTCTCACCTTAAACCTTTGTCTTCTAATTTTGAACTCGTCTATCCTGGGAAGACATTGACTGTTTACCTTATCTATGCCCCTCATGATTACATAAACCCCTTTATGGATCCCCCCCCCCCACCAGCCTCAACACTTGAAAATAGCCCCAGCCTATTAAAACTCTCCCTGTAACTCTAACCCTCCAACATCTGCAACATTCTTTTAAATCTCTTCTGCACCCTTTCAAGTTTGACAACATGTTTCCGACAGTAGAGAAACCAGAATTAAAGGCAATATTACAAAAGTGGCCAAACCAATGTCCTGTACAGATTTAACATGTCATGCAAATGCTTCGACTCAAAGCACGCACCAATAAAGGGAAGATCAACAAATGCCTTCATCACTGCGCTGTCTACCTGTGACAGCACTTTGAAGGAACAGAGAACCTGCACCACTCGGCTAGCTTTGCTGCCTCACAGGGCAGCGATCTGGGTTTAATTCCATCCTTGAATGACTCGCTGTGTGGGGTTTGTACATTCTCCCCGTGTCTGCGTGAGTTTCCTGCGGGTGCTATGTTTTACTCTGATAGTATAAGGATATACAGGTAAGGGTAGATTGGCCATGCTAAATTGCGTACCATACCCAGGGATGTGTAGGGGAGGTGGATTACCCATGGGAAATGCAGGCTCAGAGGGATAGGGCACGTGTTTGTCCAGTGGGATACTGTTTAGAGGTTCGATGTGGCCTCGATGGGCCGAAAAGCCTGTTTCCTCACTGTAGGGATTCGATAATTTCAATGGAGTTCTCCTTCACTGGCAGCTTTCGACAGGGCACTACCTGTAAGTCTTACCTTGATTTGTCTTGCAAAAATGCAACACCTCACATGTAATTAAAATATACTCTATTTGCCACTCCTCGGTTCACCTAAAAAGGTCCCATTATCGTCTGAGAGATCGTTCTTCACTGTAGACTACACCACCAAATTTGTTATTATCTGCAAACTTACTGACCATACTTCATATACGCAAATGTAAATGATGTGTATCAGTGACAAAAGGCAGTGGACCCACTATTGATCTTTGCGGCACGCCACTGGTCACAGGTCTCCAAGTTTAATGAACAAATGTCCACTGTCACGCCCTGTCTCCAATATTCAAGAAAATTTCGGATCTAAATGGCAAATTCTCCCTGGATCCCAGGCAGTCTAACCTTGCTAACCAGTCTACCATGTAGAACATTTCAGTTTTCTTACTGAATTCCATAAAGACAACATCCACTCTCCTGCCTTCATCAATCATCTTCATCACTTCGTCAAAAAATTCCACCCAGTCAGTGAGACGTGATCTCCAATGTACAAAGCCCTCTTCAGTCCTTGTCTTTTCAAATGCATGTACATCCTTTCCAACAAAATCCCCTCCAACAATTTAGTCACCATTGACGTCAGGCTCACCTGACGTCAATGGTTACCTGTGTTTTTTCCTTACTTTTTAAATAATGACACTATGTTAGCAGCCCTCCAGTCTTTTGACACCTCACCTGTGGAAATCAATGATAGAAATATATCAGCAAAATGCTGACCAATTTCTTTCCTAGCTTCTCACAAACATTTGGGATACAACTGATCAGGTCCCAGGGATTAGTTCACCTTTATGTGTTTTAAAATGTCAAACACCTCCTTCTAATATAGACACCTTTCAATGTTTCACTGTATATTTATTCATTCTCTCGCTCTTGTAACCTCCTCCTCATTAAATACTGAGGAGAAATTTTTGTTTCATATCCCTCAAGCTCCGGTGGTTCCACACACAGGTAGTCTTACTGATCTTTAAGGGGCCCTGTTCTCTCCCTAGTTAATCTCTTGCCATTAAAGGATTAGTAGAATTTCTTCAATGCCTCGTTAACCCTATTTCTAAAGCCATCTCATGTCCACATTTTTCTGGCCCGAATTCCCTGTTGACTATACACTTATTGCCCTTACACACCTCTCTGGATTTACTTGATATCAGCTCTGTTTACCGGACATATGCCTCCTTCATTACCTTGACAATAACATCAATATATCTAACCATCCAGCACTCCCTGCACCCACCAGCCTTGCCCATCTCACTCATAGGAATACGTTGGCTCTGAAATCTCTGAAACCACGTTTTGATGACCTTGCATTTTCCAACCATCCCTTTCCCTGTGAATAGGGTATTCCAATCAGCCTTTCACAGGACTCGCCTAACACTTTCAAAATTGGCCTTGTTCAAAGTTAGAACTTAAATGTTGACATCAGGTCTTTCCTATTCCACAACTGGATTAAAACTAATATTTATGCGAAACAGACTTGAAAGTTTCATCAACACTTCCTGCCCCTCTATAATGGGCTCGAAAGTCTGACTAGGCTTCTCCTGTCCCTCTGTAATAGACTCAAGAGGCTTAATGGGCACCTCCAGTTCTTCTAAACACACTCGAGAGGATGCATGGCCTCCTCCTGTCCCTGTGTAACAGATCCGAGACACAGCAATCCGTGGATTACGAGCAGCCGTTAAACTGTATCTGATGGAGGTCCATCCTTTCTCAGATACAGAAACACAGACAACACAATGTACTGCAGATGCCCTCTCAGTTACACTTTATGCAGCTGCAGCAACACATCTCTTATCTGAATGATTCTGTTAATAAAATGTGCCAATATTCCAGCTTTCCACCTTTTCAAGTAGCAACAGGCTAATATGGGCTGAATGGTCTTCTCTTCTCCCTCTGTAAGAGGCCCATTGGGAAAGAATTTATTCGGCCTGTTCCTGAGCAGCAGTCCCAATGCTTTATCTCAAGGTTATTAAAGGATTTGATAACAGGACATTAAAACCAGGAGTGGCCGCACACTGGTCAATAAGCATCATACTTTGTGTTCACGTGTCTAGAAACTTGCCCAGCCCCCCTCCCCCCTTTTTTTTATGCAGCCGATCTGTTATTTTATAACTGCCTCCTTTCATAAACCGAATGGAACATACATAGACTCCTGCAGTGTTCTGTTAATACTCTCATATACAAGGAAAAAAAGATATGAAATATTGAAAGATTTATGGTCCATCCCTCAGCAACCCTCATCCATTGCATCCAGTAAATGAAAAGTGATTTATTGAACTGGTTAACTGAGCCTATTTGTTCAGTGACTTCGATTAGTGCCAATCTCCATGGATTCTAATTATCTCAGTGGAGGGTTTCCATCTTTTAATGATAAATGGGCTGCATTCAATATGTCAACCCATAACATGAGCGGGAGCATCACCAACAGCACTGATAGGGATCAGCAGATCCAGAGAGAGGAGGAGGAGAGATCAGAATCTGAGAACATTAGACTGAAATATTCCAACAATGGATCAGAAGCTGAGAACATTAGACAGGAATATTCCAACAATAGACAGGAGCTCAGCCGATTATGTTTGCTATCTTTCTGCATTTGATTGGATGTCATTATCATTGCGGATCTATTACGCTCTTCTCATTAGTCAATATTTTTATTATCCCTTCCTGGCTATCGTTGGTGTTCCTGGTGAGTGTCACTATCCAGATTTTGTTTTCTATAAACCAGTAATGACTGTATTATTGTTATTTCATATCGTCTACACTTCCTGCCACTATTATTGTTCCAATCCAATCCAATCTCTCAATCT
This sequence comes from Chiloscyllium punctatum, assembly GCF_047496795.1. NCBI lineage: Eukaryota > Metazoa > Chordata > Chondrichthyes > Orectolobiformes > Hemiscylliidae > Chiloscyllium > Chiloscyllium punctatum. The sequence continues at coordinate 114,527,455 of NC_092742.1, forward strand.
AGATATTCACTCTGCAGACCACTGCTAACTGCATTAATGAACGTGTTCAATTACTGCCTCCCTCTCTGCTCTGGCAGTGTTACTCACGGATCTCTGTGTTGATCTATTCAGTTTCAGGGGAGAATCATAATGCATCGTATCATTGCCTTTGCTGTTAAGAGCATGGAGGTCACTGTCTCCTGTTCTGGTTACAAACTCCACTTCCCTCCACTGTTTCCATCCCATCCCTGGCCAATATCTGCAGTTGAAGCAGACAAGTCACAACTGTCGGAGATCCCTTTGACAATGAGCTGATTCTTGACACCATTCCCTGACATTTCTAACTTGAACTACTCACTACTCCAGAATATATCTCACTGGTTTATTCCATCTGCTGTTTGAACCTTGAGCTGTGAAGTACAGGCTTAATGAAGCCAATAATCTGCTGCTGACGCTCCCGGCTTCAAACCTGCCGAAGCAAATCTGATTCGACCTCACACCAAACTCCCATCCATCTGTCATTCATGTGCACGCCGATGTATACTGCTGTTTTGTCTGGCAATGCCTTTATTTTAACATTCTCAAACACTTTACCTCATCTGTCCATGAAACTTCCCTCGTTCTCTCTATTGATAAACAAAAAGCCTGCCAGCTGTTCTTATTTAAAATTGTTTTCTCCATGTGCGTCCCTTCTCAAACGATGAGTTTCACATTCAACCACGCCTATCGCGCAACTCTCTCAGTCTCTGATGAACACACAGAGAGAGCAAACCTTCCCATTATCGGCAGTAATCTGATGCGAGTATAGTCAGCATATGTTAGTAAAGTTTGCAATACTCTCCAGATAGTGCAGTATACTGAGCAGCACACTAGCATGGTGTGCACAGCTCTCCATGCTGGGCTGTCATCTTGTCCCAGTTTATGTTGTTTCCGGTGCTCTGTGAAGCAGTTTCAGAATTTGATGTAACAAACCATTCCAGCTGATCTGACAATGCCTGTATTCAATGTTTTCATTCTTGTAATTTTACTCACGAAGATCTCACTTCTGCAGTTAGACCCACTGCCCTGTCTTTTTCCCATATTTCCACAACATCATATCAGTTAATTAACTGCCTGTTTCTGTCTTTAATGTGAATCTCTCTGTCCCTTTGTATCTTTCCCTGGCCTTGGGTTTTGTCTCCCTCGTGTATCGAGTGCTGGCATTGTGTAGCTCCGAAATAATGAAATGGCGTGTGTCAGGCTGTTGTTCACTTCCCGGTGAGTCTCACGTGATGGTTCATGGACAGGTGTGTTTCAGAAGTTATGAGACACATCCTTGTAACTTGGTCTGTACCTGTGGCTGTCTCACTCAGGTGACCTTGCGTTCAGTAACACGATGAAGACCACTGACTAAAGGACCAGGCATCTAAATTGCCTGACAATGCTGTCACTTTTTAATAAAAGGTTATTTTCTCCTTATTTTTATTAAGAGGTCTTAAAGGCCAAACTTCGTACTGAAAACGGCTCAAGTAAATAACTTACGGGGATTTTAGGGTTTTTAATAAATAGTAGTAACAATGGCGAGCTCGCACAGACCAGGCTTTCTAGGTTTCTTTTCATTGTAGCAATAACAATCACCAGGTGCTTGGGGTCCCAGAACGGGTGTAAGTTTTAGTAATTATCCCTAGCTGCTATTCTCTCTGGAAGCTCACTTGATGTTCTTTCCTCCTGGATTGGAGAACTGTATGCAAGAATGCATGTTTGAATGTTCCTTTTTGCCAAGGGGTGTGTTCAGGTAATTGCAGTATATTGGAACAGTTCATTTGTAGAAGGTACTGTATCCATTATTCTGTTATGGTTTCCAATAGTTCAGTTAGTCTAAATTTCGCTTCATTGTGTATGGATTTTCACTAGAGTATTTAAATACATTGTGTTTTGCTAATGGTGAGTGGTTTGACGAGTACCATCACATCTGGAACACCCACTTCACATCTTCCTTTAAAATAAGAAAAGGTTCGCATCCAAACTACCTCCTTAAACTAGTTTGAGTCAGTCTGGTTGGTCTATAGCAAACTGGGGACTCTTGGCTGGTCCTAAATCGATAATACTAAATTGGGTTTAGAATTACAATCCCTACTGTGTGTAAACAGGCCATTCGACCCAACAAGTCCACACCGATCCTCCGAGGAGTAACCTACCAAGACCCATTCCTCTACCCTATTCTTACACATTTACCCCGACTAAGGCACCCAACCCATACATCCCTGAAAACTTCAAACAATTTAGCATGGCCAATTCACCTGACATGCACACTTTTGGATTGTGAAAGGAAACTAGAGAATCCAGAATAAGCTCATGCAAACACTGGAGAGTATGCACTGGGAGGCTATTGGGTTCAAAGGTCGCGTATGGTAGTTGTTAGTGTCTTTGGTTCTGGATGTTGAATTCGGTTGGTTTAAACAGTGTGTTGAGTATAAAGACAATTTCATTCACTGAGAGTTCTCTGGTTATGGATGAAGTAAAGTTAGGGGTTTTACAAAAGGTATAGAAGGGAAGCTGTAGGAATTGGCAGACAAGCTGGAGTTGGAATTGTGTTTGTCTGTGAGAAAATGAGAGATAATTACAGCTATAGCTCGGCAATTACATTTGGTGGAACTGCCATCAGAATCTTTGGAAATGGCTAGAATTCAATTTCAAATGAGGCACCTTGAACATGAGAAGGAATTGAAACAGTTTGAATTATGATGAAAAGTAGAAATAAAAGAAAAGGAAATGAAGACGAAAGAGAGAAAAAGAGAGAAGAAAAGCAGAGAGTTTCAACTTCAAAAGTTAGTAATTAGAGAGGAAAGTTGACATATAAGGTGGAGATGAAGGCGGACAGTCGGCTGGATAATGAGGATCGTGAGGATGAGCAACCCCATATAGCCAAAGGTCTGACGGGGATCTGTTTAAATACATCCAGGTATTATCTAAATTTGATGAGAATGATGGAGGGAGCCTTTTTAATATCATTTCAGAAAGTGGCTAAACAAATGCAGTTGCCAGAGAACATGTGGATTTAGTTGATTCAAACAAAGCTGATAGGCATTTGCATCCCTATCAGAGGAGGTATCTGCTGAGTATGAGGAGGTAAAGAAAGCCGTTTGAAGTGCATATGAGCTTGTGCCAGAAGCTGACAGACAGTGTTTCAGGAATCTAAAATAGCATGCCTGGTTAAACGCACGCTGTGTTTGAAAGGATCAAACAAATTTTGAAAGGTGGGGAAGGGTATTAAAACAGAGCAAACCTATGAACCTTAGAGAGATTCTTATTTTCGAGAAGTTCAACAATTTACTTCCTGCAGTCATGAGAACTCATGTGGAAGAGCAGAGAGTAACAATGGGAAGGTTAGAAACTAAAATGGCTGATGATGATGATTGAGTTCAGAAATCAAAGTTTGGTTTCTGTGAGAGATTGAGAAGAATGTGAGGTTTTCTTAGAACATATCCCTGTGAGAGTAAGGTTTACTGTCATAGCCAGGAGTAGCAGGTAAAGAGGTTACAGCATTAAGAGGTAAAGAAGGATGCAATTCTTTTATGCTGAGACATGAGGAGCTATGTCATTCAGAAGGACTATTGGAGAGATGAGAAGTGCTTAATTATTTAACGTGTGATTGGAGTGTCTAATGGAAACATCAACAGATTTATTCCCCAATGGGGTGGGAGGCCTTGAGCTTGGTGTTGGCGTTACAACATTTCAGCATTTATTTTGCGAATAACATACATGAGCCAAATCCTTTTCACTGATCGTGACCCCTTAAAGTTTTTGGAGAAGTTTTGGGAGAAAAATACTAGTCTGTGTCGACTGGAGCTTATTATTTCCGCCATTCAATATGAAATTATACATGTGACAGGGTTAGAAAACCTAAGTTTTGACACGTTGTGGAAACTTGAGTGAAGAAAGATAAAGGCATTCTGTGGCAGGAGTAAAATGACTGAAATCGAATCTCGTTGTGAACATTTGTATGCTCAGAGTCAATGTAATATATATATGCATAGCAGTCAATAGACAATAGACAATAGGTGCAGGAGTAGGCAATTCTGCCCTTCGAGCCTGCACCACCATTCAATATGATCATGCTGATCATACCTAATCGTTATCCTCTTCCTGCCTTATCTCCATAACCCTTGATTCCACTATCTTTGAGAGCTCTATCCAACTCTTTCTTAAATGAATCCAGAGACTTGGCCTCCACTGCCCTCTGGGGCAGAGCATTCCACACAGCCACCACTCTCTGGGTGAAGAAGTTTCTCCTCATCTCTGTCCAAAATGGTCTACCCCGTATTTTTAAGCTGTGTCCTCTGATTCGGCACTCACCCGTCAGCGAAAACATGTTTCCTGCTGCCAGAGTGTCCAATCCTTTCATAATCTTATATGTCTCAATCAAATCCCCTCTTAGTCTTCTAAACTCAAGGGTATACAAGCCTAGTCACTTCAGTCTTTCAGTGTAAGGTAATCCCGCCATTCCCGCCACTCAACTCATAGAGGAAGATTAGGAGGTCTAAAATGAATCCCTTTTTGTATATTGATGGATCATTTCATTAAAGGTGGAGTTGCGAGTATACTATCACTGTAAAAAGGTTATTTTATCTTGGGATTTTCTTTTGAAGAGAGGTTATAAAGACAGAGGTGCAGAACTGTGTCTGAAAACAGTTTAAGTAAATAATTGAGAAAGCCTTTAGGTTTTATTAAAACACTGGTAACAATGGAAGGGCAGCGGCCAGCTCTCCCAGACCAGGTTTTCTCGGTTTGCTTTTAGCTGCAGCATTCAGAAGCTGTTGGGGATCCCAGAAGGGTTGGAAGTTTCAATACATGATCCCCAGCTGCTTTTCTCTCTGAGATCTCTGTTGATGTTGATATCTCTTCGATCGGAAAACTGCATGCAAGGATCTGTATTTGAATATATCTTTGTGCCAAGCAGTGTATACCAAGAAGGTACGGTATCTATTGTTTGTGTAAGTGTTCAAGCATATAAGCTATCGCAAAATGTTCTTTTCTTTGATTGTATTTTAACTAAAGCATTTGAATAGATTATATTTTGCTTAATGTCAAGTGGTTTGACCAGTCACAACATATCTGGAACGCACACTTCACATCTATTTTTAAAATAAGGAAAGGTTTGGGTCTAAGCGACCTTCTTAAAATATTTTGCAGGGATCTGGTCTGGGCCACAACACTTATAGATGAGGAGTTTCTGACTGACTCTTATTGAAAATGTAGTGGAGGGGTTGGGGGTGGTTTGCTGGAGGTTGTGCTGTGAGCTGCCTGAGACATTCAGGGAGACATGAGGATTTGCTGACCCATCTTTGGGTGGAGCCTGGGGACTGTAGTTACAGCATCTGGGTCAGTAACATGAGCAACAAATGGAGCAAAGGTTACAGAGTGGGGAAACTCTGAAAACACAGAGTTAGTGTATGTGTGGAAAGGGATCAGGTGGACCCACCCGAGTTTTCCATTAACAGCCTCGCAAGCTACACTTAATCCAGGAGCAGAGTGTGAGGGGACACTGATTGAACAAGGAGCTGGTCACAGAGCAGTGTCACCTCCTTTAACGCGTCCTGCAGCTTCACCCCAGGGGAAAGGACGGTGCTGCCAGTGGCTGTTCGGGTCACAGTTTCATTCAGCTTCTATGTTCTGGAACTTTCCAAACGGGACTGGGTGACATAGCCATCATCTACCAGTATGTTGCCATCAATGTAACCATTCGGTGATGGAGGATATATATGGTGGATGAGCTAAATACATCGTTTCCCCCACAACAGGGAGCTGCCGGGTGTATCCAGTATAATGGGATTCCTGATGGAGTACATGGCATCTGCAGAGTACCCATGTCAATGGGGAGAGGTAGAGGAACTGAAGGAGCTCTCTCTCCGTTAATGTTACCGTGTGTCCATGCACAGGAAACTATGTTGGTGAATACCTCTGTCCTGACAGCAGCCACAGTTCCTTCATTCACAAGCAGACAGCATTCCCATCGTCTTCGGGTCTCCATGTAGAAATGAATGAATGTATCTTGGATAAAGGCCGACCCCTTAATACATGTTTGAAAACAGCATCCCCATCACCAACCAAACACTTCAAAACATTCCATGTGTACGGAGAGCAATTGGGTCACTTGGAGTGTCTGGGAGCAGACGATCAGGGATGGAGCAAAACCTCCCATGTCTTAACGGGGCTGAGTGAACCCCCCAGTACACAGTATCATTAATCCCTGTAATCCCTCTCCATTTCAGTAACATACTGCCTTCCATTATTCCTGTAAATGAAATGACAGCTTATATCATGTTATTTTGCACCTGCCAAATTATTATCCATTGCCTTTTCCTCTCTTGATAATTTAATCTCTTGCTTATCACAGCAGCATGACCAAACTCAGTATCTGTATATCTGTTCCATCCTCCTGATCGTTGATATAGATTGTAAATAGTGGAGCACCCAGCATTGGTCACTGTGTGACTCCACTGGTGACGTTCTGTCAAACTGATTAAGACTGATTTATCCGGAGAGCCTGCTTCCTGTTTGATACACTGTCCTCTCCCATTACTGTGTAACACAGTGGAAAAGCTGAATATGAACGAGGAGAATCAGTCAGGAATCCATCCCCTCGAATCTGCTCCGCCATGGAATACAATCATGGCTGATGTCATCGCGGCCTCTGTTCCACATCCCTGCTATCTCTCGATCGTCAAACTCTCGTCTCTTGTTGGAGATTGCGGCTGATGAAAAAAATATCCACTCCACGTCTACACTTTCAATTATATTTCGCATCTTACAGACCTCAATGAGCTCTCCTATCGTTCTTATAAAATCGAGAGTATAGGCCTGAACTTCTCAATTTCTCTTCATAAGACTAACACTTCAAATATGGAATCAATCTAATGAAGCTCTTTTGAATTGCCTCCAATGGAAATACCTCATTCTGCAGGACACCCAAAGTGTACTCCAGTTGCAGCCTCACTAATGCCTTGCATAGCTACACCAACACTCCCTACCTTTCTACTCTATCCTTTTCCAAATAAACGATGAAGTTATGCTTGCATTTCTCAGTATTTGAAGTACCCACAAGCAGGTTTCTGTGATATGCAAGCAGGCCCACAGATCCCTCTGCACTTAAGCACTTTGAAGTTTCTCTCCATTTAGATAATAATTTGCCCTTTTTATTAGGCTGGCCAACTTGAATAACACCATATTTATCCACTTCAATTTTCATTGCCAAATGTTTGCCCATTCACCCAATCTATCCATATAGTTTTTAACTCTCTTGCATCATCATTCCAATGTAATTTCCCACCAAAGTTAGTGTCATCTGAAAATAGAGCTATAGTATTTTCTATCCCGTCAACCGAGTAATAATATCGATCCCAAATGGTTGAGGCATGAGAACTGAAATCTGTGGCACCCAACAAATTGCACTTTCCAATAGAAAATGACATAGTTTATTCATCTGACTGCATTTTGTTGGTTAACCAATCCTCCATCCAAGCCAATAAATTACTCCTAAACTGATGCTCTCTGATCTTACCACTCACTCTTTGGAGAAGGGACATATCTGAATCCTTCACGAAGACCAAATATATTCCATTTCCAGGATTCCCACCATCCACCTTGTTTGTCACGTCTTTAAATAACTCAAGAAAACACTTCAATCATGGTTTATCTTTTGTAAAACCATGTTGACTCCGATGAATTGTGGTTTACGTTTGCAAATGTCTTCAACAATGGATTGTAATAATTTGCCGTAAATTACAATACTTTATTGTTACATTTTACTCCCTAATGTATTCAGTTATTATAAGTTCTTCCCATTCTAAAAACTTTACGTTTTCTTTGAATTCTTGTATGATGGGCAAAAGGGTTTTAAGAGATGTGCTCCAATTGCTGTATAAGCGGTATGTGTGCCTGACTGGACTCATCATCCTGCTGGTGTACAAAATCGATGGGATGAAGTCTTTCTGGTGTTCCCATGTTGTCATCTCCAAGGCCAGAATGACCACCTCCTGTTGATGCGTTAGAGGGGTGGGGGATTATGGAATCTTCCCATTGCTGTGTAACATTTTGAGGGTCTGATGGGTCTTCTCATATTTCTCCATAATCGGTGGAGATACTGAACGGTCTCCTCATGTATCCCAGAGATGGGACGAAGGGAGAGATTAGTCTTCTCTTGTTCTCATACAACAGACACGTGTGTGAATTACCTCCTCCTTTCTCATGAAATAAGTCTCAGATAGTTTTTATCCTAACACATTTCCCTTGCAACAGACTCGGTGGGTCTGAATGGCCTCCTGTTATCCCAGTGTAACAATCTCCAGTCACTGTGTGACCACTTCCAGATCCTATGTTACAGACTTGAGGAGGCTGAATGGACTGATCCTGTTGCTGTGTAACAGGATACAGGTGTCGCATGGCCTACTCTGGGTCCAGTGTTATAGATTCGAGGGGCTGATTGGCCTCGAAAATATATCAGGCTCGAGGGGCTGAACAGTGTCGTCCTATTTTGGTGTAACAGGCTCGAAGGCCTGAATATCCTCCTGTTGTTCCTGTGTAACAGGCTGGAGAACGGAATGGATTCCCCCACTATCTGTGTAATTCTCTTCAGTTGTTGACTCCTTCCTGTCATCTATGTTGAAATAAGATCATCCTTTATTTTTGTAAACACCAATGGCTATTGGATCAACCTGATCATCCTTTCGTTATAAGCTAGCACCTTCATTGCAGGAATCAGGTGAGGGAACCATCACTGAGCTGCTTCCAATATAACAACAACCTTTCTTCATTGAAGAGACTAAATCTGTACACACTACTCCAGATGTGATCTCACTAAGACCCTGTACAGCAGCAGCAACACTAATCACCCTGCTGTAAGGTTCCCACCCAGGTTAGAGCAGTCTCAGCTCTCTGGGGGAAATACAGAGCATTTATGAACGATCATTGTCCTTCTCTACTCCATCAGCATAACGGGAGATCTGGAGAAAATGTCTCAATGATGTTTAAGAAGGTCATAAATGATGTGGCGAGATGATCTCTACCATTAATCTCCTCAAATCCCACATCGCTCAGATTCTCCAGAATCCAATAAGGTGGAGTGCAAAAACAGCACGGAGAAGGAAACATTGATGGGAGTCATATATCAAAGTGAAAGCTGCAATACAAATGCTGGAGATGTTATAAAACAGGAAATGAGACTTACACATTTGTGGCTACTGCAGTAATATCATACTGTTTATATTATATCTAAACTGTGTTAACCCAACTGAATGCAAATGCTGGGAAAAATGGATTTCATGAGCATGTGTTAGATGGTGGCATTAACATTTTGTCGAGCACTGAGCTCGAGATCAGGTTATTTAGAAATTGGTGTTGGATGATCAAAAGAACTAATTGAAAACTTGGCTGTAAAGGACCTTTTGGGAACAGGGACCACTATGCATTGGTTTTCTTTTATGCTGTTTGAGTACACGGTAGTTTTTGTTTTATTTGAAGTAACTGTTATAAATCTGAATCATGCAATCCCTGAAGGTGTGAGGAGAAAGTGGGCACTGCAGCTGCTGGAGATCAGAGACGAAGAGTGTGGTGCTGGAAGATCAGAGTCGAAGAGTGTGGTGCTGGAAAAGCACAGTCAGGCAGCGTACTAGGAGCAGGAGAATTGATGTTTTGGGCATAAGCCCTTCATCAGGAATGAGGTTTATGGATGAAGAGGGCTGAGAGATAAATGAGAAGGGGGTGTGGCAGGAGGGAGTTAGCTAGGAATGCGATAGGTAGATGAAGGTGGAGTTGAAAGTGCTTGTGATGAAGGGAGACAAACGCCTCATCTACTACATACATTAAAGCCAGTGTGGTCTTCTCTACATTGGTAAGGCAGGTGGATCATTTCAGAGAACATAACTGGGATAGCCACATTGACCAACTCCACCGCCTTGTGGCTGAACACTTTAACTCCCCTTTCCACTCTGACAAGGATATGAGAGTCCTGGGCCTCCTCCATCGCCAAACACTAACCACCTGACGCATGGATGAAGAAAGTTTCCTCTTCTACCTTGGGACCCTCCAACCACAGGGGATTAATGTAGGTTTCACCCGTTTGCCCATTTACCCTAACTCCACCTTATCCCAGTCAAATCTTCCAACTCAGCATCCTCCCCCCTTTTGAACGTTCCTATGTGTTCATCTTCCTTCCGATCAATCTGGTCCACCCGCCACTCTGACCTAACCCTGTCAGCCTCACCTCCAAGTATCTATTAGATCACAGGAATCAGCTTATAAAAATGCCAAGTACCATAGTAAGCCAGTGGATTCGGAGAAATAAAGGACCCAGCAACGGATGACCAAGAAAAGAAAATCAAAAAGCGAAAAAGCATACAAACAAAAGAAAAATATAAAGACTGCTAAAAAAAAGTACATCAGTGTACGAAACAAAAATAAAAACAAGGTCAAATATGGAACAGTGGGTGTGCGGACAGAATAATTTATTGAAGACAACAGAGACATCGCAGGGAAAAGAAACAGTTTCTTTGTGTCTATCTTCAAGGCAGAATATCCAGAAATTCTCCCAGAAATACCAAGTGACCATGGGGCTTGTGTAAGTAAAGTCTAAGATCATTCCTATAAGTGTTGAGGTCATCTTTGAAAAGAAAGCTGGATTGAGTATTTATAAATCTGACAGATCAAATGTACTTCATACAAGAATTTCAGAGGAAGCAGCAATAGGCATATTGATTGCATCGCAGATTATCACGTTGTTTTCCAATACATTCCCGAAAGATATTTAGCCAATCTGGATAAGGCAAAGGTTACAAATATTATCCAGCAGTTTGAGAAAGGATGAAGATGGAGAGTGGTGAACTACAGACCAGTAACTTGTCATCCGCGATCGGGTGTCTGTTGGGCTCGATGAGAAAGAACGTGTTACTGGATATATAGAAGGTAATGGGAAAACTAGGGAGGATAATAATGCATCGATGAAACGAAAACCATAAGTGGCAAACATTTTTTGGAATGGTTTGAAGATGATTCTTGTGGACGTAGGCAATGAGGAGCTAATAGATAACGTATAGTTGGATATTCAAGAGTATTTTTTTTAAGAACTCTCCCACTAACATCATAAGAAAAGTTAAAGTGAAAGGAATTGGGAAGAATTGGGCGGCACAGTGGCACAGTGGTTAGCACTGCTACCTCACAGCGCCAGAGACACGGATTCAACTCCCGCCTCAGGTGACTGACTGTGTGGAGTTTGCACATTCTCCCCGTGTCTGTGTGGGTTTCCTCCGGGTGTTCCGGTTTCCTCCCACAGTCCAAAATGTGCAGGTCAGGTGAATTGGCCATGCTAAATTGCCCGTAGTGTTAGGTAAGGGGTAAATGTAAGGGTATGGGTGCGTTGCGCTTCGGCAGCTCGGTGTGGACTTGTTGGGCCGAAGGGCCTGTTTCCACACTGTAATGCAATGTAATCTAAACACAAGCAAATAGCAAACGAAAACTTAGGTTTACATTCATGTGAATGTAATTGAAATATAGAAGATGCCATGCGCCAGCTGCTCAGAGTGTTGCTGAGACTAAACTGAGAGTATTGTGTACCGTTTGGAGTCCCAATCTAAGACAGAATATACTACAGACGAACTGCAAAAGGTATTCTCCAGATTAATCCCTAAAATGGCAAGATTGTCTGATGTGGAAACTCATCCTGTGATCTCGAGTTTCAAAAGATGAGAGGTGATTTTAGTGAAACTTAGAAACATAGAGAGGAGTGAATAACCGAGGGACATGGAGAAGTGCAAGCAGGAGAGATGAGGGAGAATCCCATGATATTCTACACTGACAAGTCGAACAGAATATCAGCAACAGTTAGTGTCCATTAGAAACCAAAGGGGCAACCAGTGTGTCAACCCGGAGAACATTGATAGATTGTTACATGTAAACATCACAGCTGTTTTACTTGGGAGAAGGAGGATGCAGGTACAGAATTCGAGAAGATGGACTGGAAAGCTCTTGAAAAGAGTTTGATGTAAAATACGAGCGGGGGTTTGAGGCTTTGTCTGGTATAAAATTGGATCAATCTGCAGGTCGGGATACTGTTGGAGTCAAGGGAGGAAAGACGCTGATTGGAAATTTTAATTAGAATCTGACAATAGGGGAGGTGCCAGAGGACTGGAGAACAGCTATTATGATTGCACTTCACAGTAATGGTGGTAGAGATAGACCAGGAAACTACAGACGAGCGAGTATTAAATCATTGTTCGGGAAACTACTGGAGAAAATAGAGAAGGAGAAAATTGAACTCCAATCAGAATGGCAAGGCTTGATCAGGGATAATCATCATGACTTTATCAGAGTGAAATCACACTAATGGAGTTGATTCAATTAGTTTGAGGAGGTCGCTAATTTCGTTTTGATGCAATGCCTTTGACAAAGTTCCGCATGGGAAACTGAAAAAAATAAAGTAAAATCTCAGAGTATCAAGGATAACTTGAAAAGTTACAGCGAAAATTGTCTTAGTGTCAGGAGGCAGAGGGTGGTGGGAGAAGGCTGTTTGTGTGACTGGAGACCAGTGTCCCCTGGTGTACCACAGGGATCAGTGCTGTGTCCCTTATTGTTTGTAGCATTCATAAATGGTATAGAAGTGAATCTGGAGGGGGAGTGGGTGGAGGGGTGGGAGTTGTGATCAGTAAGTTTGTGTTTGACACAAAGATTGGCCGGGTGGTTGGCAGTGAGGAGGAAGGTCTGATTTTACAGGAAAATACAAGTGGAATGATCAGATGGGCAGATCAATGGCAGATGGAATGTGATCCTGATAAATATGAGGTGATGTACTTTGGAAGGAGGAACCAGACATGGGGTGTACACAATGACTGGCAGCACACTAGGGACCTCAGAGGGTGTTTCTCCACACATCCCTGAATGTGACTGAACAGGGTAATGGACTAGTTAAGAATTGAACCTTGGGTGGAGCGTTTATTAACCAGGGAATAGATTATAAGTGTTATACAGGGCTTGGTTTAGTCCATGATGGAGTACTGTATGTCGTTCTGGGAGCCTCATTATAAGGAAAGATGTGATTGTACTGGAGGGGGTTGCAGAGGTGATTCACCAGGATGTTCCCTGGGATGGAGCATATCAGCTATGGAGAGAGGCTGGATAAGCTCAGGTTGTTTACTTTGGAACAGAGGAGGCTGAGGGGGATGTGATTTAGAAGGATAAGGTAACGAGGGGCATGGACAGGGTGGATAGACAGCAGCTGTTCCTTTTAGTCAGAGAGTCAAGAACAAGGGAGCACACTTTTAATGTGAAGGGTTTGAAGTTCAGCGAGGATTTAAAAATTACTTTTTTTCACCCAGAGTGTGTTGACGTCTGGAATGTACTTCCTGAGAGGGGAGTTTTCACGGCTAATCTCTCAACCGTTAAGTGTACTTGGACGAGCACTTGGAAGTGTCATAACATTCCAGGCTATGTGCCTGGTGTTGGAAAGTGGGACTAATACAGATCGTGCTATATTTCTGTTGGCACAGAGACTATGCTCCTGTGTGTGTATGATGTGGAGCTGAGCAGCTTAACACAAGTATTGATAGGTTTCTGAAGTTAATGTTCACAAAGGTTATAAGAGTGAACTGTTATAGCTTGTCAAATTATGTCAATGCGTGAAGTATAAAAAGAAACAGTGCAGGTTCCTTCTAGTTTGAAACCAGAGAATGGAGAATGGGAAACAAGGAAATGGCAAAACTATGAATCCACAACTTCAGTTCTGCCTTCTCAGAACTTTCTGACAATACCAGGAAAACCAAGTCCGGTATGGAAAACGAAATAGTACGTGGAACACAGAACATAATAAGCAAATGGTTTGGGAGAAATTATTGGGGCTGAAAGTAATGGTCATAGACAACACTAACATAGATTTATGAAATGTGTATTATGTATGAGAAACAGACTGGGAGACAAATGAAAAAGAAGCAATGGAAGTAAAACACGTGGATTTTCAGAAAAATTTTGGTAAAGCTCCCAGCCTAGATTGCAAAATCAAATATTAGTGGATTGGAGCGAATATATGGATAAGCTTCTAGAATGGGATAGCTGGCAGGAAACAGTGAATAGAAATAAACAGACTTGTGAAGCAACAGCCTGACATTGTATTTAAGGTCTGATTCTGTGAGTATGACCATGTCCAGACACCCCATCACCTTCCCCGGATATCTCCTCTCTCACCAGCAGGACAGACAAAGCAGACGTGGTGGCACCGTGGGATACAGTTTGAAGGGAGTCCTCAACAGTGACTGTATCACATGAAGTCTCATGGCGTTAGTTTATACATGGGAAAGGAAACCTCCTGCTGATTACCATGTACCAGCCTCTCTCAACTGATGAGTCAGTACTCCTCCAAGCTGACCAACACTTGGAGGAAGCACTGAGGGTGGCAAAGGCACAAAATGTACTCTGGGTGGGGGATTTCAATGTCCACAAGAAGGGTGGTTCGGCAGCAGCATTACTGATTGAGCTAGTCAGGTTCTAAAGGATATAACTTCTCGACTCGGGCTGCGGCAGGTAGTGAAGGAACCAAGAAGAGGGAAAAGCCATATTTGACCACAGCCTTACTAACCTGCCAGTTGCGGAAGTATCTGTCCATGACAGTATCGGGTAAGAGTGACCACCGCATAGTCATTGTGGAGACAAAGTTACACCTTCACATTGAGAATAACCTCCACCATTTTGGGTGGCACTATCACCGTACTAAATAGAACAGATTTCGAACAGATCGAGCAGCTCAAATCTGGGTTTCCATAAGGTGCTGTGGGGCATCAATAGCAGCAGAATTGTATTCCAGCACAACCTCATGGCCTGGCATATCCCCATCACAACAATTACCATCAAACCAGAGGATCAACTTTGGTTCAATGGAATGTGCAGGATGGCAGGAGCAGCACCAGGCATACCTGACAATGAGGAGACTGCCATGACTACCTGTGTGCCAAACAGCATAAGCAGTAAGTGATAAAGAGAGCTAAGTAATCTCACAAGCAACGGTTCAGATCTAAACTCTGCAGTCCTTCCACTTCTAGTTGAGAATAGTTATGGACAATTAAACAAGTCATTGGAGGAGGAGATTCCACAAGTATCCCCATCCTTAATGATGGAAGAGCCCAGCACTTCAGTGCAAAAGATAGCGTTCATGCATTCGCAACAATCTTCAGTCAGAAGTGCTGAGTGGATGATCCACCTCAGCCTCCTTTAGTCATCCTCAGCAATTCAGTTACCAGTCATCAACTAATTTGATTCACTCCACCCAATATCCAGATTCAGTTGGAGACACTGGATACCCCAGAGGGTACATACCCTGACAACATTCTGGCAAAAGTCCTGAAAAGTTTTCTCCAGACCTTGTCACTGCCCTAGCTAAGCTGTTCCAAAACCATTACAACAATGACATTTCCCCGATTACGTCGAAAATTACCCCAACTATCTCCTATGCATAAAAAGCAGAACAAATCCAATCCGGCGAATTACCACCCCATTAGTCTACTCTCGATCATCAGTAAAGTGGTGGAAGGTGTCAGTGCTTTCAAGCAGCATCTGCTCAGCAATAACGGGGTCAATGACGCCCAGTTTGGGCTCCACCAGGGCCACTCAGCTCTTGACCTCATTACGTTGGTTAAACATGGACAAAACAGCTGAATTACAGAGGTGGGTTGAGAGTGACAGCCCTTTAAAACAAGGCTGCCTTCGACCAAGTGAGGCATCAAGGGGCCTTAGCAAAACTGGAATCAATGGGTATCAGGGGCAAACTCCCCGCTGGTTAGAATCATACCTGACACGTAGGAAGATGGTCATTGTTGATAAAGGCCAGTCAACTCAGCTCCAGGACAAGTCTGTAGGAGTCCCTCGGGCAGTGGCCTAGGCCCAAACATCTTCAGGACTTCTTCATCAATGGCCTTCCCTCTATTATAAGGTCAGAAGTGGGGACGTTCGCTAATGATTGTACAATGTTCAGCAATGTTTGTTGCTCCTCAGATACTGAAGCAGGCCATTTCCAAATGCGACAAGATTTGGACATTATCCAGGCCGACAAGCGCCACACAAATGCCACACCGTGACCATCACCACTAAAATACAATCTAACCACTGCTGCTTGTCATTCAATGGTGTTACTGTTACTGAATCCACAGTGGTCTGCAGTGGTTCAACAAGGCAGCACACCGCCACCTTCTCAAGGGGCAACTAGGGGCAGGCAATAAATGCTGGCCCAGCCAATCACACCCAGATTCAGCAAATAAATATTATTTTTAAATAAAATAACAGAAGAAGGTTGCTGGGATATCATAGAGATCGGTGCACAGGCCCCACCTGTTCACAATACTCATTAAACATTTGGTTGTGGGAATCAAATTCAGTATATCCCAACCTGCTGACAGAACTAAAGAATGGTGGATTGTGAGTGGGTGAGGAGGTTGTAAAAAAGCTTCAAGGTGACTAAAACAAATGGACTGAATGGGCAACTACGTGGCAGATGGAGAACAATGTGGGTAGAGGTGACGGTGTGCCCTTTGCTGGGAACAATAGACTAGAAGCCTATCCTTTGAAAAGAGATTGTTTGAAACATGTTGATCTACAAAGGGACGCATGCTCCTTTTTGTTGTTTCCTTCTGCATAGCCCTCTGAGGTCCCTGCAGCGCAGTGAGGTCTGAACCCAGAACTCAATACTGGGAATGGCACTGACACACTGACCAGTGTGCATAGACCCACTAAGTGGGGAGCTGTAACATTGCAAAGGATCTGGATCTCCCTGTACACCAGTCACTGAAAGCAATATTGCAACAGCAGAAAGCAGTTTGGAAGATCAATGAAGTGCTGACCTTTATTTCAGGGGGATTTGAGTCCAGGAGTAAGCGTGTCTAACTGCAGTTATACAGGGCCTTGGTGACTCAGCATCTCAAACAATGTCCAGTATTGTGTGCAGATTTGGTCTCTGTACCTCATAAAGGACAAACCTGACATTGAGGGAGAGCAGTGAAGGATGACCAGACCGATATTTGTGATGACAGGTTTCTTGTGGGAGCAGAGTTTGGGGCGACTGGGCCTATATTCTATGGGGTTTAGGAAAATGGGAGGAGATCTCAGTGAGATATATAAAGCTCTGACAGGGTGAGACGGATTGGAAGCAGGGATGATAATTCTCCTGGCTGTGGTGTCTAAAACAAGGGTCCACAGTATTAGGTACAGACAGACCATTCTGCAATGAGATGACAATAAATGTCTACACTCAGCGACTGGTGCACCTAGGGAATGCGCTCGAACCTGGAAGCCAAGACACTGAATATAAATAAAGATTTAGAGACAGTAAAGGAATGATGGGAGAGCAGGAGTACGGCATCGAAATAAAGGGCAACCCATCATTATACTGAATTGGGTAGCAAACTCGATGGACCAAAGGGACGACTGCACTTCCTATTTTATAGCTTCCCAAGGTTACTCACTTAACGGATATATTCATTGTGTGGGATAAGTGCATTGTGTAGCTGTTTGAACATGAACAACAATGAGGAAGGCTCAATGTGCTGTATGGCCTACTTCATTCCTGATGTTTCTGTGCAGTCTGTGGGAAAGCTCTGTAAATGTCTGAGAGGGAGAGGGTACAGTTGGAAGTGACAGTATTTCTGTTTAATAAAGGGAACTATGGAACTATGAGGGAGGAGCTGGCCAAAGTTCAATGGTGCAATACCTTAGCAGGGATGACCGTGGAGGAACAATGGCGGATATTTCTGCGTATAATGCAGAAGTTGCAGGATCAGTTCATTCTAAAAAGGAAGAAAGATCCGAGGAGGAGGCATGGGTGGCCGTGACTGGCGAGGGAAGTTAAGAAACATATAAAGTTAAAAGAGAAAAAGTATAACATAGCAAAGATAAGTGTGAAAACGAGGACTGGGAAGCTTTTAAAGAGCAACAGAGGATTACTAAGAAGGAAATATGCAGAGGAAAAATGAGGTACGAAGGAAAACTGGCCAATAATATAAAGGATAATAGTAAAGGCTTTTTTAAGGTATGTGCAAGGCAAAAAAATGGTTAGGACTAAAATTGGGCCCTTGAAGACAGAAACTGTAGCATATATTATGGGGAACAAAGAAACGGCAGAAGAATTGAATTGTTACTTTAGATCTGTGTTCACTGGGGAAGACACAAGAAATCTCCCTGAGGTAACAGTGGCTGAAGGACCTGAACGTAAGGGAAATTATATTTGCCAGGAATTGGTGTTGGAGAGACTGTTAGGTCTGAAGGTTGATAAGTCTCCGGGGCCTGATGGTCTACATTCCAGGATACTGAAGGAGGTGGCTCGGGAAATCGTGGATGCGTTGGTGATTATTTTCCAGAGTTCGATAGATTCGGGATCAGTTCCTGCCCGTTGGAGGATGGCTAATGTTATACCACTTTTTAAGAAAGGTGGGAGAGAGAAAGCAGGAAATTATAGACCAGTTAGTCTGACCTCAGTGTTGGAAACATGCTGGAGTCTAATATAAAGGATGAAATTATGACACATCTGGATAGTAGTAACAGGATATGACAGAGTCAGCATGGATTTATGAAATGGAAATCATGCTTGACTAATCTTCTGGACTTTTTTGAGGATGTAACTCTGAAGATGGATGAGGGAGATCCAGTAAAAGTAGTGTACCTGGATTTTCAGAAAGCTTTTGATATAGTCCCACACAGGAGGTTCGTGAGCAAAATTAGGGCGCATGGTAATGGGGGCAAAGTACTAGATTGGATTGAAAATTGGTTGGCTGATAGGAAACAAAGGGTAGTGATAAACGGCTCCATTTCGGAATGGCAGGCAGTGACCAGTAGGGTACCACAGGGATCCGTGCTGGGACGGCAGCTTTTTACAATATATGTTAATGATATAGAAGATGGTATCAGCAATAACATTAGCAAATTTGCTGACGATACAAAGCTGGGTGGCAGGGTGAAATGCGATGAGGATGTTAGGAGATTACAGGGTGACCTGGACAAGTTAGGTGAGTGGGCAGATGCATGGCAGATGCAGTTTAATGTGGATAAGTGTATGGTTATCCACTTTGGTGGCAAGAACAGGAAGGCAGATGACTACCTCAATGGAATAAATTTAGGTAAAGGGGCAGTACAGAGAGATCTGGGTGTTTTTGTACACCAGTCAATGAAGGCAAGCATGCAGGTACAGCAGGTAGTGAAGAAGGCTAATAGCATGGTGGCCTCCATAACAAGAGGGATTGGGTATAGAAGCAAAGAGGTGCTTCTCTAGCTGTACAGAGCCCTGGTGAGACCACACCTGGAGTACTGTGTGCAGTTCTGGTCTCCAAATTTGAGGAAAGTCATTCTGGCTATTGAGGGTGTGCAGCGTTGGTTCACGAGGTCAATTCCTGGAATGGTGGGATTACCATACACTGAAAGACTGGAGCGACTGGACTTGTATACCCTTGAGTTTAGAAGACTGAGAGGGGATCTGATTGAGACAGAAAATCTCAATCTAGGTTAGAAGTTCGGCACAACATCGTGGGCCGAAGGGCCTGTTCTGTGCTGTATTGTTCTATGTTCTATGTTCTATGTTCTAAAAGATTATTAAAGGATTGGACACTCTGGAGGCAGGAAACATGTTTCCGCTGATGGGTGAGTGCCGAATCAGAGGACACAGCTTAAAAATACGGGGTAGACCATTTTGGACAGAGATGAGGAGAAACTTCTTCACCCAGAGAGTGGTGACTGTGTGGAATGCTCTACGCCAGAAATAGTTGGATAGAGCTCTCAAAGATAGTGGAATCAAGGGTTATGGAGATAAGGCTGGAAGAGGATATTGATTAGGAATGATCAGCCATGATCATATTGAATGGTGGTGCAGGCTCAAAGGGCAGAATGGCCTACTCCTGCACCGATTGTCTCTTGTCTATTGTTGTCACAAGCTCTCAGATGTTAGGAAGGAGGTCTCTGCAGTGTCAACAGCACTGTGTTTCACGTTCCCTTTTTCCGATACTGAGGCTGGGGCTGGGTGATCTGTCCAGGTTTATCCTTTAATACCTCAGAGCAGTTTGATACAATAGAGTCTTGCTTGGCTGATTCAGAGATCATTGAAAAGTTTTATCCCATGTCTATGTGTCTGCAGTCACAGATAATCATATATAATCATAGATAACAAACAGCAATGGACCCAGCCTCCAGTCTAACAAGCATCCTTCCACTAAACCCTCTGTTTCCTATCAACAACCCAACTGTGTATCAAATTGGCCAGTTGCCCCAGCATTCCACGCGATGTAACGTTTCTGAGCAGCCTACCATATGGAACCTTATCAAAGGCCTTACTGAAACCCATAGAGACTACGTCTACCGCTCTGTCCTCGTCAATCTTCCTGGTCACTTCATCAAAGAACTCTAAGAAATTTGGCAAGCATGATCTCCCAATCACAAGTCTATGCTGACCGGTCCGAATCAAACCCTGTGTAAGCAATGGGTGCAGACAATGGCATGCTGTGCTTCATTGTAAGATGATTCGAGTACATAAGTAAAGCCATCTTCCTGCTGTTGTAGAGCCTTCCTGAGAGAGCATTTGGGGCACTCTCTACAGATTTGATC
Organism: Chiloscyllium punctatum; assembly: GCF_047496795.1. Classification (NCBI taxonomy): domain Eukaryota; kingdom Metazoa; phylum Chordata; class Chondrichthyes; order Orectolobiformes; family Hemiscylliidae; genus Chiloscyllium; species Chiloscyllium punctatum. The sequence continues at coordinate 114,548,023 of NC_092742.1, forward strand.
TCCTTTGTAAGGAATGATCTCCTTACCACAGACACGGGTGATGGTAACATGAGGATAGAGTGAAGAAGCTGAGTGTTTAATCTGTAGAGCTGTGAGAGACGAGGAAATGGTGATGCTGAAACACGAGGAGTGGCAGCGATCAATTATTTCCAAAAACAGACTTTGACAGGGAGACAAATTCTATTCTTTACACAGGATTGATTGGTTTGATTTATTGTCACGTGTACCTCAGTACAGGGAAACACTTTATTTATGAGCAGTGGAGATAGGTCATAGTAAGCATGGCCAGACAGATCATAGGGTGGAAATAGACTTGGACAGAGTAAGGCATACAGGTTACACTGAACAGGACGTGCACTCGACAAGATCAACATGAACAAGATCAGCATTATTTGATCTTAGAGAGTCCATTCATCAGTCTAACGTGACTTTCCTAATAGTTTATTTGCCTAAATTAACTCTCCCCATGTTACTGTGCAGTCGGCGTGTGAACCCTGCACTGAACGTCAGGTTATTCACAATCCCAAACAGCAGCCACAATACCTTCCATCGGAAACAGGTAGCCATTCCCACCAGCTTCCGCCTTACATAGAGAACACCAGGCTGTCTTCTTGGAGATGGAATGTGCCTTCTTGAGACTTCACACAAGACATATGGCTTCCCTGCTCACCACTAGAAAACCACCTCAAAGTCCCACGTGTGGATCATAAGCAACAGAGCCATGAGGAACAACGTGGAGCAGTCTATCTGTGCAGCCTCTGCTCCACTTGTTCATCATGTTGGAGCATCAATCTGGAGACACATAAGACTGCCGATGCTGGAGATCAGAGTTTCCAGCATCTGCAGTCATTGTTTTTACCTAGTTGATTTTAACCCTACTGCGAATCCTCTTGCAAGGATGCCTGCCTTAAAGAATGATTCCGCGATGCCGGTGTTGCACTGGGGTGTACCAAGTTAAAAATCACACAACACCAGGTTATAGTCCAACAGGATTAATTGGAATCACACTAGCTTTCGGAACGATGCTCCAAACACCTGATGAAGGAGCATCGCTCCGAAAGCTGGTGTGCTTCCAATTAAACCTGTTGGACTATAACCTGGTGTTGTGTGATTTTTGACTTGCCTTGAAGAAGTTTTCCTCCTTGAAGGGCTTTTGCCCGAAACGTCGATTTTAGTGCACCTCGGATGCTGCCTGAACTGCTGTGCTCTTCCAGCACCACTAATCCAGGATCAGAGTAGAGCGTCGATTGCTGGAAAAGCACAGCAGGTCAGGCAGCATCCGAGAAGCAGGAGAATCGACGTTTCGGGAATAAGACATTCATCAGGAATCAGCATCAATTACCTCATTCTGCCCCCTGTGTAAGTGCATTGAGTTTGGAATGGCCTCCTATTGTTCCTGTATAAGTGACTCAAGGGACTGGTGACTTCTTCCTCGTCTGATTGGACAGGGCCAACGGCCTGACTGGTTACACCTGGTTCCTGTTTGATAGCTCGATGTACTGACAAGTGTGATGATGCTGTAGCTTTAAGAGGTTATTTTGTCCTGGTTACTTTTAAGAGAGAGATTTAACAATCATTACCACTTGGGTAAACAGCGAGGGAGGCCTTAGGTAAATTTTAATGCAGCCTGAATGGGTGTGACCAGCTCTCACAGATTCGGATCACTGGGTTTTGGTTTCTCAGTAACATCAAAAACTATAGGGGTCTCCACAGAGTTGGAAGCTTCAGGGAATGTTTCCTGTCTGCTACTCTATCTGAATTTTCTCTTGATGCTGTCACATTGCATCTGGAACAGACCCTTTACATTCCCTTTAAAATAAGAAAACATTCGAATCTAGGCTATTGCCTTCAAATATATTCGAGGGGCTCTGATGTGGTCCATCACGCTAGACACCTTCTCTTCCTGAGTAATAGGCTGGAGGCACTGAATGGGTTGTCCCTGTTCTTCTCCAATAGTGTCAATGGGCTGAATAGTTTCCTCATATTCCTGTGAAACCAGCGGGAGGTGCTGAATGAACTCTTGTTTTATTGTGGCAATAGGCAGTGTCAGGCAGTGCTGTTACATGAATGTTACTGACACGTTAACAGCACAAGTCTCAATGGAGTCTGGGTCTTGCTGCACGTGGACACAGACCAGTTCAGGGGCTGAGGGGGGACAAAATGTTCTGAACATTGTGGAATCTTCAGTGACCATCCCCACTTCTGATCTTATGGTGGGGAGGGTGGGGAGGGGAGACATTTATGAAGCAGCTAAAGATGTTTGTGAAGGGGAAGCTACCCTGAGGATCTCCCACAGAGGTGACCCAGGACTGAGATGATGAACATCTTCCTTTGTGCCATGTTTGACCCCAAACACTGGAGAGTTCACTCTGATTCCCATTAAGTCCAGTTTTGTTAAGCTCCTTTACGTCAACAGAAGTTAACCATTGCCTTGATATCGGGGCCAGTCATTTTTACCTGAACCCTTGTCTCAACCTCTTTAGTTCATCTCAATAAGCCATGATATAGGAGCAGCAAGTGTTTTCTTCAAACAGGTGGGATTGAATGTCAGGATTTCTCTTCTCAAGAGTGTTCGGGGAGCGAGATGACTGAAAGTATTTGAAGAGGAGACAGATGGATATTGACCTGTCAGAGAGTTGAGGGCTATGAAGAATTGGGTATGAAAGAGGATTTCAGACCAAGAGCAGATCAGCCACAATCTTAGTGAAGGACAAGGCAGGTTTGGGGAGTGAACGAACTGTCCCTGTTTCTGATGTTCTCCCATTCTGTTATTGGAAAGTTAGTGGGTGTTATTTTCATGGATGTTCTGGTATTGCATATTGCAGTCAGGGAGACCAGATGATTTTGTGACACATCTCTGGGAGAGGGAGAGGGGCTGTATTCACATTGAATCTGGGTGTACAACATGACCAACAAATGAAGCACACGTTGCAGATAGGGGAAGCTCTTTAAAAAGAGATGAGAGGCCTCTTTCATACCCAGCCTTGGCTTTCCAATTACATTTCCCAAATCACCTCAAAGCGTGTGGGACAGTCTTGAAGGGCCGAATGGTCACCTCTGTTTCTGTGCATCAGGTTATAGGAGTAAGTGGCCTCCAACTGTTCCTGTCTAGCAGGTCTGAGGGGCTAAATGGAACACAGGAACATGGGAGTGAGGAGCAGGAGTGGGTCATTAGATACTTTGAGTCTTCTCCAACAGGCAGTAAGATTGTGGCTGATCAGGTTGGAGTCTCAGCCCCACTTTCCTGTCTATATCCCATTAGCTGTGACTCACTTCTTTGTCAAATATTTAACTAACACAGCTTTCAATCAATGTGAACATAGAGGCACGATCAACTTCCACTGAAGAGAATTCCCACTTGAAAGGTCCTTTCAGAATTTTTCATCATCCCTCTTATAGAATCAGAGAGTCATGCAGAACGGAAACAGACCCGTTAGTCCAATCTGTTCACTCTGATCAGATATCAAATCTGATCTAGTCCCATTTGCCAGCATTTGGCCAATATCCCTCCTCTTTCAGATACATTTTAAATGTGCGATTGTAACCGCCTTCAGCACTTCCTCTGACATCACTTTCTGTACACACCACTCTCTGTGTGAAACATTTACCTTCAGGTCCATTCTAAATCATTCACCCTCTCCCCTCCAACCTATGCTGTCTTGTTCTGGATTCCCCTACCCTGGGGAGCAGAATGTGGCTGTTCAGAATATCCATGCCCCTGATGGTTTATAAACCTCTATAATGTCACCCTTCAGCCTCTGACACTCCAGGGGGAAACACCTCAAACTAATCAACCTCTCCCGACAGCTCAAACCTCCAGTCCTGGGACTCCCGTGTAAGTCATTTGTGCAGAAAACCGAGTTGTACGCAGTATTCTTAAAGCAGCCTCACCAACATCCTGTACAGATACAACATGCCACCACAACTCCTATACTCAATGCTCTGACTGATTAAGGCAAATGTGCCAAATGTGTTCAGCACCACACTGTCTACCTGCGACTCCACTTTCAAGGAACAATGTATCTGCAACCCCATGTCCCTTTGTTTCAGAACACTCTCCAGGACCTTACCATTAAGTGTACTATTCCTGCCCTGGCTTGCCTTCCCAAAATACAAAACCTCGTATTTATCTTAATTAAACTTCATCTGTCACTCCTTGTTCCTTTGTCCCATCTAATTGTGGTCTTGCTGTACTCTGAGATAATCTCCTACTACCTTTCTGATGTCATCTGTAAACTTACTAACTATGGCCCCAATATTCACATCCAAATCCTTAACATAAATGATGAAATGCAGTGAACTCAGTACTGATTCTTACAGCACACTGCTGCTCTCAAGCCTCCAGTCTGAAAAATATCCCTCTTCCTTCAAGCCATTTGTTACGAGCTTCCTCTGTATCCCTTGTGACCAAACCTTACTTATCTGTCTAACAATGAGAATGAAATACTCGCTAGGAAGAGAGGCTGAGTAGGTTAGGTTTATTTTCACTGGAAAAAAGGAGACTGGGGGGGGGGACCTGATTGAGGTTTACAAAATCATGAAGGGTATAGACAGGGTGGATAGAGAGGGGCTTTATCCCAGAGTGAAGGATTCAGTAACGAGAGTTCGTGCTTTCAAGATGAGGGGTGGAAAGTTTAAGGGGGATACACGCAGTAAGTACTTCACAAAGAGAGTGGTGGGCGTTTGGACCACATTGCCAGCAGAGGTGGTCGAGACAGGCACGGCCGATTCATTTAAGATGCGTCTGGACAGATGCATGAGTAGGTGGGGAGCAGAGGGATACCGATGCTTAGGAAGTGGCCGACTGATTTAGACAGTACATTTGGATCGGCTCAGGCTTGGAGGGCGAAGGGCCTGTTCCTGGACTGTAAATTTTCTTTGCTCTTTGTTGTTTAAATGAACACATTGCTGAAGTCCATATAAACAATGTCCACCAAACTGTCTTCATCAATCGTCTTTGTCACCTCTTCATAAAACTCAACCAAATTAATGAGACATGATTTCCCATGCAGAAAGCCACGTTGTCTACTCCAATCAATTACTCCAAGTAATCAATTTGCCTTCCCAAATGTGTGTAAATGCTATACCTCAGAATCCCCTCCAACAACTTACCCACCACTGACATCAGGCTCACCGGTCTATCGTTCCTCGGCTTTTAGGGTCACTGTTTCCTTTTCTCGTCCCACTCCTCCACTGCTCACAACAAATGTTAAATGTAACCAGGTCGGTGATGCGGCCGATGATATCAGTCTCAGACTGGGTCAGGGTCAGTTTTAGCAACAAGTCAGGCTAGTTTCTTTAATCTGCTAAAACAACACGTTTATGATCCAGAGCAATGTTACTCAAACTATGGTGGAAAGATGAATGGCAAACTGTTCGGGTATTGCAAATACATAATCAATGGTTTGGAAAGGATGGGTGCTTAGAAATTGTTTCCGTTAGACGAGGAGACTAGGCCCCGTGGACACTGCCTTAGAATTAGAGGGGATCAATTCAGAACAGAAATGCAGAAACATTTCTTCAGCCAGAGAGTGGTGGGCCTGTGGAATTCATTGCCACGGAGTGCAGTGGAGGCCGGGACGCTAAATGTCTTCAAGGCAGGGATTGATAAATTCTTGATGTCACAAGGCATTAAGGGCCAAGGGGAGAATGTGGGTAAGTGGAGTTGAAATGCCCATCAGCCATGATTAAATGGTAGAGTGGACTTAATGGGCCGAATGGCCTTACTTCCACTCCTATGTCTTATGGTCTTATGGTCTAATACTTCCCTTTCTAAACCCACACACACACATACAGACATACAAACACACACACACACACACACACACACACACACACGCAGACACAAACAAACGCACACACACACACACACAGATTAACAAAATTTTTGCAATTTTAATTTGAAAGAAGTTTGTCCAGATATTAATGGAACTCATGACAAAAGTAAAAATTGAGATTGTCCAAAACGTTATTCTGCTTCTGAAGATATTGTACTCACACCGCTGCTAGCAATGGGATTTCATCCTGGGAGAGTTGGATTTGGCTGAATTCCCTTTGCTTTAGGCAGTGAGTAGATTCCAGTGAATTCTGGTCAGGGAGCACCCAAAGGGTAGCACGGTGGTTCGCACTGCTGCTTCACAGCGCCACGGACTTGGGTTCGATTCCAGTCTTGGGTGTCTGTCTGTGTGAAGTTTGCACATTCTCCCCTTGTCTGTGTGAGCTTCTAATGGGTGATCCAGTTTACTAACACAAACTGTGTAGGTTCGGTGGATTGGTCATGCTAAATTGTCTGTAGTGTTCAGGGAATTCTAGGTTAGGTGTATTAGTTAGGGGAATGGGTTGGGAAGGTTGGTATGGACTTGTTGGGCCGAAGGGCCTGTTTCAACACTGCAGGGATTCCATAAAAATAAGAATAGTAACGATAACTGTAGAGGTTTTTTTTAGCTCGCACACATTGCTGTGATGAGGGACAATGAAGGAGGGAGAGTGCAATAGGCCATTCCTTCTCGGGCAGATTACATTGTCTCCCTCACTGAGTTGAATCACACAGTGATGTCATCCTCTCCCAAACTGGACCATGTGAGGTCTCCTTGTACATTGTCCAAACGATGTCTCCATCACATTCCCTGCTCCATGTAGGTGTATCATTGCTGCTGTCATACACAGAGTCATATCCTTAGCAGAAAAATGGTCTTGGCCAATTTGAAATATGTTTACATGGCCCTGCATCATTAAAAAAATAAAATATTTAATGTATTCAGAATATCTGTGTTAAAATGCATGTATTTTTTAAAGAAATACAGAAATTGCTGGAAAAGCTCGGCAGGTCTGTCAGCATCCAGATGCCTTTTACATGCTGTATTTGTACCAGCCTCCACCACTTCATCTGGAAGCTCATTCCATATGTGCACCACCCTCTGCAAGAAAAGGTGCTCTTTAGGCCTCATCAAAACCTTTCCTCTCTCACTTTCCACCAATGCCCTCGAGTTTTGGACGCCCCTAACCTGGTTAAAAACCCTGACTATTCACCCTATCCATGACCATTCTGTTTTTATCAACCTTTACTGCTGCGAAATGTGACCCCAATCAACACGAATGGCTGTACTTTCCGTCATCCCGGGCCTAAATTCTGAAGTGCCACACTGACACCTCTCCCTTCTCCATCAAGTCACAATTCTAAATCCATTTTAATCAGTTTGTTCAGATGTGTCATGACATACTTCTGTGGGCTTTACACCTAGACCTTTGTGCCCACAGGTAGGGACACTAGCATCACTCAGGAATACACATAAAGCTGTAAGAGTATTCTCCTGTGTGTTTGCTCATCAGCCTGTTCTGACATGCTGGGACATACCTCTGCAACAGGCATGACTTGAATCCAGAACTTCTAGTCCAGAGCTAGGATCACTACCACATAAGTTCAGGAATTGGAATCAAATCCAGACCTCTGGCTCAGAGACAGGGACATTGCCCACTACAACTACCATACCCAGATTTTGGGTCATATTTTAAGTGTCAGTTTTCAGCTCGGTGTGGATTCATTATAATCAGGTTACCATTACTGAATTACACAAAACACTTTGTATTGTTAAACAAATGCAAGATATTTGTCTCAACTGTAGGATATTGAGGGTACGTGCTATGCCATTGAAATTAACTATGAACAGCTTTAATCGCTGTTATCTGAAGTCTGCAATATTAGGGAAAGAAATCCTGCAGACACACTCTGCCCAATGAAGGGTCTCAAATAGATATTTATTACTGAACACCAGAGACGGAAGAAGAGTTTAATTTCTGATCCCAAAGCACCGATCACTCTTAGCCACCTCCAACGTGCGACTGCCCTCTTCCTGGCCGATGATGACTATCCAGCCTCTCCTCCCAATGACTGTGTCAGCAATCTATCCCTCCTCCCCCTAACCACACAAGGCAAACCAAGCTCAGGGTCTTTGTGAAAATCAAGGCCGGAGTGTGCAGGCATCCTGGAGAAGGATGGGCATTTTAAAATTGAAGTGGGAGGGTGAGGTGACAGTAATATCACACTCACTGGGCTGAGGGGTGGCAGATGGAGTTTGGTTTGGATTAATGCGAGGCATTGGATTTGGTAAATCAAACAAGAGCAGGACCTATACAATTAAAAGTAGAGCCTTTGGCATTGTTGGAGAACAGAGACCTAGGCCGTCGGGTATAATTCTTTAAAATTTGCATCTCATATAGATAGTGTGGTTAAGAAGCTGTTTACCACACTTGTCTTCATCGGTCAGACCGTTGAGTATCGGAATGGGGATGTCATGTTGAGGTTGTACAGGATATTGGTGAGATCTCTTCTGGAATACTGTGTCCAGCCTGGTCATCCTGCCCGCTCACTCCATAGGCACACCACCCTCTGGGTGAAAAAGCTGCCCCTTACGTCACTTTTAAATGTTTCCCCTCTCACCTTAAGCCTATGTCCTCTTGTTTTGGTCTCCCCGTACCCTTAGAAAATACCTTGACTATTCACTTTGATATTACTGACCTTGATATTATTAAGCTGGAGAGAGTTCAAAAGAGATTAACCTGGAGGTTGTTGGGAATGGAGGGAGTGAGCTATAAGGGGAGGCTGGGTCTGCTGGGACTTTTTTCACTGGAGAGGATGAGATTAAGGGGTAACTTTACAGAGGTTTATAAAATCGTGAGGGGGACAGATAAACTGAAGGGCTGATGTCTTTTCCCTGGAGTTGGGGATTCAAAACTGAGGGATATTTTAAGATGCGAGGAAAAAGATTTACAAAAGTCATGAGAGGTAATTATTTTAGACAGAATCTGGTTTGTGTATGGAATGAACCTCCAGAGGAAGTGGTGAAAGTGTTTGCAGTTACAACATTTAAAGGACATTTAGATCAGTCCATGGATAAGACTACAGTTTCGATGGTGCAGTGAGCAGCTGCCCTCTCCCTCCCCATCTCTGAATGAATCCCTGTTGGTTTTCACCCTCTGCCAATGCCTGTGCAGTGGCGTGTGGAGGCCAGCAGAGGGTGGCATTGCATCACTTTAAGCACCACAGAGACTGCCAGACCTGCCCCACACAGAGACACACAGATACACACACGGGAATGGTTAGGGCACTGCGTGAAGCTCATCTAGTAACTTAAACTAAACATTAAAAATGCTCAATTCGCCTCGTAAACTGATAAAATATGAGGGACAGAGAACTCCCAAATTCCACTGTTTAAGTAAAATCATCAACTTATTTTTTCACTCTTAAAGTGAACATTTTACATGAACTATTCACAACTCTGGGACCTTCTTTCTCTTAACTGCTTATTACCCGACTCCAGCTCTGTAGCAATATACTGTGTCTGGGTCTGCCATCCTCTCATATCACAGGTGCTTGTAAGCTGTTCAGAACAGCATTCCCTCTCTCTTAAAGGTACAATACATGCTTTCAACTTCATCATATTATACCCTGATGAATATCGATAAGTGGGACCTATCCGGATTTCTCTTGCTCTGTGGTTTGTCAATATTTCATGGTATGTGTATGTGTCAAGATTTTTGCTGCTCCATTCATAGCACGTCATTATTCGATTCCATCCGTGTGAATGTATCACTATTTCACTTGCTCACACTCGCGAGTGTGGGGCAGAATTTCAGTTGTTTCATGGGGACTGTGACGCTATGACAATCTCAATGTTTGTAGATGGCACCGAACCTGGAAGAACTCTGAAATCTACGGAGGACAGTGTGGAACTCTGACAGGACAGTGATACATTGGAGTAGTTTTCGGGCAGATGGGGATCAATGCAGAGCAGTGTGAGGTGATGGACTGTGGTAGGAAGGAGATTGAAAGGCAGTTTGAAACAGGCCGTACCATTATAATGGGGCTGCAGGAGCAGATGGTCCTGCGTGTATATGAGCACAAAATATTGAAGATGTCAGGACAAGTGGGGAGAGCTGTAACTCTCACAGATTAGTTTCAGTATCTGAGCTGTTTACAGGGGGAGGTACAGGAGGGAGTTTCCGTGCTCCCTTCCTGGGAGGTGGTGGTGACGATGTGTTGTGAGCCCACCCTCCTGCCCACCGAGACCATGGGGATTCCATTTGTACCAGCTCGACACAAAAGGGAGATGGCATCAGGGCCACGGCTTCTAAGTTGTGCCGGGGGGGAAACGGAGCTGCCAGTGGGTTTAAAGTGAGAATTGCCCTTCACTGAACATTGCTCCTTACTCGGTCGGTGGGACTTGGATATTTCAGAATCTCCACACGAGGTGTCCCGGTCCTCTCCGGCTCCTACCAGGGTCCTCCCCACATGGGGGGGGGGGGGGGGGGGGAGGGAAGGGATATGGGAGAAAGGGGGGGTGGGAAGGAGGGTGGGAGTGGGTGGTCCTGTTGGTAGTGCTGGTGTAGGTGAGGGATGGGGAGAGTCAGTCCACAGTATTGTATTCATGCAGTGTTATTAGTGTAATGGAAGGGGTGACAGAGAGAGAGAGAGAGAGAGAGAGAGAGAGAGAGAGAGATGGGGATGTGGGGGAAAGACGGTGCATGCAGCAGTGAGAGTGGTTGAGCATGAGCCTTGTTCGGGGGTCGGTGCTGTAACAGATATACAGTGAGTGTGAGGGAGCAGAGAGAATACAGTGACCCTTATCCTGACAGAGCGGGGAAGGTTATTGATGCTTGTCCTGTATTGCTGGGCATTTCTTCAGACCCCAGATAATGCACTGAGCTGGGTGGGGAGCTCAGACCATGCTCGGTGGGTCTCATGGTGTCGCCCCCTCTGGGAAAAGAATGGTCCCCCTCTGTACTAGCCCATCCACCAGGACCTCCGTGCCCCTGTTGACAAACCGTGGTGTATTTGCCCCTTATCTGCCAGGCTCGGGGTAAACTGCAGGGCAGCTCCAAACTGAGAAAGCTCAATCATGTGCCCATTGGGCTTTTAAAGATGGCCCCAGTGTCAGGGATCACGGAATATCCAGGGGCATCCGGGTGATGGTGAGCACATCCAGCCATGATGGGTGTGAGAATCGGGCTGGTATTGAATGAGACAGACACCATGGGGTGGGATGAGTAGTTAATGAGGTGAGTTCGATACGATAGCACCAGGAAGCTACCTCAGCCTCGTGCGGACGATCCCTCTATCACACTCAAAGAAAATCAAACAAAGATAAATTATTGTTAGAATCTGCCCAGTGAGTCATAGATTCTATTGAAACCAATTCCAGTTACAAAGACACAGAACAAATGCTCATCTGACCTCACACCAATATCCCATTTTCCCATTTTTCCTGGGAAGACAGGCTCATGTTACAGGATGTTATCGAAGTGTCGACATTTCAGCATTCTGAAACCTGGGAATACATCCTTCCATGACACTGTCTCTCAGTCTCCCCCTCTCTGTCTATACCCCAAACCCCTCCCATCTGGTGATATTTAAACTGATTCCCCTGCCATCTCTCTCTGACAGTGATGTTCACACCCACAGCACCCCCTTGTCATGGCACAATGGAGAGATGGAACTGTAAATGGATGGGAGCTGTACATCCTGTCACTTCCAGCCCGGGCTGCAAGTTTCCCCACACTGGGCAGGGATCTAACACAGTGTTAAAGAGCAATGCACTGGGGTGGTATACACAGCCCTACATGCTGGGAGGGTAACTGCTCCTGGGTTACAGATCAATGTACTGGGGTGGGGTACACAGACCTACATGCTGGGAGGGTAACTGCTCCTGGGTTACAGATCAATGCACTGGGGTGGGGTACACAGTCCTACATGCTGGGAGGGTAACTGTTCCTGTTTTACAGATCAATGCAGTGGGGTGATGTACACAGTCCTGCATGCAGGAAGGGTAACTGCTCCTGGGTTACAGATCAATGCACTGGGGTGGTGTACACTATCCTGCATGCAGGAAGGGTAACTGCTCCTAGTTTACTGATCAATGCTCTGGGGTGGGGTACACAGTCCTACATGCTTGGACGGTAACTGCTCCTGGGTTGCAAATTAATTCACGGGTGATCACTGCACAGATCGCTGTGCAGGTCAGTCATTCGGGTTGAGGTTTATAGATACTGCAATGATGTGGTCTGTGCAGCTCCCCATTCTGGATAGATATTTGTTTTAGGTTTGCACATTAGTGCCCTGCTGTGGTCTGCACAGCTCCCCGTCCTGGACAGATATCTAGTCCGGGTTTATAGATCAATGCACTGCTGTGGTCTGCACAGCTCCCCGTGCTGGACAGATATCTAGTCTGGGTTTATAGATCAATGCCCTGATCTGATCTGAGCAGTGTTCCACTCTGGACAGATTGGTGGATTGTATTGACCAGAGCAATGGATGAATCTGGACAGATTGCTGGGTTGTACTCAGCAGTACACTGGCCTGGTCTGCACAGTGTTCCACGTTGAACAGATATCTCCTCTGGGTGTATGGTGTCTGGGCTGGTTCTGTGAGGTGGGTTGAGAATGTGGTATATCTAACCATTTCAGCTGATCTGGCAATGCCTTTACTTCCCATTCCTGTGATTGGACCCTCTGTCTCTCACCCCATGAGTGTTACAGTGTGTCCAGGCACAGTACATCATGTTGGTGGGGTGGGTAGGGGGGGAAAGGTGATGGACAGGTCAAGGGGTTCCTCGGAACGTTCTGTCCCAACATTCTGTAACTGCCATTTCCCGGAACGTTCTGTCCTCGACATTCTATAACTGACATTCCCCAGAACGTTCCGTCCCCGACATTCTATAACTGACATTCCCCGGAACATTCTATCCCTGACATTCTATAACTGACATTCCCCGGAACGTTCTGTCCCTGACATTCTATAACTGACATTCCCCGGAACGTTCCGTCCCCGACATTCTATAACTGACATTCCCCGGAACGTTCTGTCCCTGACATTCTATAACTGACATTTCCCGGAACGTTCTGTCCCTGACATTCTATAACTGACATTCCCCGGAACGTTCTGTCCCTGACATTGTTTGTGAACGGCCGGACGTCAGTGAATTGAACAAACGATAAGATCCCGAGGGAAGAGATCCCGTTCCAGGGAGAAGGAGACACTGTTCCGAAGGCCCCTCAGGCAGTTAAAGGGGTGAATACGTTTTCCCTGCGTTTACATTTCTCCACGACACAGGATCGACCACAATTTCGACCAAAATACAGAAATTCCCAAACTCCGTTTGTCTTCAGGAAACTGGGAGAGAATCCTTCAGGACAGCAACGTTCCCAGCCTCCGTATTAGGAACTGGGAAGGAGTGACCTGTGTCCGCTCTCAAGTGATCGAGTGTGTGGGAATGTTCTACAAATCATCTGTCCTTATGGATGTGTCTCTGTGTGTTTGGGGAGGGAGGGTTTCTTGTGGTTTATGTCACATTTTTGTCAGTAATTCCCATCTTCCCATTTGTTATTCCAGCTCCAATTATTTTAATAAATCCCTGAATACAGGGACACATTTGAAAATCTCACTGGGTCCCTGATCAAACGGGTCCCTTTGCCTCCAGGCTGATGGATAATCAGTTTGTTTTCCTTCCTCACAGTTAACGTAGTGACCATCTACGTCCTGCTTTATAAAGATTGTGGATTGTCTCAATGTGTCAGACGTTACCTGGGGGCCATGGCAGCAGCGGATCTCCTGGTCATTATCCTCGACGTGATCCTGAGACACATTCCCATTGTTTATTGGGAACAGTTTTATTTCCTGAGGGACTCCGTCCCCGTGTGTAATATCCACGCCGTCCTGCTTTATGCAGCCACTGACTGCTCTGTCTGGTTCACCGTCACTTTCACCTTTGATCGGTTTGTGGCCATTTGTTGCCAGAAGCTGAAAAGTAAATATTGCAGTGAGAAAACGGCGGCTGTGGTTCTGGGAGCAGTGACTGTGTTGAGCTGTTTAAAGAACATTTTCTGGTATTTTATGCTCACGGCTCGGTATAGGCTGGTGAATGAGCCCTGGTTTTGTGGTGTAACAGACGGTGTTTATTACTCCATTGTCTGGGTCACAATCGAGTTCCTCCACTACATTCTAACCCCGTGTGTCCCATTTCTCCTGATTCTGCTGCTCAATGTTCTCACCGTCAGACACATTTTAGTGACCAGCAGAGCCCGCAGGAGACTCCGCGCTCACACCAATGGGGGCGCTCAGTCTGACACTGAAATGAGAAACCGAAAAAAATCCATCATTTTACTGTTTGTGATCTCGGCCAATTTCATCCTGTTATGGTCAACGTTCATGCTGTATTCTATATGGTACCGGATGGATGATATTGGGTATCAGTCTGTGTATCTCGATTACTTTGTGCGGGAATTGGGCTACATGCTGCAGCTCCTCAGTTGCTGCACAAACACCGCGATTTATGCCGTGACCCAGACTAAGTTCAGGCAGCAGCTGAAGAATGTGCTGAAATATCCCTTCACCCAAATCCATCCATCCATCAAATTCCCTCATTAATCAATCCATCCGGGATTTTCTCATTTCAGTTCAGTGTTTCAGCGATGGAGCAGCCTGTCGCTATGGTAGAGCTGGGTTGTCCATTCTTATCCCACAGCGGGGTTACAGGGAAACTTTTCAATGTTTCTCACAACTCAGGGACCAGTGAGAAAAGGCACCATCCCACTGACTGTATCCATCACTTCCATTTGTAACCAATAAAAATGTTGATTAAAGCGTGCCGAGCAGCAGAGTGACCGATGTTGTTGTGTGTCTTTGTGTTGGAGAAGCTGAGCTGGAGAGAGACAGACTCAGCCCCAAGTCCTGGTCCTCAGGGAAGGGGAGGGCACCGCGCCCTGAGCTCAGGAGCTGGGTTTAACTCCCTCTGACCCCCCACTCCAACCTGACTTCCAAATTCCCTCTCCCCTACTCTTTCTCTTCAATTCTCCCCCCTCTCTCTTTCGTTCTGCACACACTCTCTTTCTCACCACATCTCCCTTTCACTCTCCCTCGTCCCCCTCTCTCTCTCACACACACTCCCAATCCCGGTTTCTCCACCTGCCACCACTCTTCCCTCATCCTCTCCCCTTCATTCTCTCTCTTCTGCCATCTCTGTCTCCCTCCCACAATTCCGCCTCTACCCCATTTTCCCCCTTCTCCCACCTCCTACATCTCTCTAACATCTCAACCCCACCCTCCACATGCAGCCTCACCAGCAACCCCCCAGTCTCTGAGTCAGAGGAAGAGGGAAGGATCAGGGAGACAGAGTGTGTAAAATAGCGAGGGAGGGCGGGAGAGAGATTCAGTAAAAGAGAAACGGAAGGATGTGGGGGGAGAGAGACAGCGAGGGAGGAGGATCGAGAGTGAGAGAAGGTGGATAGAGAATGAAGGAGCATGGAGAGAGAGAGGAGCAAGGGAGAAATAGGGTAAGGAAGAGAGATAGACGGGGAGGAGATAATGAGAGAGATGGGTGAGAAGAGGAAGCGAGAGAGAGGGGAGAGAGAGGAGGGCGAGAGAGAATTGCGAGCGAGGGGGGCGAGAGGCGAGAGAGAAAGGGATACGAGAGAGAGGGGAGGGCGAACGAGAGAGCGGAGGGACGAGAGAGACAGGGCGAGCGAAGGGGGGGCGAGAGAGTGGGGGTGAGAGAAAGGGGCGAGAGAGAGGGGAGGCCGATGTGGGAGAGAGGGGGACGAGAGAGAGGGGGTGGGAAAAAGGGGGCGCGAGAGAAATGGGACGAGAGAGCGGGGGCGAGAAAGAGGGGGCGAGAGAGGGGGGGCAAGAGAGAGGGGGTGAGAGGGAGGGGGTGAAAGAGAGCAGAGATAAAGAAAGAGAGAGGGTAAAAGAGAGAGTGGGAGAGAGACAGGAGAGAGAAGAGATGGGAGAGAGAGTGGGAGAGAGAGGAGAGAGAGGGAGAGAGATAAGGGGGACAGAGATTGGGGAGAGCATGGAGAGAGAGGGGAGAGAGAAAGAGCAGAGATATAGAGAAAGAGAGGGCAAAGAAAGAGAGGATAGAGAGAGTGGGAGAAAGAGAGGGGAAGGAGAGAGAGGGGAGAGAGAGCAGAGATAGGGAGAGAGAGAGAGGGAAAATAGTGAGGGGAGAGAAAGAGTGGGAGAGAGAAAGAGAATTGAAGTATAGAGGGGGAGAGAGAGGGGAGAGAGCGCAGAGAGAGAAAGGAAGAGAGAGTGAAAAGACTGAGAGGAGGAGTGAGAGAAGGGGTGGGTGAAAGAGTGGGAGAACGAGACAGGGGAGAGAGAGAGAGGGAGAGAGAGAGTAGGAGAAAGAGAGGGGAGGTATAGAGGAGGAGAGAGAGGGGAGAGAGCGTGGATAGAGAGAGCAGAGATAGAGAGAGAGAGGGAAAAGAGAGACGGGGAGAGTGAGAGGGGAGGGCGAGAGAGTGGAGGGCGAGAGAGAGGGGCTGGGCGAAAGAGTGGGACAGCGAGACAGGGGAGAGAGAGAGGGAAGAGAGAGAGTGGGAGAGAGAGAGAGTGGGGGAGAAAGGGGGCGAGAGAAAGTGGGGTTAGAGAGAGAGTGGGGTGAGAGAAAGTGGGTGAGTGAAGTGGGGTTGGAGCAGGCGAGAGAGCGCGGGCGAAAGAAAGGGAGTGGGGGGGAGAGAGGGGGGAGCGAGCGAAAGGGGGCAAGAGAGAGGGGTTTCGGAGAGAGGGCGCGAGAGACAGGGGGACGAGAGGGTGGGAGAGAGAGGAGAGAGAGGGAAGGGCGAGAGAGGGTGGGAAGAGAGAGGGAAGGGAGGGAAGAGAGGGGTGAGAGAGAGTGGGGGCAGACCGCGGAGAGACAGAGAGGGGAGAAGAGAGAGCAGAGCTAGAGAGACAGAGACAGAGAGAGAAAAGAGAGAGGGAGGGAGAGATGGGAGAGAGAAAGAAAGGGGAAAGAGAGGGGAGTGGGAGAGGGGAGAGAGCACGGAGAGAGAGAGGGAAGAGAGAGCAGAGATAGACAGAGAGGGAAAAGAGAGAGAGGGAAGAGAGAGAGTGAGAGAAAGAGTGTGGGAGAGTGAGAGGTGGAGAGAGAAAGAAGGGGAAAGAGAGGGTGGGACAGAGAGTTTAGGAGAGTGAGGGTAGGAGACGGTGGGAGAGAGACAAGGGAGAGAGAAGAGGAGAGAGAGGAGGGAAGAGAGAGGAGGGTGGAGAGAGGAGGAGGAGAGAGGAGGGTGGAGAGAGGAGGGCGTGAGAGAGGGGAGGGGGTGCGAGAGGGAGAGAGAGAGAGGGGTTAGAGAGAGGGAAGTAGAGGGGGTAGAGAGAGAGATAGAGAAAAGGGAGGAGAGAGGGGGATAGAGATAGGGGGATAAGGCGGGGCAGAGACAGTGGTGGAGAGAGAGGGAAGAAGACAGATGAGAGAAAGAGTGGGGACAGAGGTGAGAAGAGATAGGGTTGGAGAGAGGGGAGAGGGGGGAGAGTGGGGGAGTGTGGCGGAGAGAGTGGAGAGAGGGGACAGTGAGAGAGAGGGGAGAGCGAGAAGATGGGAGAGACAGGGTGAGAGAGAGAGAGAGGGTGGGTGATAGAGCGGGTGAGTGAGAGAGAGGGTGGGAGAGAGAGAGGGTGGGAAAAGAGAGGCTGCGGGAGAAAGAGGGTAGGGGAGAGAGGGGGAGAGAGAGGGGTCAGACACAGGGGGGAGTGCGAGGGTGAGAGAGAGGGGGAGAGAGGAGGGCAGATGGGAGGCAAGAGAGGGGAGGGCGAGAGATGGGAGGGCAAGAGAGGGAAGGGCGAGAGAGTGGAGAGGGCTGGAGAGGTGAAGCGGGTGGTGGAGAGCGAGAGAGGGGAGGGCGAGAGAGGGGATGGCAAGAGGGGGAGGGCAAGAGGGGGCGTGCGAGAAAGAGGGGAGGGCGAAAGAGAGGGTAAGGCGAGAGAGAGGGAGGGGTGAGAGTAGTGTGCGGGAGAGAAGAGGACGAGAGAGGTAGGCGGGAGAGGGGGTGGCGAGAGAGGTAAGGGGGAGAGAGGGAAGGGAGAGATAGGGGAGGGCGAAAGAGAGGAACCGTGAGAGAGAGCACGGTGGGCAAGACGGAGGGGCGGGCGAGAGAGAGGAGGATGAGAGAAGGGAGTGTGAGAGAGGGGAGGGCGAGAGAGGCCAGGGCGAGAGAGTTGAGGGCAAGAGAGTGGAGGGCAAGCCGCAGGATGGCGAGAGACGGAAGTTCGAGAGGGGAGGGCGAGAGAGAGGGGAGGGTGAGAGAGAGGGCATGGCGAGAGAGAGGGGAGGGAGGGTGAGTGGGGAGGGCGAGTGAGAGGGGAGGGCGAGAGAGGGTGTGGGCAAGAAAGGGGGAGGGCAGGAGAGAGGGGAGGGCAAGAGAGAGAGGAGGGCGAGAGAGAGGGGATGTCGAGACAGAGGGGAGGGTGAGAGAGGGGATGGCTAGAGATAGGAGGGCAAGATGGGATGGTGAGAGAGGGGAGGGCGAGAGAGAGTGGGGAGGGCGAGAGAGGGGGGAGTGAGAGGGGAGCCCGACAGGGAGGGGAGGGCGAGAGAAAGGGGATATCGAGTGGGTAAAGAGAGGTGAGGGCAAGAGATGGGAGGGCGAGAGAGGGAAGGGCGAGTGAGGGGGGGAAAACAGAGGGGGCTGCGAGAGAGAGTATCGCGTGAGAGAGGTGGGGGAGAGGGGTGGGCGAGAGGTGATGGCAAGAGATGGGAGGGCGAGAGAGAGCGGAAGGGCGAGAGAGGGGGGTGAGAGAGAGGATGGCGAGAGAGAAGAGGGTGAAAGAGGTGAGGTCAAGAGAAGGGAGGGCAAGAGAGGAGGGCGAGACAGGGGAGTGTGACAGAGCGGAAAGGATGAGAGAGAGGGGAAGGAGACAGAGCGGCGAGTGTGAGAGAGAGGGGAGGTAGAGAGAGTAAAGGGCGAGAGAGGAGAGGGCGTGAGAGTGGCGGGAGGGGGTAGGGTGACACAGAGGGTAGGGCGAGATCGGGGAGGGCAAAAGAGGTGAGGGAAACAGAGTGGAGGGCGAGAGACAGTGGAGGGCGAGAGAGAGGGGAGGGCGAGAGAGAGGGGAAGGCGAGAGAGAGGGG